>NC_090331.1:96236961-96836961 GCF_035084215.1 Heptranchias perlo | reverse complement strand
GAAAAAACCCCACTGCATCAACCCAGATAATGTTTTGATACAGGATGAAAAGGAAGAGTCACATCGGCATGAATCCAGCATCAGAAATGTCAAGAAAGGGCCAACATGGATCATAATTCTCCTTATTGGTTATTTGTACTTTGTTTTGCAGTATTAAGAAGACAACGCAATTCAACATTTCTAGAGCACTTATTAAGTAAAAAAGCATATCAGAATATTTTACAAAGGTGAGGCAGACATTGAGCAGGAGGGCAAGGAAGGGGCAGTGGAGTGGAGGGAGAGAGACTGAAAGCATGGTTGAAGATTGGTTTTAAGGAGGCTTTTGAAAGCAAGTGGACGGAATTCCAGAAGGCAGGCAAGTGAGCTGAAAATGCCCTCATGGTAGAATGAGAATACATGTGAGTAAGTAAGTGAGTGACTGCACACGTATATATGCATGCATACAGATGTGCAAGAGGGATAACATATTTTCACAGCATACCAATGTAAACTTTATTTATTTTTTATGCAAAGAACAAGACAACTTTTACAAAAATAACCTCTTTAAAATCTTGTGTGATACGTGTAAATATGCACATTGGCTCACAAACCTCTGGTCCCACCTGTTCAATCTGGTGGAGATGGATTAAAACGTCTAGGTCATAGACGATCATTCTTCTGAAGAAAAAGCAAGAAATACATGCACACACGCACACACCCACACATACAGCGATTAAACGGTGAATATAAACTCACCCAGCCTGATTGGACAGTGAATATTTCAGTATAGGGGGAACTCAGAAATGTCCCATTTATTAGTGAACGCTACAGAAAGCATCTGTTTATTTTAAATACAAGATTCTCCTGTGCTTAAACAGTGTGAAGATGCGGCACTAAACATTTAATTAGCCCTTGATCGCAATAATGATCATATACATACACACACTTTTAACCATATGCTTAAGTTATAAAGGAGGAATTTTGCAGTCTTGAGTTCATATGGGTTCCACATTATTTAATGATATTTTTACTTCGAGATGTCCCTGGAGATGTTCCTGAAAATTATAGAAGCAAGAGTTAAAACAATGCTGAGCAATATACAGTAACAAATCAGTATGAAATTGTTATGGACACAGAGATTGCAACAGGCTAAATAAACTATTATGGACAAGATTAAGCAGAGGAGGAATGGAGTCACATTTCTTCACCAAGAAAAAGATAAACTACAACGTGTTTTGCCAGCATTTCCCGTTTCCATTTCATCGACAGGCTTTCCAATGCCTCCCAGCTTCTCATCTCTTCTTTGCCTCCCAATGCCTTTAGCGATTCATGTATTGTTTGTTTTTTCTTTCCATTGTCTGATGCAAAGATTCCCAGTCATCTGTCCATCTCCTGTTTTCCTTTTCAGAAGATTCTAGGTCCTTCCACTGATACTTCCTCTCTCCCTTTTCCCCTCCCCCTCCTGTGTTCTGATTCTGATTAAAATGCTTGTTCATCTTTCAATATTTCAGTTCAGAAGCCCAAAACATCAACTTGTCAGTTCTTTTCATTGACCCTGACCAACATGCAGTGTGTTTCCAGCATTTTCTAGATTTCTTTCATTTCAAACATTTGCAGTTCTGTTTGCTTTTTATAAATTACATTTGTTGGTTCATCTGGGGAAGATCACAAGTCAATTTAAAAAATGTTTAAAAATTCATTCTTGGGGTATGGGCGTCGCTGGCAAGGCCAGCATTTATTGCTCATCCCGAATTGCCCTCGAGAAGGTGGTGGTGAGCTGCCTTCTTGAACCGCTGCAGTCCATTTGGTGAAGGTTCTCCCACAGTGTGGTTAGGTCGGAAGTTCCAACATTTTGACCCAGTGACGATGAAGGTACGGCCGATATATTTCCAAATCAGGCGGGTGTGTGACTTGGGAAGGGAACGTGCAGGTGGTGTTGTTCCCATGCACCTGCTGTCCTTGTCCTTCTAGGTGGTAAAAGTCGTGGGTTTAGGAGGTGCTGTTGAAGAAGCCTTGGCGAGTTGCTGCAATGCATCCTGTGGATGGTACACACTGCAGCCATGGTGCGCTATATTTTATGACTATATACACATTTTTAGCATTTTTAGAGAACTTTCACTGTGTCTGACATCAAAAAGAAAGACCTCAGACTATCTGTAACAGACTTTTTAAAAAGAGTACCCTATTGGCCTGTATGGTAAATGCAGTGGCCAGTGTAACAAAGACATATAGAACAGAAGATTTCAAGTTCAATTCAATAACTGCATAAGTTACTGATCTTAGCCAGGGCAATTTTGGGGTGTTAGCAATGGAAAAACCAGCCAGGGTTCCTGCTCCGGATTGCTTTTGAGTGACTCGTGTTAGAAAATGTGCATGTGTAGTGGGGGTTGGATAAGTGCAGAATTGGGCTCAGCTGTGATGCCCTTCATGGTTAAACAGCCTGGTGACACTCAATGTCTTGGCTCACACATGAAGAATGGCCACTTGGGCAATGGAGAGCTGACGATGCCTATGGACCTGGAAGAATTGGTGCCCTCAAAAAAGGAGGGGAGAAGAAAAACAATAAAAGGAAAAATCTCACCACAACATTGTCTAATTGAGGTGTTGTGACTAAGCAGGTAAAGAAGAACCTAACAGTTACCAGTTTGTGTACCTCCAAGCCGTTGCTGGATTGCCTCAAGTCTCTGGATGTATTCAGTGAGTGAGCGTTCAGGGTCTTGATTGCTCGAGAGGCCAGATTGGTCCTGCCCTCCTCCAAGTGAGAAATGTGGTCTGAAATTTAAAAAACACAGCTAGATATCACCATCACTGAGTGAAATCCTGCACTGATGCTGGTCACGAGTGCGGTGGGTGGGAGGGGGTTCAATGAACTTGCACAAGATGACCTTATAGACGCTCTGGATCGTAAGTGCAATCTTCAGAATGAAACTCATTTCTGTTTTGAAAATTTCACATTAAGTCATTGGGCAAAACTGTGGCGAATGGAGCTCAATGTGAGGAAGTGTGAGGTCATTCACTTTGGATCCAAGAAAGACAAATCATAGTACTTTCTAAATGGTGAGAAACTAGAAATTTTGGAGGAGCAAAGATATTTGGGTGTCCAAGTACACAGATCATTAAAAGCCAGTGGACAGGTACAAAAAGTAATCAAAAAGGCTAATGGAATGTTGGCCTGTATCTCAAGGGGACTGGAGTACAAAGGGGAGGAAGTTATGCTTCAGTTATACAGAGCTTTGGTCAGAACCCATCAAGAGATACTGCGTTCGGTTCAGGGCACCGCATCTCAGGAAGGATGTATTGGCCTTGGAGGGGGTGCAGCGCAGATTCACCAGAATGATACCGGGGGTTAAATGGTTAAATTATGACAGGTTACATAAACTTGGCTTGTATTCCATTGAGTTCAGAAGATTGAGGGGTCATCTAAGATCATAGAATTTTACAGCACAGAAGGAGGCCATTCAGCCCGTAGAAGCTGTGCCGGCTCTTTGAAAGAGTTGTCCAATTTCGTCCCGCACCCCGGCTTTTTCCCCATAACCCTGCAAATTAGTACTGTTCAAGCACATGTCCAATTGTCTTTTGAAGGTTTGTGTGGAATCTGCTTCCACCACCCTTTCAGGTAGTGTGTTCCAGATCTTAACAACCCTCTGTGTGAAAAAAATTTCATTTTCTCTCTAGTTCTTTGTTAATTATTTTAAATCTATGACCTCTGGTTACCAACCCAGAGGAAACAGTTTCTCCCTACTTGCTCTCTCAAAACTTTCAATTTTGAAATACCTCTATTAGATTTCCCCTTAACCTTCTCTGTTCTAAGGAGAACAATCCCAGCTTCTCCAATCTCTCCACATAACTGAAGTCCCTCATCCCTGGCATCATCCTGGTGAATCTTCTCAGTTCTCTCTCCAAGGCCTTGACATCATTCCTAAAGTGTGGTGCCCAGAATTGTACACAATACTTCAGCTGGGGCCTAACCAGTGATTTGTAACGGTTTAGCACGACTTCCTTGTTTTTGTATTCAATGCCCCTTTTTACAAAGCCAATATCCCATTCGCTTTCTTAACCACCTTATCAACTTGCCCTGCCAGCTTCAAAGATTTGTGAATATGTACTCCCAGGTCCCTCTGCTCTTGCACCCCCCTCAAAATAGTACTATTTAGATTATTCTGCTTCTCCATTTAGTTCCTCCCAAAGTGCATCACATCACACTTATTTGCATTAAATTGTATCTGCCATGATTGCCCATGTCCTCCTGAAGGTTGCTACTATCTCCTCACTATTTATTAGGTTGCCAAGTTTTATATCATCTGCAAACTATGAAACTGTACTACCTATATCCAAGTCCAGGTAGTTTATATATAACAAGAAAAGCAATGGTCATAATACCGATCCCTGGGGATTCCCACTGTATACTTCTTTGCAGTCAGAAAAACATCCGTTCATTGTGGTATTTAAAATGTTAAAAGGATTAGATAGATTCTCATTATCTACCCTATTTCCTCTGGTAGGGGAATCCAGTACAAGAGGGCATAATCTTAAAATTAGAACCAGACCATTTGGGAGTGAAATCGGGAAGCACCTTCTTTACACAAAGGTAGCAGAAATCTGGAACTCTCTCCCCTAAAAGGCTGTGGATGATGGGTCAATTGAAATTTTCAAGACTAAGATCGATTGATTTTTGTTAGGTAAGGGTATCAAAGAATATGGGTCAAAGGCAGGTAGATGGAGTTAAGATACAGATCAGCCATGATCTAATTGAATGGCGGAACAGACTCGAAAGGCTGAATGGCCTACTCCTGTACCTACATAAAACTGGTTGTATCTGGCTCCTAACAATTAAGAGACCAGCATTAAAGCACCCTACTCCAGGACTTGAGCACATAATCTAGGCTATACTGCACTGTAGTAAGTGCCACCTTTTGGGTGAAATGTTAAATCCATGGCCCTCTTTGTCTGTTCGGGTGGATATCTAAAATCCCACGGCACTATCTGAAGAACAGGGGATTTCTCCCGATGCCCTGGCCAATATTTATCCTCAACCAGCATTACCAAAACAGATTAACTAGTCATTTATCTCATTGCTGTTTGTGGGATCTTGCTGTGTGCAAATTGGCTGCTACATTTACCTACATAACAGCAGTAGCTGCACTACAAAAGTACTTAATTGTTGTGTAGCACTTTGGGACGTCCTAAGTACATGATAAGGTGCTATATAAATGCAACTTCATGCTTTCCTCAACAATGAATGGTGATTTACCTCCCAATTAAACCACTACAAGGAATTACTGATGACATCCTTTACTTCTCCTCATTCAGCTGTCAGTGGATTATTGTGAACAAACAAATACTCTTGACAGTGATGCATATTCTTTCTATTCCCTAATTTGTTTGGAGCTTTACCTACTCAATCTCCCTTCAGTGACACTGTGAAACTCGAAAGTAGTGCAGGAAGCAGTAAAGATATACTGCAACTCACTATGCTAAGGAACAATACGATGTTGGTTCACATCGCCATTTCTCCTAATAGTGGGGTCCTGTACAAGTAAGGTTTAGAAAGAAAAATTAATGGTTTGTCAAGGCAGGTTACTGCTGCACACAGTGGGTTGCTTGCTCGTCCTCCAGTCAGAGGAAAGAAACGTGATTAAAACAAGTGGCTAGGGTATTCCACTGCAAGTTCCAGCTCCATTGGTCAAACTATCAGTCAGGATCCTGCACAGGAAAGACTCCTAATCTAGCTGGATGTGACTCTCGAGAGGGTCTGCTTAGAGCAGTTAGGATTCCAGCAATCAGGGGTTCAGTTGTGATCACACTGAATCGCTACTGGCAATTCGAGACGTTCCAGTGTATGTATCACTGTAAAGCTTTAAAAAGAGACTATTGTACTCTGCGATTTAGGTTTGCAGAGAATGTCAGAATTGTTGCTATGGATTTGATCATCCATTTGAGACATGCAGGTTTGGTTTTGTATCTCACCTAATCTGTGATCGATATGGGGACTTTGGTGATTGGTGAGTTAGCGTATTAAGCCTCCGAGCGGACATACTGTCTCTGGTTGGTGGTGAATTCGTAGAGTGAGTCGATGTCGGTTGCTGCTGGCGAAGAACCTCGGTCTTCATAGTTTGAGCTAGAAACAGAAATGAGGATTTATTACATTTCACAAAGTTCAGTTGCTTGAGCAGAAAAATTATCTGCCTTTAAGCATCCTCTCCATTATTTGGTTAAACCACTACGGATGGTACCCTGCAAGATGTTTTGTGGGTCAGTAACACCTCTTCCATTTGTCCTATACCTAAAAAAGGTGTGTTCCTCTTGGAGAGAAGTATAAGCAAGTACAATAACACAATAATCATGAACATAGCAACAGTAAACACGTGCATTTCCCTTTTTCCCAAAAGATGCAGACATGGGATGGGTGCACTTTATGTCTTCTGATTTGAAGGATGAAAGAAAATGTCTACTGAGTAGGCAAATCAGTTTTTCTTCATTTACACCCTCCACATGCCACACTGGTGAAGTACACCCAGTGGATACGATCAACCTTTTTAGTGCGATCCTTGAATTTAGGAAAGATCGGCAGAAGAGAAGGTCTACTACTGATATTAACAGCAGCATTGGTCAAGGGTGCAAATATATTGGTAAGTATATTAGTCTTAGCAAGATGCTCAGGTTAGACAGTACTGTAACCATGGAGTGGATTGAATGATCTACAACTATTCCAATGGGTTTTTTTTCAGCCGGTGGTAGTAGTTAAGGTTTTCTCCACCGGCTGTTTAGCAGATCTGAGTTTGGAAATGGCCATACCCAGCATTTGTGTTCCAAAGATTTAAAAATCCATCTAGATCTCGTAGAAAGAACCAAACCAATCCACATCAAAAGCTACAGTGTGCTTAGTATCATTGTAATGCATGTCACATTTTACATCAGAACGACAATCTTTAGACAAATGAGACTTGAGAAGTTACTCTGAAACTACTTGGGTCGGATTTGTCAATCAACAGGTTAATCTTTCAAATAAGTTAATCTTTCAAATGAGCAAAGATTGGAATAAATGGTATTTCATTTAAATAGGGTTAGGTGACAATCCCAACATTTTTATTTGGTCTTCCCTGTACATGATAAACAACTGACTTGATGGAAAGAAGAGTACTTGAGTGTTTGTAATTCCATATTCAGAGTGTGCTATTATTAATCTTGGTAGCAATGTGAAGAGTTGACTCCTGCTTTGGTAAATAACTTGCCTATAGGGGGCTGAAACACAGAGCGGATTGTGAACCGAGTGGGAACTTGAGAATTTGGTGAGAGTGGGACTCTGTTGAAGTAGTGGGTGAATTGAAATTAAAATTTAACAAAGAACTTTAAAACAAACTGCAAGTTAGTTAACAGTTAACAGAGCCTGCTAGTCTAGTCAGTAACAGTTAACAGTCAATCATCTATAAGTGATTACCTGAATAGATGGTAATTAAAATGAGCTGGAAGCTGATTAAGCAGTTGTAACTGCTGTTCTCAAAAGGTGTATAAAGTAGAAGGTTATTTATTGAAGCACAGAGTGGATTGCAAACCGAGTGGGTGTATTAGGTGTAAAGGGGGAGGGAGGTGCTAAATTTAAAAAAAATGGAAAATAAAACAAAACAGGCTAAAAAGTAATTATCTATAAATAGATTATTTAGTCGAGAGAAACGGTGCTGAGCACCAGGGGAGGAGCCCCAGGTATCAGTACAGGAGCGGGAGTGGAGTCGCGAGAAATGGTGCTGAGCTCCAGGGGAGGAGCCCCAGGTATCAGTACGGGAGTGGGAGTGGAGAGAAACGGTGCTGAGCTCCAGGGGAGGAGCCCCAGGTATCAGTACAGGAGCGGGAGTGGAGTCGCGAGAAACGGTGCTGAGCTCCAGGGGAGGAGCCCCAGGTATCAGTACGGGAGTGGGAGTGGAGAGAAACGGTGCTGAGCTCCAGGGGAGGAGCCCCAGGTATCAGTACGGGAGTGGGAGTGGAGAGAAACGGTGCTGAGCTCCAGGGGAGTTTCCCCTTTCCCCGTTCACTAAGAACAGAGAGAGTGAAATAACAGTGAGGTCACAGTGAACAGAGAGGAGGATCTCGGAGGGACCCAGAATAAAAGGTTAGCTTAATCAGGGCAAGTAAACAGTAAATTAATAATAATCTAGAATCTAAAGGGAGTTTAGAAAAAAAAAGGTTTCTAAATATAATTGACAGGCAGCTGAGACCCATTGCCTGCAATTCCTGGGCCATGTGGGAATGTCATGTGTTCTGGAGGGCCACATGTGCAGGAAATGCCTCCAGCTGCTCTACCTCAAGGTGAGGGTTTCTGAGCTCGAGGGGTAGCTGGAGTCACTGCAGAGCATAAAGGAGGCTGAAGATTTCCTGGATCGTACATTCCAGGAGGTGCTCACCTGTAGCCACAGAGTGTTCAGGATAGCAAGTGGGTGGCCATCCGAAAGGGTAGGAAGAGGCTGGCAGTGCAGGAATCTTCTGGGTATGTGGCACCCTCAAACCAGTATTCAGCATTGAATACCAGTGAGGGTGATTACACCTCGAAGGAGTGCAGTCCTGAGCATGGCACCATGGGGCAAAGGACCACACGGGTGGGCACAGTAGTGTAGGAATGCAGTAATCATGGGGGATTCGAAAGGCAGGGGGACAGACAGGCGTTTTTGTGACCGCTGACGTGATTCCTGTATGGTGTGTTGCCTCCCTGGTGCCAAAGTAAAGGACATCAGGGAGAGGGTGCAGAACATTCTGTGGGGGGAATGGGAACAGCCAGAAGTCGTGGTCCATGTGGGAACCAACAACATAGGAAAGAAAAGGGATGAGGTCCTGCGATTAGTTTCAGGAGCTAGGGAGGAATCTCTGGATTACTCCCAGTGCCACGCACTAGTGAGTACAGAAAAGGAAGATAAGGCAGGTTAATGCATGGCTAGAGACATGGTACAAGAGGGAGGGCTTCAGATTGTTGCGGCATTGGGACCAGTTGTGGGGCAGGAGGGACCTGTTCAAGATTGACGGGTTGCACCTCAACAGAGCTGGGACCAATGTCCTAGCTAGGAAGTTCACTAGTGCTGTGGGGGAGGGGTTAAATAAATTTGGCAGGGGGATGGGCACCAGGATGTAGCACTGGAAAGGAGAAACAAGGTGCACAAAGGATTGGGAGAGACAGATAGCACCAGAGTAAGAAACAGTACAGTATTAGGTGGGATCAGACTAAGAGAATACAAGGAGGTCTATGATAGGTTTAGAGTGCATATGTGTAAACGTACAAAGCGTGGTAAATAAGGTTGGTGAACTGCAGGCGCAAATAGCCACGTGGGAATAGGATGATGTGGTGATAATGGTGACCTGGCTCAAAAAAGGGCAGGATTGGGTACTAAATGTTCCTGGATACAAGGTGTTCAGGAAAGAGAGGGAAGGAAAGGAGAGGTGGTGGCAGTATTGATTAAGGAGAATATTGCAGTGCTGGAGAGGATGTCCTTGAGGGGTCAAGGACAGAATTTATTTAGTTAAAGTTAAGAAACAATAGAGGTGCCATTACACTACTGGGTGTATTTTATAGGCCATCGA
This sequence comes from Heptranchias perlo, assembly GCF_035084215.1. NCBI lineage: Eukaryota > Metazoa > Chordata > Chondrichthyes > Hexanchiformes > Hexanchidae > Heptranchias > Heptranchias perlo. The sequence goes on along the minus strand of NC_090331.1, from coordinate 96,827,421 downwards.
ATAGAGGGAAGGATATAGAGGAGCAAATTTGCAGGGAAGTTAGAGAGGTGCAAGAACTATAGAGTAGTGATAATGGGGGACTTCAACTATCCTAATATAGACTGGGATGGTAATAGTGTAAAGGGCAAAAGAGGGGAGAAATTTCTGAAGTGTGTTCAGGAGAACTTTCTTGATCACTATGTTTCCGGCCCAACGAGGAAGGAGGCATTGCTAGATCTGGTTCTGTGGAATGAGGAGGGTCAAGTGGGGGAACATTTAGGGAACAGTGATCATAGTATCAAAGTTTAGATTAGTTCTGGAAAAGGACAAGGAGCAAACTAGAATATAAATACTTAATTGGAGGAAGGCCAATTTCAGTGAGTTGAGAATGGATCTGGTCCGGGTAAATTGGAATCAAAGATTGGCAGGCAAAACAGTAATCAAACAATGGGCAGCCTTTAAAAAGAGGAGACAGGAGATGGTTCGGTAGGGCAACCAAAGCCAGAGCACCCTTGATGACAAGACAGAGAGTAAGATGAAGCAGAAAAAGGAGGTGTATGACAGATGTTAGGTTGATAATACAAGTGAGAACCAGGTTGAAGGTAAGTACAGAGGAGAAGTGAAAAGGGAAATAAGAGGGGCAAAGTGAGAGTATGAGAATAGACTGGAGGCTAATATAAAAGGGAATCCAAAAGTCTTCTATAGGTACATAGATAATTGAATCAGAGGACACAGATTTAAGATGATTGGTTCTTTTGCCAAAGGTGACATGAGGAATTTTTTTTTTAACGCAGCAAGTAGTTATGATCTGGAATGTGCTGCCTGAAAGGGTGGTGGAAGCAGATTCAATCGTGGCTTTCAAAAAGGAATTGGATAAATACTTGAAGGGGGAATAAAAATTATAGGGCTGTGGAGAAAGAGCGGGGGAGTAGGACTAACTGGATTGCTCTTACAAAGAGCTGGCATGGGCTCGATGGGCCGAATAGCCTCCTTCTGTGCTGTAACCATTCTATGACTCCTTTCGTTTAGAAAGGAGAGCCTTGAGAATGTTGGCAGGGATGACAAAAAGAATTCAGCATAATCTTCTGGTAACTTATGTTCCTGTGGCTCGGTAACTCTGGATTCTCTTCTTGGCCCAACACTCAAGTACTTCCATAGTTCCCAATGGAGCCACTTCCAGATGAACCCAGCACACATTTGAATGTGTTTTCTTAAAAAGTAGATGGTGTGGGAGAACATTGAATCTCCTTGCATTGAAACCTCTCTGGAGACTTTTCCTTCCAAGCAGTTAAATATTTAAAAAAATCTGGATTTCATGTGATAAGAACTCTCCATGAGTTCTGAAAGGATCTGAGCGTGTGTGAGGCTTGCACTGCTTCTCTACCTTACAATCTGGGTGCATTTAGAGGCTGCTTGCCAATCACTGACCCTCTCACTGCCACAAATTAAAATGCAACTCTCTCAAAAGTAGCTATTACAACCAGGACAAGTTGGAAAAATTTATTTAGGAACTTAGGAGGCAGGAGTTGGAACTGAAGTATGAAGTGCCTCCTGGTTGTTTTGGATGAACTGTTGTCAAACTCATTGCTTAATTTCAATGGTGCCCAGGTTTATCCTGAGTGACAGTGTGGTCTCTGATTTGTTTCCCACCAAGGAAGTGAGGGAAGCTACATTCTGTCAGTCATGCTGTACTTCAAAAATAAGCAGAACATGCATCTGAAGTGAGGTGAATGGGAAGCGCAGCTTGTTACAGTGCAGGAGGGAAATTCATATGACCAACATACTGGAGGTTTAAAATGCCTTAAAGGTGTTTCACTCATTGGGTTTTCCTTTTTGGCAATGAGGGCTTATCTTCACTGCATGAGGAAGATTTGAATGAAGAAATAAGGCCATTAGGTGATAAATCTTACTTGCACATCATAGCACTGCAGCAATATTAACATATTAGTCAAGTAAATCCCCAAGCTAACAGAACCTGTTTTGAAATCCAGTTCCTTAAACAGGAGTTCGCACAAATTATTTGTCCCTCTGAATTGCCAAATTAAATATTCCACTGGACAAACTCATGTATAAGAGGCTAAAAATTGATGGTATCAACTCAATAAGCTAGACTTCCAGAAGCAGGAATTTTGGTAGCAAAACATACATGTACATGAATTAAAACAGACACTTTGAATGGAGAGAGTGTGGAACGTTTAGTGAGATGAGTCCGCTTTAGAAAAGTGAACATTTGCCTAAGTTCAGTTGTTTACATTAGACCTCTGACTCTGGATGAATGAATGGTTAGAAATAAAACGGAGGCTTCAATGGGCAAATAGAGGGAAAGTGTAGGTGCACTGTGCTCATCAGTACTCAATGGCAGAAAATCTATACGGTCAGCAAATACACCAACTACTTTGTACTGTGAGAGAAAAATACTGTGTATATATCACTGAAAACATATATCCTGTGTGAAAAAACAGCATATATACTACTGCCAACATATACAATGTGAAACAAATACCACATAATATGGTCAACATATATACAATTTAAACAAATACTGCATATATATTTCTGCCAACATATAGTGTGAAACAAATACTGCTTATATACGGTGAACCTATAACATGGAGACAAATATTGTATATAAACACTGCTCTGAATGAACTCCTTGTGGAAAGAATACTGTGCACTTATACTATGAACAAAAATACAAATAAAAAATGCATATATACTGTGTGAAACAAATACTGCATATATAGTACTGTGAACATATATACTGTGAAACATGCTGCATATATACCACTCTGAACCTATACCACATTTGAAACAAATACTGCATTATTCCTGAAATGCTGGAACCTTGGAAATGAGACGATGAACAATGTTGGTGGACATTGTTTTACTTTTGGCCTAGAGTGGAAAGTATGGAAACACTATCAATTTTCCTCAGTGAGGAATAGACCACATTGTGTGGGATATGTGGAACAAACTTGGTTGATTGACCAGACAGTTTTCTTTTGTTCCGAGCTTTATGTTCTTAATTATTAAATAATTTTAATATGAAACTTCAAATGCTTCCTTATTTTCTTATTAATCTTGTCAATCTAAATAAAGCTAGCTATAGGACACTTTATAAATACAAATATACATTGAAAATGCACTAGATGACACTTCATCTATATAAGCATCAGTTAAGCCTCAGAGTTTGGAGAAATAACTGGGACAGTAACAGTGCAAAGAGCAAAGAGGGGGAGGAATTCCTGAAATGTGTTCAAGAGTACTTTTTGGAACAGTTTATTTCCAGCCCAACCAGGAAAGAAACAGTGCTGGGTCTAGTTCTGGGGAATGAAGTGGAGCATGTTTCAGTGGGAGAGCATTTAGGGAACAGTGATCACAATATCATTAGGTTTAGAAAGGACAAGGAACAATGAAGTTTAGAAATACTTAACTGGAGGAGGGCTAATTTTAGTGAGTTAAAAAGGGATCTAGCCCTGGTGGATTGGAATCAAAGATTGGTGATAAATCAGTAATTGAACAATGGGAGGTCTTCAAGGAAGAGTTGGTTCGGGTACAGAGGATACACATTCCCACAAGGGGGAAAGGAAGGGCATCCAAAACTAGAGCTCCCTGGATGACTAAAGATATAGAGATTAAAATGAAACAGAAACAGGAGGCTTATGATGAATGTAAGGTTCATAATTCAGTAGAGAACCAGGCTAAATACAGAAAGTACAGAGGAGATCTAAAAAAGGGAATAAGAGGGGCAAAGAGAGAGTATGAGAATAAATTAGTGGCTAACATAAAAGGGAACCCATTAACCCATAAACATATAAAAAATAAAAGGGTAGTCAAAGGAAGGGTGGGACCGATTAGAGACAAAAAACAAGATCTTCTTGTGGAGGCAGAGGGCATGGCTGAGGTACTAAATGAATACCTTTGTACCTGTCTTCACCAGAGAAGAGGCTGCTGCCATTGTAGCAGTAAAAGGAGGAGGTAGTAATGATATTGGATAGGATAAAAATAGATAAAGAGGCACTGAAAAGATTGGCAGTACTCAAAGTAGAAAAGTCACCCGGTCCAGATGGGATACATCCTAGGTTACTGAGGGAAGTAAGGGTGGAAATTGCTGAGGCTCTGGCCACAATCTTCCAATCCTGCTTAGATACAGGAGTGATGCTGGAAGACTGGAGGATTACAAATGTTACACCTTTGTTCAAAAAAGGGGAGTGGGATAAACCCGGCAATTACAGGCCAGTCAGCCTAAAGTCGATCATGGGGAAACTTTTAGTGACAATAATCCGGGACAAAATTAATTGTCATTTGGAAAAGTATGGGCTAATAAATGAAAGTCAGCACGGATCTGTTAAAGGAAAATCGTGTTTGACTAACTTGGTTGAGTTCTTTGATGAAGTAACGGAGAGGGTTGATGAGGGCAGTGTGGTTGATATTGTGTATATGGACTTTCAAAAGGCATTTGATAAAAAACCACATAATAGACTTGTTAGCAAAATTAAAGCCCATGGGATTAAAGGGACAGTGGCAGCATGGATACAAAATTGGTTAAGGGAGAGAAAGCAGAGGGTAGTGGTGAACGGTTGTTTTTCAGACTGGAGGGAAGTATACAGTGGTGTTCCTCAGGGGTCAGTATTAGGACCACTGCTCTTTTTGATATATATTAATGACCTGGACTTGGGTATGGAGAGTATAATTTCAAAGTTTGCAGATGACACAAAACTCAGAAATGTAGTAAACAATGTGGAGGATAGTAACATTCTTCAGGAGGACATAGACAGACTGGTGAAATGGACGGACAGGTGGCAGATGAAATTTAACGCAGAGAAAAGCGTGAAGTGATGCATTTTGCAAGGAAAAATGAGGAGAGGCAATATAAACTAAATGGTACAATTTTAAAGGGGGTGCAGGAACAGAGAGACCTGGGGGTGTGTGTACACAAATCTTTGAAGGTGACAGGACAATTTGAGAAGGCTTTATTAATAGAAGTATAGAGTACAAAAGCAACAAAGTTATGCTAAACCTTTATAAAACACTGGTTAGACCTCAGCTGGAGTGTCCAATTCTGAGCACCACACTTTAGGAAGGATGTCAAGACCTTAGAGAGAGTGCAGAAGAGATTTACTAGAATGGTACCAGGGATGAGGGACTTCAGTTATGTGGAGAGACTGGAGAAGCTTGGGATTGTTCTATTTAGAACAGAGAAGATTAAGGAGAGATTTGATAGAGGTGTTCAAAATCATGAACTGTTTTGACAGAGTAAATAAGGAGAAACTGTTTACAGTTGCAGAAGGGTCAGTAACCAGAGGACACAGATTTAAGGTGATCGGCAAAAGAGCCAGAGGCGACATGAGGAAACAATTTTTTACGCAGCGAGTTATGATCTGGACTGCACTGCCTGAAAGGGTGGTGGAAGCAGATTCAATAGTAACTTTCAAAAGGGAATTAGATGAATACTTGAAGGGAAAAATTTACAGGGCTACGGGGAAAGAGCAAGAGAATGGGACTAATTGGATAGCTCTTTCAAAGAGCCGCACAGGCACAATGGGCCGAATGGCCTCCAGCTGTGTTGTACTTACTATGATACTATGAAATGAAAACACACAGATTTCCAGTCATACCTTGGCCACCTCCAAAATTGTTTGCTGCGGGAGCAGGATACAGACCTTTCCTTGTCGCTTTCTGCCATTTCTTTACTAGGAATTTCAACCTGATGAAGTACAAAGTGCAATAATAAAAAAACTACAATGTTCAGGACATTGAACAACAAAGCTCACATCTAAATCAAATACAATTGCACAGCAATGCACCTCGATAACTGTCAAAGCAATCTACACATTGCGTTCTCCACAGTCTAGTAACAGTGTTAAGTTCCTACTTATTGTTTCTACTTAGTGTTTCTTACTCATCTATTTTTGGCCAGGGAGTGATTTTTGCCTCCATAGCCAGGGAAACTTTCATACTCAAAGTGCAATATAATTATGCCCAAACACCAGTCATGAAGAGTGAGCCTTAAACAACTCCAAAGCATCATTGGTTTACAGTAACTAAGACTCTATTATTCACCATGACAGCAAATAAAAATGAAACCTAGATCAGTTCCACCTCCAGTTCAGTTCACTCTGAACGGGGAAGAAACAAGCAATATAACTTAAGCTGGGGTTGTTATATAATTCGCAAAAGTTCATCATCCTCTGCGCTTACACTGTACAAGTCCTTGTGATTTTACTTCCCTTGTGGTAACAAATGTTTAATTTCACAAAGCTGCATGTGGACTGAATGAAACTGCATGGACACACTTTGCTGGATGATACAGAGAATACTTCAACTTTGTAATCTAATCTTTTGGTATCGCCAGTATCACTTGGCTGTATTTGGGGTGTAAAGTGTGTCCATGATGTGATAACAACAACTTGCATTCATATAGCGCCTCTAATGTAATAAAACGACCCAAGGTGCTTCAAAGAGGCGTAGCCAAAAAGTGGTCAAAGAACCAAAGAAGGAGAAATTAATTAGTTTAAAATAAACTAAAAAAAAACAAGTGAACTACATAAAAACTTTAATTAAGTAAATAAATAAAACAAGGTTAGATAGAGATGGCAGTGCAGATGGTGTGCCATAACTACAACATGTGGGAGTTTGTGGAGAGCAGCATGATCCCAGGCAACCACATCTGCAGTAAGCGATTGCAACTCATGGAACTTCAGCCCAGAGTTGTTGAGCTGGAATCCGAGCTGCAGACATTGCGATGCATCAAGGAGGGGGAGAGTTACCTGGACACCCTTTAGGTTAGGTAGTAGTTTAGATTTAGTTAGTGGTTAGGGACAGGAGGATGTGACTGCGAGTCAGGCAGGTATGGGGACCCCAGATACAGTGGTGGAAAAACCTCCACCTTTGCCCTTGTCCAACAGGTATGAGGCATTTGCTACCTATATGGATGAGAGCAAAGACTGCAGGGAGGATGGGAAATTTAACCACTGCACTGTGGTACAGGAGGCCATTCAAGTGGGAGGGAGCGAAAACGAATGTGGTAGTATTAGGGGACAGAATAGTCAGGCGGATAGACACTGTTCTTTAAAGCCGTGACCGAGAAAGGATTAATTAACAATCTTGTTGTGTGGGGTCCCTTAGGGAAAAGCAACCATAACACGATAGAATTCCTCATTAAGATGGAGAGTGAAGTAGTCGAATCCGAAACTAGGGTCCTGAATCTAAATAAAGGAAATTACGAAAGTATGAGGTGTGAGTTGGCTATGATAGATTGGGGAACTTTACTAAAAGGGATGACGGTGGATAGGCAACGGCTAATAATTAAAGAACGTGTGCAGGAATTACAACAATTATTCATTCCTGTCTGGCGCAAAAATAAAACAGGAAAGGTGGCTCAACCGTGGCTTACAAAAGAAATTAGGGATAGTATTAGATCCAAAGAGGAGGCATATAAAATTGCCAGAAAAAGCAGCAAGCCTGAGGATTGGGAGCAGTTCAGAATTCAGCAAAGGAGAACAAAGAGATTGATTAAGAGGGGAAAAATAGAGTATGAGAGTAAACTAGCAGGGAACATTAAAACTGACTGTAAAAGCTTCTAGAAATATGTCAAGAGAAAAAAGATTAGTGAAGACAAATGTAGGTCCCTTACAGTCAGAAATGGGGGAATTTATAATGGGGAACAAAGAAATGGCAGAACAATTAAACACATACTTTGGTTCTGTCTTCACAAAGAAGGACACAAATAACATTCCGGAAATGTTAGGGAAACAAGGATCTAGTGAGAGGAAGGAACTGAAAGAAATCAGTATTAGTAAAAAAAGTGCTAGGGAAATTAATGGGGCTAAAGGCTGACAAATCCCCAGGGCCTGATAATCTACATCCCAGAGTACTAAAGGAAGTGGCCCTGGAAATAGTGGATGCATTGGTGATCATCTTCCAAAATTCTATTGACTCTGGAACAGTTCCTACAGATTGGAGGGTGGCAAATGTAACCCCACTATTTAAAAAAGGAGGGAGAGAAAAAGCAGGGAATTACAGACCAGTTACCTATCATCAGTAGTGGGGAAAATGCTGGAGTCTATTATAAAGGATGTGATAACAGAACACTTGGAAGGCATTAACGGGATTGGACAAAGTCAGCATGGGTTTATGAAAGGGAAATCATGCTTAACTAATCTACTGGAGTCTTTTGAGGAGGTAATTAGTAGAATAGATAGGGGAGAACCAGTGGATGTGGTGTATTTGGATTTTCAGAAGGCTTTTGATAAGGTCCCACACAAGAGGTTAGTGTGCAAAGTTAAAGCACATGGGATTGGGGGGAATATACTGGCATGGATTGAGAATTGGTTGACAGACAGGAAACAGAGCATAGGAATAAACGGCAGGCAGTGACTAGTGGGGTACCGCAGGGATCAGTGCTTGGGCCCCAGCTATTCACAATACATATCAATGATTTGGATGAGGGAACGGAATGTAACATTTCCAAGTTTGCAGACGACACAAAGCTGGGGTGGAATGTGAGCTGTGAGGAGGATGCAAAGAGGCTCCAATGTGATTTAGACAAGTTGGGTGAGTGGGCAAGAACATGGCAGATGCAGTATAACGTGGATAAATGTGAGGTTATTCACTTTGGTTGTAAACATCGAAAGACAGATTATCTGAATGGTGATAGATTGGGAAAAGGGGAGGTGCAACGAGACCTGGGTGTCCTTGTACACCAGTCGCTGAAAGCGAGCATTCAGGTGCAGCAAGCAGTTAGGAAGGCGAATGGTATGTTGGCCTTCATTGCAAGAGGATTTGAGTACAGGAGTAGGGATGTCTTACTGCAGTTATACAGGGCCTTGGTGAGACCACATCTGGAGTATTGTGTGCAGTTTTGGTCTCCTTATCTGAGGAAGGATGTCCTTGCCATGGAGGGAGTGCAACAAAGGTTTACCAGACTGATTCCTGGAATGGCAGGACTGACGTATGAGGAGAGATTGGGTCGACTAGGCCTATATTCACTAGAGTTTGAAGAATGAGAGGTGATCTCATCGAAACATAAAAAATTCTAACAGGACTAGACAGACTAGATGCAGGGAGGATGTTCCCGATGGCTGAGGAGTCCAGAACCAGGGGTCACAGTCTCAGGATACGGGATATGCCATTTAGAACCGAGATGAGGAGAAATTTCTTCACTCGAATGGTGTGGAATTCTCTACCACAGAAGGCAGTGGAGGCCAAGTCATTAAATGTATTCAAGAAGAGATGGATATATTTCTTAATGCTAAAAGGATCAAGGGATATAGGGAAAAAGCGGGAACAGGGTACTGAGTTAGACGATCAGCCATGATCATTTTGAATGGCGGAGCAGGCCCGAAGGGCCGAATGGCCTACTCTTGCTCCTATTTTCTATGTTTTCTATGAGAGTCCCGAAGGCTGTGTTGCCTACCCAGTGCCAGGGTTAAGGACATCTCCTCACGGCTAGAGAAGAACTTGGAGCATGAAGGGGAGGATCAGTTGTCGTGGTCCACCTGGGAACCAATGACATATTTAGAACTAGGAGTGAGGTTCTGCTGAGGGCGTTTGAGGAGCTCGGATCCAAATTAAAAAGCAGAACCTCAACGTTAATAATCTCTGGATTACTGCCTCAGCCACGCGCAAATTGGCATAGGGTCAAACAGATTAGAGTGTTAAATGCGTGGCTGAAAGAGTGGTGTGGGAGACAGGGGTTTCGATTCATGGTGCACTGGCACCGGTACTGGGGAAAGAGGGAGCTGTTCCACTGGGACGGACTCCACTTAAACTGGGCTGGGACCAGTGTCCTGGCGAATCGAATAACTAGGGCGGTAGATTGGGCTTTAAACTAAAAAGGTGAGGGGGGTGAGGGGGAGGGTTCAGGTATTTATAAGTCTAAAGAGAAAAGTCAAGGCTGTACAGCAGAGTAGCGATTTGGGTAAAAACAAGCAGTGTGTGTCAGGGAGGGTCAGAGAGTTTAACAAAGGTAATAGGGAATTAGTGACTAAGGTCATATCAGGGAAAAATAGTAAAAAGTTAAAATTGAAGGCACTATGTCTAAATGCACAAAGTATTTATAACAAGATAGCAGGATAGAGCAGATGAAAGCATGGCTGGAGAGATGGTGCAGGAGAGATGGTACAGGAGGGAGGGCTTTGGATTCCTGGAGCATTGGGATCAGTTCTGGGGGAGGTGGGACCTGTACAGGCCGGATGGATTAAACCTCAACGGAGCTGGGACCAATGTCCTCGCGGGGCGGTTTGCAAGTGCTGTGGGGGAGGGGTATAAACTAATATGGCAGGGGGATGGGCACCAGGATGTTGCATTAGAAAGGAGAAACAAGGTGCACAAAGGATTGGGAGAGATAGAACTAGAGTAAGAGATAGTACTCTGGTACTAGGTTAGGTGGGATCAGACTGAAAGAGAATACAAGAAGGTCTAAGATCGGTTTAGAGTGCATGTGTGTAAACGCACGAAGCATGGTAAACGCGCCGCATGGGAGTATGATGTTGTGGCTCAAAAAAAGGGCAGGATTGGGTACTAAATATTCCTGGATACAAAATGTTCAGGAAAGATAGGGAAGGAAAGAAAGGAGGGGGGGTGGTGGGAGTACTGATTAAGGAGAATATTACAGTGCTGGAGAGAGAGGATGTCCTGGAGGGGTCATGGACAGAATCTATTTGGTTAGAATTAAGATACAATAGAGGTGCCATTACACTACTGGGTGTATTCTTTAGGCCACCAACTAGTGGGAAGGATAGGGGAGCAAATTTGCAGGGAAATTACAGAGAGGTGCAAGAGCAATAGAGAAGTGATTATGGGGAATTCAACTATCCTAATATAGACTGGAATAGTAATAGTGTAAAGGGCAAAGAGGGCGAGGAATTTTTGAAGTGCGTTCAGGAGAACTTTCTTGGCCAGTAGGTTTCAGGCCCAACGAGGAAGGAGGCATTGCTGCATCTGGTTCTGGGGAATGAGGTGGGCCAAGTGGAGTAAGTGTCTGTGGGAGAACATTTAGGGAACAGTGCTCATAGTATCATAAGGTTTAGATTAGTTATGGAAAAGGACAAGGAGCAAGCTTGAGTAAAAATACTCAATTGGAGGAGGGCCAATTTCAATGGGATGAGAATGGATCTGGCCCGGGTAAATTGGAATCAAAGATTGGCAGGCAAAACTGTAATTGAACAATAGGCGGCCTTTAAGGACGATATGGTTCGAGTACAGTCTAGGCACATTCCCACGAGGGAGAAAGGTAGGGCAACTAAAGCCAGAACTCCCTGGATGACAAACGAGATAGAGAATAAAATGAAGCAGAAAAAAGGGGCGTGTGACAGATGTCAGGTTGGTAATACAAGTGAGAACCAGGCTGAATATAGAAAGTTCAGAAGGGAAGTGAAAAAGGAACTAAGAGGGGCAAAGAGAGAGTATGAGAATAGACCGGTGCTAACATAAAAGGGAATCCAAAAGTCTTCTATAGGCATGTAAACAGTAAACACGTAGTAAGAGGAGGGGTGGGAGCGATTAGGGACCAAAAAGTAGATCTATGCACGGAGGCAGAAAGCATGGCTGAGGTACTAAATGAGGACTTTGCATCTGTCTTTACCAAGGAAGATGCTGCCAAAGTCACAGCAAAAGAAGAGGTAGTTGAGAAACTGAATGGGCTAAAAATTGATAATCAGGAGGTATAAGAAAGGCTAGCTGTACTTAAAGATGGTCAGCTGGTCCAGATGGGATGCATCCTAGGTTGCTGAGGGAAGTAAGGGGGGAAATTGCGGAGGTACTGGATCATCCTTAGATATGGGGGTGGTGCCAGAGGACTGGAGAATTGCAAATGTTACACCCTGTTCAAAAAAGGGTGTAAGGATAAATTCAGCAACCACAGGTCAGTCGTTTAACCTTGGTGGTGGGGAAACTTTTAGAAACGATAATCCGGGACAAGTTAATAGTCACTTGGACAAGTGTGGATTAATTAAGGAAAGCCAGCACGGATTTGTTAAAGGCAAATTGTATTTAACTAACTTGATTGAGTTTTTTGATGAGGTAACAGAGAAGCTCGATGAGGGCAACGCGGTTGATGTGGTGTATATGGACTTTCAAAAGGCATTTGAAAAAGTGCCACATAATAGGCTTGTCATCAAAGTTGAAGCCCAGGGAATAAAAGGGACAGTGGCAGCATGGGTACGAAATTGGCTAAGTGACAGGAAACAGAGAGTAGTGAATGGTTGTTTTTTGGACTGGAGAGAGGTATACAATGGTGTTCCCCAGGGATCGGTACTAGGACCACTGCTTTTCTTGACTGGATTGCTCATGCAGAGAGCCGGCATGGACTCGACGGGCCGAATGGCCTCCTTCCATGTCGTATCCACTCTATGATTCTATAAGATAGATGAATTAATAGCACAAATAGAGATAAATGGGTTTGATCTGGTAGCCATTACTGAGGCGTGGTTGCAGGGTGACCAAGGTTGGGAACTAAATATTCCAGGGTACTTGCCTTTTAGAAACATAGAAAATAGGAGCAAGAGTAGGCCATTCTGCCCTTCGAGCCTGCTCCGCCATTCAAAATGATCATGGCTGATTCTCTATCTCGATACCATTTTCCTGCTCTCTCCCCATACCCTTTGATGCCTTTTGTGTTTAGAAATCTATCTATCTCCTTCTTAAATATATTCAGTGATTTGGCCTCCATGGCCTTTTGTGGCAGAGAAAGGATCTTAGCTCAGAAAATCAGGATGTAGAATCAGTCTGGGTGGAACTAAGCAATAACAAGGGGCAGAAAACATAGGCGGGAGTAGTTTACAGGCCCCCTAACAATAGTTACAGTGTTGGATAGAGTATAAACAGGAAATTAGAGGAGCATGTAACAGGGGTAATGCAATAATCGTGGGGGACTTTAATCTTCATATAGACTGGGCAAACCAAATTGGCAAAAGTAGTTAAGAGAACGAGTTCATGGAATGCATTCAAGACAGTTCTCTAGAACAATATATCGAGGAACCAACTAGGGAACAGGCTATTTTGGATCTAGCATTGTGTACCGAGGCAGGGATGGTTAGTAATCTTATAGTTAAGGATCCTCTGGGGCAGAGTGATCAAAATATCATAGAATTTCACACTGAGTTTGAGACTGATGTAGTTAAGTCCGAAACTAGGGTCTTAAATTTAAACAAAGCCAATTATTTAGGTATGAGGGGCAGGTTGGCTAAGGTAGATTGGAAAATTAGATTAAAAGATATGATGGTAGATAAACAATGGCAAACATTTAAATAAATAATTCATAATTCTCAACTAATATACATTCCCTTCAGGAATAAAAACTCCACAGGAAAAGTGATCCAACCATGGCTAACTAGAGAAGTTAAGGATAGTATTAGATTAAAACAAGAAGCTTACAATGTTGCCAAAAAGAGTAGTAAGCCTGAGGATTGTAATACATTTGGATTTTCAAAAGGCATTCGATAAGGTGCCACATAAGAGGTTGTTACAAAAGATTAGGGCTCGTGGGATTGGGGGTAATATATTAGCATGGATTGAGGATTGGTTAAAAGGATAGAAAACAGAGTAGGAATAAACGGGTTTTAGAAATCAGCAAAGGATGACCAAGAAATTGATAGAGGAAGAAAATTGAATATTTTTTAAAAATTCGTTCATGGGATGTGGGCGTCTCTGGCGAGGCCGGCATTTATTGCCCATCCCTAATTGCCCTTGAGAAGGTGGTGGTGAGCCGCCTTCTTGAACCGCTGCAGTCCGTGTGGTGAAGGTTATGAGAGCAAACTAGCAAGAAATATAAAATCAGATTAATAAAAGTAAACATGGGTCCCTTAGAGGCAGAGACAGGAGAAATTATAATGGGGATTAAGGAAATGGCAGAGATGTTAAACAAATATTTTGTTGCTGTGTTCACAGTAGAAGACACCGGAAATAGGGTGGAACCAAGTGTCTAATGAGAGTGAGGAACTTATAGTAATTAAGATCAGTAAAGAAAAAGTACTGGAGAAATTAATGGGACTAAAAGCCGACAAATCCCCTGGACCTCATGGCCTACATCCTAGGGTTTTAGAAGAGGTGACTCCAGAGATAGTGGATACATTGGTTTTGATCGTCCAAAATTCCCTAGATTCTAGAATAGTCCCAGTGGATTGGAAGGTTGAAAATGTAACCCCGCTATTCAAGAAAGGAGGGAGAGAGGAAACAGGGAACCATAGGCCAGTTAGCCCGACAGCAGTAGTAGGGAAAATGCTAGAATCTATTATTAAGGACATAGTAACAGGGCACTTAGGAAATCATAATATGATTAGACAGAGTCAACACGGTTTTATGAAAGGGAAATCATGTTTGACAAATCTATTAAGAGTTTTTTTTGAGGATGTAACTAGCAGGGTAGATAAAGGGGAACCAGTGCATGTAATATATATGGATTTTCAAAAGGCATTCGATAAGGTGCCACACAAGAGGTTGTTACACAAGATTAGGGCTCATGGGATTGGGGGTAATATATTAGCATGGATTTAGGGTTGGTTAATGGACAAAAAATAGAGTGTAGGAATAAACAGGTCATTTTCGGGTTGGCAGTCTGTAACTAGTGGGGTGCTGCAAGTGTTTGGGCCTCAGCTGTTTACAATACATACCAATGACTTAGATGAGGGGACCGAGTGTAATGCATCCAAGTTTGCTGACGATACAAAGCTAGGTGAGAAAGTAAGCAGTGAGGAGGATGCAAAGAGGCTGCAAAGGGATATGGACAGGTTAAGTGAGAGTGGGCGAGAAGGTGGCAGATGAAGTATAGCGTGGGGAAATGTGAAGTTATTCACTTTGGTAGGAAGAAGAGAAAAGCAGAATTTTTTTAAAAAATCGAGAGAGGCTAAGAAATGTTGGTATTGAGGGATTTGGGTGTCCTTGTACACGAATCACAGCAGGTTAACATGCAGATACAGCAAGCAATTAGGAAGGCAAATGGTATGTTAGTCTTTATTGCAAGTAGGTTGGAGTATGAGAGTAAGGAGGTCGCTGCAATTGTATAGGGCTCTGGTGAGACCACATCTGGAGTACTGTGTACAGTTTTGGTCTCTTTACCTAAGGAAGGATATACTTGCCTTAGTGGGAATGCAATGAAGGTTCACTAGATTGATTCCTGGGATGAGAGGGTTGTCCTGTGTGGAGAAATTGAGTAGGAATGGGCTTATATTCTCTAGAGTTTAGAAGAATGAGAGGTGATCTTGTTGAAATGTATAAAATTCTTAGACGGCTTGACAGGGTAGATGCTGAGAGGCTAGAAAGCCTAGAACTAGGGGTCATAGTCTTAAGATAAGGGACTGGCCATTTAGGACGGAGATGAGGAAAAATGTCTTCACTCAGAGGGTTATGAATCTTTTGAATTCTCTACCCCAGAGGGCTGTGGATGCTCAGTCGTTGAGTATATTCAAGACTGAGATCAATAGATTTTTGGGCAATAAGGGAATCAAGGGATATGGGAATGGGGCAGGAAAGTGGAGTTGAGGTAGATGATCAGCCATGATCTTATCGAATGGTGGAGCAGGCTTGAGGGGCCGTAATGCCTACTCCTGCTCCTTATGATGTTATATTAGAAGGGGCAACCAGAAGCTTTGTCAAAGAGCTGGGTCTTAAGGAAGGTCTTAAAGAAGGAGCGGTAGGTGGCGAGGCAGACAGGTTTGGGGACGGAATTACAGAGCCCGGAGCCAAGACGGCTGAGGGCATGGCTGGCAATGGTCGGGCGAAAGAAAGGGGGATGCACAAGAGGTCAGAGTCGGAGGATCACAGGGTTTAATTGGGGTGGGTTGCATGGCTGGAGGAGGTTAGAGAGATAGGGATGTGAGGTACTGTGAGACCAGGAGCTGATGTTGGTCTCACCCAGCAGGTGAGCAGGACTTAGAGTCGGATAGAATACGGACAGCAGAGTTTTGGATGAGCTGAAGTTTCCAGATGGTGGAGATTGGGAGGCCGGCCAGGAAAGTATGGGGATAGTCAATCTGGAGATGACAAAGACAGGGATAAGGGTTTTAGTAGCAGATGGGCTGAGGTAGAGTGGAGAAGGAAGTAGGCGGTCTTGGTGACGCAGAGAATATGGGATCAGAAGCTCAGCTCTGAGTCAAATAAGACGCCATGGTTGTGAACAGTCTGTTTATTCTGAGATAGTGGTCAGGCAGAGAGATGGAATCTGTGGTAAGGGTATGGAGTTTGTGGCAGGGTTTGATGGCTTCAATCTTCCCAATATTTATCTGGAGATAATTGCAGCTTTTCAAGACTGAATTTCAGACAAATAATCTGATAATGCAGAGGTAGTGGAGGGGTCAAGAGCAGTTGTGGAAACGTAGAGCTGGATGTCATCTGTGTACATGTGGACCTCAAAGGTAGTAATCTCAGGATTGCTGCCAGTGCCACGTGCTAGTCAGAGTAGAAATAGGAGGATATTTCAAATGAATACGTGGCTAGAGGAATGGTGCAAGGGGGAGGGATTCAAATTCCTGGGACACTGGAAACGGTTCTGGGGGAGGTGGGACCAGTACAAACCGGACGGTCTGCACCTGGGCAGGGCCGGGACCGCTGTCCTAGGAGGAGTGTTTGCTAGTGCTGTTGGGGAGGGTTTAAACTAAAGTGGCAGGGGGTTGGGAACCTGAGCTGGGAGAGAGAGGAAAGCGTAACAGGAAGGGACAGAAGGTATGGAGTAATAGGTAAAGTGTTAAAAAAGGAAAAAGCAGGAACTAAGCGTCACAAAACAGATTTGAAAGTTCTTTATCTGAATGCACGTAGCATTCGTAACAAAATGGACGAGTTAACGGCACAAATAACTACGTATGGGTATGATCTTGTGGCCATTACAGAAACATGGCTGCAGGGTGACAACGACTGGGAATTAAATATGCCAGGGTATTTAACAATCAGGAAGGACAGGCAGGAAGGAAGGGGAGGTGGGGTGGCTATGTTAATAAAGGAAGGAATCACTGTAATACGGATAAATGATATTGGGACAAAGCATCAAGATAATGAAACAGTTTGGGTGGAGATAAGGAATAATAAGGGGAAAAAAACATTAGTGGGCGTAGTATATAGGCCTCCTAATAGTTGCAACTCTGCTGGAAGAAGTATTAATCAGGAAATAGTCGGGGCATGTAATAAGGGAACAGCTATAATTATGGGGGATTTTAATTATCATATTAACTGGACAAATCAAATTGGGCAGAGCAGCCTTGAGGACGAGTTCATTGAGTGCATCAGGGATGGATTTCTTGAGCAGTATGTAACTGATCCTACAAGGGGGCAGGCAACCTTGGACCTGGTCCTGTGTAATGAGTCAGGATTAATTAATAATGTCCTAGTTAAGGATCCCCTTGGAACGAGCGACCACAACATGGTTGAATTCCATATCCAATTAGAGGGTGAGAAGGTTGATTCTCAAACAAGCGTACTGAGCTTGAATAAAGGAGACGATGATGGTATGAGAGCGGAATTGATTAAAGTGGACGGGGAAAATAGATTAAAGGGTAAGACGGTACATGAGCAGTGGTGTTCATTTAGGGAGTTATTTTACAACTTTCAAAATAAATATATTCCACTGAGGAAAAAAGGGTGTAAAAGAAATGACAGCCATCCGTGGCTAAGTAAAGAAATCAAGGATAGTATCCGACTAAAAACAAGGACATATAAGGTAGCCAAACTTAGTGGGAGGATAGAAGATTGGGAATTCTTCAAAAGACAGCAAAAAGTAACTAAAGGATTGATTAAGAAAGGGAAGTTAGATTATGAAAAGAAATTAGCAAAAAATATAAAAACAGATAGCAAGAGTTTCTATAGTTATATAAAAAGAAAAAGGGTGGCTAAGGCAAACGTAGGTCCCTTAGAGGATGAGACCGGGAAATTAATGGTGGGAAACATGGAGATGGCAAAAATGCTGAACAAATATTTTGTTTCAGTCTTTACAGTAGAGGACACTAAGAATATCCCAAGACTGGACAAACAGGGGACTCTACGGGGGGAGGAGCTAAATACGATTAAAATCACTCAGGAGATGGTACTCAGTAAAATAATGGGACTCAAAGCGGATAAATCCCCTGGACCTGATGGCTTCCATCCTAGGGTCTTGAGGGAAGTGGCAGTAGGGATTGTGGATGCTTTGGTGATAGTTTTCCAAAATTCCCTGGACTCAGGAGAGGTCCCGGCAGATTGGAAAACTGCTAATGTAACACCGTTATTTAAAAAGGGTAGTAGGCAGAAGGCTGGAAATTATAGGCCAGTTAGCTTAACATCTGTGGTGGGTAAAATTTTGGAGTCTATTATTAAGGAGACAGTAACGGAACATTTAGATAAGCATAATTTAATAGGACAAAGTCAGCATGGCTTTATGAAGGGGAAGTCATGTCTGACAAATTTGCTTGAGTTCTTTGAGGATATAACGTACAGGGTGGATAAAGGGGAACCAGTGGACATAGTGTATTTAGACTTCCAGAAGGCATTCGACAAGGTGCCACATAAAAGATTATTACTTAAGATAAAAAATCACGGGATTGGGGGTAACATTCTGGCATGGGCGGAGGATTGGTTATCGAACAGGAAGCAGAGAGTTGGGATAAATGGTACATTTTCGGATTGGCAACCAGTAACCAGTGGTGTTCCACAGGGGTCGGTGCTGGGTCCCCAACTCTTTACAATCTATATTAACGATTTGGAGGAGGGGACCGAGTGCAACATATCAAAATTTGCAGATGATACAAAGATGGGAGGGAAAGTAGAGAGTGAGGAGGACATAAAAAACCTGCAGGGGGATATAGACAGGCTGGGTGAGTGGGCGGAGATTTGGCAGATGCAATATAATATTGGAAAATGTGAGGTTATGCACTTTGGCAGGAAAAATCAGAGAGCAAGTTATTTTCTTAATGGCGAGAGACTGGAAAGTACTGCAGTACAAAGGGATCTGGGGGTCCTAGTGCAAGAAAATCAAAAAGTTGGTATGCAGGTGCAGCAGGTGATCAAGAAAGCCAACGGAATGTTGGCTTTTATTGCTAGGGGGATAGAATATAAAAACAGGGAGGTATTGCTGCAGTTATATAGGGTATTGGTGAGACCGCACCTGGAATACTGCATACAGTTTTGGTCTCCATACTTAAGAAAAGACAGACTTGCTCTCGAGGCAGTACAAAGAAGGTTCACTCGGTTAATCCCGGGGATGAGGGGGCGGACATATGAGGAGAGGTTGAGTAGATTGGGACTCTACTCATTGGAGTTCAGAAGAATGAGAGGCGATCTTATTGAAACATATAAGATTGTGAAGGGGCTTGATCGGGTGGATGCAGTAAGGATGTTCCCAAAGATGGGTGAAACTAGAACTAGGGGGCATAATCTTAGAATAAGGGGCTGCTCTTTCAAAACTGAGATGAGGAGAAACTTCTTCACTCAGAGGGTGGTAGGTCTGTGGAATTTGCTGCCCCAGGAAGCTGTGGAAGCTACATCATTAGATAAATTTAAAACAGAAATAGACAGTTTCCTAGAAGTAAAGGGAATTAGGGGTTATGGGGAGCGGGCAGGAAATTGGACATGAAGCTGAGTTCGGATCGGTCAATGCCCTGTTGGGTGGCGGAGAGGGCCCAGGGGCTGTGTGGCCGGGTCCTGCTCCTACTTCTTGTGTTCTTTAGATTTGTGGTTGGGATCAGATCAGCCATGATCTTATTGAATGGCGGAGCAGGCTCGAGGGGCCGATTGGCCTACTCCTGCTCCAATTTCTTATGTTCTTATGAAATTGACCTCATGTCTGCAAAAAGAGTGTCCAAGGGTCAGCATGTAAATGAGGAAGAGGGGGCTAAGGATAGATCATTGTGGGACTCCAGAGGTAACGATGCAGCGTTATCTCTGGAGAGAGGTGTGGTGCCCAGAACTGTACACAGTATTCCAGATGTGGTCTAACCAGGGCTTTGTATAGCTGTAGCAAACTTACTCCCCTTTTATATCCTAGCCCTCTAGATATAAAGGCTAACATTCCATTAGCCTTTTTGATCAATTTTTGTACCTGACCACTACATTTTAGTGATCTGTGTACATGGACCCCTAAATCTCTTTGGACCTTCACTGTCGCTCCCTTGTCACCATTTACAAAATATTTGGATCTATCCTTTTTTGGTCCAAAATGGATGGCGTCACACTTATCTACGTTGAAATCCATCTGCCACAGTTTTGCCCACTCGCTTAATCGATCAATGTATCTTTGTAATTTTATGCTCCCGTCTACATTACTTACTTTCCCACCTATCCTTGTGTCATTGGCAAACTTGGACATATGGCTCTCTATTGTGTTATCTAAATCATTAATAAATATAGGGGTGAATAGTTGAGGCCCCAGCTCAGATCCTTGTGGGACACCATTAGTCATTTCCTTCCAATTCGAGTACATACTCATTATCCTTACTGGAAGCTGGGTGGTCAGCAGTTTAGTGGGAATGGAGCCAAGAGAGCAGGAGGTGGGAGGAGAAGGGCTCGGAATGGACATGAGGAGAAATGGAATGTTGTTTGAAAGCAGATGTCTTTACCCCAAATTAAAAACAGCTTTGACATCAATTTAAAAAAGAATTCATACCTGGATATTGCAATGATCACTCTAATTGTAGAACGGAATTTTGTTAATGGACGGGAATGCCGGGTGGGCATGTGGAGGTCTGTGGGAGAAGGGTACACTCCCATGCGTGCAATTAGACACAGAGTTGCCTGCTCGCATTCCTGGAATCCCCCTAAAAGCAGCAACAGGTACTTCTTCTGGTACACCAAAGCCTTCCTGAAGCTTTCTGCTCGGAGGTACTTGCCATAAAGCCGCTGCATCTGCACACAAAACACGGCAACATTCAGATATTGTTCATACAGTACAAGGGCAAAGAATCCGCTACCTGCATCATGAAAAGTTTCTTAAATCACAAAGGCTAACAAAACTTTGGAACATGTTTTCAAATGTAAAAGGGGATCTCTGAAAATATTTCTCAAAACAGCAGCAGATTACTACGTCTATGCAGTTCAAAATGAGCATCATCAATCAAGACAATGAGGCCAGCTGACAGCAGAGACAGAGAGTTAAAACCAGCAACACATATTGATAATTGTGATTTATGGGACAAAGTATGCAGTTCCAGTTATTGAGAACAAACCAAATTTCCCCAGAATATGATCTTAATCTGGGAAAACAGCGATATTTTCAAGCAAAGAAACTGGTAACTTGAATTTCTCCAAACAAGTTGGAGCTGGAACATTTGGATATGTTTCTACCCTTACAAAAGGTTCTAGGATTTTTCAGAAATGTAAAAAGATTGAGGTATTACTGAGATGTGTGGACTCAAATCTCCTTAATTACTCACCTTCATGCTGGAGGAGTCAACAAGGTCATGTCGCAGAGGTCGATTTTCAATCTCTGCCGTCACTCTAGCCAATTCTGATTCAGCCTCTTTTAAGGCATTCTGTAACTGGATTCTTTCCTTCATCCAACTTGTCCTTTCAGAATTCAGGACTGAATCTGCATTGTCAACTGGTTTCTCCTAGAACACAAGATCACACGGCAATGACAAAGATAGAAATGGCAAGTGGCGGTGCTGATATAAACTAAGTTGTGCTATTCCCCATCATGGAAAGAATATGGCCTTGTTATAGGTGTTTCAAAAGGTGCTATGTAGAACTAAAAAAACAAACATGTGCCTAGCTTGAGTTTTAGCCCCAAAGCTACACTTCAGGCTTTATTCTTTATTTTAAGAATACAAAAACCACCAGCAAAGTTAAGGTATAAATGACTTGAAATGATGAAAGGAAATCAAGACCTGAATAAGGAATGCTCATCAGCGGGCAAGAACAAGTACGAGAGATCATAAAAAGGATTGAGAGATAAAGCAACTCATGATAGAAATAAAAAATAAAGATGGCAACTAATCATGTCCATCAGAAATATCTCGAAGTTCTTCACATTCAAAGTATGACTTTGAAATGCAGTGGCTAGTTTGTAGTCACCTTTATATTTCAGTTAATTCAGGTTCTTGGTTGCAAAAATGGACTGAAGTTCATAAGATAAAAATTGAGTTTCTGAATTTGTAGGATAATTTACACCAAAGTGGAACATAATGACACAGTGTTCATCATCAATCCCACCTGTACCTGCTCCACAAGCTCCTGCCTCTGCCTGTAACATAGGAACAGGAGGAGGTCATTCAGCCCCTCGAGCCTGTTTTGCCATTCAATTAGATCATGGCTGATCTGTATGTTCTCCATTTACCCGCCTTGGTTCTGTAACCCTTAATACCCTTGCTCAACAAATATCTATCAATCTCAGTTTTGAAAATGTTCAATTGACCCCCAGCCTCAACAGCTTTTTGGGGGAGTTCCAGATTTCCACTCCCCTTTGTGTGAACAAGTGCTTCCTGACATCACCCCTGAACGGCTTAGCTCTAATTTTAAGATTATGTCTCTTGTTCTGGACTCCCCCACCAGAGGAAATAGTTTCTCTCTATCTATCCCATCAAATCCTTTACACCTCTTATACACCTCGATCAGATCACCCCTTAATCTTCTATATTCAGGGAATATAAATCCGATGCAACCTGTCTTTATAATGTAACTCTTTCAGCCCAGTATCATTCCAGTTAATCTGCGCTGCACCTCCTCCGAGGCCAATATATCCTTCCTTAGGTGCGGTGTCCAGAACTGAATGCAGTATTCCAGATGGGGTCTAACCAGAGCTCTGTACAGCTGTAACTTAACTTCCACCCCTTTGTATTCCAGCCCTCTTGAGTTAATGGCCAACATTCCATTAGCCTTTTAAATTATTTTTTGTACCTCTCCACTAGCTTTTAGTGATTTCTGTACTTGGATCCCTAAATCTCTCAGCTCATCCAGTTCCTAGCTTCTCACCATTTAGAAAATACTCTGATTTGTCTTTCTTAGGTCCAAAGTGATGACCCTACACTTTCCTACATTGAACTCCATCTAAAACAGTTTTGCCCACTCACTTAATCTATCAGTGGCCTGTTGAATACTCCCCGCTGCACTATTTACTGTGCCACCTAAACTTAGTGTTGTCAGCAAACTTAGAATTACGCCTCTCTATTCCTTCATCCAAGTCATTTATAAATAGTGAAAAGCTGAGGCCCCAGTACAGATCCCTGGGGGACACCACTAGTCACTTCCTGCCAATTTGTGTACATACCCATTATCCCTACTCTCTGTCTCCTCCCTCCTAACCAATTCTCTACCCAGGTCAATAGGTTACCTCCAATTCTGTGTGCCCTCATTTTTGTTAACAGTTTCTTATGTGGAACCTTATCGTATACCTTCTGGAAGTCCGCATAAACAATATCCATAGACACTACCTTATCTACCACGTTAGTTACCTCCTCAAAAAATTCAACTAGGTTCGTTAGACATAACTTAACTTTTACAAATCCATGCTGGCTCTCTCTGATCAGCTCATGTTTGTCTAAGTGCTCAGTCACTCTGTCCCTAATAACAGATTCTAGTAACTTCCCCACAACAGACTTTAGACCAATAGGCCTATAATTTCCTAGTTTATCTCTCTTACCCTTCTTAAATAATGGAGTGAGATTGGCAATTTTCCAATCCAAGGGGACAATTCCCGAATCAAATGTTTTGGAAGATCATGACTGGAGCATCTACAATTTCCTCACCTTCTTCTTTTAATACCCTGGGGTATCTCAGATCCTGGAAATTTGTCTATCTTTAGTCTCATTAGTTTCTCCATTACCATTTTTCCCACTTATATTAAATCTAGTAAGTTCCTCCCCTTGATTTATTTTTAGTTTTCCTTATATCTCTGGTATTTTATCCTCATCCTCTGATGCGAAGACCAATACAAAGTATTTAACATGTCTGCCATTTCCTGATTTCCAATTACAATATCACCTGAGTCTGTCTTTAAGGGGCCCACATTACCCTTAGCCACCCTCTTTCTCTTAATATGTTTGTAAAAACCTTTAGTGTTGTCCTTGATATCCCTCACAAGCTTTTTCTCATATTCCCATTTTGCAGCTCTAACTGCTATCTTTGTATCCCTTTTCTGCTTTTTATATTTCTTCTAGTCCATGGGATCTCCACTGTTCTTTGCATTTCTGTAAGTTCTTTCTTTTAGTACCATACTATCTAGGTCTTTTGTTGACCAAGGTTGTTTACATAAGAACATAAGAAATAGGAGCAGGAGTCGGCCATACGGCCCCTTGGGCCTGCTCCGCCATTCAATCAGATCATGGCTGATCTTCGACCTCAACTCCACTATCCTGCTCGATCCCCATATTCCTTGATTCCCCTAGAGTCCAAAAATCTATTCATCTCAGCCTTCAATATTTTCAATGATTCAGCATCCACAGCCCTCTGGGATTGAGAATTCCAAAGATTCACAACCCTCTGCGTGAAGAAATTCCTCCTCATCTCAGTCTTGAATGGCCGACCCCATATCCTGCGACTATGCCCCCTAGATCTAGACTCTCTAGCCAGGGGAAACAATCTCTTAGCATCTACCCTGTCAAGCCCCCTCATAATCTTGTGTTTCAATGAGATCACCTCTCATTCTACTCAAGCTTTCTTCATAGGACAACCCTCTCATCCCAGGAATTAATCTAGTGAACTTTCACTGCACCGCCTCTAAGGCAAGTATATCCTTCCTTAGATAAGTTTAATTACACAAGTTGAGCTCTTGCCACTTAGGGGTATGTACAGGTCTTGTATTCTACCTAATACTTCTTTGAATACCTCCCACTGTTCATAAAATCATACAGCACAGAAGAGGACCATTCAGCCCATCGTGACTGTGGTGGCTCTTTGAAAGAGCTATCCAATTAGTCCCATTTTCCCATTTCTCCATAGCCCTGAATTTATTCCCCCTTCAAGTATTTATCCAATTCCCTTTTGAAAATTACTATTGAATCTGCTGCCATCACGATTTCAGGCAGTGTATCCCAGATCATAACAACTCACTGATTTAAAAAAAAATCTAATTTCCCCTCTGGTTCTTTTGCCAATTACCTTAAATCCATTACCTCTGGTTACTGACCCTTCTGCCACTGGAAACAATTTCTGCCCATTTACTCTATCAAAACTCCTCATAATTTTGAACACCTCTATTAAATCTCCCCATAACCTTCTTTGCTCTAAGGAGAACAATCCCAGCTTCTCCAGTCTCTCCACATAACTGAAGTCGCTCATCCCTAGAACCATTCCAGTAAATCTCCCCTGCATCCTCTCTAAGGCCTTGACACCTTCCTAAAGTGTGGTGCCCAGAATTGGACACAATACTCCAGTTGGGGCCTTAGCAATGATTTATAAAGGTTTAGCATAACTTCCTTGATTGCTTTTATACTCTATGCTTTTATTTATAAAGCCAAGAAGCCCCTATGCTTTTTTAATAGCCGTATCAACTTGTCCTGCCACCTTCAAGGATTTGTACGGAGACACCTGAGGAAAGGCAATATAATGCATCACTTCACACTTCTCGGTGTTGAATTTCATCTGCCATGTGTCTGCCCATTTCATCAGCCTGTATGTCCTCCTCAAGTCTGTTACTACCCTCCTCACTGTTTACTACATTTTCAAGTTTAGTGGTATCTTCAAACTTTGAAATTATGCCCTGTATAGCCAAGCCCAGGTCATTAATATATATCAAAAACAGCAGTGGTCCTAATACTGACTCCTGGGGGACCCCACTTTATACTTCCCTCCAGTCTGAAAAACAACCGTTCACCACTACTCTCTGCTTTCTGCCCCTTAATCAATTTCGTATCCACGCTACCACTGCCTCCTTAATCCCATGGGCTTCAACTTTGCTAACAAGTCTATTTATCAAACAGCTTTTGAAAGTCCATACACACACCATCAACCCCACTATCCTCATCAACCCTCTGTTACTTCATCAAAGAACTGTGCCGAAACTGGGTCCATTTCTAACTGTCTCTGACCTGATGTAACATTAATTAGTTTCCAGTGGAGAGGGCTGCTATTCCGCTCAAGTTTGCGTTCAGAATCTGACTCTACAATTTTAATTAGGTGCCTGCTCTATCATGTTGTTAAGGTGCTTTTCTCCATGTTTGCCTTCATACGAACATACGAATTAAGAGCAGGAGTAGGTCATTCGGCCCCTCGAGCCTGCTCTGCCATTTGATAAGATCATGGCTGATCTGATTGTGAGCTCAACCCTACTTTCCCGTCTACCTACTATAACCTTTAACTCCCTTGTTAATCAGGAATCTATCTAACTCAGCCTTAAAAATATTCAATGACCCTGTCTCCATCGCTCTCTGGGGAAGGGAGTTCTACAGACTCATGAACCACGGAGAAAAAATTTCTCCTCATCCCCGTCTTAAATGGGAGACCCTTTATTTTTAAACTGTGTCCCTGACTTCTAGTCTCTCCCACAAGGGGAAAAATCCTCTCAGCATCTACCCCTTCAAGTCCCCTCAGGATCTTATGTGTTTCAATAAGGTCACCTCTCATTCTTCTAAACTCCAATGTATTAGGCAAGCGTGTAAGAAAGGCATAGTGGTCTTAATGGGGGACTTTAACCTTCACATAGATTGGGAAAAGCAGACTAGCAACTATTAGAAAGGTAGTGAATTTCTTGAGTGTGTCCGGAATAGTTTTCTACAGCAGTATGTCCTAGAGGCAACAAGGGGGCAAGCCATACTAGATTTAGTAATGAGTAATGAACCAGATTTAGTTTTACGGCTTAACTGTACGCGAACATCTATCCAATAGTGAACATAACATGATCGAGTTCAATGCAGTGTTTGAAAGGGAAAAAAGTGAGTCAGCTGCTAAGATTCTAGACTTGGGTAAGGCCGACTTCAATGGGATGAGACAGAGACTGTCCACAGTAAACTGGGCAAATCTGTTAATGGGTGAAACGACTGATGATCAGTGGGAAATGTTTAAAGAAACATTTAACGTGATACAGGATCGGTTTATACCCCTGAGGGGCAAGAACTCTACTTGCCAAAAAAAACAGCTATGGACAACTAAAGAGGTTAGGGACAGTATAAGACTTTAGGAAAGGGTATACAAAAAGGCAAAAAATGGCACAGATCCTTGCAAATGGAAAAGATACAAAGATCAACAAAGGGTCACAAAACAGATAGTAAGAGCTACAAAAAGAGAGTATGAAAAGAAACTAGCAAGGGATATCAAAACCAATACGAAGAACTTTTATAGTTACATTAGGAAAAAGAGGGGGTCAGGAGCAGTGTTGGCCCCTTAAAAACTGAAAGTGGGGATATTGTCATTGACAATGGGGAAATGGCGGACATGTTGAATAATTACTTTGCATCAGTATTTACAGTAGAAAAAAAGTGGATAGCATGCCGGAATTCCCAAGAAAACTAATATTGAATCGGGGACAGGGACTCGATAAAATTAATATAAGTAAAGCAACAGTAATGAAGAAAATAATAGCACTAAAAGAGTGACAAATCCCCAGGACCAGATGGTTTCCATCCCAGGGTTTTAAAGGAAGTAGGTGAGCACATTGCAGATGCCCTAACTATAATCTTTCAAAGTTCTCTAGATTCAGGAACTGTCCCTCTGGATTGGAAAATTGCACATGTCACTCCGCTTTTTAAGGAGAGAGAGGGAAACCAGGGAATTATAGACCAGTCAGTCTAACATCTGTTGTGGGGAAAATGCTGGAGTCTATAATTAAGGATAGGGTGACTGAACACCTCGAGAATTTTCAATTAATCAGAGAGAACCAGCATGGATTTGTGAAAGGTAGGTCGTGCCTGACAAACCTGATTGAATTTTTTGAAGAGGTGACTAAAGTAGTGGACAGGGGAATGTCAATGGATGTTATTTATATGGACTTCCAGAAGGCATTTGATAAGGTCCCACATAAGAGACTGTTAGCTAAGATAGAAGCCCATGGAATCGAGGGAAAAGTACGGACTTGGTTAGGAAGTTGGCTGAGCGAAAGGCAGAGAGTAGGGATAATGGGTAGGTATTCACATTGGCAGGATGTGACTAGTGGAGTCCTGCAGGGATCTGTCTTGGGGCCTCAATTATTCACAATATTTATTAACGACTTAGATGAAGGCACAGAAAGTCTCATATCTAAGTTTGTCGATGACACAAAGATTGGTGGTATTGTAAGCAGTGGAGATGAAAACATAAAATTACAAAGCGATATTGATAGATTAGGTGAATGGGCAAAACTGTGGCAAATGGAATTCAATGTAGACAAATGTGAGGTCATCCACTTTGGATCAAAGGATAGAACAGGGTACTTTCTAAATGGATAAAAGTTAAAAACAGTAGATGTCCAAAGGGACTTGGGGGTACAGGTACATAGATCATTGAAGTGTACATAGATCATCAAGAAGGCGAATAGAATGCTGGCCTTTATATCTAGAGGACTAGAGTACAAGGGGGCAGAAGTTATGCTGCAGCTATACAAAACCCTGGTTAGACGCACCTGGAGTACTGTGAGCAGTTCTGGGCACCGCACCTTCGGAAGGACATATTGGCTTTGGAGGGAGTGCAGCGAAGGTTTACTAGAATGATACCCAGAAGTCAAGGGTTAAGTTACGATGAGAGATTACACAAATTGGGGTTGTATTCTCTGGAGTTTCGAAGGTTAAGGGGTGATCTGATCGAAGTTTATGAGGGGCACAGATAGGATGGATACGAAGGAGCTTTTTCCCTTCGTTGAGGGTTCTATAACAAGGGGACATAGATTCAAGGTAAAAGGCGGGAGGTTTAGAGGGGATTTGAGAAAGAACTTTTTCACCCAGAGGGTGGTTGGAGTCTGGAACTCACTGCCTGAAAGGGTTGTGGAGACAGGAACCCTCACAACATTCAAGAAGCATTTGGATGAGCACTTGAAATGCCATAGCATACAAGGCTACGGACCAAATGCTGGAATATGGGATTAGAGTAGACAGGGATTGATGGCCGGCGCGGACACGATGGGCCGAAGGGCCTCTATCCGTGCTGTATAACTCCATGACTCTCTATGACTCTAAGATATTAAGGGGAACAGATAGGGTGGATAGAGATAAACTATTTCCGCTGGTTGGGGATTCTAGGAGTAGGGGGCACAGTCTAAAAATTAGAGCCAGACCTTTCAGGAGCGAGATTAGAAAACATTTCTACACACAAAGGGTGGTAGAAGTTTGGAACTCTCTTCCGCAAACGGCAATTGATACTAGCTCAATTACTAAATTTAAATCTGAGATAGATAGCTTTTTGGCAACCAAAAGGTATTAAGGGATGTGGGCCAAAGGCGGGTATATGGAGTTAGATCACAGATCAGCCATGATCTTATCAAATAGCGGAGCAGGCACGAGGGGCTGAATGGCATACTCCTGTTCCTATGTTCCTATATAGGCCCAACTTATCCAACCTTTCCTCATAAGATAACCCCCTCATCCCAGGAATCAGTCGAGTGAACCTTCTCTGAACCGCCTTCAAAGCAATTATGTCCTTTCTTAAATAAGGTGACCAAAACTGCACACAGTATTCTGATGTGGTCTCACCAATGCTCTGTACAATTGTAGCAAAACATCTCTACTTTTATATTCCATTCCCCTTGCAATAAATGACAACATTCCATTTGCCTTCCCAATCACTTGCTGTACCTGTATACTAACGTTTTGTGATTTGTGTACTAGGACACCCAGATCCCTCTGTACCTCAGAGTTCTGCAATCTCTCTCAATTTAAATAAGATACTTCTTTGCTATTCCTCCTGCCAAAGTGGACAAGTTTACATTTTCCCACATTATACTCCATCTGCCAAATTTTTGCCCACTCACTTAACCTCTCTATATCCTTTTGCAGACTGCTTATGTCCTCTCCACAACTTACTTTCCTACCTACCTTTGTGTCATCAGCAAATTTAGCAACCATACATTCGGTCCCTTCATCCAAGTCTGAATCCAGGTCTTTGAAATTGAAAAAGGAGGAAATAAAAGGGCTTTCTGGTATGTGTTTAAGAGATGAGGTGGCCGAGAAGTTAAGGCGATGGACCTCTAAATCCACTGTGCCCTGCACACATGGGTCTGAATCCCATCCTGGTCGTTATTGCATTAAAAGGTTCATCAGTTGTTCTACCTGTTAACAGTTCTGCCCAGTCTACTGTGATCAATTTCTGCCTCATTCCTACACAGTCAGCCTAACCTAAATTTAAAACCTTGGTTTGTAACTCACCCTTGTAGAAATGAACATCTTTACTTCTACTTGACCATCGTAATTGACCTATCTTAAAACTAAAAAGAACTGCAGATGGAAAAAAGACCATTGGAACTTGTATGCTAGTCACAAGTTAATCACATCAGGAGGTGCTAGTATCTGTGATTAGCTGAAACAATGGAAAAGCAGAACTGGTCAGCAGATGACTCCTGATCACATTAACCGTCCGGGCTGAGTGAGACATCTCATGTTCTTCTGAGATGCCGAGTAGGAAACAAAGGTTAACTTGATCAACAGCCAAGTCAGAAAGCAGACAGTATATACACTGCCTGATAAGGGAAGACGAAACTGGGAAGGTGCTAAACCACGATTGTGTTGATGGTTCAGAGTTCGCGTGACTGAGAGGAGTATTAAAACGCACATGAAGAAGCATCTGGTGCAGAGACATCAGCGAAGGACATGGAGCTGAGGAAAGCAACATTACGCCCTCTGCCCAGGGACTAAATGGGTAATATGGCTCAGATCTCTGTGTATGCTGTTGCTTAGACGTTAAGTGTGTCAAATGTTTGAACTAGTAATTAAGAAAAATTACTGCGAACCATATTGGTGTCAAGACCGAATCTATCTTACACCCTCTCCCTCTCAAACATAATATCGAATTCAATCATGTTATAGTCACTGTTAGCTAGGTATTCCTTTACTGATAGACTGTTGACTAATTCTGGCTCATTACTCATCACTAAATCTAGCATGGCCTGTTCTCTTGTTGTTTTAAGAGATATCATTCCAGAAAACTGTCTCGAATTCAATCAAGAAATTTGCTTCTCCCAGTCGACATGAAAATTAAAGTCCCCCATTATAACCACTGTTATTGCAACAAACTTCTCTGATCTCAGTGTTTATGCATCCCGCTAATTTATCACTGCTATCAGGAGGTTTGAAGATAACTACCAACAAAGTCTTGCATCTTTTTCTATTCCTTAATTCTACCCAGAGCGTTTCTACTGCTTGTTCCCCTGCACTGATATCCCTTCCTTTCAATGCTGCAATAGTGTCCATTAGCACTGCAACTCTTCCTGCAGCACAGTCAGAGAGGCTGTTGGCTCAATTTACTCCTCAAAGCTTAGTTATACAATGTCTAAGTTCTTCATTCTCTCTTAACAAATGCTTAACAAGAGCTGGTGAACCCTGCGCAGGACCGTGTAGTAAGGAGGAGGAAAATTATCTAGCTGTTCAGCCATTCAGCAGCATCAAATTTGCAGGGTACTGAATGTCTCCCCTTTTCAATTTGATAACTCATAAGTGAAGTCTTGAAGTTGATCTCCCTCATGTGGAAAACTTTCTCCGAGGCTGGTGTTTAATATACCATTTCTAACACTCAACAAGAGAGTTGGGTTTTGACACACTAGATATTTTGACATTTTCCCCTGGATCATTGTCTGAAAACAGAACTCCATACATATCAAATTTCATCCATTACAGAAACTCCTAAGACATTAAAATACTATTTTTAAAAAAACACAGGGAATTCCCACAAATTATGCTCAAGACCAAGGAGAAATTGTCCAAGTTGGATGTTTTCTGGACTTTCTCTGAAGTACTTGAGTAGAAACTTGATTGAGCTCTCCAATGAAATAATGGAGAGTTATGAAGATAGTGCAATTTATGTTGTGTATATGGACTTTCAAAAGGCATCTGATAAAGTGCTACATAATAGACTTGTTAGCAAAATTAAAGGGGCAGCGGCAGCGTGGATACAAAATTGGCTAAAGGACAGAAAGCAGAGAGTAGTATACAGTGGTGTTCCCCAGGGGTCAGTATTAGGACCACCGTTCTTTATGATATATATTAATGACCTGGACTTGGGTATAGAGGCTATAATTTCAAAGCTTGCAGATGATATGAAACTCCAAAATGTAGTAAACAATGTGGAGGATAGTAACAGGCTTCAGGAGGACGTAGACAGGCTGGTGAAATGGGCAGACACATGGCAGATGAAATTTAACACAAAGAAGAGTGAAGTGATGCATTTTGGAAGGAAGAATAAGGAGAAGCAATATAAACTAAATGGTTCGATTTTAAAGGGGGTGCAGGAGCAGAGAGACCTGTGGGTGCACATACACAAATCTTTGACGGTGGCAGGACAAGGTGAGAAGGCGGTTACAAAAAGCAAATGGGATCCGTGGCTTTATAAATAGAGGCTTAGAGTGCAAAAGTAAGGACGTTATGATGAAACCTTTATAAAACACTAGTTAGCCCCAGCTAGAATATTGTGTCCAATTCTGGGCACCACACTTTAGGAAGGATGTCAAGGCTTGAGAGGGTGGAGAGGAGATTTACTAAAATGGTACCAGGGATGCGGGACTTCAGTTATGTGGAAGCTGGGGTTGTTTTGTAGATAAATTCAGCAGTAAGTCTGTGTCACTGTGTATTCGCAGGGCATGGTTAGGGTGGAAGCTGGAGAAGTGGAGCATCGTGAGGTTGTCCGTGGGCTTGCGGTAGAGTGAGGTGCTGAGGTGCCCGTCTTTGATGGAGATTCGTGTGTCCAAGAACAAAACCGATTCTGAGAAGTAGTCCATGGTGAGTTTGATGGTGGGATGGAACTTCTTGATGTTATCGTGTAGTCTCTTCAGTGATTCTTCGCCGCAGGTCCAAAGGAAGAAAATGTCGTCGATGTATCTGGTGTATAGCATTGGTTGGAGGTCCTGTGCAGTGAAGAAGTCGTGCTCGAACTTGTGCATGAAAATGTTGGCGTATTGGGGTGCGAATTTGGTCCCCATGGCTGTTCCGTGTGTTTGCGAATACACAGGATCTGCTCAGACGAGGAGGAACGCGATGGACACCTACAGACGCTGAAAGACGCCCTCGTAAGAACGGGATATGACACTTGACTCGTCGATCGACAGTTCCAACGGGCCACAGCGAAAAATCGCATAGGCCTCCTCAGAAGACAAACACGGGACACAACTAACAGAGTACCCTTCGTCGTCCAGTACTTCCCCGGAGCGGAGAAACTACGCCATGTTCTTCGCAGCCTTCAACATGTCATCGATGACGACGAACACCTCGCCAAGGCCATCCCCACGCCTCCACTACTCGCCTTCAAACAGCCACCTAACCTCAAACAGACCATTGTTCGCAGCAAATTACCCAGCTTTCAGGAGAACAGCGTCCACGACACCACACAACCCTGCCACGGCAACCTCTGTAAGGCATGCCAGATCATCGACACAGATACCACCATCACACGAGAGGACATCACCCACCAGGTACATGGTTCATACTCCTGTGACTCGGCCAACGTTGTCTACCTCATACGTTGCAGGAAAGGATGCCCCGGAGCATGGTACATCGGCGAGACCATGCAGACACTGCGACAACGGATGAACGGACACCGCACAACAATCGCCAGACAGGAGGGTTCCCTCCCAGTCGGGGAACACTTCAGCAGTCAAGGACATTCAGCCTCCGATCTTCGGGTAAGCGTTCTCCAAGGCGGCCTTCGAGATACACGACAACACAAAATCGTCGAGCAGAAATTGATAGCCAAGTTCCGCACCCATGAGGACGGCCTCGACCGGGATCTTGGGTTCATGTCACGCTACATGTAACCCCACCTGACGTAGAGTCATCCAGACTCAAGTCGTAGTTGGCTAATTCTGCATACACAGATGCAGCCGGATCTGTTGCGGTTTCCAGCGAAAAAAAGTTATCTGTTTTTAATACAACTGGTCATTCTCTCTCTCTCTCTCTCTGTCTGTCTGTCTTTCTGATTTGACCCCACCTCAGTATTCTTGGATGTAATGTTTCCGTGATTAACCTGTCTGAACACCATTCACGCCTTTGATTGCTGTGATTATCTCTCTGCCGAGGTGTGATAAAGGGCAGTTAGAAAGATTATCTGTAATCACCAGGCATTGTTCTCTGACTACATATGCGGTGCCTTTATGCAACTCCTCACTCACCTGACGAAGGAGCAAAGCTCCGAAAGCTTGTGATTTCAAATAAAGCTGTTGGACTATAACCTGGTGTTGTGTGACTCCTTACCTTCATATACTAAAACAGGCTGCCATCCAAAATGGCAGATGGGG
Source organism: Heptranchias perlo (assembly GCF_035084215.1). Classification (NCBI taxonomy): domain Eukaryota; kingdom Metazoa; phylum Chordata; class Chondrichthyes; order Hexanchiformes; family Hexanchidae; genus Heptranchias; species Heptranchias perlo. The sequence continues at coordinate 96,793,211 of NC_090331.1, read as the reverse complement.
CACAGAAAATGGGGAAACAGCTACTGTTAATTCTGGAAGGAACCATCATTCATGTAGTCTCCTCAGCTCTGCTGAATATAACATTGTCCTCCTGGAAATGCAACTCTTTTTTATAAAAGCAATGAGGCATGGACAAAATGACTGGAGGTAGAATGAAAGTCTTGTACACAGAAGTTATGCCATACTGAAAGTGTGAAGAATGCCATGCCCATGATGGGTAACCCTCATTTACTGGACTTCGATATGCAAATGAATGATGCCAAAGTGTTAACCAATAATATTGGAAGTGAGAATGTAGGTGTACTAGAAGATAAAATGGAATAATTATTAGAGCTAACTTTTTTTTATTCGTTCATGGGACGTGGGCGTCGCTGTCAAGGCCAGCATTTATTGCCCATCCCTAATTGCCCTTGAGAAGGTGGTGATGAGCCGACTTCTTGAACTGCTGCAGTCCGTGTGGTGACGGTTCTCCCACAGTGCTGTTAGAAAGGGAGTTCCAGGAATTTGACCCAGCGATGATGAAGGAACGGCGATATATTTCCAAGTCAGAATGGTGTGTGACTTGGAGGGGAACGTGCAGGGGGTGTTGTTCTCATGTGCCTGCTGCCCTTGTCCTTCTAGGTGGTAGAGGTCATGGGTTTGGGAAGTGCTGTCGAAGAAGCCTTGGTGAGTTGCTGCAGTGCATCATGTGGATGGTACACACTGCAGCCACTGTGTGCCGGTGGTGAAGGGAGTGAATGTTTAGGGTGGTGGATAGGATGCCAATCAAGCGGGCTGCTTTGTCCTGGATGGTGTTGAGCCTCTTGAGTGTTGTTAGAGCTGCACTCATCGAAACAAGTGAAGAATATTCCATCACACTCCTGATTTGTGCCTTGTAGATGGTGGAAAAGCTTTGGGGAGTCAGGAGGTGAGTCACTCGCCACAGAATACCCAGCCTCTGACCTGCTCTTGTAGCCATTGCATTTATGTGGCTGGTCCAGTTAAGTTTCTGGTCAATGGTGACCCCCAGGATATTGATGGTGGGGGATTCGGCGATAGTAATGCCATTGAATGTCAAGGGTAGGTGGTTAGACTCTCTCTTGTTGGAGATGTTCATTGCCTGGCATTTGTCTGGCGCGAATGTTACTTGCCACTTATCAGCCCAAGCCTGGATGTTGTCCAGGTTTTGCTGCATGTGGGCACGGACAGCTGCATTATTTGTGGGGCTGCGAATGGAACTGAACACTGCGCAATCATCAGTGAACATCCCCATTTCTGACCTTATGGTGGAGGGAAGGTCATTGATGAAGCAGCTGAAGGTGGTTGGGCCAAGGACACTGTCCTGAGGAACTCCTGCAGCAATGTCCTGGGGCTGAGACGATTGGCCTCCAACAACCACTACCATCGTCCTTTGTGCTAGGTATGACTCCAGCCACTGGAGAGTTTTCCCCGATTCCCATTGACTTCAATTTTACTAGGGCTCTTTGGTGCCACACTTGGTCAAATGCTGCCTTGATGTCAAGGGCAGTCACTCTCGCTTCAGCTCTGGGATTCAGCTCTTTTGTCCATGTTTGGACCTAATGAGGTCTGGAGCAGAGTGGTCCTGGTGGAACCTAAACTGAGCATCAGTGAGCAGGTTATTGGTGAGTAAGTGCCGCTTGATAGCACTGTCGACAACACCTTCCATCACTTTGCTGATGATTGAGAGTAGACTGATGGGGCGGTAATTGGACTGGATTTGTCCTACTTTTTATGGACAGGACATACCTGGGAAATTTTCCACATTGTCGGGTAGATGCTAGTGTTGTAACTGTACTGGAACAGCTTGGCTAGAGGCGTGGCTAGTTCTTGAGCACAAGTCTTCAGCACTAGAAGCTGGGATGTTTTCGGGGCCCATAGCCTTTGCTGTATCCAGCGCACTCAGCCGTTTCTTGATATCACGTGGAGTGAATTGAATTGGTTGAAGACTGGCTTCTGTGATCGTGTGGATATCGGGAGGAGGTCGAGATGGATCATCCACTCGGCACTTCTGGCTGAAGATGGTTGCAAACGCTTCAGCCTTGTCTTTTGTACTCATGCGCTGGACTCTGCCATCATTGTGGATGGGAATGTTCACGGAGCCTCCTCCTCCCGTTAGTTGTTTAATTGTCCACCACCATTCACGACTGGATGTGGCAGGACTGCAGAGCTTTGATCTGATCCGTTGATTGTGGAATCGCTTAGCTCTGTCTATAGCATGTTGCTTCCGCTGTTTAGCATGCACGTAGTTTTGTGCTGTAGCTTCACCAGATTGGCATCTCATTTTTAGGTACGCCCAGTGCTGCTCTTCTACACTCCTCATTGAACCAGGGTTGATCCCCTGGCTTGTTGGTAATGGTAGAGTGAGGAATATGTCGGGACATGAAGTTACAGATTGTGCTGGAATACAATTCTGCTGCTGATGGCCCACAGCACCTCATTGATGCCCAGTTTTGAGCTGCTAGATCTGTTGTGAATCTATCCCATTTAGCACGGTGGTAGTGCCACACAACATGTTGGATGGTCTCCTCGAAGTGAAGACTTTGTCTCCACGAGGACTGTGCGGCGGTCATTCCTACCGATACTGTCATGGACAGCTGCATCTGCGACAGGTAGATTGGTGAGGATGAGGTCAAGTAGGTTTTTCCTCTTGTGTTGATTCACTCACCACCTTGCCAATGTTTGATTCTCTGAGATTTAATGGGCTCCAGAGTCAACGTTGAGGACTCTCAGGGCCACTTACACCTGACTGTATACCACTGTACCGCCAGTGGGACAGGACATACGTGAGGATGGTGATGGAAGAGTCTGGGACGTTGGCTGAAAAGGTATAATTCTGTGAGTACAGCTCTCCCAATTTTGGCACAAGTCCCTAGTTAGTAAGAAGGACTTTGCAGGGTTGACTGGGCTTGGTTTGCCCTTGTCGAGTCCGGTGCCCAGTGGTCCGGTTTTATTGTACAACTGAGTGGCTTGCTGGGCCATTTCATAGGGTGATTAAGAATCAACCCGGAGTCACATATAGGCTAGACCGGGTAAGGACGGCAGGTTTCCTTTCCTAAAGGACATTAGTGAACCAGATGGGTTTTTACAACAATCCGGTAGTTTCATGACCACCATTGCTGATACTAGTTTTTCTTTATTCCAGATTTTATTTGTTGAATTTAAATTTCCCAGCTGCCGTGGCGGGATTTGAACTCACGACTCCAGGTTATTAGTCCAGGCCTCTGGATTATTAGTCCAGTAACATAACCACTATGCTACCGTACCCGTACTGTGGAAAAAGACTTGGTTCTAAAAGAAATATAGAAAAACTCAAGGTGGCTAAGTCGCCAGGGCTTAATGGCATGCACCTAAACTGTTGAAAGATGTGAGAGAAGAGATAGCAGAGGCTCTGGCCACAATTAGTCAATCCTCCTTAAATATGCAAATTATGCTATGGGACTGGAAAGTGGCTGATGTAACAACTTTGTTCAAGAAGGGAGAGAAGATGAACAGGGTAACTATTGACCAGTTAGTCCAACAGCAGTTGTGGACAAGTCCTTAGAATCCATAATTCCAGATAAAATTAGAAACCATTTAGAAAATGTATAGGTTAATCAAGGACAGCCACGGAGATGTGTTAAATTTGTTGAACGTGGCTTGCCTTTAAGAATAGTTTTTTGTAGTGACCCATAAAGGGAATGTAGCAGATGGAGTTTCAGAAGGCTTTTCATAAAGTGTCTCACAAAAGATTTTGGTAGAAAATTTCAGGTATATGGTATCAGCGAAAATGTAGCAGCATAGATTGAAAACAGAGTTAGGGTAAATGGGTTTTGCTTCAATTGGAGAAGGGTTGGATGTGGAGTACTCCAAGGGTCAATGCTGGATCCACTTTTATTTTGCTTCATAACCAAAAACAAGCTTTGATGAGCATAGGATGTACGAGTTTGAATTCTGCACTCTGCACCATACAAGGTGGCAACAGTGAGGTGCCCTACAGAAGGGAGAAAATAACTGGGAATATCTTTTCTACATATATACAAATCAGGGGATTAAGGATGTTTGCAACAAACAAACTTACTGTGGCATGAAACTTTTAAATTGAACACTTTGCTAGTGATTTATCCCATTACATGATGATCCAATTGTGGTGTACACTGACAAATGAATAAGGAAGAAATCAGAGACATCTTGATGTCTCACATCCACCCATTTCTACTTAGTCACTCATAATTTTGGATGCCTTTTACCTCACTTACCTGTGCGCTGAAAAGAAACTGCTGCGATTCACAGTTTGATTGTATCAAGGTCCGTAACAGATCTCTTATATCTTCAGTCTTTATGTGACCTTCCTGTCCCCTAGGAAAAGAGGAAGGGAGTTATCAAACATTGTTTCATCATATGTGCCTTCAAATAAACTGGCACTGCACATTTTACTTTCCCAAAAAAGTGAGTTACGTATTACTTTTACTAATTTATTCCACTCTAAAGTGCTTCTCTATTGCTCTGATCATCACTAAAAGGTCTTCCTTTAGTTGGGTAAGTTATCTATAGTTCAGTTCAACCAGAGGGGTCGATGGAAGGAGGGTGGGAGAGAAGGAAAGGAAAAAGGGGAGAAGGGAAAGGAAAAGGAAAAAACCCACGACCTCTACCACCTAGAAGGACAGGGGCAGCAGGCTCATGGGAGCACCATCACCTCCAAGTCACACACCATCCCGACTTGGAAATATATCGCCGTTCCTTCATCATCGCTGGGTCAAAATCCTGGAACTCCCTACCGAACAGCACTGTGGGAGAACCCTCACCACACAGACGGTGGCGGCTCACCACCACCTTCTCAAAGGCAATTAGGGATGGGCAATAAATGCTGGCCTTGCCAGCGACACCCACATCCCATGAATGAATGAATAAAAAAAAGGGCAGGGAAGGAGAAGGGAAAGGAAGAAAGGAAGTGATACCTTCCTAAGGAAGAAAAAATTGCATTTATATATGGAATGGCCTCAGACATGCTTAGGCCTTCACAAACTGCTTGAAAGCCAATGAATTGCTTTGTGAACTGAAGTCACTATTGTTATATAGGCAAATGTAACAGCTTATTTGCATACAGCAAGGTCCTACAAACACTAATGAGATGAATGGCCACTTAATCTGTTTTGGTGCCTTTTGTTGAGGGATAAATGGGATCCAGGACCACAGAGCTGAGAGAGGCCAGTGGAGTGAGAAATGTGTGGAATTTTAGCCTCAACAGAAGTTCAGCACTGAGGTGAAGCTGGACAGGAGCTTTCTTTTCTGTAATCAATACTTGTGTGAAGTGAGTAAGTGGAGTTTAATTCATGCAAGAGTTTGGTGCCAGTGGGAGCTCAAGCTCACACTATCTACATTTTTAAATTAGGCAGACACAGACGGATGGCAGTGCAGGGCACCCTTGTGATACACCTCGAGAACAATATGTCGGCCATTATGGAACCTCAGTGCACCCATGGGCATCACATTTGCACTAAACATGGGAAAATTGAGTGTCTGAAGTAGAGGATCTCTGTGTTCCAAGAGCAATTAGCCACATTGCAGCATCAGTGTGCAAGATGTTTCTGGATTTAACTCTCCAGGATGTAGTCACTCAAGAGGCAGTGTGAGACAGTTCAAGGGATAGGGCGGGAAAGTGGAGTTCAGGTAGCAGATCAGCCATGATCTTATTGAATGGCGGTGCAGTCTCAAGGGGCCATATGGCCTCCTCCTGCTCCCATTTCTTATGTTCTTTGACACAGATAGTGCAGAAATAGAGAAGTTGTTGATCATCCACCTTGGGTAGGGTGGGGGGGGGGGGGGGTCAGGACTCAAAGGTGCGGGGAACCCCCGAGTTACCGGAACAATCCTATACATAGTGTTGGACAAGAATAAATGACAGGTGACTGGCTCAGAGGAGAGTGGTCCGGAGCAATATTCTGAGTATTCAGAATTCCTTTGGTGAACCAGGAACAGCCAGCACAGACGTGTTAATGGCAAGTGTTTGACAAATTTGGATAGATAAAGGGAATGCAAATAGATGCTGTGTATATGGATGTTCAGAAGGCATTCAATAAAGTGTCTCACAAAAGGCTCGTTAGAAAAATTTAAAGGTGTACTGTATAAGAAGAAATGCAGCACCATAGATAGAAAGTTGGTTGACTGACAGGAAATGAGTCAGGATAAATTAATATTGCTCCAATTGGAGGACTGTAAGCAGTATACCCCAAGGGTCAGTACTAGGTCCAATTTCATTCTCTGTGCACATATAGATGATTTGGACTTGGACATGGACATAGACATAGAAAGCGCAACTTTGAAATCTACTGACAAAACAAAAGTATTGCGTTTAGCAAAAAGAGAACTGTAAAAACCCGAGGAAGAGTTTATGACCATTTTCCACAGGAAGGATTTGAGGGAATAAAAAAGTTCTCTAGTTACTTTTAAACGTTGGGATTTTAAAGCAAAGTGTATTCACACAAGTTTAATAAAAGCACAAAGATAAAAGATGGCTAAAATACTAATGAGCTAGGGTTGGATGTAGTTTCCCCAAGGACTGTAAATAATAAGCAATTCATTAGCCTGTCTCACTAAACACTTCACATCCACTGTATTCAGTAGTCTCTGGTCCCGGGCACTCGGGCAGGATGGTGTGGTAGACCTTCCTTGCTGAACAGAAAGTGATAAAAACAGAGACAGGGACACAACACAGCTCGTCAATCAGGTCTAGCAGAGGCTACAAAGTCAGTAAAGGTTTAAGTAAAAGCTGTGAGAGCAACCTTTTGACAGGCTCAGAAGGAGAATGCAGGAGGGTTGTTAAGAGTTATTTTGTTTAAGCCAAGCAAGGCAACATACTGATGTAGGAAAGTATAGCATGATCATTATTTTTATATTATTGTGCAAAGGTGTACTGATTGAATTAAGTTAATTTGATCATAATTGTTGCTCTGTATGTTCACTTCCTGTGTAACGCAGCTTAAGGTATCCCAAGTTTTTTCTTGGTACATCTTTGAAAAGATTGAATAAGTATTACATAGAATTTACATCACAGAATTTGATCATTTGGCCCAACAGGTCGATGCTGGTGTTTATGCTCCACACGAGCTTCTTCCTACTCTATCACCATATCCTTCTATTCCTTTCTCCCTCATGTGTTTATCTAGCTTCCCCTTAAATGCATCTATGCAATTTGCCTCAACCACTCCATGTGACAGTGAGTTCCACATTCTCGCTACTCTGAGTGAAGAAATTTATCCTGAATTCCTTATTAGATTTATTAGTGACTGTCTTATATTTATGGTCTCTAGTTTTGGACTCCCCCACAAATAAAACATCTTATCTACGTTATCCCTGTCGAACCCCTTCAACACTTTATAGACCTGTGTCAGGTCACCTCTCAGTCTTCTCTTTTCTGGAGAAAAAAGCCAAGTACATGTGCCAATGATACAAAAATTCAGTACAAATCACAAGGTGATACTACTGTTAATCCCCTCGGTTATGCAAGCACGTAGTTAGATATTGGGTACTGGTCCATTCCTGAAAGCAAGATGCTCAGACTGCTTATGGGAGTGGCTACCAACATTGCACCCAAGAGAACATCTAAGGTAAGACCCATTAGTAACAAAAACAGATGGATGAGCAAAATGGGAAGACGTGAAAGATACAATTTAATGTGGATAAGTCATTTGGGAGGAAAAATAAGGAATGGGAGAATATGGTCAATGGAAAGACACTGAAAGGTGTGGATGAACAGAGAGATCTAGGGTTTAAATACATCATTCCCTGAAAGTGAGAGTGCAGGTAGAGAAAGCCACAAAAAGGCCAACATCATTTTGGGTTTTATAAATAGGGGCAAAGAGTACAAGAAATAATGAGAAATTTGTGCAAAACATTGGTTAGAGCACATTTAGTGCACTGTGTGCAGTTTTGGGAACCCCATTATAGAAAGGAGATTAAAATCTTGGACAGCGTACAGCATATTTATTAGGATGATGCCAGGGATAGGAAACTATAGTTATGAGGCGAGACGAGATATTGTGACTATTTCCACTGGAGCATTGAAGGCTAAGAGGAGATTTGATAGAGGTTTTTAAAATTGTAAAGGGTTTGAATAGAATGAGTAAGGAAAACTATTTTCTCTGGTTAGGGAATCAGTGACAATTTAATACTATCACTAAGAGAGTAATGAGAGAGGTTAGGAGAAATGCCTTTCTGCAGCAGGTTGTTGGAGAATGGAACACTTTGCCACACAGGGTGGCTGTAGAAACCACTGCTTCTTTTAAGGGAAAATTTGATAAATGTTTGAACCAGAGGAAGATACAGGGATGAGAGAAGAAAGCAGGGAAGTGGGATTAGTTTTGCATTGGTTTAGCAAAGAGGTCAGCTGTAATGATTCTAAAGAAACTGTTAGTTAATTTAGCCCGACAACTAATCACTTCACACTTAACCACTGTTTACCAGAATTGAGCATGGCTGAATTGGTGCAGTGAACAAACTTGACCGAATGGCCTTTTTTATCTTAACTCGTGTTATAACATTTCCACCCAACAAATTAGCTGCACTTATTTGGTGCAAGAACTCAAGTTCTCTCAGTTCTGGACAGCTGAGAGTAGGATATTTCGCTGTCTGTTGAAACTGTGCTAGAGTGCACAGACTGGCTAGAATGGAGCAGAGGTTTACAGATAGCCTAGCCCAGAGCTGTTCACTGCACTAGACCTTTTAACTCAATGCAGTGGCTGTTTCTTTCTTAAATATAAAAGCACTGTTCTCACTCAGTAGCACACATTCAGGATTGGCAACTTGGATCCAAACCAGGGGAAAGTTCAAAAACTAGACCAGAAGGAAATATCCAATTTGCAGTGTCTATACTTTGATAAACCTATATAAAAAGCAAAGTTTACGGTGAGTTTCAAATCTGCCCAAATTGTGCTTACTGTTTAGTGCTTTTCACACACACTCCCTCCTCCATGTGCAAACACATACCCGTGTTCAGTTCTGTGAAGCAACTCTTTAAGCCGGACGGTCAACAGCAGGAATTTCTGCCGTGCGCTCTCCAGGTGCTGCTGGACGTTTAGTGCATTGCCTTCGATACTGTGGGTGGTGGCACTCTGACTGTATTTCATTGGGATAGTTTCAAGCTCTCCTCGCTGCCGCTTGCGGGTCACAAGTTTGCGCTCCTGCTCCTCCAAGTCTGCAAGCATCTGTTGCAGTTCTCGTATCCGCTGTTGATCTCGCTGGTGTTGTAACTCCAGCTCATGCTGTTTAGGAGTCAGATAATTAAAAGACAAAGTGAAAGAAGTGCAACAGCAGCTACAACCATGGTGCTTGGCTAATCAGAACACATTAATCATGAAACACCGGCGATGGTTGATAAAATGTTTATACATTTCCCAATATGAAATGCTCTTTGGCCCTACTTTTCATTTGCAGATATTCCCCATTATCTACATTTGGAGAGTTCTGAATTCTCTGCCCACTGCAGATGCTCAAAGACTCGGATGTTGCTAGCTGGTGTACCAGGATACCCTAAGAATTAAAGGCCTTAGCATTAACATTACATTTATTGTTGTGGTGTATTTACAAAGTGGATTCGTTAATGGCCTCTAATCTCAAACTGATGGCTACAAGGGTGCCCACATGAAATGAGTTGGGCAGTCTCACTCCACTTCCAAGTAGGCATAGGACTGGAGCACAAGACTGTCCCTAATTTGCAACGTCGTTCAGGGACATCACAGCATGACTCATGTGGGAAATGGAAAAAATGTCACACTGATGCAGCAGGAGAGCTCTTCTGAGCTTGGCATGTTTGTTGAGGCCAAGAGAGGTTTATTCTGCATGTGGCTTTGCTATATCTGACCCAAGAGTGTTTGATGCTGCCAGTGAATGTCTGAAATGGGAAGAGCGCTAATTCCAAGCACTAACATCCCTCACCTTGATGAGCACAAAAAAAATCTCAGAAAATCAAACTGCTCAGGTAGCCGGCATTATTAATCGCTGTACACATCTGTTCAGCTCTGTGATACCAGCCATAGACTTTCTAGTCAACCTGCAGAAATTATCAATAAATAGGAAACACTGTACCTGTTTATTGATAATTTCTGCAGGTTGACTAGAAAGTATAAGTGTTGTTCCATGAAAACATTCTAATTCCATCCCTGTCCCCAGCTATTGTCTGAGGCTGAACCAGGCCGTTTGCAACCTTGGCGTCCCATTTGACCACAAGAGCTTACTTCTACTGCGGTAACATTGCCCGTCTCCGCCCCACCTCAGCTCATCTGCTGCTGAAAACCTCATCCATGCCTTTGTTACCTCGAGACTTGACTATTCTAATGCCCTCCTATCTTGCTTCCTACGTAAACTTGAGCTCATCCAAATCTCTGCTGCCCGTATTGTAACTCGCATCAAGACCCGTTCTCCCTTCACCCGTGCTCGCTGACCTACACTGACTCCTGGTCCGGGAACATCGAGTTTAAAATTCTCATCCTTTTTTTCAAATCCCTCCAAGGCCTCGCTCCTCCTTATCTCTGGAATCTCCTCCATCCAGCCCGACAACCCTCCGAGGTCTCTGTTCCTCCAATTCTGGCCTCTTGCGCATCCCTGATTTTAATCGCTCCACCATTGGTGGCTGTGCTTTCACTGCCAAGGCCCGAAGTTCTAGACTTTTATCTTTTTAAATTCATTCATGGGTTGTGGGTGTCGCTGGCAAGGTCAGCAATTTTTGCCCATCCCTAATTGCCCTTGGAAAGATGGTCGTAAGCCACCTTCTTAAGCCACGGTTCCGCTGCAGTCTGTGTAGTGAAGGTTCTCCCACAGTGCTGTTAGGAAGGGAGCTCCAGGATTTTGACCCAGCGGCAATAAAGGAACGGCGATATATTTCCAAGTCGGGATGGTGTGTGACTTGGAGGGGAACATGCAGGTGGTGTTCTTTCCATGTACCTGCTGCCCTTGTCCTTCTAAGTGGTAGAGGTTGCGGGTTTGGGTGCTGTCAAAGAAGCCTTGGCGAGTTGCTGCAGTGAATCCTGTAGATGGTATTCACTGCAGCCACGGTGCGCCAGTGGTGAAGGGATCGAATGTTTAAGGTGGTGGATGGGGTGCTAATCAAGCGGGCTGCTTTGTCCTGGATGGTTTTAAGCTTCTTGAGTGTTATTGGAGCTGCACTCATCCAGGCAAGTGGAAAGTATTCCATCACACTCCTGACTTGTGCCTTGTAGATGGTGGAAAGGCTTTGGGGAGTCAGGAAGTGAGTCACTCGCCACAAAATACCCAACCTCTGACCTGCTCTTGTAGCCACAGTATTTATGTGGCTGGTCCAGTTAAGTTTCTGGTCAATGATGACCCCCAGGATGTTGATGGTGGGGGATTTGGCGATGGTAATGCTGTTGAATGTCAAGGGGAGGTGCTTAGACTCTCTCTTGTTGGAGATGGTCATTGCTTGGCACTTGTCTGGCACGAATGTTACTTGCCACTTATCAGCCCAAGCCTGGATGTTGTTCAGGTCTTGCTGCATGCGGGCACGGACAGCTTCATTATCTGAGGTGTTGCAAATGGAACTGAACACAGTGTAATTATCAGCGAACATCCCCATTTCTGACCTTATGATGGAGGGAAGGTCATTGATGAAGCAGATGAAGATGGTTGGGCCTAGGACACTGCCCTGAGAAACTCCTGCAGCAATGTCCTGGGGCTGAGATGATTGGCCTTCAACAACCACTACCAGCTTCCTTTGTGCTAGGTATGACTTCAGCCACTGGAGAGCTTTCCCCCTGATTCCCATTGACTTCAATTTTACTAGGGCTCCTTGGTGGCACACTCGGTCAAATGCTGCCTGGATATAAAGGGCAGTCACTCTCACCTCACCTCTGGAATTCAGCTCTTTGATCCATGTTTGGACCAAGGCTGTAATGAGGTCTGGAGCCGAGTGGTCCCGGTGGAACCCAAACTGAGCATTTGTGAGCAGGTTATTGGTGAGTGAGTGCCGCTTGATAGCACTGTCGATGACACCTTCCAACACTTTGCTGATGATTGAGAGTAGACTGATGGGGCGGTAATTGGCCTGATTGGATTTGTCCTACTTTTTGTGGACAGGACATACCTGGGCAATTTTCTACATTGTTGGGTAGATGCCAGTTTGTAGCTGTACTGGAACAGTTTGGCTGGAGGCGCAGCTAGTTCTGGAGCACAAGTCTTCAGTACCACAGCCGGGAAGTTGTCGGGGCCCATAGCCTTTGCTGTATCCAGTGCACTCAGCCATTTCTTGATATCACGTGGAGTGAATCGAATTGGCTGAAGACTGGCTTCTGTGATGGTGGGGATATCGGGAGGAGGCCGAGATGGATCATCCACTCGGCACTTCTGGCTGAAGATGGTTGCAATTGCTTCAGCCTTGTCTTTTGGGCCCGGCCATCATTGAGGATGGGGATGTTCACGGAGCCTCCTCCTCCCCTTAGTTGTTTAATTGTCCACCACCATTCACGACTGGATGTGGCAGGACTGCAGAGCTTTGATCTGATCCGTTGGTTGTGGAATCGTTTAGCTCTGTCTACAGCATGTTGCTTCCGCTGTTTAGCATGCATGTCGTCCTGTGTTGTAGCTTTACCAGGATGGCACCTCATTTTTAGGTACGCCTGGTGCTGCTCCTGGCATGCTCTTCTACACTCTTCATTGAACCAGGGTTGATCCCCTGGCTTGTTGGTAATGGTAGAGTGAGGAATATGCCGGGACATGAGGTTACAGATTGTTCTGGAATACAATTCTGCTGCTGCTGATGGCCCATAGTGCCTCATGGATGCCCAGTTTTCAGCTGCTAGATCTGTTCTGAATCTATCCCATTTAGCAGGGTGATAGTGCCACACAACACGTTGGATGGTGTCCTCAGTGTGAAGACGGGACTTAGTCTCCACAAGGACTGTACGGTGGTCACTCCTATCAATACTGTCATGTACAGATGCATCTGCGACAGGTAGATTGGTGAGGACGAGGTCAAGTAGGTTTTTCCCTTGTGTTGGTTCGCTCACCACCTGCCGCAGGCCCAGTCTGGCAGCTATGTCCTTCAGGACTCGGCCAGCTCAGTCAGTAGTGGTGCTACCGAGCCACACTTGGTGATGGGCATTGAAGTCCCCCACCCAGAGTACACTTTGTGCCCTTGCTACCCTCAGTGCTTCCTCCAAGTGGTGCTCAACATGGAGGAGGACTAATTCATCAGCGAGGGAGGGCGGTAGATGGTAATCAGCAGGAGGTTTCCTTGCCCATGTTTGATCTGATGCCATTAGATTTCATGGGGTCTGGAGTCAATGTTGAGGACTCCCAGGGCCACTCCCTCCTGACTGTATATCACTGTACCACCACCTCTGGTGGGTCTGCCCTGCCGGTAGGAAGAGTCTGGGACGTTGGCTGAAAGGTATGATTCTGTGAGTATGGCTGTGTCAGGCTGTTGCTTGACTAGCCTGTGGGACAACTCTTCCAATTTTGGCACAAGTCCCCAGATGTTAGTAAGGAGGACTTTGCAGGGTCGACTGGGCTTGGTTTGCCTTTGTCGTGTCCGGTGCCCAGTGGTCCGATGCCGGGTGGTCCGTCCGGTTTTATTCATATTATGGCCTTTTGTAGCGAGATTGTACAACTGAAAACTGTGACTTGCTCGGCCATTTCAGAGGACAATTAAGAATCTACCACATTGCTGTGGGTCTGGAGTCACGTAGAGGCCAGACCGGGTAAGGACGGCAGGTTTCCTTCCCTAAAAGGACATTAGTGAACCAGATGGGTTTTTACGACAATCCAGTAGTTTCATGATACTAGTTTTTTTTTAAATTCCAGATTTTATTTAATTAATTGAATTTAAATTCCCCAGCTGCCGTGGCAGGATTTAAACTCATGACTCCGGATTATTAGGCCAAGCCTCTGGATTACTAGTCCAGTAACACAACCACTACGCTGCTCTACCCTTCTAAAATTAAAGGAGTCATATAAATGCAAGTTGTCGGAGTACATTTTTTTTTAAAAAACATTATTAAAAGTTTCTTTTTTAATTTTAATAGTTTCATTTTGAACTTCAATATAATGAACTTTACTCCAGTGGTTGACCAATTCTCTTTGCTTACCATTCTCTCTTTCAGCATCTTGTATTCTTGTTCGTGGTCAGCTAACTCTCGCCTCTCCTGCCTCCTCTCGCGATCCCTCCTATCATCCTTATTTCGCTCCTTCTCTTTGACTGCCAGAATGTTAGCTTGCAGCCTCTCTCGCTCAGTCTGCAGCCGAAGATTATGCTGCCTTTCGGCCTCCAACAAGCGGTTGAGCTCCTGTCCTTGGGCCTGAACTGACTCGAGCATCGACCTCAGTTTGGAGCTGACTTCCCGTTCTTTCAGATTTTCCTGCTGGGACAGTTGGATTTCATCTTCGAGGTTTCGTTTTGCTGTAATAGCTTGTTGTTGCGTTTTCTCAATCATAGTAGCTAGTTCGACAGTCCTCTTCCTTTCATCCTCGAGTTGACTCTGCAACTCCTTTATAAAGGCACGCTCCTGAGTAGCAGATTCATCACGCCGAGCATTCACACGCTGGTATAGCTGCTCTGACCGAGTACGCTCACGATCCAACGAATCGCTCAACTCTGATACGTGACACCTCTCTATTTTCAGTAGGTCCTGAGTCTCTGCCAGCTTCCTGCGTTCCTGGGACAGCAATGATTCACTGCTCAATAACTTGGCTTCCACTTCTTTGCGGTTGTTGCCATTTACCACCCGCTCTTCATCAAGGGTGACAGACAACTGTTGACTGTGCGCACGTTGGTCCTCCAGAGCCTTCTGCAGTTTCTGGGATAAAAAGAAAAGCCAAGCAACAGTTTTACTTTTTTGGCATCATTTTCAGCACCAATACCCACAATACTAAGTTTCTTCAAACCTTGTATAAAAAAGCTATCCCACCACGAACAGAGAGATCCCATACACTACCAACACTGAATTCAGAATTCCAACTTTTCTTTTTGCTTCTTGGAAATCTAGTAAAAAGCACACTAGTATATCCTTTCAGAATGCATTTCTGTGGAATCTCTGGAGTTCTCTTTTTGAGTGTAGTCAAAAAATGAGGCACACCATGTTAAATCAATTATTTGCTCAAAGCCTGCTGATCTACCGTGATACAAGCTGTAATGAGGTTTCTTGTAATTTTAATTCTCAGTGAATTATTGGAGATGATGGATGCTGGTGACCAAGGAGCTTAGTTTCAGGAATGACATTCCTTAAATAAAGAAGTTCATAGAATTTTACAGCACAGGAGGCCGCCATTCGGCCCATCATGCCTGTGCCGGCTCTTCAAAAGAACTATCCAATCAGTCCCACTCCCTTGTTCTTTCCCCTTAGCCCTGCAATTTTCTCCGCTTCAAGTACTTATCCAATTCCCTTTTGCAAGTTACAACTGAATCTGATTTCACCGCCCTTTCAGGCAGTACATTCCAAAAAAATTGGTAGGGTGGTAAATAGCGAGGAGGATAGCCTCAGTCTGCAGGACGATATAGATGGGTTGGTCAGATGGGCGGAACAGTGGCAAATGGAATTTAACCCGGAAAAGTGCGAGGTGATGCACTTTGGAGGGACTAACAAGGCAAGGGAATACACAATGAATGGGAGGACCCTAGGCAAGACAGAGGGTCAGAGGGATCTTGGTGTGCAAGTTCACAGATCCCTGAAGGCGGCGGAACAGGTAGATAAGGTGGTAAAGAAGGCATATGGGATACTTGCCTTTATTAGCCGAGGCATAGAATATAAGAGCAAGGAGGTTATGATGGAGCTGTATAAAACACTGGTTAGGCCACAGCTGGAGTACTGTGTGCAGTTCTGGTCGCCACACGACAGGAAGGATGTGATCGCTTTGGAGAGGGTGCAGAGGAGATTCACCAGGATGTTACCAGGGCTGGAGCGCTTCAGCTATGAAGAGAGACTGGGAAGATTGGGTTTGTTTTCCTTGGAGCAGAGGAGGCTGAGGGGGGACATGATTGAGGTGTACAAAATTATGAGGGGCACAGATAGGATGGATACTAAGGAGCTTTTTCCCTTCGTTGAGGGTTCTATAACAAGGGGACATAGATTCAAGGTAAAAGGCGGGAGGTTTAGAGGGGATTTAAGAAAGAACTTTTTCACCCAGAGGGTGGTTGGAATCTGGAACTCACTGCCTGAAAGGGTTGTGGAGGCAGGAACCCTCACAACATTCAAGAAGCATTTGGATGAGCACTTGAAATGCCATAGCATACAAGGCTACGGACCAAATGCTGGAATATGGGATTAGAGTAGACAGGGCTGATGGCCGGCGCGGACACGATGGGCCGAAGGGCCTCTATCCGTGCTGTATAACTCTATGACTCTATCTTAACAACTCACTGTATAAAAACATTTGTCCTCATCTCACTTTTTGCCAATTGCCTTAAATCTGTGTCCTCTGGTTACTGACCCTCCTGCCAGTGAAACAGTTTCTCCTTATTACTCTTTCAAAACCCTTCATGATTTTGAACGCCTCGATCTTCCCTTAACCCTCTGTTCTAAGGAGAACAATCCCAGCTTTTCCAGTCTCTCCACATAACTGAAGTCCCTCATCCCTGGTACCATTCCAGTAAATCTCCTCTGCACCCTCTCTAAGGCCTTGACATCCATCCTAAAGTGTGGTGCCCAGAATTGGACAATCCTCCAGCTGGGGCTGAACCAGTGATTTATAAAAGGTTCAGCATAAAAGAGAGTCAACGGCTGATGTTATCCTTAGACATGGGAGTGGTGTCAGAGGACTGCAGGATTGCAAATATTACACCCTTTTAGCTAACATGCCTTTTTAACAGCCATATCAACTTGTCCTGCCACTTTCGAAGAATTCTGTATGCAAACCCCCAGGTGTCTCTGCTCCTGCACCCCCTTTAAAATTTTACCATTTAGTTTATATTGCCTCTCCTTATCCTTCAAAAATGCATCACTTCACACTTCTCTGCGTTAAATTTCATCTGCCATGTCTCTGCCCATTTCACCAGTCTGTATGTCCTCCTGAAGTCTGTTACTATCCTCCTCACTGTTTACTACATTTCCGAGTTTCGTGTTATCTGCAAACTTTGAAATTATGCCCTGTATACCAAAGTCATTAATATATATCAAAAAAAGCAGCGGTCCCAACACCGACCCCCCAGGGGATACCACTGCATACTTCCCTCCAGTCTGAAAAACAACCGTTCACCACTATTCTCTGCTTTCTGTCCCCTAGCCAATTTCATATCCACACTGACACTGTCCCTTTACTTCCACGGGCTTTAATTTTGCCATCAAGTCTATTATGTGGTGCTTTATCAAATGCCTTTTGAAAGTCCATATACACAACATCAACCGCACTGCCCTCATCAACCCTCTCTATTACTTCATCAAAGAACTCAATCAAGTTAGTCAAATACAATTTTCCTTTAACAAATCCATGCTGGCTGTCACTGTTGTTCCAAGTGACAATTAATTTTGTCCCAGATTATTGTCTCAAAGTTTCTCCACCACTGTTAGGCTGACTGACCTTTCGTTACCTGGTTTAATCCCTCTCCCATTTTTTGAACAGGGTGTAATATTTGCAACTCTGCAGTCCTCTGGCACCACTCCCATGTCTTAAGAATAACATCAGCTGTTGAAGCTCCATCTCACCATACAAAACACAGACTCCCCCCAAAAATGGTCTGCCCTTTTCCCAGGAAAAGTGGAACAGATACTAATGTAATGGCTATAAGTCACATGGATATGCACATATTCCATCATTTCAAAAGGACACAGCTCAGCAGGTGGAATCTTTCTTGAAAATGAAGATCCTGACGACGTTTCTTCATTTACATCCTCCAGAACCACCTGGCCCAAACAATACTCCCAGTGCAGCATGGTGGACCTTGCCGGAGAGACACAACACCTGCATTTTTGCGCTCCAAATGCTGTTAGTGCTTGAAAATGGAACACTTTCTATCTTGCACACAATGTCAGCAGCAAGCACTCCTAGCTCAGGTTAGATCCTTCGCTGGGATGAGTTGAAGTTCATAGAATCATAGAAAGTTACGGCACAGAAGGAGGCCTTTCAGCCCAGCGTGTCCATGCTTTCACATTAGGCTGTCTGGAGGCAGAGTCAGAAAAAAAATCACAATGATGTCTGACGGTAGTTCTAATTTTTGCCCTCAAAATAAAAGGCTGTAATTCTATACTGCCTATTGCCCCAGTACTACTTTGTATCGGTCCCACCTCAGCCCGTATGTTCTGGACATCATGTAACCCTTCCTGACCCTGATGTATCGTAGCAGGACTTTAGATCTTTTTTATTTATTCTCAGACAGCAGTATCTTGTCCTCTACACATCTCAGAAACTTTCACAATGAACCATAGGATTGTGGACTCGAGCACTAGTCGGCAATGTGACTAGGAATCACAACAGAGTTATGAAACAACCCCTACCATGATGATCTGGTCCAATCCAACTTTATACCAGCATTTTACTTTCTATTTACCTGGTGAGTTTGCCGTTCTTGTTCTTTGTGCTCTTTGTGATGCAACTGCTCCTTCTCCACAAAGTTCTGGAACTGCTGTACTTTTTGCCGTTCTTGGTCAAATGCCTTTGCTGCAGCTAACAGTTCATTCTCCTTCGCGTTCAATTCTCCCCTAAAACAGAAAGGAGTGACAGATACAGGAGAAAGGGAGAGGTGGAGATGTGTATTGGCAGAAGATACGTGCCAACGTGTGGGCAGCAAAAACAGCAAATCAAGAAGGGCATTGGTGGACAACAGAAATGATGTGTGGGGAGAGGGGAGATGCATCGGTGGCAAAATCAGCCCATGGGAGAAATGTGACGAGTAGTAAAAATGATCCATAGGAAAAGGTAGGCAATGGAAACAACATTCGGGGGAGACACGCAAGTAGCATGGGGGTGAAATTAGGTGGTTAACCAGGATGCAGGAGTGTGTGCAAACAGTTGAAACAACAGGCAAGAAAATGAGCAGAATAAGCAGCGTGCAAGAGAGAAAAAGAGATATTAAATCAGCAACTGTCACAGATCTCTTTATTCCCTACAACGACATGGTCACAATTTGTTCAGTATGTTTGTTCTAAGACCACTATTTTAACGTCACTGGCTGAATGCAAGACCAAATGGGAGAACTTGCACCTCAAGTACTATTAGAGATTCATGAATCCAAAGTACATGTCCTAGAAGTCTATAATCACCAGCCAGAAATACTGCCTGAATCTGCTACGGTCATGATTTCTTTTCTTTGCAACAAAGGGGCTCTTCAAGTTTTGTAGGTCCGGATTATCTCAACAACACCCGCCCCCGACCCAAAATGTATTTGGGGACAACAAAATAACACTAGTTGAACCCCAAGTTTTCCTGAGCCAAGGGAACCTTATTTATGACCTGTGAAGACAGAAGTTTCTGCCCCTCTGAGGGCAACAATTCCATGGGAGGAGTACTGTGACTGTTCTGAGAGGCACTCCCTCAGATCACAGCAGGTACCTCTGAAGTGTGAAGGAAACATTTACCCATAACCCTCATTCAGCCATCTAAGGAGAATTGGCCTCACTTGTCTTGTAAAATGTCAGATGTGATTCCTCCCCTACTGAAAATACAGTAAGTTCCTTCTGGGGCATGGAGGCAGTACCTGAAGTACTTCACTTCTGGGCTTGTCAGGGTCTTATTGCACAAAAAGAATGCTGTCTTCTCTACAGAGTGGGTGCCTTGAGAGCAGAGCAGTGCATTGCCTGTCAAGCAGGATTCCCTGAGTGGCAGAGTACAAACATGCTGAACACACCAATGCAGCTTGGTTTAAGAGCTTTGTGATCTGTATAATCGGCTAGAAAATTAGCAACAGAGTTGTTTCTGATACCATCAGAGACTGAGCCACATTTCAACTGATATTCTTTGTTGCTACAGCTTAATGATGGTTGCATGCCCAGGGAAATGAAAAAAATGTGCCTCATTCTCACTTCTACAGATAGAGTGACTAGGCCTACAAACCTGAGTTTCTGGAGATTTTGCTGTAGTTCATGTCGAGTCTGTAACGCAGCCTCCAGTTCTTCTGTGACCTCAGACAGATCTGACTTTAGCTCTGACACTGAAGTTTGGTCAGTCTGCAAGTGCTGGCGGAGCTCGTTCGATCGTTCTTGCTCTGCTTTTAGGGAGTTTTGTAGATCATTTGCTATGGTCTGTTCTTGTTGAAGTTTGTATTCCAGCAACTCCACTATAGTGGACAGAAAAAACACACTCTTAAATAAATGTCTTCCCATCTGAAGTTTGTCCACAACTTTGAGAATATTGCAACAAATCAAATTATTTTTGCACCACTTTTAATCTCATTTTTCCAGCTCCTTCTACAACATGCACAGTACCACAGCTGGGCTACTCAGAGATCTCTCCCAATCCTGTTCTTGAACTAAGTATCAAGTGTGTGTGAAACAGTGGTTAATATTTCACTGCACTTTGTTACAGTACCATGTGCATGCCCCTGAACAAGCCAACAAGCAACCCACACAATAGCCAAAATCAGGGGCACCTATTTTTTGTCTGCTTGTGTCCTCCTAGTTTAATGCAATATTATAAATCCTCAGGAAAGATGTACAGAGGTCACTGGTCCCTGATAATGCCTTAATTTACTTTAGTGAAAGCTTGTTGCAATGAAAAATAACCAGCAAAAAAAAAAAATAGTAAAAAGCAGTTGCTAAGAGCACTGATATTCACTGAAAATAAGTGAACCCTGCACAAGGTGGGCCTGAGAATAAATGTGAAGTTTTAAAAAATTCATTCTTGGGATGTGGTCGTCGCTGGCAAGGCCAGCATTTATTGCACATCCCTAGTTGTCCTGAGAAAGTGGTGGCGACACTTCAATTTTTTACAACTGAGTGGCTTGCTAGGCTACTTCAGAGGGCAGTTAAGAGTCAACAATGTTGATATGGGACTGGAATCATATAGGCCAGACTGGGTAAGGACAGCAGGTTTCCTTACCTGAAGGGCGTTACAACAATCTGACAGCTTCATGGTCACTTTTACTGATACCAGCTTTTTACTTCCAGATTTTTTAAAACTGCATTCAATTTCTCAAACTGCCATGGTAGGATTTGAACTTGCATTCTCTGGATTACTAGTCCAGTGACATAGCCACTACACTACCAGACCTGGTATGTGCACATGCATGCAAAATAGAACCATCACACAAATGCACATAATCTGCTTTGTGTGTTTAGCGGACTTAAACAGGAGGTGACTAACGCATTGGCAGATCTTGAGGTTGAAAAACAGAGCCTGCGATACAGTTGGAACTCAGGACTTTATACTGGTAAGAATTGTCAATGGCAGTCGAGTAGTATGTGTGTCACTGATTGCACTCTTTGAAGGTAAAAGTGCCTACAGCTCCTAAGGGATCTAACTGTTGTTCTACACCAGTTATGTTGCTTTTATATTGTACTTTTGACATCAGTACAGGACATTCTCATTCACTACCTAAACCTCATGTACAGTGCTGGTGAAACTGGGAGATTTGGCCTCAATGGTACAGGTGGGCTTCATGTTGTAATATAAAGCAGCTGGCATGGAGCACTGGCAAAGAGGTATGGTTCTAAGGTCAGAATGAAATTCTAGTCGCATAATGCACCACCATTTATGTTTTAAAACAGTTTGAAAACTGCTATTATGGGAAACGAGTTTCTGCAGTCTCAATCCAGCTTGAACCAGTCATGGGCCCTACAGTTTAAAAAAAACTGCCCCTAATTTGGCACAAATGGATACTAAATTGGCACTTTCACTCAGAGGCTACAGGAGAGCTGGTGTGGGAAACAGAAAAAGGGTCACATTGGTGTAGTTTACTCTGCATCTAACCCTGCTACACCTGACATGGGAATGGCTAAAATAGGAAAACGTTGCATTACCATGCTTTAACATTCCTCATTTTAAGCACAAAATTTGCCAACAAAAGTTAAATAAAAAAATTACAGGCCCTACAGAGTGAGGGAAAGAAAACAATGCATGCATTTTCATGACTCAACTCTGCTTTTTAGTAATTGTTTTTTTTCACGGCAACAAGTAAATTAAGACTAAAAGAATAGAAACTGAATCCATATGGAATGAAATAAAAGATAAGAAGGGATCGATCACCTAATAGTGGAAAGGCGATGGAGGAAGAAATATGCAAGCAAATTTGTGAAATGAGTAAAGGACTTAGAATAATAACCATGGGAGATTTTAACAACCCCCGAATAAACTGGCAAGAGGTAGGGAATGGAGTTTTTACAATATGTGCAGGACTCCTTTCTTACCCAGGATATAAAAAGCCCAAGAGAAGAATCACTACTGGATCTAGTAATGGGAAATGAACCAGAACAGATAAGTGAAGTAAGTGTTGGTGAACATCTGGACAATAGCGATCACAACATAATAAGATTTAAGATAAAGATTGAGAAGGACATAAATAAGACAAAGACCAAAGTAATAAATTGAAAAAAAGCTGATTTTAAGGGGATGAGAATGGAACTAGGAAAAATAAACTGGGAAAATTTACTGACAAAGAAATAGAACAGCAGTGAGAAACATTTAAAACGGTGAAAGTGTCCAGGAGAAACATATCCCACTAAAAAGTAAGAACAAATCAGCCAGTAATGACACACCATGGATGAATAAAGAATTGAGGGCAAAATTGAAACTAAAGAAAAAGGCATTCACTAAGTACATAGACAACAAAGGAGAGAATGACAAAAAGGAATACGAAAAGGTTAGGAAAGAACTCCAAAAAACAATGCAACAAGAAACTACGAAAATAAATTATCAAGGAATGTAAAAAGAAATAGTGAAGTATTCTACAGACAAATAAATAAAAGAAAAATCAGGATAGGGATACACACGATAAACTCACAGGTAATGACAGCGAAATAGCAGAAATATTAAATAATTACTTTGCCTTAGTATTTACCAGGAAGACTAACAAGGTGGGCATGACATTAGAAGAAGAGATCAAAAAAGATATAAAGACATTTATGATAGTGGGGGGGGAGGGGGGGATGATTGACAAACTAATCAAACTTAGAGGAGTTAAAACCCCTTATCCGGATGGAATGCATCCACTCATATTAAAAGTTAGGGAAGAGATAGCAGAGGCACTGTTACATGTTTATATTAAAATTAATTAGTAAAGGGAATAGTGCCAGAGGATTGGCAGACAGCTAATGTTATTCCTATATTTAAAAAGGGAGATAGAACAAATCCAGGGAACTATAGACCAATTAGCTTAACGTCGGTAGTAGGGAAGATAATGGAAACCTTACTCAGAGATGTAATAGAAAAACATCCAGAAACCGAAAATATAATAAAGACTAGTTAGCACAGATTTCAGAAGGGATGGTCATGCTTGACCAAGAAGTAAGAGATAGGCTAGACAAGGGTAATGTAATAGATGTAATATATTTGAATTTTCAAAAGGCCTTCGATAAGGTACCACATAGCAGACTCATGGCTAAGGTCAGAGCATGTGGAGTCAGGGGACAAGCAGCAGAATGGATAGCAAGCTGGCTACAAAACAGAAAACAGAGAGTTGGGGTTAAAGGGAGTTACTCAGACTGGCAAAAGGTGGGATGTGGCGTTCCACAAGGATCGGTGCTGGGACCACTGTTGCTCAGTAATTTACATAAATGATTTGGACTCTGGAATCGGAATTTGGGGGTGTATAGTTAATACTGAGAAGGGCTGCGACAAAAAACGGGAAGACATTAATAAACTTGTAGAATGGGTGTGTAATTGGCAAATGAATTTCAATATAGATAAGTGTGAGATGGTATATTTTGGTAGGAAGAATAAGGAGGCCATATTCTCCTTGGAAATAAAAGTCTAAGTGGGGTAGAGGAGCAAAGGGATCTAGAGGTACAGATACACAAATCACTAAAATAGTGACATAGGTTATAAGGCCATAAATGCAAACCAAGCACTGGGGTTCATTTCTAGAGGGGTAGAATTGAAAAGCAGAGAAGTTATGTTAAACTTGTATAGAACCTTGGTTAGACCACACTTCGATTACTGTGAACAGTTCTGGTCTCCATATTATAAAAAGAATATAGAGGCACTGGAGAAGGTGCAAAAAAGATTTACTAGGATGATACCAGAACTGAGAGGTTATACCCATCAGAAAAAGATTGAACAGGCTGGGGCTTTTTTCTCTAGACTGAGGAGTGACCTGAGAGAGGTCTTTGAGATTATGAAAGGGTTTGATAGGGTAGACATAGAGAAGATGTTTCCACTTGTGGGGGCAACCAGAACTAGGGGCCATAAATATAAGATAGTCACTAATAAATCCAATAGGGATTCAGGAGAAACTTCTTTACCCAAAGAGTGGTTAGAATGTGGAACTTGCTACCATAAGGAGTAGTTGAGGCGAATAGCATAGATGCATTTAAGGGGAAGCTAGATAAGCACATGAGGGAGAAAGGAATAGAAGGGTATCCTGATAGGGTTAGATGAAGTAGGGAGGGAGGAGGCTCGTGTGGAGCACAAACACCGGCACAGACCTGTTGGGCCGAATAGCCTGTGTCTGTGCTGTACATTCTAAGTAAGGCATCAACGGAGACTAGCGATCTCTGTGCCCATCTTTTCTGAGGATCCATAATACTGTGTTAAAGTGTCTTAAGAGCTTATGTGCAAATTGAAGCTCTTGCAAGTTTGGAAGGATACAAGCATGCTGGAAAACTGGCATTTAGAAGTGCATGCGAGACCAGAGACTTTTTCCAGTTTCCCAGAAAATTCATGATCGATACTAACATGCTAGGGTTAGATAACGTCACTGGTTCTAAAATGTACTCGAGACATTAATTTGTTAAACAGCAGGTTAGTATACACACACAGTACTAACACTTAAACATCCCGTTCACTGCATCCAGCTATGGAAAGCTGTGAGAAAGTAAAAGTAGGGAGGTGCAAGTATTGTTTGCTACCCCACCTAGCAGAAACCTAAGGTAATAAAGACAGAACTGAATCAGCACTTTACCAGTATTTGAATTTTTGGTAACCGTTCTGGAAAGCTACCTGAGTTAAATATTCAGAACTCTGATCTTTACTTGATGAGTGCTGGCCGTATAAAACCTCAGTAACTCCAGTTTCTGTGATTGTCAACCCCAACATCCTCCAACTCTGCAATACCTTGTCTACGAAGCGGTCGCTCCTGCTTCTTGGCCTGCTCCTCTGCACTGGTAAGGGTATCCTGCAGCTGCTGCAGTTTCTCCTGGTGCTGAAGGTGCGCAATGCGGAGCTGTGAACGGAGGTCCTGCACCTCTGATAACAAGCTGTTTCTGTCCACAGATAGGAGGTCTTCCAGGGCTGACTTCTGCTGCTGCTCCTAAACAATGAAAGTTAAGAGAAACAAATATACTTCTGTGAAATGTCTGCATTCTTTGAAAAATGGCTGATCCTCCATAAGGAGAAAGCCATGGGTTACTCCATTATTGCTTTTGCATAGAGCCGGTACGGACTCGATGGGCCGAATGGCCTCCTTCCGTGCTGTAACTTCTATGATTCTATTTGCAGTAGCCATGTGAGTCCTATTATTTCTCCATATGCTGCATACAAGGTTTTCCTGGAACTGCACGGAGTTTCTGTCTGGGTAACAAGGTCAGGTCCCCTCTATCATTTCAACTCAGCACCCAATGTATCCTTCACTCCCTCATCCATATGACTGGACGGTATTAATAAGGAATTACTCTGACCATCAAAACATGTAGAGCTGTATAGCACTCCCAGCATATGTATCAGCAAGTACTGCAATATGTACTCTACATTGTATCATGCCCTGAGAAAGCATGTGAATTCTTGTACAATAAAATACAACAAAGTAAAAGGGGAAGGGAGACACAGAGACTGGACTCATCAATAAAGCAATTACACAACTAGTGGCAAGCTTGGAATATGAGAGCATGTGTGTGTATGTGAGACAAAGAGAGAGAATGAAAGGGTGGCAGCATAAGTATGAGGGAAATTGAGACAAACAGATAGATGATGAGGTGAAGTAGTTTTAAATGCAAACTCACAAGCACAGGGAAACTGGAGAATAGGTGAGAAGATGCCCAGTCAACTCATTGAATCAGATGATCAGCCTGCACCCCCTACAGTCAAGCAGACTACAGAAGGACAATGAGTGAAGTTAAATGTTACAGACGCAATAAGGTGGGACAAAAAGCAGCAAATTGCTGCGATTAAAGACGGCCCACAGCACACTCCGGGAGACCTAATGCAGAGTGTGGTAAGGGAAGGTGTGCAGTGATTCAAGATGCAGGGGATATGGCACTATTCATATGCCCTGTCACTGTGGCCATGTGGCAAATTAAAAGCTTGCGTAACATGGGGTGGAGTCCAATGTTAGTACATCCACATCTAGTGTGAAATGAAGGGCAGAACAGGCCACAATAATGGTTTTTGTTGTGTGTGTGTGTGTGTGTGGCAGGGTGGGGAACACAGTTAGATGTATGCCTACCCAAGGTTTGACTACAATATCCTATGTGGACAGCAGTAAAACTAGGAGTTTCAGTTAAGATTTTGTTAGAATGATTTGGATGATGGTGCTTACTTAAAAAGGAGGCTAGTATTGAAAAGAGTGTAGTCAGCTCATGGCATTGAACAAAGGTACAAATTTCAACAACTTGAACAGAGCTCAGGGCCTGATCTGTCTACAGGCCATGGGTCTATTGTGTCAAATCCAAGTACAGAAAAGGGTATGGAGTCGGCCATAGAATGCCACTTGGTATATGACTGGTCAGGGAAGCCTAGGTGTGCAAGGTCAGTAGGACTGGGGGAGGATCAGCAAGTTGACCTCAAACAAAGACTGTGAAGGTGGATGGAGAGCAGTGACCTTGCAGTACAGTCAGAATTTACAGGGTCATCTAATCCTGAAAACATGTTATTGGTCCATTGGGGACACTTGATGTGGCATAATATCTGTACAAACACATGAAGTAGCCTTGTGTCTTGCCTGTTCAAGGAATGCAAAGAGCCACACAGCTCATTTGTTAGCTGGGAGCAGGATGAGCTTCTCACAGGGTGCAACTGCTTAAGTTGGGAAGTACTTATAATCGACACACAATGGGCTAAACATTATGGTGTGTTAGGCTATCGTCATAATGTACATTTTTGACCCTTAGTTTCCCTGAGACCAACTTTTTAACAAAATGGTTTCAGCTCTTACTGCTGCTGAAATAAACACTTATGGGAATAAAGCTATTCGGATATCTGGATTATTGTAATATAACCATATACTATGAAACAATTTTAGATAAAATTTAAAAATATAATCTTCTGCTGGCACTGTCATCTCCTCTCTTTGCATTTACTTCCAGCATGTTTTCTTACTCTATCTACTTCTATTTAAATTTAATTTTACCTCAGTTCTAACTAATACACTTCATTCTAATTATTGTATGAGGAACATAGCAACAAGAGTAGGCCATTCAGCCCCTCAAGCCATTCTATTAGACCATAGGCAATCTGCACCTCAACTCCATTCACTTGCCTTAAGCTCCATATCCTTTGATACCCTTACCTAACAAAAATCTACCAATCTCAGTCTTGAAAATTTCAACTGATCCAAAATTTTGGGGGAGAGTTCCAGATTTACACTACCCTTTGTGTGAAAAAAAGTGCTTCCTGATTTCACTCCTAAATGGCATAGCTCTAATTTTATTATGTATTGCGCTCTCATTTTAAAAACGATTCTGAGCCAGTTTTCTATTTTCTATTTTGGAAGGAGCTGAGGAGAAAAAAGTGACTTTTGGTCAGCTGAATACCTGGTCCAAAGACCATTTTTTAGCCAATCGAGTACCAGAATGTAAAAAATTGACATGATTTTTCTGGCAGGCTTTACACATTAAACCAGCAAGTGTTGCCACAAGGCAGCTTATCTCAACCTGTATGGACTGATGGTGCTGTGGATAACTTGGCTTCAACACCAGAAGGATCAAAATCTTGCCCTTTCCCTCCCACTTGGATGGCGGCCTATTCCCTTGTCGTTGGAGAGTTAACAAAATTAGGAAGAAACAGATAATATTATTAGCCCTTCTGATTGCTGCTCACCTCATTGTATTCTGCATCATCCAGGTCCTTGTAATAGGGAGGGAGGGCATCATTGCTGTATGACATTTTGACTTTTGAACCTTTCCATTGCTGCTCTACCCACTCTTCAACAATGTCCTGTTTGTGGTTTTTCATTGTACTCATCTCTCATTTTTCCTACTTTGCCCTGCTTTCCTTTACTATTTATGATGAGCTGGCTGCAGTGAAGCACACACCGCTTCTGTGACATCACAATGACAAAGTGACAGGACAGGACAAGCCAGCTTCAACTTTCTTAGGCTAAAATAAAAACTCAATTCATTTTTGAAACTGACTACAATTGTGATAAATAGAAATACAGGAACATCACATTTACCAGAATTTATTAGAAATTGCCACTCCAGGAGCTTTATGAGATCTTAACAGTCAGCCATAAGATTTTAGCTCAGTGATGATCAAATCATGCTCGAGAACACGGGGGTGAATTTCTTCAGACGTTCTCCCGCTGCGCCATTGTAACATCGTCGGAAACCCTGTTTATATTTGTAAATAGGCTTCCCGCTGAACTTAAGGCTGCGCAGCAGGAGAAGCATCAAGAAATTGACCCCCTGTGTTTCCAAGCTCCCCTGATAGCTGAGTTGGTAAAGTCAACATGTAAGCAGCCCCAAGGTCCCAGGTTTGATTCCTCGTCTGTGCTGAGTTAACTGACCTCAGCCAGGGCATCAATAGAGGCACTAAAAATTGTTTCAATACCCAGGCTAAAGGATTGGAAAAAAAAAAAATCAGCCAGGGCTCCTGCTTTTGATTGCTATCGCCAGTGACTCATGCTAGAAGCAGTGGATGTGTGGATAAGGACAGCTTCAAGTTTAGCTGCGATTCTTAGCAGTCCAATAAGCCTGCCTACACTCACAGTCTAGGGTTGACATTTGAGTAAGAGCCTGAAGGGCAACCAGCATCTTCAATTTAATGCCGATTATCCACCATATTCAATATTTCAAATACAATCTAAAACCAGGAAGGGAAGAGTACTTTTCAATTGCCACTTGTTGACTTCAACAAGCTGAGTTTTTTTTTACAGCAGAATGCTTCCAACAACCTACAGAGGCAAAGAGTTTCTGAACCAACTTGAATTTTCATTGTTCTTGCAAAACTGCATTCATAGGTTAACCTCAAACTCTGGTTAATATCAACCTTCTCCACTGCCAAATAAAAATGATCTCACAATGGCTTCACCACATCTGCACTGGCTTATAAATTAGCTTATACTTTTATAGGTTAAATTTGCTAAAGTTTTGGAGTCCATCAAAAATGCCCTATATTGTGAGATTTACCGTACCCTTGAGGATTTTTTTCAGAAGGCCCACTGTTGCTCCCACTACAGATAGAACTGGTGTGTGTCAGTATTTACCTGCTCTTTAAGAATGCGCTCAAGTAGCTCAGGTAGGGAGTTCTTGCCTCCTGTGGTCTGGTTCTGGATGTATGAACGAAATTCAGCCAAGAGCGAGCTTTGTTCCTGGTTGAAGACTGCCTGCACAGCGAGCAGTAATTCCCCTCTCCAATCAGTTCTTCTACCTATAGAATCCTGTAAAAGCAAAAAAGGTAGGAAACGAAGTCA
Organism: Heptranchias perlo; assembly: GCF_035084215.1. Lineage (NCBI taxonomy): Eukaryota > Metazoa > Chordata > Chondrichthyes > Hexanchiformes > Hexanchidae > Heptranchias > Heptranchias perlo. The sequence goes on along the minus strand of NC_090331.1, from coordinate 96,763,579 downwards.
AGACTTCTGAAAATAATGATTATAACCCCAGGTTCATATGATTTTCCTGTTTGTTCAACAAATGTTTTACGTAAATGAAGATTGAATAATGCTCAGAGTGAGAAGGACCATGCCAAAGGTAGGTAATTTATCATGCATACACTGTCCCAATTGTGACATTCAGACACATCTTTTCCCACCTGACATACACTCAAAAATACAGAAGTCCCACCGGCTCATATTCATAACTTCAGTTCCCCACAGTAATTCGTGGGTATATCAGCACAAGAGTGCTTCACTGTATTAAAGTATTTTGTAGGCATTGTTTGTTTGAAGTGGCTAATCACTGCAGGCTTTCTAATTGTTCCTTGACAGAAAGTTTGATGTACATTTGATCGTACTGCAGTCGGGCCCACTTAATGAGAATAAAATCTCCATGCACAAATAGAGGACAGAGGGTAATTTAAATAAATGATGACTTTGACAAATAATTTTATTCACAACTGTTCTATTGTTTTTCCATTTTAACTGTTGTATTAAGTTTAGCAAGCTAACAATGGTATGCACACTGGATTGCAATTACAGTACAGTAAAACGGTCACAGTTGTTATGGATAACTGAAAGTGTATTTATGTAATTTGCTTCATTCCAATATACACATTATATTACAGCACAATAAATCTTCAACAAAAAAGGCTGAACAACCAGACTGTTTAGCGATTTCATTCTGGCACACTGGGAAACATTCGGTCCATTCAGCATCGCAATTACTTTCAGCTTATTAGCAAGAGAAAGAAACTTCTTTAGAGGTAGCATTGATATTTTTCACAGAAACGGAAACAGTGTTTCTGCCACAGTTTGTTGCCAAAGCATGAGTTAAGTTATAAACATCACAAAGCTTTAGCATGAGTATGGTGTTTTTCACACCTGAAAAAAAGCGCTCGTCACAGTGATTGCCAAAAGTGCTTTAGGCCCTAGTGCCTAATGAAGTGGTAAAGACTCTGAAACATCACTGAATTGGTTACTAGGTAATTTTCACATCTAGACAAAAACACTTGTAAAAAGAATAACATATTGATTGGTAATAAGGGCTTAACAGATTGGCTTTAGTGAGGAAGTACAATGCTGAAATGAATAAATCCAGACTTTTTCGATTCATTGAAACGTTTTATTCATTTACCAAGGACAGCTATCATTGCAAATGATAGGAAAAGGATTTGTGCATGGAGATTTTATTCTCATTAAGTGGGCCTGACTGCAGTACAATCAAATGTGCATCAAACTTTCTGTCAAGGAACAATTAGAAAGCCTGCAGTGATTAGCCACTTCAAACAAACAATGCCTACAAAATACTTTAATACAGTGAAGCACTCTTGTGCTGATATACCCACGAATTACTGTGGGGAACTGAAGTTATGAATATGAGCCAGTGGGACTTCTGTATTTTTGAGTGTATGTCAGGAGGGAAAAGATGTGTCTGAATGTCACAATTGGGACAGTGTATGCATAATGTTAAATTACCTACCTTTGGCATGGTCCTTCTCACTCTGAGCATTATTCAATCTTCATTTACGTAAAACATATGTTGAACAAACAGGAAAAATCACAGGATGTTTAAGACACTGACATTCTAACAGTTAGCCATGCAATGGCACCCAATACACGCTACGAAGAAGTACTTCCTGAATTTCAGCTCAGTATGTTTTGAAGTGGAAGTTAAGTAATCATGTGTAATATTTGATAAGCTCTAAGTGCTGCAAGAAAACTGACAGATGAGAGGCAGTGTCACACATGTAGGCCGAAAGACATACAAAAGGATGTACTACAGTAATAGATGGGTATAACTGACCTAATTTCTTTTGAGAAACATACACACATAGGATTAGGAACAGGAGTAGGCCAGTCAGCCCCTCGAGCCTGTTCCGCCATTCACTTCGATCATGGCTGATTCACCTTGGTTCTATAACCTTAAAACCCTTGCCTAACAAAAATCTATCAATCTCAGTTTTGACATTTTCAATTGACCCCCAGCCTCAACAGCTTTTTGGGAGAGAGAGTTCCACTTCCCTTTGTGTGAAGAAGTACTTTCTGATTTCACCCCTGAATGACTTAGCTCTAATTTTAAGGTTATGCCCCCTTGTTCTGAACTCTCCCACCAGAAGAAATAGTTTTGTTCTATCCACCCTATCAAATCCTTTAATCATCTTAAGCACTTCAATTAGATCACCCCTTAATGGTCTATACTCAAGGGAATACAAGCCTAGTCTATGCAACCTGTCCTAGTAGTTTAATCAATTTAGCCCTGGTATCATTCTAGTGAATCTGCGCTTCACCCATTCCAAGACCAAAATATCCTTCCTGAGGAGCGGTGCCCAGAACTGAATGCAGTCTCCAGATGGGATCTAACCAGAGCTCTCTACAGCTGGAACATAACTTCCTCCCTTTTGTATTCAGCCCTCTTGAGATAAGATGTGGAGATGCCGGTGATGGACTGGGGTTGACAATTGTAAACAATTTTACAACACCAAGTTATAGTCCAGCAATTTTATTTTAAATTCACAAGCTTTCGGAGATTTTCTCCTTCCTCAGGCAAACATTTGCCTGAGGAAGGAGAAAATCTCCGAAAGCTTGTGAATTTAAAATAAAATTGCTGGACTATAACTTGGTGTTGTAAAATTGTTTACTCTTGAGATAAAGCATTCAATTAGCCTTTTAAATTATATTTTGTACCTCTCCAATGGATTTTTGTGATTTCTGTACTTGGACCCCTAATTCTCTCTGCTCATCCACAGTTCCTAGCTTCAACATTTAAACAATACTCTGATCTATCTTTCTTGGGTCCAAAGTGGATGACCTCACACTTCCCCATATTGAACTCCATCTACCACAGTTTTGCCCACTCACGTAATCTATCACTGTCTCTCCACAACTTTCTGCTCCCATCTACACTATTTACTGTGCCATCTAACTTAGTGTCATCAGAAAACTTAGATATGCGACTCTCTATTCCTTCATCCAAGTCATTTATAAATATAGTGAAAAGCTGAGGCCCCGTACAGATTCCTGGGGGACACCACTAGTCACATCCTGCCAATTTGAGTACATACCCATTACCCTACTCTCTGTCTCTTATGTGGAACCTTGTCAATGCCTTCTGGAAGTCCATATAAATACCATCCATAGACACTACCTTATCTACGTTAGTTACCTCCTCAAAAAATTAAACTAGGTTCGTTAGAAATGACTTACCCTTTACAAATCCACACTGGCTCTCTCTGATCAGTTCATATTTATCTAAGTGCTCAGTCACTCTGTCCCTAATAATAGATTTTAGTAACTTCCACAATTGACCTTAGACTAATAGGCCTATAATTTCCTAGTTTATCTCTCTTACCCTTCTTAAATAATAGTGACATTGGCAATTTTCCAATCCAAGGAGACAATTCCTGAATCAAGAGAGTTGCCTGGGGTGGAAACCATCAGGACCTGGAGATTTATCTAACTTTAATAACATTAGTTTCACCATCACCAATGTTTAATTTATATTAAATCTAGTAAGTTCCTCCCCTTGATTTATTTTTAGTTTTCCTTGTATCTCTGGTATTTTATCCTCATCCTCTGATGTGACGACTGATACAAAGTATTTAGTAAGTCTGCCATTTCCTGATTTCCAATTACAGTATCACCTGAGTCTGTCTTTAAGGGGCCCACATTACTCTTAGCCATCCTCTTTCTCTTAATATATTTGTAAAAACCTTTAGTGCTGTCCTTGATATCCCTCACAAGCTTTTTCTCTTATTCCCTTTTTGCGGTTCTTACCACTTTCTTCGTTTCACTTTGCTGTTCTTTATCTCTCTCCCAATCCATGGGATCTCTACTGTTCTTTGCCTTTGTATAAGCCCTTTCTTTTAGTTTTATACGATCGCACTTCCCTTGTTGACCGAGGTTGTTTAATTACACTGGTAGAGCTCTTGCCCTTTAAGGCCATGTACGGGTCTTGTATTCTACCAAATATTTTTTTGAACACCTCCCCCTGTTCATCCATAGTTTTATCCATTAGTAGTTCTGCCCAGTCTATTGTGGTCAATTCCTGCCTCATCCCTCCAAAGTCAGCCTTACCTAAATTTAAAACCTTTGTTTGTGACTCACCCTCTCCCTCTCAAACCTAATATCGAATTCAATCATATTATGGTCACTGTTCCCTTACCGTTAGATTATAGACTATTTCAGGCTCATTACTGATTATTAAATCTAAGATGGCCTGATCTATTGTTGGTTCAAGAACACATTGTTCCAGAAAACTGTCCCGAACACACAAGAAATTCACAGCCTTTGGGACTCGAGCTGTTCTGCTTCCCCCGTCTGTGTGAAAATTAAAGTCTCCCATTATAACTGCTCTGTTTTCATAGAATCATAGAAATTTATGGCATAGGAGGCCGCCATTCGGCCCATCGTTTTTGCAAGCTTCTCTGATCTCCGCCTTTTTGTATCCTGCTACTTTATCACAGCTATCAGGAGGTCTATAAACAAGTCCCACCAAAGGAAGTTAGCTAAGATCCAATGAGGGGAAAAATGCAACATGTGGCAGTTTCTTTAAGAACTCTGCGCCACTGTGAAACTATTTGGTTACCACAAGACAGCAGAAATCCCTCTCTTCCACCAGAGTTCAAGTCTCACCATGGTAAGTTGTGAAAATGAATTCAATAAATATGGTAATTTGTGGCCCAGCGCCAGGAAATAACCATAAAAATTGCTAGATTTGTTAATATGGTTCATTAATGTCCTTCAGGGAAAAGAACCTACCACCCCTATCAGTCTGGGCACTGGAATGGAAAACTCCAGCTATGAGCCATGCCTATGTCAAAACAGAGTAATTATGTTTACCTAATTTCCAAATGTAGTACTGTGAAAAATAAAATTGTATTGTAAATACATATACACGTCCTCTGAATATACGCTTTGCACTTGTGAAAATGACATTTGTGGACCTCACCCCAATCAATAGACATTTAAATTGTACAGTGTTTTGTATGTGATGGGGAGGAGGGGCAGAGGTGTTCTCCACATCATGGTCCTATCAGGCACATCTCTTCACAATAGCTTCGTAAACTTACCTCATCACCCTTGTCTGTTGCCTTCGAAAGCAGGTCCTTTAATAGCTGAATTGTGTGAAGAAGTGCCTTTTTCTCTTGCTGCCATTCCTCCATCGTTTTGCTCGAGACAGAGACGGGCTGAGATCCAGGGCGAAGAAAAGGCCTTTCTGACAATGCTAGAACCCGACAGCCTTCCTCATGTACCCTCTTCAGCAATGCCTGATGGGGGAAGAAATGCAGTAGACTTCAACCTCCACCATTACAACATGCTGAACTACAATGAATGTTGGAAGCAGCCTTCAAATTCAACAACAAACATTAGACTCTTAGATGAAATTGTCATATAATTGGATAAAAAGTAATATAATAAAAGGTTAACTGATAACTTACATTGTGTCTATTATAAGGATTTTAAGGTTACATCACCAGCAGTAGAGATGACCCAATATTTCTAAAATTGGGATGTGCATTCTTTGACTTGTGTAAAAACTGAATTAGGGTTTTATAGTTCTGTTGGAACAGGAAAGGTTCCAACATTTGGCATGAAATAAACGTCAAATGTCTCTAAATGAAGTTCTATTAAGCAAGCATGCTGTCTATACTCTTCCAGCAGACTCGTCAGAAGCCTTTTACTGCAGGAGTACACAAACATAACTGGAAGCCCAATACCTGTGAGACCACTGATAATAAAAACAGCATAACCAGGCAGAATTCACTTAACCTCAAATAGTCAACTTGATCTCAACATTTCATTCTATTTGTGTGCAGCAGTCTGATGTCCTGAATTTATCAGACACCAACAGTGCTATTATTAGATGATCTATTTCCCTATCCTAATGTTATGTATATGGACTTTCAAAAGGCGTTTGATGAAGTACCACATAATAGATGTTAGCAATATTGAAGCCCACGCGATGAAAGAGGCAGTGGCACCATGGATATGAAACTGATTAAGAGACAGAAAGCGGAGGGTAGTGGTGAACGGTTGTATTTCAGACTGGAGGGAAGTATACAGTGGTGTTCCCCAGGGGTCAGGATTAGGACTACTGCTCTTTATGATATATATTAATTTCCTGGACTTGGGTATAGAGGACATATTTTCAGAGTCTGCAGATGACTCGAAACTCGAAAATGTTGTGAACAGTGAGGAGGACAGCAACAGACTTCAGGAGGACATAGGCAGACTGGTGAAATGGGCAGACACATGGCAGATGAAATTTAATGCAGAGAAGTGTGAAGTGATGTATTTTGGTGGGAAGAATGAGGAGCGGCAATATAAACTAAATGGTACAAGGGGTGCAGGAACAGAGAGACCTGGGGGGGGTATACGTACACAAATCTTTGAAGATGGCAGGACAGGTTGAGAAGATTGTTAAAAAAGCATATGGGATCCTTGGCTTTATAAACTGAGACTTAGAGTACAAAAACAAGGAAGTTATGGTAAACCGTTATAAATCACTGGTTAGGTCCCAGTTGGAGTCTTGTGTTCAATTCTGGGCACCAGAGTTTAGGAAGGATGTCAAGGCCTTAGAGACGGTGCAGAGGAGATTTACCGGAATGGTAAAGGGATGTGGGGCTTCAGGTACTAAAGAGGTGGAGAGACTAGAGAAGCTGGGGTTGTTCTCCTTAGAACAGAGAAAGTTAAGGGGAATTTAATAGAGGTGTTCAAAATAATAGGTTTTGATAGAGTAAATAAGGAGAAACTGTTTCCAGTGGCAGAAGGGTCAGTAATTAGAGGGCACAGATTTAAGGTGAATGGCAAAAGAACCAGAGAGGAGATAAAGAGAATTAAAAAAATATATATATTTTTTTAAAGTTGTAATGATCTGGAAGGGTGGTGGAAGCAGATTCAATAATAACTTTCAAAAGGGAATTGGATAAATACATGAAGGGGAAAAATTTGCTGGGCTATTTGGAAAGGGAATAGGACTAATTAGATAGCTCTTTCAAAGTGCCGGCACAGGCACGATGGGCTGAATGGCCTCCTTTTGTGTTGTATCATTCTATGATTCCTGCAGAAACATCAGGTGCAGAAATGCATGCACATCCAACAGGTGATGTCAGCAGGGCTTGTACAGCACACAATTTGTAAATCTATGGATCTGATTTTTGGCAAGAAAATAACAGGATATTTCAGGGGATTTTTGTTCCAAAATTTGGAAGCAAATTAATTTTGTTTTACTAATCCACCACTCAAAAAAAAATCCAGGAATTGATTTTAATGAACCTTGAATGTTATTTGTACTTTTTTTGGACTCATTAAGGTGAGGGTTATTACTACTGGGGAATGAAACTCTTCCCATTCCAGGTACCTAATGTCAACATCAGCACTTCCAAAGTGAAAAAACAAATTGAGAAGATGTTTTGAAGATGATGAAGATGGTCTTAAAAAAGATAAGGAAACTAAAGATTCTCTGCATTGTAAGGGATGAGGAGTGCTCACTGCCAATAAGCAAAAAGAACCAAGAGGTCAGCCAAGGAGAGCTGTCTTGATATGAATGAGAAGGGAAAATCATATCAATGCTATCAAACAAAAGGATTTCTAGTGGACTACATCCATAGCAATCCCCTCTTTAACCTAGGTCTTTCTCTGTGATATGTGAAGAAGGTAGATGAGGAAGGTCTAAATACTATTAATCACCAACACAATTACTTTACATTTCCTTATGCCATTTGAACACATCTCATTCTATTAATTTCTAATAAATTTTACATGACAATATCTCTGCATATTTGAATACTTCAACATATGCATTCCTACAGTTGTAAAGTAAAATTAAGCACAGACCTGTAGCTGTGGGGAAGGCACTTCCTCGCCACACAGATTGTGCTCCCTTGCAGGACTGTCCACATCTACCAATGCAATTCCACGCTGTTGTAGATATTCCACAAAATTACTGTCCAGTCGTTCTGTTGTTTCAAGCTCCTGATTTAGTTTCGCTCCTAGATCCAAACTTGCATCTGTGGAAGGAAATTTAAGCAATGCTTTTTCCCCCCCTTTGTTCACATCAAGGCTACAATTTTATTAATGTCCCAGCCCACCCAATTCTTACTGTGATAGTGAAAGGGTGTTTGCCAAAGAATGAAAACAGTTGACTACATACTATTCAAGGTTAAAAAAAGCAGCTTGGAATCCGAGCCCATCACAAGACCAAAGGTGAAGATTGCAAACATCATGGGTATCTGCCAAATTCTGGCAATTGTAGGTGTAAAACCACTGAATCTGACTTTTTCACTGAAATTCCAAGCATATTTTTGGGCAGAAGAAATTAGAGTTTCTCATCCTTCCTTGCATTTACTCAATGTCCAAAAACAATCTTACAGAACAGAACAGACCACGGGGTTTAAAAACCAGAGGGAAGACAGATAGTCATGAAAAAATGGCAAATAAATCAAACTACCGTGCTTGGTTATAACTCTAGTTATAGTGAGCCAATCCGATGATATAGGAAATTATCCAACCAAGAGCACAATTCTCTCTCTATCATCACACTGAGGATGGGCAATCCATTCACATCTCACCTTCATCCTAAGAATAAATCACACTGACAAAATGGTCATCAGATGTATCCCTAGGTAAGCTCATCTGCATCTCAAGTAGCCCACTGTGACATTTTGTAGTCCAGCACGGTACCAATGGGAAAAACACTTTGTGGGTTTCAATTTTAGTGTTGTTTCTATACGATGTTGCGGTACAGAAGTCAAATAATCATAGAAAGGTTACAGCAGGGAATGAGGCCATTCAGCCCATCGAGTCCACGCCAGCTCTATGCAAGACCAATCCAGCTTGTCCCACTCCCCCACCCTATCCCCGTAGCCCTGCAAATTTTTTCCTTTCAAGTACTTATCCAGTTCCCTTTTGAAAGCCATGACTGAATCTGCCTCCATCACCCCTCGGACAGTGCATTCCAGATCCTAACCACTCGCTGTGTAAAAAAGTTTTTCCTCGTGTCCTTTTGCTAATTACCTTAAATCTATGTCCTGTGGTTCTTGACCCTTCCGCCAATGGAAACAGTTTCTCTATCTATTCTGTCTGGACCCTTCATGATTTTGAATACCTCTATCAAATCTCCTCGCAGCCTTCCTGTTCCAAGAACAGCCCCAGCTTCTCCAGTCTATCCAAGTAACTAAAGTCCCTCATCCCTGGAATCATTCTAGTAAATTTCTTCTGCACCCTCCCTAAAGCCTTCACATCTTTCCTAAAGTGTGGTGCCCCAGAACTGGACACAATACTCCAGTTATGGCCAAACCCGGTGTTTTATAAAAGTTCATCATGGCTTCCATACTTTTGTACTCTATGCCTCTATTTATAAAGCCCAGGATCCCGTATGCTTTTTAACCGCTTTCTCAACCTGCCCTGCCACCTTCAACGAATTGTGCCCATATACCCCTAGATCTCTCTGTTCCTGTACCCCTTTTAGAATTGTGCCCTCTAGTTTATATTGCATTTCCTCATTCTTTCTACCGAAACGCATCACTTCACATTTTTCTGCGTTAAATTTCATATGCCATGTGTCCGCCCATTCCACCAGCCTGTCTATGTCCTCTTGAAGTCTATCACTATTCTCCTCACTGTTTACTACCCTTCCAACTTTTGTGTCATCTGCAAATTTTGAAATTGCGCCCTGTACACCCAAGTCCAAGTCATTAATATATATCAAGAAAAGCAGTGGTCCCAGCACTGACCCCTGGGGAACACCTCTAGTTCGATAAACAACCGTTCACCACGACTCTCTGTTTCCTGTCCCTTAGCCAATTCTGTATCCATGTTGCTACTGCCCCCTTTATTCCATGGGCCGCGATCTCGATGATAAGCCTATCGTGCGGCACTTTATCAACTGCCTTTTGGAAGTCCATATACACCACATCAACTGCATTGTCTTCATCTACCATCTCTGTTGCCTCATCAAAAAACTCTACCAAGTTAGTTAAACACGTTTTGCCTTTAACAAATCCATGCTGGCTTTCCCTAATCAATCCACACTCACCTAAGTGACTGTTCAATCTGTCCTGGATTATCGTTTCTAAAAGTTTCCCCACCACTGAGGTTAAACTGACTGGCCTATAGTTGCTGGGTTTATCCTTACACCCTCTTTTGAACAAGGGTGTAACATTTGCAATTCTCCAGTCCTCTGGTATCATCTGGTATCATCCCCGTGGAAGATTATGGCCAGTACCTCCGCAATTTCCACCCTTACTTCCTTCAGCAATCTAGGACGCATTCCATCCGGACTGGGTGACTTATCTACTTTAATTAGAGCCGGCCTTTCAACTACCTCTTCTTTATCAATCCTTAGCCCATCCAGTATCTCAACCATATCTTCCTTTACTGAGACTCTAGCAGCATCTTCCTCCTTGATAAAGACAGATGCAAAGTACTCATTTAGTACCTCGGCCATCCCCTCTGCCTCCATGAGGAGATCTCCTTTATGGTCCCTAATCGGCCCCACCCCTCCTCTTACTACCCGTTTACTGTTTACATGCCTGTTGAAGACTTTTGGATTCCCTTTTATGTTGGCCGCCAGTCTATTCTCATACTCTCTCTTTGCCCCTCTTATTTCCTTTTTCACTTCCTCTCTGAACTTTCTATATTCTGCCTGGTTCTCATTTGTGTTATCAACCTGATATATGTCATACGTCCCTTTTTTACGTTTCATCTTACTCACTATCTCTTTTGTCATCCAGGGAGCTCTGGCTTTAGTTGCCCTACCTTTCTATCTCGTGGGAATGTGCCTAGACTGTACCCGAACCAGTTTTGTCTGCCAATCTTTGATTCCAATTTATCCGAGTCAGATCTGTTCTCATCCCACTAAAATTGGCCCTCCTCCAATTGAGTATATTTACTTTAGAGTGGTCCGTGTCCTTTTCCATAGCTATTCTAAACCTTATGATACTATGATTGCTACTCCCTAAATGCTCCCCCACCTGAAACTTGCTCCACTTGGCCCACCTCAATCCCGAGAACCAAGTCCAGCATTGCTCCTCGTTCGGCTGGAAACATATTGGTTAAGAAAGTTATCCTGAACACATTTCAAAAATTCCTCCCCCTCTTTGCCCCTTATATTATTATTGTTATCCCAGTCTATATTAGAATAGTTGAAGTCCCCAGTTATCACTACTCTATAGTTCTTGCATCTCTCTGTAATTTCCCTGCAAATTTGCTCCTCTATATCCTTCCCACTAGTTGGTGGCCTATAGAATACACCCAGTCGTGTAATGGCATCTCTTTTATTTCTTAACTCTAACCAAATAGATTCTGCCCTTGACCCCTCCAGGACATCATCTCTCTCCAGTCCTGCAATATTCTCCTTAATCAATACTGCCACCTCCCTCCTTTCTTTCCCTCCCTATCTTTCCTCAACACCTTGTATCCAGAAATATTTAGTACCCAATCCTGCCCTTTTTTGAGCCAGGTCTCTGTTAAGTCCCTACTGTTGATTTATATATTTGACAGCATTCCCTATCCACCGATGAATTTCCTGTCAACATTTACAATAGGCTGAATAGCTACCACATGAACCCTGAATGGTGGCGCTTGACTCAAAACTATGAACAGACACATTTCCTGAAGGAAACCCTTCACAGACAATGGAGGTAGGGGAGATAACGGGAGATATTGTGAGTGGCGAAGGAATGGCACCGGCTGTTTGTTAGACTTGCCCTTGCCCATATACTCTCCATGAGCTTTCGTGCTGGAAGTTACTCTAAGTTAGAGACGCCCTCTAAATCTCAGACCTGTGTGAACAGAGCAGGCAACTGTGTGTCTCCTTAACCAAAGTGAAGAATCGTTAACGAGCAGCGCAGAGTCTGAACCAGGAAGTGTAGGTTAAAATAGTGAATTCAATGTCAAATCAGGTACAGAAAGAGAAATAAAGAGAGGGAACGAAAGGTCGGATTAAGAGAGAGAGAGAGAGAAAAAGTCAGAAAAAGAAAGTTTAAATAAAAAATTATTTAAATTTTTTAAATTAATAAAATCTTCAACAACAATTAAAACCTGAAGGAATGAGACTCCACACTTGTAGAAGTTAATTTTCAGTGCCAGAAAAGTTGTCTGGCAGTAATTAAGATTTATCATGTCGTTAAAAGGGTGCTTACCCTGGAATTACATTGAGTTACATTGAAACTACAGCACTGAAACAGGCCATTTGGCCCAACTGGTCTATGCTGGAGTTTATGCTCCATACGAGCCTCCTCCCTTCCCACCAGCATACCCTTCTATTCCTTTTTCCCCTCATGCACTTGTCTAATTTCCCTTTAAATGCATCTTTGCTATTTGCCTCAACTACTCCTTGTGTTAGCACATTCCACATTCTTACCACCCTTTGGGTAAAGAATGGACAAGCCCAAAACTTTTGTGGCGAGTTTAGTTCGTATCTACCACGCAAGTACAGGAACTTCAAGCCATTCAATACATTTGAATAGCGAATCAGATGGCGAGAATGCCGTTTTCATGAAGTTGATGGAGGGGCAGTGCATCTCAAACAGCAACTTCCCGATTTTCACATTTAATTGCGCGTGTGCGCTTGCTGGAGGTTGCTGTCCGATTTGCGCATAAATAACGGTGAGTGTTAGCCTCACCGTTATTTTCATAGTAAATTCTGGGCCAATGTAATTATCAAAGACCCAGTTCTCTTTCCATGCTCCCTTCCCATTTAAATGTCAGCTTTGTGCATGGGGGAAGAACATGCTCGTACATTGGTATGAATAGATGAGGAAGAATAACTGCTTCCAGTATGGAATATGAATTGTTTGTGGGAATGGGGAATATGTTCTACTTATGTTCTTTAGGGCATACTTACTGCTGCCACAGCCATCGCTTGTCCAGTCAGGGATTGACACTGTCGATGCTCTATCTTCCTGCAAGGCCGTCAATGTCAGTTCTAGTTTTATATCATTTTGTGCCTATATTCATATGGAGAAAAAACATGGATCATTAAGAATGTCCATCTTGCATCTCCAAAAGAAAAGTGACATTCCATTCATCCTAGTTTTAAATTTGTTAATCACGTTTTCCGATATATTGGGTGAGGCACTAAGCAGAAGAAGAAAAAACCACTACCACAACACATACTCTTTCATAGGAGATACAAATCATTTTACCCTACACACAGGATCATAGAAATTTCAGCCCATCATGCCTGTACTGGTGCTAGCTCCTCCAGTGCAGTGATTTAGTCTTATCCCATTTCCTGCCTCTGTCCCTGTATGTTTTAATATCTCTGTTCTGTTTAAAAGAGCAGTATCACTGTGGTAAGCACTTCTGCAGATGCAGAACATAAACTGCGAAAGAAGATAACTATAAATTTGGATCAATGATTCTTTTCTAATTTCTATTACTTTTCCAAGCTGAACAGGATATTTGCAGAACAGAATGCCTGCAAATGCACTTATAAAAATAAACAAATTAAAAACAGAATTTGAAATTACTAGCCATACAAGCAGCCTGCAGACAATTTAGAATCACAGAAAATTTATGGCACAGAAGGAGGCCATTCGGCCCATCGTGTCCACACCAGTCGAAAATGAGCCACCCAGCCTAATCCCACTTCTCAGCACTTGGTCCGTAGCCTTGTAGGTTACGGCACTTCAAGTGCATATCCAAGTACTTTTGAACTGTGACTAAGGTTTCTGCCTCTACCACCCTTTCAGGCAGCGAGTTCCAGACCCCAACCACCCTCTGGGTGAAAACATTTTCCTCAGCTCCCCTCTAATCCTTCTACCAATCACTTTAAATCTATGTCCCCTGGTTATTGACCTCTATGCTAAGAGAAATAGATCCTTCCTATCCACTCTATCTAGGCCCCTCAATTTTATACACCTCAATTAAATTACCCCTCAGTCTCCTCTGTTCCAAAGAAAACAACCCCAGCCTATCCAATCTTTTCTCATAGCTAAAATTCTCCAGTCCTGGCAACATCCTCGTAAATCTCCTCTGTACCCTCTCTAGTGCAATCACATCTTTCCTGTAATGTGGTGACGAGAACTGTATGCAAAATTAATCTGTGACCTAACCAGTGTTTTATACAGTTCTAGCATAACCTCCCTGCTCTTATATTCTATGCCTCGGCTAATAAAGGAAAGTATCCCTTATGCCTTCTTAACCGCCTTATCTACCTGTCCTGCTACCTTCAGGGATCTGTGATCATGCACTCCAAGGTTCCTCTCAGTATCCTCCCATTTATTGTGTACTCCCTTGCCTTGTTTGCCCTCCCCAAATGCATTACCTCACACTTTTCCGGATTGAATTCCATTTGCCACTTTTCTGCCCACCTGACCAGTCCATTGATATCTTCCTGCATTCTACAGCTTTCCTCCTCACGATCAACCACACGGCCAATTTTTGTATCATTAACTTAAACCAAGGTTTGTAGAGGATATCTAAAATGCTGGCCAGTGAGGTAGGAGTTGTATAATGCTGTGATGGTCACATCAAACATTGATATAATTCAGAAGTAATTGATTCGATCACAACGTTTCAAATAAAACAAACTGTTAATTGTATCCATATGATTTATAATCAATGTGTTAATTATATTCAGGTAGTGCGTTTCAATTGGGGACTCTCTTGTATCCATTTATATGGGAATTTATCTAGGGTGTGGAGTGGGTAATGTGGATCTCTGTGAATAAAGGTTTGGAAGCAACTGAAGACCAGACTCTAGTATTCTATCCTTCACCACCTGGCTATCCAATTTATAACACAAATGACTGCATTTTTAAAAAAAAGAATCAATGTTTTAAAACTGATTTTTTTCCTCTCACCTTCTCTGCATCAGAGGATTCTGTGAGTGAATGTGCATAATCAGATGGGGATGGAGAATGCCCTCGCTGTCTGTCCTTTGCAGAGTGAATGCTCCGGTTCTCTTCATCTGTGTCTCTTCCAAGTCCAGATGACCTGCTATGCATCATCTCCACATCTGCACTGTGCACACCACTGATTTCAGAAATCCTGATCGAGTGCAGTCCATTCATCCATTCCAGACTTTCCTCATACTTTCTCATCAGTTCTGGAGAACTCAACAAGCTCTCGTTGATAGTGTGATTGTAGGCAAATGGCTGATGCTCATCTTGACTAAGAGTCTGAGAAGTTTCTTTGTAATTTGAGGGACTGGCTTGTGGCTTATCTGCCTCCAAACTGGACAGTCGGCGTAATTCAAGTCCTTGCCTTCGACATTTCTCGCTCAGGTCTTCTACTTCTTTTGCCCGATTCGCTAGCTCCTCCTCTTGCTGCAATAAAGCTTCTTGCAGTTGGTTCACTTGAGTTTTCAGGTTGCGGGTGTGGGTCTCTAAGTCAGCAATGGTGCGGTCTTTCTCCTTCAAAAAGATATAGGAAGCAACCAATCAGAATCAGTTATTTAGAGAATTATGAAGCCTCTTCAAGAATTCAAAATTGAGGGTGTTATATGCTCCAGACCAAATTGAAGCATCTTTATGTTGTAATATAACTACAGCCACTAGAAGTTGCCACTGAGCCACCTTAATGTTCTATTGGTATAGAATCATAGAAAATAGGAGCAAGAGTAGGCCATTCGGCCCTGCTCCACCATTCAAAATGATCATGGCTGATCGTCCAACTCAGTACCCTGCTCCCGCTTTTTCCCCATATCTCTTGATCCCTTTAGCATTAAGTATCTAGCTGCAGACAGGTAAAACACCACAGAAGTTTTTCCTCAGTAAACTTTATACTTTAAAGGGTGGGGAGGGAGGGGGACCCACAATGCTGGAAATCTGAAATGCAAACTGAAAATGGTAGAATATATGGCATCTGTAAAAAGACAACAAAAAAAACATTTTGGTTGTAGACCCTTGTTCTGAGTTTGGCACTATTAGCTGAGTATAGATTCAAGGGGTGTAGTTCCTGAGTGCGAGTGTGAGTGTGTATCAGTGAGTTACAAGCTCAAAACAGGAAAGTGTAGATCCTGACCAACTACACACACGTCATTTGCGAATTTGCACTAACAAATATATGGATATGCTCGAGACAAGGTGGAAGGTTATTAGATTACCCACCTTTGGCATCATCTGCCTTATTCTCTGAACATCATTCATCCTTTCCAAACAATCACCATCAAGCAGGGAGAAAAATGAAAGGACACGGTCTCTTTAAGGCTTTTCTTCTTGCGATGAGACAAAGGATAGGAAATTTGCATGTGGAGGTCGAAGAATGAGGAAGGCCATACAAAAGGTAAGCTACCTAACATTCAAGTTCCACATTGAAGTGTTTTATATTAAAGCAATAAAAGAACAAAGAACTTATCATGTCTTCCTGACATCCCAAAGTACTTTACAACCAATGCATTACTTTTGAAGTGCAGTCACTGCTGCTATATGGGTACACGTGGTAGTCAATCTGCACACATCAAGGTCTCACACAAAGCAAATGAATGATTAACCAAATAGCGAGAGACTGTCTTAATAGGGTCTGGGGGTGGGGGAGGGTTAATGAAAAGAGAAACGACTTTGTTTTTCTGTTCAAAGTACTTCCATTTCCTTCCTCTGTCACTCTGGTGACACTTCTTATGGGGAAGCCTGATTGCCATCAAAGCATTTTCAATAACTTGATGGGAAGCAATAATTCTGTCTGGCCTGGGGGCCAATCGAGTCACCTAACCATCATTGGCTGAAAAACAGTTGTATACTCAACTGATAGAGGGTTTGGGTTTTCCAGGTTCTATTAGCTTCAGCCCAGCACCCACCCCAGGTGTTTAATACACCAACAGCCATTAAAGTCAATGGAGCTGGTCCAGGATGTCCACGACATAAACTTCTGACGAAAGAAGTGAAGATGCAAAACCTCAGCTTCCATGAGTAAAGTCAAGGAGATTTATCACAAGGTTCTATATACAATGTTTTGTATATTCTTTTGAGAGTAAGCTGGCAGGAGAGGGGAAAAGCAGTACTTTTTTTAACTCTGAACAGGAAGTACTTCTTTCCCCACACAGCCACCTCTCAGATCTTCTTTTCAGCACACTACAAGCATGGACACTTGGAAATATATTGCCGTTCCTTTATCATCGCTGGGTCAAAATCCTGGAACTCCCTTCCCAACAGCACTGTGGGAGAACCTTCACCACACGGACTGCAGCGGTTCAAGAAGGTGGCTCACCACCACCTTCTCAAGAGCAATTAGGGATGGGCAATAAATGCCGGCCTCGCCAGCGACGCCCACAACCCATGAACGAATAAAAAAAAACTTATTGTCAGTTGAAAACAATAAGAGAAGGGAAGCACACAAATTACTTCACACAGCTGCCTTGAAGATAGAACTGGTAGAAACAGGCACAGCAGCCCTGTAGTGACCTCAGCAAGAGTGGATTGATTCCTTACCTTGTGCTGTGGGTCAGAATCAGCTGAAATATAATATTACCATTCCTGATGCAAGTTAATATTCTGATACGCAGAGTTTCCAAATATGATGCACCCTTTACTCAAAAGGAGCAAGGTAATTTTGGGAACACAGGAGCGTTAATCAATGAGAATTTAAAAATTCTCATCCTTGTTTTCAAATCCCTCCATGGCCTCGTCCCTCCCCATCTCTGTAACCTCCTCCAGCCCTACAACCCTCCGACGTCTTTGCGCTCCACTAATTCTGGCCTCTTGCACAACGCTGATTTTAATCGCTCCACCATTGGCTGCTTAGGCCCTAAGCTCTGGAATTCTCTCCTTAACCTCTCCGCCTCTCTCTCCTCCTTTAAGATGCTCTTTAAAACCTACCTCTTTGACCAAGCTTTTGGTCATCTGTCCTGATAGCTCCTTATGTAGCTCGGTGTCAAACTTTGTTTGATAATCGCTCCTGTGAAGCGCCTGGGGATGTTTTACTACATTAAAGGAGCTATATAAATGCAAGATGTAGTTACAGCTTTCTATCTCCGCACCATATATTGTGGTACCATCCTTGTAACTTGTGATATAAAGGAATTCCTACGAATAAATCCTCTCCTACTCCAAAAAAAATGCATCAATAAAATGGATTCCCCCAAAGATTTTTTTCAGAAACCACATTAGTCCATTTTCATGGTCAACAAATCTTCGACGTTCATACTAAATTTGACGTCGCTAAGCTTCGTAGTTAAGAAGAAATTGGGAATTAATTGTTGTTCTTCCCTCTTGATTATAAGAAAAATCAAGATTTTAGAAGGGACTGAAAGTCATATTTTGTGCCAGATTTGGACTGATCAAGATGATAGAACTGATGTCAGCAATTCAAGTAAATGGTGCAATTATAAAGGGGGTGCAGGAACAGAGAGACCTAGGCGTTCATGTACACAAATCTTTAAAGGTGGGAGGACAAGTTGAGAAGGCTGTTAAAAAAGCTAAAGGGATGACTGGGCTTTATAAATAGAGGCATAGAGTACAAAATCAAGGAGGTTAGGCTAAACCTTTATAAAACATTGGTCAGGCCTTAGCTAGAGTATTGTGTCCAATTCTGGGCGCCACACTTTAGGAAGGATATTAAAGACTTAAGGAGGCTACAGAGGAGATCTACCTGAATGGTACCAAGGATGAGGGACTTCAGTTATGTGGAGAGCCTAGATAAGCTGGGATCGTTCTCTTTAGAACAGAAAAAGATAAGGAGCGATTTAGTAAGAGGTGTTCAAAATTACGAGGGGTTTTGATAGAGTAAATAGGGAGAAACTGTTTCTACTGGCAGGAGGATTGGTAACCAGAGGACACAGATTTAAGATAATTGGCAAAAAAATCCAGGGAAAAGAATTTTTTTTTATATACACAGTGAGATGTGGAATGCACTGCCTGAAAGGGTGGCAGAAACAGATTCAATAATAACTTTCAAAAGGGAATTGAATAAGTACTTGAAAAGGAGAAATTTGCAGGGTTAGAAACACAAACATTTATGGCACAGAAGGAGGCCATTCAGCCAATTGTGTCTGTGCCGGTCGAAAAAGAGCTATCATGCTTAATCCTGCTTTCCAGCACTTGGTCCGTAGGCTATGGCACTTCAAGTGCATATAAAGTGCTTTTTAAATGAGCTGAGGGTTTCTGCCTCTACCATCTTTTCAGGCAGTGAATTCCAGACCCCCACCACCCTCTGGGTGAAAAAAATTCTCTCAGCTCCCCTCTAATCCTTCTACCAATTACTTTAAATTTATGTCCCCTGGTTATTGACCTCTCTGCTAAGGGAAATAGGTCCTTCCTGTCCACTGTATCTAGGTTCCTCATAATTTTATACACCTCAATTAAATCTCCCCTCAGCCTCCTCTGTTCCAAAGAAAAAAACCTCAGCCAATCCAATCTTTCCTCATAGCTAAAATTCTCCAGTCCTGGCAACAGCCTCGTAAATCTCCTCTGCACCCTCTCTAATGCAATCACATCTTTCCTGAAATGTGGTGACCAAAACTGTACGCAGTACTCAAGCTGTGGCCTAACTAGTGTTTTATACAGTTCTAGAATTACCTCCCTGCTCTTATATTCTATGCCACGGCTAATAAAGGAAAGGTTATGGGGAAAGAGTGGGGAAGTGGGACCAATTGGATAGTTCTTTCAAAGAGCTGGCACAGAAACTATGGGCCAAATGGCCTCCTTCTATGCTGTATGGTTCTATCTCTTATTATGAATGTAGATTGCATACAACCCCTCCACTATTGATCCTCATCGCCACAATATGAGGCTGCATTAGTTATAGGAACAGAAGTAGGCCATTCAGCCCCTCGAGCCTGTTCAACCATTCAATTGGATCATGGCTGATCTGTATCTAAACTCCATCTACCCGAATTGGTTCTGTAACCCTTAATACCGTTGCCTAACAAAAATCTATCAATCTCAGTTTTGAGATTTCCACTAATCTTTGTGTGAAGAAATGCTTCCTGACATCATTGCTGAACGGCCTAGCTCTAATTTTAATTGCCCCCTTGTTCTGGACTTTCCCAGCCTGAAGACCAATAAGCCAGGGGATCAACCCTGGTTCAATGAGGAGTGCAGAAGAGCATGCCAGGAGCAGCACCAGGCATACCTAAAAAATGAGGTGCCAACGTGGTGAAGCTACAACTCAGAACTACATGCATGCTAAACAGCGGAAGCAACATGCTATAGACAGAGCTAAGCGATTCCACAACCAACAGATCAGATCAAAGCTCTGCAGTCCTGCCACATCCAATCGTGAATGGTGGTGGGTAATTAAACAACAGGAGGAGGAGGCTCTGCAAACATCCCCATCCTCAATGATGGCGGAGTCCAGCACGTGAGTGCAAAAGACAAGGCTGAAGCGTTTGCAACCATCTTCAGCAAGAAGTGCCAAGTGATGATCCATCTCAGCCTCCTCCCGATATCCCCACCATCACAGAAGTCAGTCTTCAGCCAATTCGATTCACTCCACATGATATTAAGAAACGGATGAGTGCACTGGATACAGCAAAACTATGGGCCCCAACAACATCCCGGCTGTAGTGCTGAAGACTTGTGCTCCAGAACTAGCCGCGCCTCCAGCCAATCTGTTCCAGTACAGCTACAACACTGGCATCTACCCGACAATGTGGAAAATTGCCCAGGTATATCCTGTCCACAAAAAGCAGAACAAATTCAATCAGGCCAATTACCGCCCCATCAGTCTACTCTCAATCATCAGCAAAGTGATGGAAAGTGTCATCAACAGTGCGAACAAGCGGCACTTACTCACCAATAACCTGCTCACCGATGCTCAGTTTGGGTTCTGCCAGGACCAGTCGGCTCCGGACCTCATTACAGCCTTGATCCAAACATGGACAAAAGAGCTGAATTCAAGAGGTGAAGTTAGAGTGACTGCCCTTGACATCCAGGCAGCATTTGACAGAGTATGGCACCACGGAGCCCGAGTAAAATTGAAGTCAATGGGAATCAGGGGGAAAACTCTCCAATGGCTGGAGTCATACCTAACACAAAGGAAGATGGTAGTGGTTGTTGGAGGCCAATCATCTCACCCCCAGGACATTGTTGCAGGAGTTCCTCTGGCCCAACCATCTTCAGCTGCTTCATCAATGACCTTCCCTCCATCATAAGATCAGAAATGGGGATGTTCATTGATGATTGCACAGTGTTCAGTTCCATTCGCAACACCTCAGATTATGAAGCAGCCCATGCCCACATGCAGCAAGACCTAGACAACATTCAGGCTTGGGCTCATAAGTGGCAAGTAATATTCGCGCCAGACAAGTACCAAGCAATGACCATCTCCAACAAGACAGTCTAACTACCTCCCCATGACATTCAATGGCATTACCATTGCCGAATCCTCCACCATCAACATCCTGGGGGTCACCATTGACCAGAAATTTAACTGGACTAGCCACATAAATACTGTGGCTACATGAGCAGGTCAGAGGCTGGGTATTCTGCGGTGAGTGACTCACCTCCTGACTCCCCAAAGCCTTTCCACCATCTACAAGGCATAAGTCAGGGGTGTGACGGAATACTCTCCACTTGCCTGGATGAGTGCAGTTCCAACAACACTCAAGAAGCTCGACACCATCCAGGACAAAGCTGCCCGCTTGATTGGCACCCCATCCACCACCCTAAACATTCACTCCCTTCACCACCAGCGTACCGTGGCTGCAGTGTGCACCATCTACAGGATGCACTGCAGCAACTTGCTAAGGCTTCTTCAACAGCACCTCCCAAACCTGCGACCTCTACCACCTAGAAGGACAAAGGCAGAAAGCACATGGGAACACCACCACTTGCACGTTCCCCTCCAAGTCACACACCATCCCGACTTGGAAATATATCGCCATTCCTTCATCATCGCTGGGTCAAAATCCTGGAATTCCCTACCTAACAGCACTGTGGGAGAACCTTCACCACATGGATTGCAGCGGTTCAAGAAGGCGGCTCACCACCACCTTCTCAGGGGCAATTAGGGATGGGCAATAAATGCCGGCCTCGCCAGCGACGCCCAGGTCCCATGAACGAATAAAAAAAAAATATTTGCAACTGAGCACCAATGAAGGACAGTTCCATTTAGGACTTCTCTTGGATCCCCAGAGCCTGCCTAACTGCACAACATCTTGTGATGGAGGATAGTTCTTTACCAAGTGTTCGACCTCTTTTCCATACTTATCATGGCATGTTTCAACTCAACACAGAAGCCTTACATGTACCTTAAAGAAAAACCATGGTCAGAGGTATTTTAATGATGTATAATGCTCTGTGTTTCTCTCACCTTCCAAGATTGGATAAGAAACAAATAAACTGGAGACAGTCAAAACTAACAGGAGGCACTCTTGTGTGAGTGAAAGAGCAAAGTGAATATAACTCCAAAGCACAAGTTAAAAATAATTCAAGTTTGGCCTGAGGAATTTAACACTGCACATTTTCCAGACTTCATCCACTTTGGGAGGAAAAATAAACAAGCAAAATATTACTTGAATGGAGAAATACTACAAAATGCTGCGGTACAGAGGGATCTGGGTGTCCTCGTACACGAACCACAAAAAGTCAACATACAGCTGCAGCAGGCAATCCAGAAGGCAAATGGAATATTGGTCTTTATTTCGAGGGGGATGGAATATAAAAGCAGGGAAGTCATGCTACAACTGTACAGGGTGCTGGTGAGACCACACCTGGAGTACTGCGTACAGTTCTGGTGCCCTTATTTAAGGAAGGACATATTTGCATTGGAGGCAGTTCAGAGAAGGTTCACTAGGTTGATTCCGGGTATGGAAGGGTTGTCTTATGAGGAAAGATTGAAACAGGTTGGGTCTATACTCATTGGAGTTTAGAAGAATGAAAAGAGATCTTATTGAAACATACAAGATTCTGAGGGGACTCGATAGGGTAGATGCTGAGAGGATGTTACCCCTCATGGGGGAATCTAAAACTAGGGGGCATAGTCTCAGAATAAGGAGGCACCCATTTAAGACGGAAATGAGGAGGAATTTCTTCTCCCAGAGGGTCATGAATCTTTGGAATTCTTTACCCCAAAAAGCTGTGGAGGCTGAGTCATTGAATACATTCAAGGCTGAGTTAGACAAATTTTTGAAAGGGCAGGAAAGTGGAGTTGAAGTAAAAATCAGATCAGCCATGATCTCATTAAATGGCGGAGCAGGCTCGAGGGGCCGAATGGTCGACTCCTGCTCCTATCTCTTATGATCTTATGGTCACCCTTAAAATGTATTGCTTAAAAAATTTCAGATAGAAGGCATGTCTTAAGATAGAATAGCTCAATCTCCTCAAACACTGCTGTTACCTGTTCAACCTCCTGCAGTTTTTCAATCCTCTCTGCACTCGAGTTCAGCTCCTCCTTAACCGCAGATAGATCAACCTGCAGTTCCTCATGTTTTGCACTTAGCTGGGTGATGAGCATCTCCTTCTGCTGTAAGGCAGCTTCCATCTCTTTCAATCCCTCCTGCTTGTGGAACTGAGAAACAGACAATTCCCATCAGGCATTGTGCACTTTTGTGACATTAGATTAGATTTATTGATTTCTGTTACAATCCAGTGTCAATGGATCCTCACTAATTTAACCGACAACACTAATTTATCACAATTTTTATGAAAAAAGTAATATGCACTCAGTACACAAAATGTCATTTTTCAGTTGTAAGGGCTTGTAGACTGATCATCTCCCCGAACAGAAGAGCTGGACCATTGGTTCAGCTGGTTAAGGAAGCGAGTAGCTGAGCCATGCAGATCAAGGTCTAATGTTTGATCAGTAGTCTGAGCTGAGTTAGCTGATGTCAGCTAGATGTTAACAACTAACCTCAGCACCCTGGATTACAGGGAGAGAGGTGGTGAAGGAGTGACTGCTGCTGGAATAGTGTGTAAATGATGTTTAGTAAAGGCAGGAATAGGCTCGGCTGTGATGCACCACAGCCAAATATCTTACTGACGCTCACTGTCCAGGCTTGCACAAAGAAAGAGAGATTAACTACATTGTAAGGTCATCCTCATTCTTCAAATGATCTACAATGTGTGGCAGATGTATAAGTATACTCCAGCTTGTTGGGTTCTAGGAAACCCTGTGATGAGAACCTATAAAAATATTGTCAGGACAAAGGCAGTGGTCGCCTACTCCCCATATCATCTCGCCCCAGCGCCTGTGCTATTGGGTAAATTCATTCTGACCTGAAACTAATCACTTAACACTATCCCATCCATCCAAAGATTATACCTCTGTGGGGTCTAGTGATGAATGGTTGGAAATGTGGAATATGGAAGATGCATATCCTTCTAACAATGAAGATGATCTTATAAGTAACTTTTCTTCTTCATTCCACATCCTCCACAAGCTTAGAAGCATACCAAAGTAATCAGATTTACAACCAAAGTGATACAGATTTCCAAAGTGAGAGGTAACTGCATGAAAGCCCAACATCAGCTGTCATGATTGATTTGCCAAAAATGTGCTGCAGTTAAATCCAGAGAGTAATGTTTAGTAAATGCATGAAAATTGCTCTGTATGATAGCCTTACATATGCTACCAATCAAAGCCTGAGAGATATCCAAGAAAAAGCCATGGAACGATCTTGAAAACGCTCATGGACTTTTCCCTGCAAGATTGTAGCACTGTAGGATGTACTCAAATATCCGTTGGACTATCCGCTGCTTAGTCACCCCTTTACTTTAGACCCTTGCATCATATGAATTGAATAACTATCAAGGCTGCCCAACTCAAATCTGTGAGCATCTATGTAGCAGAAATAATGTTGCAGTTCTGAATTGTGAGATAAATTTGATAGAATAGAATAGATAGAATGATGGGATAATTTACTGACCCAGATCAAACTGGAAAGCAACTGTAGCAAAAACTCAATGAGTCCTGCTTGTTGAACAGGCCCTTTGTATTGAAGGGAATCTATAACAGTTCAGCTTTAGAATTCCTAAGGTCAGCAGTAGCCTCTGGGCAATACATTTTGCAGCAGCAAGTGGATGCCCCAGATGTTGGATCAATGAGACAGCAAAGACAACAGGCAAGGTTCCCTGGGATGCCTAATGATTTGAGCAATGGAGTGAGTTAAATATGGTCTAGTGGATTTGCTAGGCAGGCTATTCCCAATTGGGCCAACCTCTGGGCAATAATTTGTCTGCTTCACATATCAACTCTTTGGCCTCAGTCCAGGGAGAAACAGGATTGGGAGAAGATCTTGTCGTGTTTAAACAGCAAATAGCAACTGCAAAGCAATAAGAATTAAGGTCAAAAGCCTTGATACATGGACTCTGGGCACTGGGCAGAGCTTTCACATGTCCAATTTCCTTGATTGCAATGCACAGTAGTGAAAGGGTGAAACTTGCAAAGGGTGACACAATTGACCGGAGATTCAAAGCAATCGCACTATTCCTGCGGCAAAGGACTCCACAGTGGCCAAATTACATCACTGGTTGACTCTGGTGCTGGTGAGTGATATGCCAGCAGGGAAAAAATGCTTGAAGAGAAGTCATCACAATTACACATTGGTTAAATCATTATTGCCAGTCTGTCTGAATCAGTGAAAGTGCCAACTAAAGTATGCCCCTTTGTGCCAGTCAACACCTTTGCTGTCAACATGCCTTGAGCCCTCTGCTGGGCTAATACTAAAGGCAACCAATATCAATGGGCACTCAGACAGGGCATCAGTGGCAGAAAGTTTGAATTCCATGTATGAACTCTTTTGCAATATGCGACCATGCACTGTTGCCTGAAGTCTTGTCGGGAGTCCAGCACCAAAAATGCATTAAATCCCAAGTTTTCATGTTGAATGAAAAACGCACAAGGCACCGATCATGTCTGCAGACTATGAAAGTTTTACTGCACTTAATACAACATCTGAAGCCCATAGACATTTTATCTGGACAAAATAAAAAATTAATTATAATCTCTCCCTCCCCAAAGAAAAAGTAGAAAAGAATATATGATATGGGCTTCTTCCTTCAGTCAATATACTCCATAAGATCATGCTAACCATCCATTGCAAAAGCTTAAGTGCCAAATCGAAATGTTTGTTCAATGATCCCAAGACGAGTGAAGAGAAGTGAATACATAGTGACTTACCAATAGATCATCATCTTTCACCTTTGCTTCTGTAGTACTCGGGACAGTGCCAACTACTCTCTCTTCTTTCTTAAGCTGCTTCAGGTGGTCTTTTAGTTCTTCATTCTGTAACTCCCGCTTGGCCAGCTCACCCTGCAATCTCTCAAGTTCTTCTTGGTGATTCACATCCTTCTGCTTCAAGGTCTGAAGCACACAGTTACGCTCCAGAATTTCAGAACGCATGGTCTGTAGCTCATTGTAACCTTTTTGGAATTGAGCTGTCCTTTCTGACAGTTCCTGTTCAAGCTCTGCCATTCTTTTTGGTAAAAATCCCATTTCTTCCAATTCCGCCTGCCTTTGCTGCTCAATCATTTGTAGCAACCTCTCCTTTTCAGTCAGAGCATCTTCCAGTTCTTCGACATGTGATGAGAGAAGAGCTACATCAGCATCCCGTTGAGAGATGAGAGTCCTCAGCAAGCTGTTGTCCTCCTGAAGGGTCTTGTGCTGTAGACGAAGGGAGACCAGCTCCTGCAGCTGCTGCTGATTAACTTCCTGCAAGTTTTGAAAGCGAGTCTGCAAAGCATCCACCTGCTCTTGGAACTGAGCCTCCATTTTACCCAAGAGCTGGAGAGACTCTTCTTTAGTTATCATCTGCATCTGATCTTGAAGTCCTGTTGAGTGGATATGAGGAGCCTCTTTGTAGTCTCCGGCACCCCTGTTGTCTACTGCCATACATGCCAGCTCCTGCTGCAGGTTGTCACTAAGTCCCCGAGAGGGTGCTGCATTTTGGCTGGACTCTTTTTCCAAGCCGAATATATCAAGGTCTTCCTGAGAATCACTGACTTCATGGCGATTTGGACCCAACAGCGACAATTCTTGCTGCAATTTCTCTATAACCTCAATGAGATGCTCAACCTCTTCTTCTTTTGCCTGTCGTAATCTATCCTGGTCAACAGCAAGGCGTTCGATCTGTGCTTTCAGCTCTTCAATTTCACTGTTCTTCTCTTCAAAAGTCTAAAATAAAAAGGTAAACAAGGATTACCTCAAATTCTGCTAAACATTGGTAAATCAACTTTAGAAATTCCTAATCTTCCTTCACTCAAATTCCTGTGTTATAAATCGCACAGGCAATGAATCCCTGAACGCATCTAATGAGGGGCTTGTTTCTATGTTAATGTATAGATTTGTGGATGTTATCAAGATAATTTTAAGTAAGCAAAACATTATTCACTAAGCAGGAGTACATGTCCTACATTACAACAGTGGCTACATTTCAAAAAGTACATCATTAGCTGTAAAGTGCTTTGGGACATCCTGAGTTTGTGAAAGGAGCTCTGTAAATCCAAGTTCTTTCTTTCTCACAAGGAGAATGCAGTTCATTAAGAGCTATGATGAAGATCAAAGTTGGGAAGATTATGAAACTGACAGGCAGGAAAAGACCAGTTGTTCCATCAAGCCTGCCCCACACTATGATGGCCGGATTGAAGGGTTCTGTTCAACACGGTTTTACTACTGAGCTTCATATAGTGAAACTTAGTGTTCAGCTTCGTGTAGTGCATTAACTGCACTGTCTAACACAGTTTTCGTGTTCAGCTCCATAAGAGTGTTACCTTGTTATCTGAAGTGCTTTCCAACTCTTCTTGTAGTTTGAAGATTTGTTCCTTTAGTTCATCGATTTCCTGGTTCTTCTCCTGCAACAAAGCCTGAGGTAGCTGCAATACTGGCACTTTGCCACTATCTGCATCCAAGCCCAAACGCAGATGCAGACTGGCTACATCCTCCTGAAAATGGAACGGTTGTGGTTGTGGGGGGGCAATGAGAAGGGGAAAAATATATTAAGAGATGCAAATCAGCATAAACTTGAGAGAATGTTAGATAACTATACTAGAGAACATCATACAGTACTATGTAACAGTCAGTAACAGACTGATATCATTTAGTTACATATTCTCCTTATCCAGTTGACTGTTCACAGGTATCTTTTATCTGTATCGCAGAGTCTGGCCCCATTAACTCCAGAGAATCAGTACCTCAGGTCAATCCTACATCAGTGCCAATGAATTCACCTTCAGTCGGATGTTCTCCTCATGTAGCTGGTTGGTTGCCATTGCTGACTGCTTTGTCTGGATCTCAAGCTGCATATTCAGTTGGAGGATCTCATCATTTCTATTCATCAGATTCTCTCGGAATTGATCAAGCTGCTCCTCAAGGCTTTGGATCTTGAAAATAAATTAAATAATGGAACCAGTTACAAAGCAATTGGGCTCCCTCGTGTTACCCAAACTGGACATTACATTATTTTAAATTCTTTACCATGCACATTTCATGCAAAGCACCCATCTTATCTTGCTTGTGGAAGAAAGAATTTTGTACAGTGCCTCAAGACTGTCACAAATGAAGGAAAGAAAGGACTTGCAATTACATAGTACTTTTCACCACCTCAGGAAGACCTAATGTGTTTTACAGCCAATGGATTACTTTTGAAGTGGTCGCTGTTATTGCATAGGCCAATTTGCACACAGGAAGCTCCAAACACAGCAAATCAATGAATGACGAGATAATCTGTTTTTGGTGGTGCTGGTTGAGGGAGGATTGGCAGCTAAAGTACCGAAATATGCAGATCCTATTCTCATCCATCTGTGACAAATGGTCATGTAAAGAATCGTTACCGGTCACTTCTCTGACCAAGCAGGCCCAAGTACTAAATCTTTTCCAGTCAACATAATATAACTAGAATTACCAAGTTCTCATCCATTGAGATCTTGTACATGAATGTATGAAGAGAAAGGATGGGAAGATTCACAGTAACCTTCCCATCTGAGGGTGGAGATAAACATCCAACTATACATTGTCCGAATCATAGAATCATACAGCACAGTAGGCCATTTGGCCCATTGTGCCTATGCCAGCTCTTTGAAAGAGCTGTCCAATTAGTCCCACTCCATTGCTCATTCCCCATAGCCCTGCAAGTTTCTTCTTTAAGTATTTATCCAATTCCCTTTTGAAAGTTACTAGTGAATCTGTTTCCACCGCCCTTTCAGGCAGCGCATTCCAGATCATAATAATTTGCTGCACTAAAAAAAAATCTAATTTCCCCTCTGGTTCTTTTGCCAATTATCTTAAATCTGTGTCCTCTGGTTACCAACCGTCCTGGCAGAGGAAACAATTTCTCCCTATTTACTCTATCAAAACCCCTCATTATTTTGAATACCTCTATTAAATCTCTCCTTAACTTTCTCTGCTCTAAGGAGAACAATCCCAGCTTCTCCAGGCTCTCCACATAACTGAAGTCCCTTATCCCTGGTACCATTCTAGTAAATCTCCTCTGCATCTTCTCCAAGGCCTTGACAGCCTTCCGAAAGTATGGTGCCCAGAATTGGATACAATACTCCAGTTGGGGCCTAACCAGTGATTTATAAAGGTTTAGCACAACTTCCTTGCTTTTTTACTCTATGCCTCTATTTATAAAGCCAAGGATCCCATAAGCCAATTTTGCAGTCTTATCAACTTGTCCTGCCACCTTAAAAGATTTGTGTAGGTGCACCCCCAGGTCTCTCAGTTCCTGCACCCCCTTTAAAATTGTACCATTTAGTTTATATTGCCTCTCCTCATTCTTCCGACCAAACGCATCACCTCACACTTCTCCGCGTTAAATTTCATTTGCCATGTCTCTGCCCATTTCACCAGTCTGTCCATGTCCTCCTGAAGTCTGCTACTATCCTCCACATTTCCAAGTTTTGTGTTATCTGCAAACTTTGAAATTATGTCCTGTATACCCAAGTCCAGATTATTAATATATATGAAAAAGAGCAGTGGTCCTAATACAGACTCCTGGGGGACACCATTGTATACTTCCCTCCAGTCTGAAAAACAAATGCTTTCTGCCCCTTAGCCAATTTCGTATCCATGCTGCCACTGCCTCTCTAATCCCATGAACCTTAATTTTGCTAATAAATCTATTATGTGGACACTATTTACCTTTAACGAATCCATGCTGGCTGTTATTTATTGACATGTTTTTCCAGGTGACAATTTTATCCTGGATTATAGTCTCTCGAAATTTTCCCACCATCAACGTTAGGCTGACTGTCCTGAATTGCCGGGTTTATCCCTCTCCCCTTTTTTGAACAAGGTGTAACATTTGCAACCCTCCAGTCCTCTGGCACTCCCATATCCAAGGAGGACTGAAAGATTGTGGCCAGAGCCTTTGCTATTTCCACTCTTACTTCCCTCAGCAACCTAGGATGCATCCCATCTCAACTAGGTGACTTTTCTACTTTGAGCGCTGACAACCTTTTAAGTACCTCCTCTTTATCTTACCCAATTTCTTGACTACCCCCACCTTTACTGTGACATTGGCTGCATTCTCTTCATAGAATCATAGAATAGAATCATAGAATAGTTACAGCATAAAAGAAGGCCATTTGGCCCATCGAGTCTGTGACAGCTTTTTGTAAGGGCAATCCAGTTAGTCCGTTCCCCCGCTTTTTTCCCCCATAGCCCTGCAATTTTTTTTCCCTTCAAGTATTTATTCAATTCCTTTTTAAAAGCCACAATTGAATCAGCTTCCACCACCCGTTCAGGCAGCGCATTCCAGATCATAACTATTTGCTGCGTAAAAAAGTTTTTCCTCATGTCGCCTTTGGTTCTTTTGTCAATTACCTTAAATCTGTGTCCTCTGGTTCTCGACACTTCTGTCAATGGGAACAGTTTCTCTATTTACTTTATCCAAACCCTTCATGATTTTGAACACTTCTTTCAAAATCTTCTCTCAAACTTCTCTGCTCTGTGAACATACGAATTAAGAGCAGGAGTGGGCCATTCGGCCTCTCGAGCCTGCTCTGCCATTTGTTAAGATCATGGCTGATCTGATTGTGACCTCAACCCTACTTTCCCGTCTACCTACTATAACCTTTGACTCCCTTGTTAATCAGGAATCTATCTAACTCAGCCTTAAAAATATTCAATGACCCTGCCTCCACCGCTCTCTGAGGAAGAGAGTTCCACAGACTCACGACCCTCAGAGAAAAAATTTCTCCTCATCTCCGTCTTAAATGGGAGAACCCTTATTTTTAAACTGTGGCCCCTAGTTCTAGTCTCTCCCACAAGGGGAAACATCCTCTCAGCATCTATCCCTTCAAGTCCCCTCAGGATCTTATATGTTTCAATAAGATCACCTCACATTCTTCTAAACTCCAATGTATACGGGCTCAACATGTCCAACCTTTCCTCATAAGATAACCCCCTCATCCCAGGAATCAGTCAAGTGAACCTTCTCCGAATCGCCTCCAAAGTAATTATGTTCTTCCTTAAATAAGACGACCAAAACTGCACACAGTATTCTAGATGTGGTCTCACCAATGCCCTGTACAACTGTAGCAAAATATCTCTACTTTTATATTCCATTCCCCTTGCAATAAATGACAACATTCCATTTGCCTTCCTAATCACTTGCTGTACCTGCATACTAACTTTTTGTGATTTATGTACTAGGACACCCAGATCCCTCTGTACCTCCATTTAAATAATATACTGCTTTTCTATTCCTCCTGCCAAAGTGGACAAGTTCACATTTTCCCACATTATACTCCATCTGCCAAATTTTTGCGCATTCACTTAACCTATCTATATCCCTTTTCAGACTCCTGTTGTCCTCTTCACAATTTACTTTCCTACCTACCTTTGTGTCATCAGCAAATTTAGCAACCATACATTCGCTCCCTTCATCCAAGTCATTGATATAGATTGTAAATAGTTGAGGCCCCAGCACTGATCCCTGTGGCACTCCACTCGTTACAAATTGCCAACCTGAAAATGATCCATTTATGCCTACTCTCTGTTTCCTATCAGCTAACCAATCCTCTATCCACACTAATATGTTACTCCCTACACCATGTGCTCTTATTTTGTGTCGTAGCCTTTAATGTGGCACCTTGTCAAAAGCCTTCTGGAAATCCCAAGTACACCACATCCACAGGATCCCCTTTATCCACGTTGCTTGTTACTTCCTCAAAGAACTCTAATAAATTAGTCGAACACAATTTCCCTTTCACAAAGCCATGTTGACTCTGCCTGATTGCAATGAGATTTTCTAAGTGCCCTGCTATAACCTCCTTAATAATATTCTAGCATTTTCCCTATGACAGACGTTAAGCTAACTGGCCGGTAGTTTCCTGCTTTCTGTCTCCCTCCTTTCTTGAATAGAGGAGTTACATTCACTAATTTCCAATCTGATGGGACCCTTCCAGAATCTAGGAAATTTTGGAAAATTAATACCAATGCATCTACTACCTCTGCAGCCACTTCTTTTAAGATCCTAGGATGAAGTCAGTCAGGACCTGGGGACTAGTCAGCTTTTAGTTCTAATATTTTTTTTCAGAACCCTTTCCCTGGTGATTATAAATGTTTTAAGTTCCTCTCCCGTTCACCTCTTGATTCACAATTATTTCTGGCATGTTATTTGTATCCTCTACAGTGAAGACGGATGCAAAACATCTGTTCAATTCATCCGCCATTTCCTTATTCTCATTATGAATTCCCCAGACTCTCTCACTAGAGGGCCAACGCTCACTTTACTTACTCTTATCTGTTTTAAATACCTGTAGAAACTCTTACTATCTGTTTTTATATTTCTAGCTAGCTTTCTCTCGTACTCTAATTTCTCCCTCCTTATTATTCTTTTAGTCATTCTTTGCTGTTTTTTATATTCTGTCCAATCTTCTGACCTGCCACTAATCTTCACGGAATTGTATGCTTTTTCTTTCAATTTGATACTATCTTTAACTTCCTTAGTTATCCACGGATGGTATGTCCTTCCCCTCGAGTCTTTCTTTCTCACTGGAATGTGTCTTTGCTGAGTGTTATGAAATATCTCATTAAATGTCTGCCACTGCATCTCTACTGACCTATCCCTTAACCTAATTTCCCAGTTCACTTAAGCCGGCTCTGTCTTCATGCCCTCATAATTGTCCTTATTTAAGTTTAAAACACTAGTCTTAGACTTACTCTTCTCTCCCTCAAACTGAATGTGAAATTCAATCATATTATGATCACTGCTATCTAGACGCTCCTTTACAATGAGGTCATTAATTAATCCTGTCTCATTATACATTACCAGATCTAGAATAGCCTGCTCTCTGGTTGGCTCTAGAATGTGCTGCTCTAAGAAACTGTCCCGAAAGCACTCTATGAATTCATCTTCCAGGCTACCTTTGCCAATCAGATTTTACCAATCTATACGTAGATTAAAATCACCCATGATTATCGCTGTTCCTTTCTCACAAGCCCCCATTATTTCTTCCTGTATATCCTGTCCTACAATGTGGTTACTGTTAGGGGGCCTATAAACTACTCCCACAAGCGACTTCTTGCCTTTACTGTTTCTTGTCTCTACCCAAACTGATTCTACATCTAGGTCTTTAGAACTAAGGTCATTTCTCTCTAATATACTCATGTCATCCTTAATTAACAGAGCTACCCCTCCACCTTTTCCTAGCTTCCTGTCCTGCCGAAATGTCAAGTACCCTTGAATATTCAGCTTCCAATCTTTGTCATCTTGCAGCAATGTCTCTGTAATGGTTATCAGATCGTACATATTTATTTCTATTTGAGCTGTTGATTCATCCATTTTGCTACAAATGCTACACGCATTCAGATACAAAGTCTTTAGTGCTGTCTTTTTAATTGTTGCAACCTCTAGCCTTATCTGCTGGCACACTCTTAAGTTTGCATGCCCTGTCCCTTCCTGTCACTCTGATTATCATTTCCCTTATTGCTACCTTGCTCTCTTGCCTTGTCTTCTTTCTTTAATTTATCATATCTTCCCTTACTTGATCCCTCACCCCCATTATTTAGTTTAAAGCCTTCTCTACTGCCCTAGTTATACGATTCGTCAGACCACTGGCCCCAGCATGGTTCAGATGAAGGCCATCCCAATGGTACAGCTCCCACTTTCCCCAGTACTGGTGCCAATGCCCCATGAATCGAAACCCATTTCTCCCCCTCCAATCTTTGAGCCATGAATTTAACTCTCTAATCTTATTTAGCCTATGCCAATTTGCTCGTGGCTCAGGTAATAATCCAGTTTCTCCAGCCTATCCATGTAACTGAAGTTCCTCATCCTGGAACTCTTCTTTTGTGAAGACAGATGCAAAGTACTCATTTAGTACCTCAGTTATGGCCTCCACAAGATTATTTCCTTTTTGTTCCCTAATCGGCCCCACCCTTCCTATGACTATCCTTTTACTATTTATATGTTAATAAAAGACTTTAGTGTTCTCTTTTATGTTACCTGCTAATCTTTTCTCATACACTCTCTTTGCCCCTCTTATTTCCTTTTTCAGTTCTCCTCTGTACTTTCTGTATTCTGCTTCATCATCTACTGAATTGTGAACCTGACATTTATCATAAGCCTCCTTTTTCTGTTTCATTTTAATCTCGATATTTTTAATCATCCAGGGAGCTCTGGCTTTGGATGCCCTTCCTTTCCCCCCTCCTAGGAATGTGTCTAGTCTGTACCCGAACTATTTCCCCTTTGAAGGCCTCCCATTGCTCACTTACTGTTTTCCTGTCAATCTTTGATTCCAATCCACCTGAGCCAGATCCCTGTTCAGCTCAATGAAATTAGCCCTCTACCAGTTGAGTATCTTCACCTTTGAATGTTCACAGAATGTCACAGAACATGTAGCAAACTATCAGCAAACCTCTTGTGTTGAGAGGTTGCCACGAGACCTCCAGATACTCCAATTATCAAAGGTTGTGAACACAGTTTCAAGATGGAGAACCCATTTGAGGGCATGTCTTGGCTCAAGATATCTTTTGTGACATTCTACTTTCCACTGAACAGAAAGAATATTGAGATTTTGGCACCACCAATACTACACCTGCAATGAGTCCTGACATGAACGACAGAAAAGGATCCCTTGGTTTGTTTATTTACTTACTTCCCTATGGTTGAATAATTGTTCTACACCCTTACCAGCAGACATGTTCCTTGAACACTCAAAGGCTCATCATGCTTCTCAAAACCCTGTCTGTTTATCCACCCTGAGGTGTACGACCTGGTCCAAATACCTTTGGCTAATGCTCCCATCCAATGTGGGAGTTACCAGTTATCAGGGAAAGACAGCACAATTGCTTAGAAGTGCCTCTCACTTAATTACGAACCTAATAAGCTGGCCGTCTCCTATCAGTTTCAATGATGAAGCAACACGGTGCCTCTGAAAGGGAAACGTTAGAAAAGTCTCACAAATTGTCTTACTTTGGGACTAATGAAATTATTTCTCTCAATCCCACCTCATCTTCCTTAGTCTGGAGAGCCTGCCGCTCATTCTGTAACTGCTCCTTTAGCGTCTGATCAGAAAATCCTTCAACAGGGACTCTATGTCTTGCTTCATCCAGCTTCGACTGTAGAGCAGAGATCTGCATTAGATTACTGTACTGTTGCTGCTGCAGAGATTCCTTGTCCTGTCACAAAAGCACAGAAGAAAAGTCTTAGTGCTTGTGGTGCCTCAAAATTAAAAAGAAATGATCAAACACAAACCCAATCATCCATTATTCTACGCAGTCCCGTTAATTTCACTTCGAACAGCCTGAATTGTCAGTAAGCGAATTCGGCTGAGATCACATTGATTTTCTATGTTCAGAACCCATTCTGTGCAATTCTAATTCCAGTGAATTCATTCATTCAGTGAAAGTGACAATCAGACTTCCTTTTCCATGACCTGTTTTTGATTAATTTTCCTTCAGTTTTCTTTTAAGAGCTTTTATTGGCCTGTAGTTTGTTGGTAAGTAGAAGGAGTTGAATGCCTTGCAGCCAATGCACAGTTTGATGTAATTATTCTCAGAATCTAGGGCTGACCCTGGATTTTGTGAAACTGACACAAAACGTTGATTTCAAAACCACTGCCACAAAGTAAAAGTTTCTTAAAAGCAAGACACAGCAAACTGAACAAGAGAGTAGATCGGAGTCGCTCAGGATTGGCCATTGTACCAAGTGCACAGTACCAGTGGTATGTAATTCAGAAAAATTCACTCTACCCAACTAAATCGGTACTTTTGAAAGGGGAGAGAGAGGTTTTTGAGCATTTTACTACACTGCCCGGCTGCGTTCAGTCATCTATTTCAAAATTCTGCATGATTGTACTAACACATGTAGCATTCGGGAGATGTCACAAATCATGAATGAGGAATTGAATTCGGAGCCCAGCAGTGCCATTCTGTAACAAACCAAGCGGCAGCAGCGATCATGTCAGGTTATGTCAGCAAATTTGTGATCGCCATTGATTTTGATTGGGACGGTTTGGGCGAGGGTCTCAGCAGAGTGGTGCAAAACTCCCAGGAAATTTTGGCATGGTGTAACTCACTTAGAATCATACAGCACAGAAGGAAACTATTCAGCCCGTGTCTGTGCTGGGTCTCTGAAAGAGCTATCCTGCTGTTTCCCCACAACCCCGGAAATTTATCCTTTTCAAGTATATATCCAATTCCTTTCTGACTTGTGTCATAATTGCCTGAAATATCTGGGCCATAATAATGGTGAATGCCGTAGATGTGCCATTACTATGACGCAAGCAAGTTTTCAGGAAATTACAGGCCACCATTTTGAATGCAGCTGGCTTTTGAACTCCTTATTTCTTGTGACCGATTTAAAAGGGACTGCTACCAAACTCACACAAGTTTAAAGGCACCATTTTTTTGTCACAGTTATCAATACATTTAAATATGCAAACATCAGCCCTACTGCTATGAAGTGAAGCTTTACAAAGGCATGGTTACTTGTTCTTGATTACCTGTGATAATTCTTCCTCTATCCGCCTCATCTTCTGCATCTCTTGCTCAAGTTGACTCACCCGCTTTTCTACATCAGCACGGGATACCACTGCCTGTTCAAGCTCTTTGATCTGCACTTCCAGTTTTGCTATTTCTTCACTCTGATCCTGCACACGTCGCTCCAGGTGTTCCTTTGTTAGCAGCAACTCATTATAATCATCTGTCTTTGACTGGATCTGTGCCTCCATAGTTTCCATCTTAAGAAAGTGCACACACATAAATACTGAGTTGTGAGCAGATACTATATATACTTGGATCCAGTTTAAAAAACAGTAAACACCTTACTCAGTGATACAAAATTTATTTGAAGATCAAGGCCAAAAGAACAAAGGAAGAGGCTCAAAAAATGTTAGAACATGGAAAATCCTACCAGTAACAGCGATGGAAGCAGAATCCATAATAGGGAAGTGAATAAGTATTTATAAAAGAAAAATTTAAATGGAGAACAGACAGGGAATTGGGACTAAGTAGACAAATCTCTCAAAGAGCCAGAACAAGTGCAATGAGCTAAATGGCCTCCTTCTGTGCTGTAAAATTCTAAGATTGTAAATTCAGATGATGGGTGCCAAATTTTGCATACCATTGGACAAAATATTTCAGGATGGAATCTCACCACACAACTACAAGGTTGTAAGAAACAATTTCCAAAGAGGATGTAGGATTATAAGAATCACTTTGGACTCTTAATTTGAATCTTGCGCAGAATCTTAGAATTGAGGGGAAAGGACGGGAACTTGTAAAGGTATTTGCTCTTTGACGAAATTGACTTATGCCCAAGCTCTGTGACACAGAAACATTTTTTTTTAACCTTACAAGCGCATGGATAATTGCAGATGTGTGGTCTTGCATCTTGAATAGCATGACTTGACTGCTATGCAGCCAATGGCTGCACAGATCCACTATTTCGTAAGTCCGAGTATTTGCCATTGGATGTACAGCCTCTTGCTGCAGGCTGCTAAGTGCACCAAGCCAGTTCAGTTGTTGAGCACACTGATATACTGGCTCAGCATCAAGTTCCAGGTCCACCTGTTGAGTGCTTCAAAGTGTGCTACATATGTGGAGAATAGTGGATCTACAATTTTGAAGTCAGCCTGTGTAGAAACTGAAATCAAATGACGGTATAAATGCAGGAGAATGGTGAACACAGTTTTCACTTGGCACCACTATCCCCAGATCCAGGCTAAACGTTAAATCTTTTCTAGAAGAAATATGGAAAAAGAAACATTTCTGGAGAGGGAGTTGCTAGAAATACATTTCTTCTGATTTCTCATGCATTTTACTGTTGATAGACCACTACGAGAATAAGGTCCTCTCCCCCAGCTCACTCCCAACAGTTGACAACGCATTGTAGCCTTCCCAAAAGACTAATGCTTTTCTACATCAATGACCTTCTCTCAGTCATATGATCAGGTATGGGGCTGTTCACCGATGATTCCATAGTGTTCAGCTCTATTCACAACTCCTCCAATGAAGCAGCCCATGTCAGCCTACAACAGCCCCGAGCTAAAAAATGGCAGGTAATATTCACACCACATAATTGCTAGATAACGGCCATTTCAAACAAGAGAAAGCCAAGCCACCACAACTGAGTTCCCTACCATCAATATCTTGGGGATCACCACTGATCAGAAGCTGAGTTCTACCAACCATATCAACTTTATGGCTACAAGAGCAGAGCAGAAGTCAGGTACACTGCGATGAATGGATCATCTCCTGACCCCTCAAAGCTTCTCCACCATCTACAAGGTTCAAGTCAGGAGTTTGATGAAATACTCACCGCTTGTCTGGATAGTGCAGTCACAACACTCAAGAACCTTGCTACCATCCAGGACAAAGTAGTTCACTTGATTGGTGTCCCGGCCATTGGACTCAATACCCATTCACCACTGGCGAATGTGGCTGCAGTATGCACAATCTACAGGATGCACTGCTGCAAATCAGCAAGGTTACTTAAACAATGCTTCCCTCCCCTACGACCTCACGATGGAGAAGGATAAGAGCAGCAATGTTTTGGGAACACCATCACCTCCAAGTTCCCCACCATCCTGACTTGGACATATATCACCATTACTTCATTGTCCCTGGGTCAATATTCTTCAATTCACTACCCAACATCAAAGTGGGAGCACCATCACCACAGCGATTGCAGCAGTTCAAGGAAAAATCCTATCACCACCTTCTCAGAGCAACTAAGCATGGGCAAAAAATGCAGTCATGACAGGGTCATTCATATCCCAAGAACAAATTTTAAAAACCTTTATATATTTGTTTCAGTTTGAAGGGGTTATATCTGCATACTCATTGCTAACAGGGTTTTGATTTGAAATTCTATGCCCTTATTGTTTTCCACCATCCTTTCAACAAAATTTATGTAGTCATTAATGCTTAGTCTGTGGACTGAAAATGAGAGAATGCTCCTTTGCACCTGTGAATGGACTGACAAAAAACTTAAATCAAATCCAGATTAATTATACATGGCATAGATTTAAATGGAATAAAAATTTCAATGCAAGAAAGAAAGCTTAGTTTTATCAGCGTTGCTAAGCCACTACATAGAGATGAAGTGAATTAAAAGCTTTTTTTGCAGAGTGGAACACCAGGGCTACATGCACAGGAAAAGAGATAGATTGCACTATAAAGTCAGTAGTCCTAGTGCACCTCCAGGCAATACGTACAAGTGAATCTCAATGAAAGGAACCATCAATAAACAATCCTAGAAGGGAAGGGCAAGAGGGAGTGATTGGTAGGGCAATTACAGCAAGAGGTTCTTGTACTTGTATCTCTATATGCCCTAAATGTAATGCTATTTTTACTAAATGAGCTAAATGTTAAATCACTTATCTTTGTTAGAATTTTCTTGGATCTTTGAATCTCATCCACTTCACATATAATTTTAAAAAAGCTAATGGGAGAAATTCTGCGACAGTTTTTTTTAAGCATTTGGCACTATGTACCAATCATTTGGGGACACAGCCTTTCCGATCTTATTGTGGAACTGTTTCTCAACTCTTGAAGTAAGTAGCCAAGTTAGTGCAATATGGCAAGAAATGTGCACAAGAAATGGCAAACTTATCAGAGAGAGAAGCCAAGTTAAAAGAAAATTCAAAAAATGAGGACGACCACACAGGAGTTATGTAGCCTAACATTATTCCTCATTCAGCTTCAAATCACACACAAATGAAATATGCAAAGTAGTAAAGAAAACAGAGCTGGGAAGGTCTGTTTTTTTTTGAAGATATCTTGGATCACTGAAGCATCAAATTGTTGATGCAAGCAGTCACAGTCCAAGGCAACACTTGTCAGACATAGATTATTGCTGCTCTGCAGTGTCATGCAAAACCCTTGAAATAATGGAACTACAGCAGGAATACAATGGGACTCATAGTGGTGGAGTATAAAAAAAACAAGATACATACTACAACTACTACTCATCTAGCACCAAAGGTTGAAGACCACACACCAAATTTAACAGACAAAGATGCAGTAGAACCACTGGAAGAGGAGATTCAATTGAAAAGACCATGTGAAGAATTCTGCATACTAAACTGCCATGATGCATTCAACAAGGAATTGTGGGTAGTGACACCTACCCCAGAATCATTTGGAACTATCAGATCCTTCAAAGGCTCTAGTTTTGAACTTTCTCAAGATTACAGGAGAACTCTGCTCCTTACTATGCAAAATCCAAGCAAAGTTTGGATAACAACTTGAACTGGATCTGTCAGGGAGTCCTGATGAGCTAATCAGTTCAATATAGATAGATGTGGAAGCAATGAAGCCCTAATGAGGTTGCAACAGAAACATACTTGGGAAATACCTGGTTCATAGGTTGGGAGCAGGATTATTCTTCCTACTTTCTAGCTTCCTATAGTATTTGTCTGTATGGGACCCTGAAAACACTGGTAAGAACAGAGAAGTTTTGATAGAGTTTAGTTTGACAAGCCGTTCTTAAGATTTCAGGTACCACCCCCCTCCCCAACCTCCTAATGTCTTCTACAATCTTCCAGAATTTTCTCAATATAATCTCCAAATAATACCTCACCATTAGATTGTAAATTGAAATAAGAAGCCATAAATTGCAAAGGAGGAGGATACCTTTGGCTGCAGCCCTCACACCAACTTATACCTCATCCAACTGGGGCAAGAACTGCAGCCCAAATACAGCATGCCTAACTGTAGATAGAACCTGTATGGTAATTAATCCAACCAGAGCTTGGCACATATTGTCTCTATCTCATGCCTAGCCGTGAGCCAATCAAAGAACTACTTATGAGATTATATTTCTGCTTAATCAGCACTTTGACCAGGAATTCCTAGAGGCAGAGAACCCTCAATAACAGGGAGTTCTTCTCTAGATAAAGGCCAAATGAAAGAAGTTGAAGAAATCAGCTTGCACTTCAGCAAAAAGACCACTTGCCTTTGGAGACTTGGCCAGAATGCTGTTGACAGCTGCATCAGTCAGAACTAAATCTTCCCTTGCACTGACCAAAAGCTATGCCGGTACTATTTCCAAAGCCCCACAAAAAGTATCTGCTTGAGCTGACCTTATGCAGATTGCCTTTTGGTCAAAGGCTGTCACACTGGGAAAGATCAATGACCCATTGTTGACACCACTCATCTACAATGCATAAGAGGATGGCATCAGTGAAGAAGTTTCCAATAAAGGAACTGAAGGAATCATTCCATTCAGTAGCCACAGTTATCAAGGTTCTGTGTCTATGTATTATAATTTTGTTAACCAGAGAAGTGACCTTACAAAATAGACAGGCAAGAAAGTTCTTACCAAAGCTAGCTTTTAGCCGGCTCCTGGTTACAATTAGACAGATGAAACATCATCAT
Source organism: Heptranchias perlo (assembly GCF_035084215.1). Taxonomy (NCBI): domain Eukaryota; kingdom Metazoa; phylum Chordata; class Chondrichthyes; order Hexanchiformes; family Hexanchidae; genus Heptranchias; species Heptranchias perlo. The sequence goes on along the minus strand of NC_090331.1, from coordinate 96,721,903 downwards.
TGCACAGATGCCTCTCCTGCCCATGGTCATGCATTGTTGCATGTATACATAATCTTGTTTGCAGAGAGTAGGATAGACCAGTTGAGTACTCATATACCTACAGTTAGTAGCATTTGAATACAGTAGGGATCCTTGTAAAATATTGAGGTGCTGTGAAACATTGCATTGAGTTAACATTTAACCAGAATCACATCAGGCTTCAGTTCTTCTTGTGTTTAGATCAATTATTACTCATGGCCCTAAATGCAGCATTTTCACTCTTTACTGCCTTTCCTAAACAAACATCAGAATCAACCTGAGTTGGTTACCAACATACTAGTAATGCGAATATTGTTAAGAATATTTGAATTCTCATGAAGGAATTAAAGGTGAGCTTCATTACAGAAAACACTTGTATTTCCAGATGAGGCGAAAGATAGAGATGCTAAGAGGAAACTATTAGGGGGAAAGCATGCAGCCAGGTTATTACTGATTGATCAGAACATAGACAACATTTTCTCATACCTGGAGGCTCAAATAATCGTTCTAAAACATCCATGGTCGGGGAAAAAGAAAAAAAAACTTTTTAGAAATATTATGAAATGCAAATTGTATGTTTGAATGAGGACAATATGAAAATAGTACATGATTTGAAGAGGTAGACATACCTTGGATACTGTATAATCACCAACTCCTTGTGATTTTAGTCCCTGTTTTAACTGCGTCTCTAGATTTTCAATCTCTTGCTGGAAGTCATCTCGTTCGTGTTCACGCTCGGCTGCTTGTTCCTGAATGAAAAGGATACAAGTAACTCTCAGGTATCACCTCGCTAAATTTATACATTGTTGATCTTGTACCATTTCTTTCTTAACTTTATTTCCTTTTTATTCCCCCTCTTGAATTTTGGAGGATTGGCCACAGGGAAAGATAGATATCATGCACGTTAGGATATTATTTCTTCAAACACAAAACATACTCTACATAACACCAAGTTAAGCCCAAGTTCCAATTATCAGAAAAACTGAGGAAGCAGTGCCACTTCAAGACATTCTGAGCATCAGTGATGTTATGTTGCCATGGCTTTGGTCTCAAGCCCCTCCTTTCAGTGCTAAGTGAGGTGGAATCAAAGTTCGATGAAAAGACAGAGGAATGTGTGAGAGCAGGTGGTTTCCTTCTGATTCCGTGTTGACTTCTGCATGTTAGATACATTGGTAACTAAGCCCTTTGACCATAAATGATTGATCCAGGACAGTTTGTTCTAAAAGAAATGGGACGGCGGTAGCTTTCTGTGCAGCAATGCCAAAAGCAGCTTTCCTACCTACTCTGTTGATTTTTCAAAACTATCAAAAAATACTCCACATTGTGGGGCCAACAGTCTGGTACAACACGGAGAAGCATCTACATGGTTTGCCACAACAATGGAGGATGCAGCTTTGATTTCCACAAATCACTGTTGTGAGGATGAGCTGAACAGGTGCTGTGTTAGTCACCCATCTGCACTAGCTGGAAGTGGTGTTTGGGATTGCAAGAATGTGGGAAGCTAGGAAGTGTTGAAGTATTACCCAAGTTTGGCATGGTCTTTTTCACTAAGTGAAGTTCAACTTCCACATAAAGAGAGAGTATAATTCTTCAAGGTTTCTCAGCAGGATTATTATTCAAGAGACAATTAAAAATCGATTATACATTACTAATTACTGAATACTTAAGAAAGGAAATAACAAGTAAAGCATGTAAAAAGTGAAATGATAAGGTAAAAGATGAACAGATATTTAAACTGGGGGAGGGGGCAGGGGATAAAGACTGCCCAGCAACTCTTCTTTATAAGACTGCCACCATTCAAAAGTTAAGCAAACAAATTTATTTCTCCAGAGCCTACTGCATGCAAACATCTAGAATCATACCTCAGCTCTTTTGAAACAGGGAGCAGACAGGGGAAAAGAAAAATATGCCTGAAAAGCTAACTTAAACTCTGGCAGAAGCACTGCATCAATGAAAATTTGGCAGGATATGGGAGCTTCAAATACCACAAACTGGTGTCACCTTAAGATGGAACCCAAACATCTAAGACTTTCAGGACTAACATTAAATGTGTTAAAAGATCAAAAGCTGGTGGGGTCAAGGTTGAACATTGAGGTATCTAATTCCTAATGTACCAAAGTCAGCCTCCTGCTTTTGCTCAGTGGATTCAGAGAATGGAGAATGAGAGATAGTTACTCTGGCCATTGAGTACCCTCGGTCTCCAAGATAAGTTAGTGAACCTAATTTATTATTTCTGAGTGGCAATAAAACACATTACTATCAATCACCTCATTATAGAGATGACAGGCAAGACAAGACTGAGGTTTTTTTTTTAGAAAAAGGTTCGGTGTAATCCAGAGCCAAAGCATCGGGCAGGGTTAATTCTTCAGTTAGTACCAGGAACTTGACTCCCACTCAAGGATATGGAACCACGAGTATTGGGTGCCGCCAAGGCAAGTGTCAAGACAACGGTTGTAGGTTCTGGGTGATAGTCATCCTATTTCTGTCACCTTGGGACTTTCTTGTAAAAAGAACTCCTCTTCATTTTGGTAAAGAAGTTAGATGACTCCTGGCTTCAGAAATGTCTAAGTGTCAACCTGTTGCCACTGCTCTTCTTGGCTATTTGCAGTCCCTGTTTTACCTCTTATTAAAGAATGACATACCTACCACACAAAATTGAAAACTTCTCATTAGATGGGAAGCCATCCTGAGTAACACTATTACAACTCCAAATAAATTCAGGGAGCATTAAGATAGGTCTGTGGGTTCAGTTGGCATATGGTTCCCATGCCCAATCCTTAGTATTCCATTCCAATGATGTGATGAAATCTTCAATGCACAGTCTTGCTCCTGGGCCTGCACTTCTGGTTCTGCCATCAGTATTAACTTGGTACTGGCTAATAATGAGTGGAGATCTGATGAAGTGCTTTCTGGCTAGAGATATGGAAGCATAAGATTGATCAGACACTGGGAGAACTCTCCTGCTCTTCATTGAATAGTGCCACAGGATCTTTTACATCCACCTGAGAGGGCAGATGGGGCCTCGATTTAGTGTCTCAACCACAAGACGGCACCTCTGACAGTGCAGCACTCCCTTACTACTACACTAAAGTATTAGCCTGGATTATGTGCTCAAGTCTCTGGAGTGGGGCTTGAACCCACAATCCTTTGACTCAGGCAAGAGTGCTACCACTGAGCCACGGAATTTTTACTGAAAATATCCCACCTAAAATCAAGGAATTGGTATTCACAATGAATAAATCCAATAAGGAATTCAGGAGAAACTTCTTTACTCAGATCGTGGTTAGAATGTGGAACTTGCTACCACAAGGAGTAGTTGAGGCGAATAGCATAGGTGCATTTAAGGGGAAGCTAGATTAACACATGAGGGAAAAAAGGAATAGAAGGATATGCTGATAGGGTGAGATGAAGTAGAGTGCGAGGAGGCTCATGTGGAGCATGAACACTAGCACAGACCAGTTGGGTCAAATGGCCTGTTTCTGTGCTGTAAATTCTATGTAATTTTTATATGCAGCTGGAAGAGTCATAGAAGAAATGTTAGACTTTATCCTGCACCTTTCAGTTCGAATATAATTTGCACCATAACTTGCTGGAAGTGTGATAATGGCGAGAGCAACGGGGCATCTGAGACCTTAATGAACGATGAGACCAACAGTGTATCTCCTTAATCAGTGATTGAGAAAGAAACCGAGGAATGACTGAAAAGGAGGATTAGAGTGGGTGAATAAGAGTCAAATCAGGTACAGAAAAAGACTGAGTGGGAAAGAAAGATTGCACTAAGTCAGGGAGAAAGAAAAAGGAAAAATTAAGAAAAAAAGTTTAAAATTTTAAATTCTCTAAGAAAAATTTACTGCTGCACGAATGAGATCAGCAGTTTAAATTGTTCCCTTTCTGGGCCAGAGAGGCTGCTATGGCATTGCGTTAACAATTACGTCGTTCAAGGGGAACTTAATCCAGCAAGTTCTTAAAAATAACGGGGAGGCTAAGGTTGAGATGCCATTTGTGAGAGGCAAACAGCAGAGTGGCGTAAACCGACCAGCAAGTTCTGGAGATTTGTAACTCACAGCGTGATTCTTCCTGCCCTGAACTTGCTGGCCGATTTGCCCATTAATAACGCTGTGAACTCGCCATCATTTTTACAGGAAGATTTGGCCCAACATATCTTAAATAGGTGCAATTTCCATGATTTTCTTTGTTCGTAACTGTAGCTGATCCTAGTGTTAGGAGAGTGAATATGAAAGAATGGAATCAGCTGGCCAGGTCCAATGGATCACTAGCTTTCTGCTGTTATTATAATCTGGTTAGTCAAGGAACAATGTATTTATAGGGAGTTTGAAGTTAGTCTCCATTAGACGTTACAATATAAAGGTTAGGCAATGCTACTAAGCCTCTCACTTACTGCATTGTTCTCCTACTGCCCATAATGGGTACAGTATCTTATTGGTTTCTCTTTTTTAAATGGAAAATTTAAATATGCAAACTGATTTGGGAGCATTTTCACCTCTGAATCGGAAAGTTGTGGGTTCAAGTTCTACTCCAAAACTTGAACACATAACCTAGGCTGACACTTTATTGCAGTACTGACTAAGTGCTGCGTTGTCAGAGGTGCCATAATTTGGATGAGACATTAGACTGAGGCCCCATCAACCTCTTCTAGTAGTTCAGATAGTTATAAAAGGTCCCATAACACTATTCAAAGAGTAATAGGAAGTTCTCCAGATTTGTTGGCCAGCCTCCTTCCTCAAGTAACACCACCAAAAATAGAACAGGTCGTACATCTCATTTGCTGTTCCTTGACCATGGCCATGCATTAATTGGCGGCCATGTTTGTCTACATAACAGTAACTGCATATCAAAAGTAATTTATTGGTTGTGAAGAATTATGGGACATCTTGAGATATGATAGCTAAAAACAGGTTTGTTCTTTCTTTCAATTTTAAAACTATATTTGGGTGATTTGGCAAACAATCATGTGTGGATGTTATTTCCCCATTTGTTTTAGAAGAGTATGTACATTAGTGAACACTGTCAATATTTGAACATGTAATCAAAGTATACTGGCCCATTATCCCAGTACGCAGTCTTTTCTTCTTACATCCATAAACTGTCGATAATTCTTGAGCTGCTTTTCAAGAGCCTGGATCTGCTGCTGCAGGTCAGCAACCTCCAAATGCCACTTGTCCTCCAACTCAATGTTGCGGTTAGTCTCCTCCTCTAGCTCCACTTCCATTCTCTTCGCCCTAGAGAGGAGATCAGCACAGTCCTTATCTGCCTGACACTGGATGTCCAGCTTCTCCTTGGACAGACGCTCTGTCTCCTCCAGTAACCCTGAACATAGCAAATACAGTATTAGTGAAAAGAGGGATTGTAACCAGAAGATAACTCTAAATCATGACCTAAATGTATATGTACAGTAGACTTCGCAAAAATCACACTGCCCTTGAATTTGAACAAAATGCACATTCCAATTTTGGATATGCAATATTTATTTTGTTGATTTCATTTGTAGCAAAGATGAGATGCACTGCAAACCAATTCCCGAGAAACAAACACTTAAAGCAGCCCTACTGTTCCTGCTCTTCCAGACAGAAAAACTCCAAATTACCCAGGTTGTAGTCTCAAATATACTTTGAAAGAAAAGCACCCGCCTCATACCACCAGGATAAACCCAGATTACTAACAGGAACAAACGGAAAAATCCCATTTTCATATGGCCAGCAGCCGTGAGAATGTATTTTAAGAGTTCTGCATATTAAGTCTACACCTGTTTCATTACAACTGCATGCACTATGGATTGACAAAACTCTAATATACAACACCTCACTCCTGCAAACCTTTCCCTATGAGCTGACATCCCTTTCAAAATACATAAAATGCAGAGTTTGATTTTTACATTTCAGAAGTAGAAAAACAAAACTGTTTTCTCCTCCTCTTCAGAGGTTGATGCTACACCCACAGTACAGTAGTCTGGATCGCTCCATGTAGCAGTAATTTCCTTTATTGGCCTGATATTTAGAGAACTTAGTTTGCTGGGTGTTGTATGGTTATATCTGTTATTCTATTTATATTTTTGAAGTACCTTAAAATAAAAGGCTAGGCTCAAAATTTTCTCATTGCTTTCCTTTCCACAGGTGGACGATGAACATTGGCACTAACATAACCAACAGGTGTGCTCCTGCTTCCCTACTGGAAGCGTTTGTGGCTGGAAGGTTGCTCACCATAATTTCGTTCAATGGACACAAGTCCCATGTTGGAGAGACCGTCCTGACAGAATGCAACCACAGAGGCTCAATTCTAATGATGTCCAATTGTATAGGCAGTACCAGACACTGTGGAAATGAAGAGGAAAGCAGCCCAAACGCTGGCCCAAACTCCAGAGTGGGGCATGCTGTGCAGAATCTCAGCAGTGAGAAGGCAGGATGACTCTCAATACTGGTAAATGTGTCTTAGTACCAAATTTATGAATGGAAATATGGAATCTAAGCATCACTTCCTATCAGATGTGATGGTTCTTCTGTGCAGTAAGGTAAGGCAACTGCTGCACATTTAGATAAGGGGCAGTACAGACATCCAGAATGGCTGTTCTATGCCAATGCTGCTCACTGGCACTTACTGCAATGCTTGAATCTGGGAGACTTCTGTTTTAGGTTTGAAGAGAAGAAAATAAGAATACAAAAGGAAATTCAAGCAACTTAAAGTTGTAACAACTTACACTGACACAGGCTAGGTGAAGAGCCATGCCTGAAGCTAGGAATAGGGAAAAAGCACTGATGACCAGGAGGAGTTCATGCTTCTCTATGGCATTCCAATGGCACAAACACAAACCTCAAATGATCTTAAAGGGGTTTCATTCACACTCCTCCCCCCCCATACCAATTAAATTTATGGGACCAAGTCCATTCAGAAGCAATTTTGCATTCCATAGGTTCAACTTAGATTTACCATAGTGGCGAATGAAAGTCAGAGTAAGATGGAATTTGGGATTTGTAACTGAGTACTATGAACGGATCATTTTGATGGACACCATGCCTGGAGTTTTGGCTCACTCATGCTTGGCACTTCCCGGCAAGCAGTTTTTTAAAAAAAATGAAGGGGAATGATATCAAACAGGTTGGAATTATTCTGACCAGATTAATTTGGTAACAGATTGTAAATGTAAAATGCTGACAACATGCCAATGTCACCCTTGTTATGCAAATCATACAACTTTGTTTTCAAAAAAGGGACAAACCTGAATCCCCTTCGATTACTGCTTCAGTATGAAGGCCTGAGGAACAGAGAAGTGAGAGAACACATCCATCACAACCAAATAAATCGCATATGCTCACTATTGGGTATGTAGACAAGTTGGAAACCGTGGCACTGAATATCTTGCGCAAGATATTCATTACTGAAAACTAATCTATACACTGGAATGTCTCAGTGGAGCGAAACCAGTCCATTAAGAACATTACTGTAATTGTTTGACATTAACACCTAAAAAAAAGTATCACATAATTTTTCAACAGAATTATCTGTATGTGAGAAATGCAAAATTGATAGTTGTTATATTTGTGAGCAGAATCATACCCACTTTTGGTTTGTTTTTCCTCATTCTTTGAATGGGGATCTTCCCTCACATACAAATGGGTGGGCCATCATCCAAGCAGGAAATCAAAGCAGAGTGACCTTTTCGCAGTAACTCTAGAAGCCACCTGATCTCCCAAAGCCAGTATTGCATACAAGGCAAGAGGTTAAAAAGGCAATCAGTTAGAACGTATGTCCTGAGATAAGTTTACGCCTACTGGTTGATCCTAGGACAATAGAGAATACCTTAGGCAGCATGTTCCAGAAGGTTTCACTGCACTGGTCCCTTAAGTTTTCTTATATCCAATAGCTGCCACCATCACCTAAACCTTCATAGATAGCATTGCACTTGAGAATCTTGCAACTCACTGAGAGGAACATTAATGCTGCAAAGATGTAAAGTGATACTAGAGTGAGGAAACTATGCACAGATGACATCAGGAACCAAGCACCTACAAAGAACAAATTCTGCACTGAGTCCAACTGAGAGAGAATGAACTTCAATGAGCCACTTGTCTAAATATGGACATGCATAAAAGATTCTGAAATTGAAGCCAGGCTGGCACTTTTCTAGGGCAATTAGTAACACTGGGTGCAGATACCAGATTGGTAGTTTATTCCTTGTATACCTGAGCCTCGAATACTTTTGATGGGAGTATCTTATGTCTTTGTGAAAGCACATGCACTTGAGGTCTACAACAGCAAGATCAGGATACCACCCAAAAAATGCATGATAACTATACCATCTCAAACAACTTCTTCTGGATTAAGCTGCTCAAGGTCCTTCAGCTCGGTATAAAAAGGAGAAAATTATATGGGCTAACCCATTCTTCCTGTTCAGATTAAGATAATCCAAGGCCTTCAATTTCTCACTGAATCGCTCAAAGCCACATTTTGACCAAGACTATTCTTGAAGTAGATGATGTCGATAGGAACCCGCATCAGCTGGTTTGGAGGATGCTGGTGAATCTGATACAAATGTTGCAATAGGTTGAACCAGCAAGGCAGCATTAGTTGCAAGATCCAGTGCCAACACACAAGGCAGCATAAAACCTGCCCAAGACTGGTGACAAATAGAGGAAGGAATGTGTTGACCAAACTTCATTATTGGCATTTGGGGGACCACATAAATTTCCAGGTAGTGGTCTCAGTCAGAAAGGTACTCTATTCTTCCGGTGGGATGGCTTGACTAACTGTTGCTGAGGCAGACTCCTCAGATACCAACTGGGAAGACAAGGGGAAACTGCCGAATTAATCCTGTTCGACAAGAGTGGCAATTGCATGTGCCCCTCAGTACTGACCTGTAACAAATTTGCTTTCTGACTGATACCAGTCAACAATAGGAGGTTCCAAGCCCTCTCTGGGACCAACATCTATCAAACTAACTAGATATGGCAAAGTATTGGTAGACATCGTTTTGCTTGATGCCAAAGATTAAGAGTTTTTTTTCTGTGGATCCATTTTCCAGAATACATTGTAAGTAATGAAAGTGACAACTATGTACATTACTGATCTCTAAACAGATTTTGCATGCTGCTATATTATTTTTCAACAAGACACCTGGGACAGTGATCATGGCTGCTTGGGAGGGCGAAGGCCCGGCTACACTGAATGCAATGTTTTGATTCACCAGATGATTTCTTGACAATCTTAAGTGCTTCAACTGAAAACCATTAACACTCATCAGTTCCACTCATTGGTACCTAACAACTAAGTGACTCAGAAATACAAAAGAACCCAACAGCATTAAAACAAATGACGACACAGAAATATTACCTGCTTTAGAAAAATGAACTACGCCCTTGGTGTGTGGCTTGTCTTTTATGTGACATGGGAGCAATTTTTTACCCCACTGAATTTCACCAAGGCAGTCTCACTTCAGAAATGTGTGTAGTACATTGAGAATGAACTCTTTCTGCGTTTAGAACAGCAGAGTTGCTGGTTACAGATATTAATTCAGTCTCTTCTTAGCTTTGTGTTATTAATGAAGGAAGGCCTTTATGAAGTTGAGGTGGAATTTGACTCCTGATATTCATCTTATAGTATTGGCTCCACAATAAATTAAAAACACTCAGACCTCAAAAGTCAGGCAGCAACAAATGAGTTGTGCTTCAATATGCCATACAGGCATTAGTGCAATGGGTCTATGCTTCATTCCCCAATGTTGTGATATTTAATTCAGGCACTGGGAAAGGGGATTTCAATCTGAGTGCAGGATTTACTTAGGATAGAGAAAGTACTATAACGCCTTCTTTTAAGGGTCATGTTGCCTCATCATGTAAGAACATATACCGGAGACAAGTGTGTAAGTATTTTGTGACTGGAGTAATCACTAGCCTGAAGTTGCTTCTTACCACGCTCTACTTCATTGGCAGCCATGGCCTGTTTCTGGCGTAGCAGCAGATCACGCTCCTCACACAGATGCAGGTGCTCCTGGTTGAGTTCTTGAAGCTGCTTGCATAAAAGTTCCACTTTTAGGGCCAAGCGTTGTTCAGATTCTTCCTTCTGCTGCAAAGCTTCCTCCAGCACTGCTTTCTCAGCAACATACCCTTCAATCAACCCTAATAACAGCAGATAAACATCAGAAAGGATCTTGTCTGGCCAAGAACTTTTCCAGATTAAGTAAAATTGCACTTTCTTGCTTTTCCTCCAACTTAACCTTTCAATGAACCAATTAGCCTGTGATGTGCCCATATCAATCTTCATTCTTCTGGCTTTCTATTGGCTTAAAAATGGCCTTTGAAACCAATCTCTAACCAATCAAAACCAACATTATTAGAAATTGCTGTGAGCTCCAAAATGTGTAGCAGTAAGTGAAGCGCTTTTAAAACTTGAGGTTTTTTAAAAAAAAAGATAAAGTAGAAGATGTATAAAGAAAGAGATGAGAAAAACAGAATAAAACTAAAAATTGAAAAATAAATAAAGTCAGTGAACAGTTGAAAGGAAAACGAACAGTAGGTAAAAGTAACAATACGGCAAATGGGATTAAATTGTTCTTTAATTTTAAAATACTTTGTAGCTATGTTAGTATTATAGTAATAGATAATGATCAACTGGCCACTGAAATGGCAGCTCCAGTTTGACATGAGTGCTGCTTGTAACAGGAACACATAGCTAAGATTGGCCAGGACCAGAACCCTGATACACTGGGGATGATTCCTGTGTCGCTCCCCCCACTGTTTGCACTTAACCAAAATAACGTGGCTGGTAGTCGCACTGACTTACCACCAAGCTGCCATTCATCCTGATTTTCGGACGGACCTCCCATTGGCAACAGGTGGGGGGGTTCGTGCATATATGCAAATCAGGCTCAGATGACGTTAAAACTCCCAACGCCATTTTCATCTCAGACTGCCTGACTCCTGCCAGTTCCTGTTCCCGCTGACCAATCAAGTCAGAAGTCAGCATTTTCAACAAAAATTAAAGGGATCCTCAGCTGCAGTCAGGGAAAGCTGGTTGAAGGTTTGAGAGACATTTGTATGACAATCAGTTGTGGATTGTGAGCCTTAAAGGCTTCCACATTTAATGCATTTGCTGCAGGAGACCCTGCACACAAGATGCTTCATAGAATCATAGAAGTTTACAACATGGAAACAGGCCCTTCGGCCCAACATGTCCATGTCGCCCAGTTTATACCACTAAGCTAGTCCCAATTGCCTGCACTTGGCCCATATCCCTCTATACCCATCTTACCCATGTAACTGTCCAAATGCTTTTTAAAAGACAAAATTGTACCCGCCTCTACTACTGCCTCTGGCAGCTCGTTCCAGACACTCACCACCCTTTGAGTGAAAAAATTGCCCCTCTGGACCCTTTTGTATCTCTCCCCTCTCACCATAAATCTATGCCCCCTTGTTATCGACTCCCCTACCTTTGGGAAAAGATTTTGACTATCGACCTTATCTATGCCCCTCATTATTTTATAGACTTCTATAAGATCACCCCTTAACCTCCTACTCTCCAGGGAAAAAAGTCTCAGTCTATCCAACCTCTCCCTATAAGTCAAACCATCAAATCCCGGTAGCATCCAAGTAAATCTTTTCTGCACTCTTTCTAGTTTAATAATATCCTTTCTATAATAGGGTGACCAGAACTGTACACAGTATTCCAAGTGTGGCCTTACTAATGTCTTGTACAACTTCAACAAGACATCCCAACTCCTGTATTCAATGTTCTGACCAATGAAACCAAGCATGCTGAATGCCTTCTTCACCACCCTATCCACCTGTGACTCCACTTTCAAGGAGCTATGAACCTGTACTCCTAGATCTCTGTTCTATAACTCTCCCCAACGCCCTACCATTAACGGAGTAGGTCCTGGACCGATTCGATCTACCAAAATGCATCACCTCACATTTAACTAAATTAAACTCCATCTGCCATTCATCGGCCCACTGGCCCAATTGATCAAGATCCCGTTGCAATCCCAGATAACCTTCTTCACTGTCCACAATGCCACCAATCTTGGTGTCATCTGCAAACTTACTAACCATGCCTCCTAAATTCTCATCCAAATCATTAATATAAATAACAAACAACAGCGGACCCAGCACCGATCCCTGAGGCACACCGCTGGACACAGGCCTCCAGTTTGAAAAACAACCCTCTACAACCACCCTCTGTCTTCTGTTGTCAATCCAATTTTGTATCCAATTGGCTACCTCACCTTGGATCTGGTGAGATTTAACCTTATGTAACAACCTACCATGCGGTACCTTGTCAAAGGCTTTGCTAAAGTCCATGTAGACCACGTCTACTGCACAGCCCTCATCTATCTTCTTGGTTACCCCTTCAAAAAACTCAATCAAATTCGTGAGACATGATTTTCCTCTCACAAAACCATGCTGACTGTTCCTAATCTGTCCCTGCCTCTCCAAATGCCTGTAGATCCTGTCTCTCAGAATACCCTCTAACAACTTACCCACTACAGATGTCAGGCTCACCGGTCGGTAGTTCCCAGGCTTTTCCCTGTCGCCCTTCTTAAACAAAGGCACAACATTTGCTACCCTCCAATCTTCAGGCACCTCACCTGTAGCTGTCGATGATTCAAATATCTCTGCTAGGGGACCCGCAATTTCCTCCCTAACCTCCCATAACGTCCTGGGATACATTTCATCAGGTCCCGGAGATTTATCTACCTTGATGCGCGTTAAGACTTCCAGCACCTCCCTCTCTGTAATATGTACACTCCTCAAGACATCACTATTTATTTCCCCAAGTTCCCTAACATCCATGCCTTTCTCAACCGTAAATACCGATGTGAAATATTCATTTAGGATCTCACCCATCTCTTGTGGTTCCGCACATAGATGACCTTGCTGCTCTAAGGTGCTACTTGTTTTCATTCCCAATGCTTATACCCGTTTCCTTTAAGATGCTGCTGCAGGCCGCCACACCCAAATTCCTGCCTCCTGGGGAGTGTTTCGCTTTGGCAGCTCACCAACCAAGTTATAAAAAGGACCGAAGACCAAAATGGATCGAGTCCCATGTTGACTCCTCCAGGCGGATGCTGTGCATGGCCCACCCACCCAAATAGCGTTTAAAACTGAAAATCTTTTAAATGGTACCGATTTTATTCTCTCAGTTAAAGTCACCTCCAGACAGTTATATGTACCATCACTCGTTACCAGGAAGAAAACTCAAGCCCTGTTACTCTAAACTAAAGCAACATATGTGGCATCTGTTGGGGATGCTAGAGGAAATCAGATATGGAGAAAGATAAAAGGAGGAAAGAAAAAGGAAGGCGTCAAGAGAATTGGGATAATATGGATAATTCAAACTATGGCACAAAAAAAGTCCATAGATCACAAGTAGCTTTGAAATTGTGTCAAATACCCATCACTAATCAAATGAACTCATTTTGTGTTTTACATAAAGGCTCAGTATCAAACTGTTGCATTAATTATTAACTGTCTTATCGTTTTCTAAAGAAGAAATACTCTACATATTCAAAATTTATAAAATAATGTTACCCTCAGATCTTACCCTCAGCTTTGTGGAGCTCCAATGCCAGCTCTTTCTTCGCTTCAGCTTCATCATTGAGGTGTTCCATCAACTTTTGGTGTTGTTTGCCAACTATCTCCACAGTCTCTTGGTTTTTGCGCGTGAACTCTTCCTCCAAGTGTTCGTGGATTCCGTGGCTCTGTACTAACTAGGCAGCAAGAGAAGGACCACAGTAAAACCAGATGAAATCTTTTGTAGTCAAGGAATCAGTCAAACTGCATGGTCTGCTGGAACAATTTTTAATATCTCAGCAGAGTAAGTGTCAGCATTCACTGCACTTGCAGCGTACTGTGAGATGCCATGTAATAAATTATTTTTAGCCCTTGGCTTCTTAGTCTATAATCACATCCTGATTCTCTCTCCCTGATTTTGCACAAAGTATTTCTCTGCAGCCATCCTATTGATTTCCTTCACCAGTTTATACATGGATTGGGTATTCCCCTTTCAGTTTTGTCCTTCATTGAAAACACATGCATATAGATTTAATATAAAAAATTTAGTACAGTTAAGGGCAGCAAGGTACATACACCTCTGTGTATCGAACCTAATCTTAATCTTCAAATGATGATCCTTGCTGCGCAATGAACATCATCCCAGAATATTATACTTAGCAAACGCTTTACATGCCAATCTATGAATTATGGAAAAACAGCAACTTACTGCTGACTGTGAATATGGACACAACTTTCGAACACATGGAAGATCAATAATGTACCAATGCCACAGGTGTAAGTTAATAAATACATTAAAAAACAAGTGGAAAAATCCCACTGGATTAAGAAGAGATGTTTTGTTTATTCAACGGGTACACAACTTCTATTAAAAATCTTAACAGCATTTTCGAAGTGGCTCACCAATAGGCCAAATGACCTGTTTCTGTGCTGTAACATCCTATGATTCTAAATTCTGGAACACTGCACTTAAACAGGAAATAAGGTATGATAAACTGTTTATTAAAATTATTGAAAAAAGCTTGATGTCTGGTACAGGATTCTGTATTGGGCTAAGCACACTATCTCTTCACATCGAGAACACAAAGTTTGAATCCAACTCAAAGCTAAAAATCTTCTCTTTCTGACAACTCCAAAGGGAAAATCATTAATGCAGTTTTAATCCAGTCCATTGTAGGCACAAGCCCACAGGATTGCCCAGAATTTGGCACTAATTTGAAAATGATTGGCGCAGGAAGTGGAAATAGTAGTTGAAAGGGGAACTTTTTGAGGTTGGAGATAGACAAGTTATGGGGCTGGTTGAGCTGGAGTGTGCCACGTTAAGACTATTTCCTATTCAAAGTACAAAGTTCCATCAATGACGTAGCTGATTGAGGTAGTAAAGAGCTGAGCCATACAGACCAGAAGATCCTAGAATCCATCCCTGATCAATGCTGAGATAACAGATCTCAGCCATGATCATGGTAGAGGTGCTACAATGACTGGGTTTGGGGAAGGGGGGAAATTAACCAAGAATCCTCCCCATGATGTCTAACCAGCAATCATGTTGAAAGTGCACGTATGTGGACAAGATCATATTGGCTATCGTCATGATAGAAAAGCCTACTAGTATTCACCATCTTGGCTCATACAAGGAAGGTCACTTATCTAAGTTACTGGAGAGCATCCCTTGTTTCTGGAATCACAATCCAGCACGGAGTCAAAGCCTTCAGGGATGGAGGGGAGCATTTTGACAGGAGGGGCAGGGAGAGGCCTGTTTTTCTTTTTCATTCATAACTTCCCCAAAAATCATGGCAGAAAGGCATCCTTTAGTATAATTTCTAATATCTGCATTAAAGAAGAATGCCAAACATATGCTATTCTTCGGGAGACAGGTTTAAATACTGTATTCAATTATGAGCATTGCTCCACGTGGCATTCTTACAAATCTTTTAATGTCAACAGTTTTTCGTGGGCAAAACAAACAGCTCTAAAACAGGAGAAAGTCTTCTCGATTCAAGGTTTCTTCTCACCAATTGATAAATGTCTGATTTCAGTAAGAAACAAACTAACGACCATTTATCAGCAGTGTAAAGAAAATGTCATTCCACCGCCAATGGTTTTGGGGCAATATTACAGCATTCACCCAATGGTATCCAAATATAGTTTATCTTAAGAATCTAATATCCTGCTCTCCTCCGATTCACTTCCAATTTTTGTGTCATATCAGGTAGAGTTTGTCCACCACAAAGCTTTAGAGTTTGCAAATTTGCAGACCCAGGGCCACCAACAAAAAAAAACAGATTTCCAAGTAAGGAGATTTAGATCACATGCGCAATGACTTTGGACATGTACTCAGGTACATGAGTTTGTGTAAAACCAGGTTCAAGTCACACATCAACACCACAGCCGTCTCTTTTGGATTATTACATGCTTCTGGAGACAATTAGACATCTTCCAAAACGACCTTTCCATAAACTTAGGACTTACAACTAACATTTCCATCATTTTATACACAAGTTTCATCCAATAAAGCTTTTTTTGTGATTATTAAGGTTTTGCCCACATTTGTGGAAGTCCCTTATATGAGGTTTGTGTCTACATAAGTCAGGTGACTGAAAACTGGTCCTTGATCTCTTAATTGACCATCTAATTTGAGCAAACCACTGAGGTAAAGCAATTGGATTGGAAGTGCAAATTGCATCAATCTTCTCAGGTACTGGATGGGGAAGTGCAAACAGAATCACTCTCAGAGTTTCTGTATGATTGAGGGGACAGAACAAAAAGGCGTATGGGAAGGGAATGCTCCACAAGAGACAAATCATCCAATTTTACCAGGATACCTTCCGTTTGGCATCCACCTTTGTGATCCTTGTCCCTGGAATCAAATTTAAGCAACCTCAGAGAGAGGAATAATTCTGAATAACTTCACAGTTAAGACAGGTTAAGCACTGAATGAGAGACCTCACACGAAGGTGGCCTGAGGTCCAGCTCAGGTGACTGTATTTTGAGCTCTGAGCAGAAAGATAGATAGAATCAAAGAAAATTTACAGCACAGAAGGAGGCCATTCGGCCCATCGTGTCCGCATCGGCCGAAAATGAGCCACACAGCCTAATCCCACTTTCCAGCGGTTGGCCCATAGCCCTGTAGGTCACGGCACTTCAGGTGCACATCCAGGTACTTTTTAAATGAGTTGAGGGTTTCTGCCTCTACCACCCTTTCAGGCTGCCCCCTGGTTATTGACCCCTTTGCTAAGGGAAATAGGTCCTTTCTATCCACTCTATCTAGGCCCCTCAATTTTGAACACCTAATTAAATCACCCCTCAGCCTCCTCTGTTCCAAAGGGAACAACCCCAGCCTATCCCAACTTCCTTCATAGTTAAAATTCTCCAGTCCTGGCAATAGCCTCGTAAATCTCCTCTGTACCCTCTCTAGGGCAATTACATCCTTCTTGTAATGTGGTGACCAGAACTGTACACAGTACTCAAGCTGTGGCCTAACCAGTGTTTTATACAGTTCCAGCATAACTTCCCTGCTCTTATATTCTATGCCTCGGCTAATAAAGGAAAGTATTCCATATGCCTTCTTAACCACCTTATCTACCTGTCCTGCTGCCTTCAGGGATCTGTGGACATGCGCTCCAAGGTCCCTTTCAGTATCCTCCCATTTATTGTGTATTCCCTTGCCTTGTTTGCCCTCTCCACCCTCTCCAAATGCATTACCTCACATTTCTCTGGATTGAATTCCATTTGCCTCTTTTTTGTCCACCTGACCAGTCCATTGATATCTTCCTGCAGTCTACAGCTTTCCTCCTCACTATCAACCACACAGCCAATTTTTGTATCATCTGCAAACTTCTTAATCATGCTCCCTACATTTAAGTCCAAATCATTAATATATACCACAAAAAGCAAGGGAACTAGGAACTGAGCCCTGCAGAACCCCACTGGAAACAGTCTTCCAGTCACAAAAACACCCGTCAACCATTACCCTTTGCTTCCTGCCACTGAACCAATTTTGGATCCAACTAGCCATTCTCCCTCGGATCTCATGGGCTTGTACTTTTTTGACCAGTCTGCCATGTAGGACCTTGTCAAAAGCCTTGCTAAAATCCACGCCCCTTATCTTCCTCAAAAAATTCAATCAAGTTAGTCAGGCACGATCTTCCCTTAACAAATTCATGCTGACTGTCCTTGATTACTCCATGTCTAAGTGATGGTTCATCCTTTCCCTCAGAATTGATTCCAATAATTTTCCCACCACCGAGGTTAGACTGACTGGCCTGTAATTACTGGGTCTATCCGTTGCTCCCTTTTTAAACAACGATACAACGTTAGCAGTCCTCCAATCCTCCGGCACCATGCCTGTATCCAGTAAGGATTGGAAAATGATGGTCAGAACCTCTGCTATTTCCTCCCTTGCTTCTTTTAACAACCTGTTACGTTGGGTACCAGAGAACCATTTGCGGGGTATTAGAGATCAAGACCTGTGATCAATCTCACCCTGTGGTTCACAGAACAAATGGTTGTCTTACACATTTGAAGGGAGGCTGGCTGGTGGGGAATTTGATCTCTGAAGTGCTGTAGATATACAAAATTGCTTGCAACTTGGTTCGTTAGAAACAGGTCTCGTAATTTTAAAACGTGGGCTACAAGAGGATCTTTTACATCAAAAATCTAAGTGTAATCTGAATTTAGAATATTCAACAAGGTAACAAGTGCAATCTTCTCACCAAAAACCTACACAACAACCGTCAGATAATGCACATCCTGCAATGGGGGAGCTGCATATACTCAGCATAATAAAAACAGAGGGTTATGGGTGTGCAGTAGTGCAGGGTTTACATTTCACAAAGAAATAGAGCAGGATATGAATTTCTCCATGGTAATTTGGGAATAAAGTGTGATTCCCTTTCCAGCTGTACCATCTCAATCCTAGCAACATACTAGTGAATCTCCGCTGCACCATTTTATCCTGCTAGAACAGGGTGCCCAAAATTGCACACAATACTCCGACTGCAGATTCTCCCCATTAACTTAACTTAGCACATGGAGCATGTCAAAGAAACAGAACCAAGCAGCACTTTCCTCCTCTCCTCGAACAATACTTACTTGTCTCGTTGACTCTGTGACCAACTCCAGCAATTTTCCCACAGCAACCTGCAATCGGCCACACGTGCTGAGTATCAGCTCCTCATTTTCAGGCCCCACCTCAGGCCCAACGAACATACTTTCTGACAACCACTGGGAAAGCTCCAACCCTTCATCAGTCAGTGCTGACCATAAGCTGCTATCCTCAGTGATGGCTGCACTTTCCTGACTTGTGTTCAAATCACCTTTTTAAAAAAAAGTGTAAAATGGGTGGAGGGAAAGATGCAGCCATTTGGTCACAAAAAGAAATGACAAGTCCTGTCTCTAATTCTACCCTAAACAAACCCTTGCTTGGGACATCAAGATAATTATTTATAGTATATATATGCTTCAAGGACTCATCACAGCAAGAGATACGTTAAACATTAATGCTTCACAATTGTGTGGCACCACATGCCTCAACAAAATCTGCCTGTGTTCACCATTAACTTCAGAGCTTCATTAAAAACAAATTTAATTTTGAAGCAGTGAACCATGGTTTATTGGAAACAGCGTGAACATTTTGTACAAACCATAAAATCAAATATATTGGTCATACCAATAAGTTGATCTTGTTTGCAGATCAAAAACTTGTAATGCAACAATGCTTAACAGCTAGAATTATGTTCCCTGTCAATGGGACTTATGCATAGCAAAAATATCCCTAAAATACATTCCTTTAGCTCCTCCTGAGAAGTCTATTCACTATAACAGATGGTGAATCTGTGTTAAGTTTCTTCAATTTTTTTATATGCTTGTACTGAAGAGAGGAAGCACACTCTGGAAGGAAAACAGTGAAAGGGCAAATTAACTAGGCAGGTTAAAGTTCTGCTTCCACAATGAAGTAGAATTAATTCTCAGTTTTTACACATTTAGTCTCATATAAACCACCTATAACAATCTTGATTTTGGTAGGAGTATAAATTTTTATTTTGAATTATTCCTAGGATCCGACACTGTATCTCTTACAGCAGAAAACTGCTTGTGAATTTGCAGCTCTAATGCAGTTTGCCTGCCTTCTCTTTCAGCTACAGAATTTGTCTAATTTTGGGTGCAAGAGAGAAGAAATGACAAACTAAGATTATGTTAACAATTAGATTAGCTTAGGCGTACCTCTGTCTTGTTCCAGCAAAGCTTTAGGTTTCATCCATGGAGGTCTGCCTCTAACTCCCACCAGACTCTGCTTGCTCGCTCTTCCACCTTGATCCAGTGCACCTCCGGGCTGGTTTCTATCCAGGCAGAGCCCTACTTGCCTACTGATCATGTCTTCCAAGGCAAATGTCACTCTCACCACCTCTGAAAACAGCTTCAGCACTTGCTCATGGGAATGCTCCAAGTTTTTCCTGAATGGGAGCAAGAAACACCAATTAGTCGTTCAAGCTAATAAAAACACCCCAAAAATATTACTGTCTGAGGTTCTGTTTTGTTTACCTCATGGAATACTTCACCTACAGTTAATTTCGACATTGTTTAACTATCACAATTACTTCACATTAAACAAGTTGAATGTTCCACAAGCCTCAGTCACTAAATTGGCTGCTGTTCACATTTGGCCTAAGGGTGTATCAAAGCTGAGCCCAATCCTATCAACCAAATGTCCATTTTCTAGCAGGTGTTGCTGGACAATGATAAGAGAAGGGATACTGATACCAAGATTAATCAAAGTGCCTATACTATTGCCTGGCTGAGATCAGCTAACTCTGCACAGATTAAACCAGGGATCTTCCTGTATGGTTCAGCTAATCACTGGGTAAACACTAAGCCATCAGGAAAGCTAATGCTGACTTCATTGAGGATCTAGTCAAACACAACACAAAGAATTTTTTTAAAAGCCATGTCCAACACAATTAGCTAACATATATACAAACGGAGAATATTCTGTATGTGTATTTTCGCATGGCCCAGACGTGGCTCCACACAGATGGCTCTGGAGCATATGTTCCTGAGTGGGGCAGCACCAATTCTGAACACACACTATTCGCAATAACTCCAGAAGAAAATGAAATTCAAGTTAGAATCGGCCTGTCAAAACAGGATTTTTGTTGAGTAACTCACTTCAATGACAACTCTTAAAACAGTAAAGGCATGTTCATGTTTGGCATCACAAATTTTACCATAACATGATGCTCCAGCTCCTAATCAAGGAGCATAACTTAGCTGCCTTCCAAAGGACCTACATCTTAGCAAATCTGTGCATAAATTGTTGGCAATTTTATCTTATTTTTTACTGAATAAAACTCCAACTCCTTGTTCAGAATTTGTTAAAGGGATAAAAAGCAATCTGGTGGTGGAGCAAATACTGCACGGATCTGTATATGAAGCGGATCCCACCACATTCGCCTGTGTGCCATGTATCGTGGAGGAGAATGATGATGAAAGAAAGAAGAGAGTGGCTGAGGTGCGACTCCCAATTTGTGCTGAGTTAGTTGGTTTCAACCAGGCCAGCAGCTGGGCTACTATATTTGGCCTGTTAGCAAGGGAGTAAAAAAAAATACAGCCAGGATTCCATTAAGACCTGCTGGAAAGGATGCACATCTGGACATTGGGCAAAAATAGAATGGAACTCAGCATGCCTTCCACAATCAATGTCTGAACTCATGTAAAAATAGGCCAATTATATAGAAATACAGGACAAAAACTGAATTATCAGCTATTCATACTAGCCAATGTACATCAAAATAATCCTTTGCTCTCTGAATGAGGGCATACTGGCAAGGCTGCATTTATTGTACAATCCTTATTGCTCTGAAAAGGTAGTTTTGAGCCTTCTGTAGCAATTGTTTTCAAAGCTGAGTGACTTCCTAGGCCACTTCAGAGAGCACAAAGATAAACCAAGGGACTGGAGTCACATGTAGCCCAGACCTGGTAGGAGTGGTAATGCAAATCATGAAGGACAATGGTAAACAGACTGAATTTATAAAACAATCTGGAAGCTTTGTTAATCATTTTTTTTCTATCTACTAGTTCAAAAATTACCACATTTTTTGCAATCAATTTCACAACCGCCACGGTTAGATTTGAATTCAAGATTTCTGACTTGTTACTCCAGGACCATCATCAATAACTAGGTTACTGAGTCAGAGAAATGTGTGGTAATCACTCAACCCAACTACACAGCAATTATCTGTTTAGTCTTTTATGATCATAGCTCTCTGATTATAGCTTTGTGATTCACACACAAAAGATCCCATTGTGTGAATATCAGGAATATGAGAATTTCTGACATTTATAGTTTTCTATCTGAAGATATCTTAAATTCTGGGACCAATAGTAAATATATTAGTGGCACTTAAATAACCACAGAACCACTTGACCAGTGGAGGGGAAGAGAAAGAGGAGGGGGTGGTGGCATAGTAGAATCAATGTTAACTCAGAGGCTACACTACCATTAAAAAAGCACAGTTCCCAGTGCTGATGTTGCATAAAGTAGAAGAATAGTACTAATTTTAAATCAATAGAGTGTTTTGTACTATTGGAGCATTTCATTCAGCAGAAGTTGTCAGCCACTCATCTGCAAGCAGCTGCCATGCCTAGAGGTAGGATTCAAGCATACCTACCCTCTGTAAACATTTTAAAGTTTTAACTTGAAGTGAATGCAATTTACTGATTTTTCTTCCCTCCTCACTTACCGTTCATTAGCCAATCGTTCAAGGTCTGAGCGCAGCATGGCAACCAGATTGCCTCCTTCTTCATTCTCTCGGTCCCGACGCTGCAGTAGCGTCTCTAGCTCAGAGTTCTTGTCCTGTATCTCTCTCTGCAGGACCAATCCCTCGTCTTTCAGCTGGGGAAAGGGCAACAGTGAAGCCAAAGACAAGAAACCAGTCATTGTCAGGATTCATTTACTTCAACACAACATGAACAGCAGCAAAAAACACAAGGAAGAAGTTGGGACGGTGTTGTAGGAGGACACAACCTTCCATCCCATCCCATCCCATAGCAAAGAATGTCTCCTCTAATGGAGATGTTCATTATCTCCACATCATGACTACCATCGACACCACAAACTGCCTCCTCTAATGGAGTTCTAAGTGAATCAGTGTGGGCAATCTGAATTCAGTTATTGTTCACAGCACATTTTCATTTTTGAGAAATTCGGAATTTGTTTTACATTTTTTAGTTGGTGTACCCATCTGACATGCTCATTTGTCACAGCAGGCAGCTTAGCAGTATGTGGCGATTATCTTAAATGCACAGACCTCAGGACTCCAAAGTTGTTTATATCCCAACAGGTTCAGGTTCTTCAAGCACAAAGATTGAACTTCATTAACAAGGTTTATGAATGTTGAAAATTTATAAAATCTCCTCCTACATGTTTTGCTGCCGTTTACAGCACAATCCCTGATGTAATTTGCTTCAATCAGTGCCTCAGGGCTCATCTAACTACCTGTTTATACCACTGTTGATATGACAACAGCCATGTGTCACTGAAAACCAAAACACAGCTGCGTCTTGATATTACAAAACTGTTTTTGCTGTGCCAAAATTCTTCCTTTTCTTCATTGTTTAGCCTGCATCGCCGCAGAAATCTTGGAATTCGATTTTTAAAGGTTAAACTAAAAACACACATCTCAAGCAGATTTGACCAGGTTCTCTGGAGAGCAAGAAGGTGCTTCGTCACTTTCTACTAATAGCTAGCAAACTATTTCACCTCAAGAACAGAACACCAGCGTCAGAAGCTGGAGTCTAAGTGCACACTGCTGAAGAAGGAAGAATAGCAGCCAAGTGTTTTTGTTATTATTGAAGGAGAGGAGCAGCAGCAGCATCTGGGAAACACAACAGAAATGGCAAACAAAATTACAAACACAGCCTGTGCAGCTAAATCAGATTAAAGACCGATTAACTGTGATCTCCTAACCCAAAGCAATGGAGGTGAAAAATATATGGGAAATATCATCCTGATGTTGTCTAAAATAATTAAATTCAATCCAGTTCTAGTGTCTTTACAGTGACTAGGCACAGACATCGCTTCAATGGACCCCCCACAAAACTGCAACGTAAAAAAAATATGCAAACTAACCTGCCCGAACTTGTTTTCATGGGCAATAAATGGAGCTGGAAACATAACACACTGGTATTTGGATCTGGATAGGGATCAGCACATCAAGTTAAACCACTGTATTATTGCATTTAAAACCAAAACTTGTTAGATCTTCTTGGCTGTTGGGCAGCCAGGTTCTAAACAAATTCATGCAAATAAATTACTGCATGTGAGGACTAGCTGAGAGTGTAAACAAAGTCACTGGGACCCAGGGAATTCCCATTTACTTTTGTGTATTAAGGAGGCAGATACCCACTAGAGCTCTGCATGGTGCGATGAGTTAGCATCTCATGCACGCAATAGATTTTGCTGCTTTCAAACAATAAATGTTTCATTTAATGTAGCAACAAATTCTCAGGAGAGAAACATAAAGGGAAAAAAACATACAAAACGAAACTACAAAGCTAATTGCCTGGTTATATAAAAATACTACTGTAGTCCGCAGAGTATTTATGAAGGCAGCAGAGGCAATCTTTGGACTGTACTGTGCAAGACTGGCATACAGCCAACTGAAACCAGTTCAGCATTTAATACACTTAGTATACTGGCAATCAGAATTTCCAATATTCCACCATTTTTAAGTTTGTGGAGATGCTGATCAGTTGATGTACAAAACTGAAAGCTTCTATATAGACAGAGCAGAAACTATGTTCACTGAAAGAGTTAGCTAGTTTATCCATGTGGGTTGCTGCTTTCCTCTCCCCTGCTTGTGAGAAGAGGTGTCAGGACAGACTGAAGTGTTCAGGCCAGGAGGTTGCAGGGCAGACATAGGGGAAATGGGACGGACCTGTAAAGAGGAATCCTCAGCTGAGAAAAAAGGACATTTTGCTTATTATTTGTCTTTAGGCATAATTACATTAGGTGCTTCTGTAGTTTGGGTCCTCAGACAGATGTTCACCTAATCACCTCCAGCTCTACAACCCCCACCCACCTCAAACTGTGCAGCATCTAGTGCATCTCCCCCTCGCTTCACTTCACCTTGCCATGCCTTCAGCTGCCTTGGACTCACACTTTGGAATTCGCTCTATAAAGTCCTCCCACCATTCTTTCCTCCTCTAAGACCATCCTTAAAGTCTACGTCTTTGACCAAGGCCCTCCTAATCTTTCTTTTGGTTCAACGCGTTTTTCTTCAGACTTTTGTAAATTGGCATTGGTCATTTTTCAACATTAAAATCTCTATATAAATAAGTTGGTGTCCATGCACCAGCAACCCTGCACTACTAAAACAAGCTTCCTTATCCTGACAGCAGAATCGTAGACCCAGGAAATTGTGGGAGTGTAGATGTGGAACGTCAATGCACGAATGTCCACCTCCTGTATTCCTGAACTACCAAATGTAAAAGCACCAAGAATCTAGCACCGTACAGTGGCTACGCAATTATATAGCCTTTACACAGCACTGACTGTAAACAAAGATTTGTTTGGGTAATGCAACTTCATTTCAAAATATGCAACAGCAGAGAAACCAAGTTCCCGCAGAGCTGTAAATATAAGGAACAGATTCCCATCACAAAGAATTACTACTGTATTATTAATTCCACTGAAAAAGAGCTGGGTAAATATCTTAACTGAGCTGCTGAAGGTGATGAGAATAAGCAGATACATAGTATGTAGAACAATATGGATGCCCCCCTTTCCCTGGCTCTGTACTTGCTCAAAAACTTAAACTCTTAACATCGTCCAGTTCTGACGAAAGGTCTTCGACCTGAAAGGTTAACTCTGTTTCTTTCTCCACAGATGCTGCCTGACTTACTGAGCTTCTCCAGCATTTTCTGTTTTGATACCAAATTATAAAGGAGAGAGAGAGAGAGAGAGAGAGAGAAAGAATAGGTTCGAGGACTTACAGGTTTTTTTAAAAAATGATGAGAGGATTGGATACAGTCCACATGGATTATTTGAAATGGATAGGGATGGTAGGAATAAAAGATGTGCCTATAACATCTTGTAGGTAAAGAGTTACGTTAGATGCCGAGAAGTGTTTCTTTTTATAGAGAATCATCCCTCTGTCTGTTGAGACATGTGGTGAGTACTTTAAAAGGGGACTTGTCATGTTTCTGACAGAAGGACATTTCCAGTTAGAGAGGGTGAATTTCGACTTAGTTGTGAAGGTGATGAGTCACCTGGAACTTGCTTGATTGCCATAGGTAGTGGCAGAGGAATAGTCCAGAATTTTTTCTAAGGCGGCTCCAAGATTTGTTTTGCGTCTCCCAGGAGATGATATTGCTAGGGGTTGGGAGGACATTGTGAAAGGTGCGCTGTTGATTGGATGTGGTGGGCTTGATGAGCCTGGGGGTTTTCTCTCATCCTGGTATTTGTATGTTTGTTTAGTAGCATGAGAACTTCGGTTCATTCATTCATTCATTCATTCACTGCATCAGGATTCTAAAACCAATCAATAATGAGACAAACAGCCTTGAAGCTCCTGAACTCACTCCAACCAGATGCTCCATAAAGACACGGTCTGGGCCAACTTCCAGAATCGAGATCATAAAATGACCACCTTTCAAAACAAGATCATGTGACATTCTGCCCTAAATTCAGGGAGGCAGGATAGAAGCCCAGGATAACAAGTCCCTCAACCTGCTGGTCTCAACAATGACTTCAGCATTAACTTCAGACCTTAACCACTGCTCCCATTTTCTCTTAGACAGCAGTTGCTGGTAGTGCAGGATTGCTACATCAGGGCCTCCGGAAGTGGAGGACTGTTGTATGCTGGTGCTTGGGATTGGAATCCCCTATTAGCATATGGATTGTGGGGTGATCTGCACCCTTGGCATCACCTGCCTTTTCTCCCCCACCATACTCCTGGACCAATGGGTCAGATTCTCCATGCTTCCCCGCCCCCCCCCCCCCCACCTTGCTATTCTGCTGTAACCATGCACATATCCACTGGGTCTTAGATACATCTTTTATTTCTCTAATGTCTCTCATTATTTCCTCCTTTTGTCACATCATTAACACGTCTATCATTTAATCATCTCCTGTCCTCCACCGAATTACATACCATTTTTTTTTCCCCCTCCAAACTCTCTTTTCACTGGCTCTGTTCCCCCTTCAGCTGTGGCTCAGTGACAGCACTCTTGCCTCTGAGTCAGAAGTTTGTGGGCTCAAGTCCCACTCCAGAGACTTAAGCACAAAATCTAGGCTGTCGTAGGTGCTGTCCTCCGGATGCCCCATTTATCCCCTCAGGTGGGCGTAAAAGATCCCAAGGCACTATTTTGAAGAGAAGGGGAGTTTCTCCCAGTGTCCTGGTCAATATTTATCCCTCAATCAACATCACTAGAAACAGATAATCTGGTCATTATATCATTGGAGAAAGCAGAGTCCAGTCGGTGAACGGCGGGAAAGAGCGAGACCAGAGCGGGGATATAAACAGCACGGAGAGAGCGGAGTCCAGTCGGTGAGCAGCGGGAAAGAGCGAGACCAGAGCGGGGATATAAACAGCACGGAGAGAGCGGAGTCCAGTCGGTGAACGGTGGGAAAGAGCGAGACCAGAGCGGGGATATAAACAGCACGGAGAGAGCGGAGTCCAGTCGGTGAGCAGCGGGAAAGAGCGAGACCAGAGCGGGGATATAAACAGCACGGAGAGAGCGGAGTCCAGTCGGTGAACGGTGGGAAAGAGCGAGACCAGAGCGGGGATATAAACAGCACGGAGAGAGCGGAGTCCAGTCGGTGAACGGTGGGAAAGAGCGAGACCAGAGCGGGGATATAAACAGCACGGAGAGAGCGGAGTCCAGTCGGTGAACGGCGGGAAAGAGCAAGACCAGAGCGGGGATATAAACAGCACGGAGAGAGCGGAGTCCAGTCGGTGAACGGCGGGAAAGAGCGAGACCAGAGCGGGGATATAAACAGCACGGAGAGAGCGGAGTCCAGTCGGTGAACGGTGGGAAAGAGCGAGACCAGAGCGGGGATATAAACAGCGAGGAGAGAGCGGAGTCCAGTCGGTGAACGGCGGGAAAGAGCGAGACCAGAGCGGGGATATAAACAGCGCAGAGAGAGCGGAGTCCAGTCGGTGAGCAGCGGGAAAGAGCGAGACCAGAGCGGGGATATAAACAGCACGGAGAGAGCGGAGTCCAGTCGGTGAACGGTGGGAAAGAGCGAGACCAGAGCGGGGATATAAACAGCACGGAGAGAGCGGAGTCCAGTCGGTGAGCAGCGGGAAAGAGCGAGACCAGAGCGGGGACATAAACAGCACGGAGAGAGCGGAGTCCAGTCGGTGAACGGCGGGAAAGAGCGAGACCAGAGCGGGGATATAAACAGCACGGAGAGAGCGGAGTCCAGTCGGTGAACGGCGGGAAAGAGCAAGACCAGAGCGGGGATATAAACAGCACGGAGAGAGCGGAGTCCAGTCGGTGAACGGCGGGAAAGAGCGAGACCAGAGCGGGGATATAAACAGCACGGAGAGAGCGGAGTCCAGTCGGTGAACGGTGGGAAAGAGCGAGACCAGAGCGGGGATATAAACAGCGAGGAGAGAGCGGAGTCCAGTCGGTGAACGGCGGGAAAGAGCGAGACCAGAGCGGGGATATAAACAGCGCAGAGAGAGCGGAGTCCAGTCGGTGAGCAGCGGGAAAGAGCGAGACCAGAGCGGGGATATAAACAGCACGGAGAGAGCGGAGTCCAGTCGGTGAACGGTGGGAAAGAGCGAGACCAGAGCGGGGATATAAACAGCACGGAGAGAGCGGAGTCCAGTCGGTGAGCAGCGGGAAAGAGCGAGACCAGAGCGGGGATATAAACAGCACGGAGAGAGCGGAGTCCAGTCGGTGAACGGCGGGAAAGAGCGAGACCAGAGCGGGGATATAAACAGCACGGAGAGAGCGGAGTCCAGTCGGTGAGCAGCGGGAAAGAGCGAGACCAGAGCGGGGATATAAACAGCACGGAGAGAGCGGAGTCCAGTCGGTGAACGGCGGGAAAGAGCGAGACCAGAGCGGGGATATAAACAGCACGGAGAGAGCGGAGTCCAGTCGGTGAACGGCGGGAAAGAGCGAGACCAGAGCGGGGATATAAACAGCGCAGAGAGAGCGGAGTCCAGTCGGTGAGCAGCGGGAAAGAGCGAGACCAGAGCGGGGATATAAACAGCACGGAGAGAGCGGAGTCCAGTCGGTGAACGGCGGGAAAGAGCGAGACCAGAGCGGGGATATAAACAGCGCAGAGAGAGCGGAGTCCAGTCGGTGAGCGGCGGGAAAGAGCGAGACCAGAGCGGGGATATAAACAGCGCAGAGAGAGCGGAGTCCAGTCGGTGAACGGTGGGAAAGAGCGAGACCAGAGCGGGGATATAAACAGCGCAGAGAGAGCGGAGTCCAGTCGGTGAACGGCGGGAAAGAGCGAGACCAGAGCGGGGATATAAACAGCGCAGAGAGAGCGGAGTCCAGTCGGTGAACGGAGGGAAAGAGCGAGACCAGAGCGGGGATATAAACAGCGCAGAGAGAGCGGAGTCCAGTCGGTGAACGGCGGGAAAGAGCGAGACCAGAGCGGGGATATAAACAGCGCAGAGAGAGCGGAGTCCAGTCGGTGAACGGTGGGAAAGAGCGAGACCAGAGCGGGGATATAAACAGCGCAGAGAGAGCGGAGTCCAGTCGGTGAACGGCGGGAAAGAGCGAGACCAGAGTGGGGATATAAACAGCGAGGAGAGAGCGGAGTCCAGTCGGTGAGCCACCCACCATGTTCTGAGAAAAATCCAAGTGTGAAGGCAGTAAGGGAGAGTGTACAAAACATGACCGGACAGATGGTCTGAGAAAGCAGGGCAAAGACCAAGGGAAGTCTAGATTAAACTGCATTTATTTCAATGCAAGAAGTCTGATGGGCAAGGCAGATGAACTCAGGGCATGGATGGGTACATGGGACTGGGATGTTATAGCTATTACTGAAACATGGATAAGGGAGGGGCAGGACTGGCAGCTCAATGTTCCAGGGTACAGATGCGATAGGAAAGATAGAGCAGGAGGTAAGAGAGGAGGGGGAGTTGCGTTCTTGATTAGGGAGAACATCACGGCAGTAGTGAGAGGGGATATATCCGAGGGTTCGCCCACTGAGTCTATATGGGTAGAACTGAAAAATAAGAAGGGAGAGATCACTTTGATAGGATTGTACTACAGACCCCCAAATAGTCAACGGGAAATTGAGGAGCAAATATGTAAGGAGATTACAGACAGCTGCAAGAAAAATAGGGTGGTAATAGTAGGGGACTTTAACTTTCCCAACATTGACTGGGACAGCCATAGCATTAGGGGCTTGGATGGAGAGAAATTTGTTGAGTGTATTCAGGAGGAATTTCTCATTCAGTATGTGGATGGCCCGACTAGAGAGGGGGCAAAACTTGACCTCCTCTTGGGAAATAAGGAAGGGCAGGTGACAGAAGTGTTAGTGAGGGATCACTTTGGGACAAGTGATCATAATTCCATTAGTTTTAAGATAGCTATGGAGAAGGATAGGTCTGGCCCAAAAGTTAAAATTCTAAATTGGGGAAAGGCCAATTTTGATGGTATTAGACAGGATCTTTCAGAAGTTGATTGGGAGAGTCTGTTGGCAGGCAAAGGGACGTCTGGTAAGTGGGAGGCTTTCAAAAGTGTGTTAACCAGGGTTCAGGGTAAGCACATTCCTTATAAAGTGAAGGGCAAGGCTGGTAGAAGTAGGGAACCTTGGATGACTCGGGAGATTGAGGCACTAGTCAAAAAGAAGAAGGAGGCATATGACATGCATAGGCAGCTGGGATCAAGTGGATCCCTTGAAGAGTATAGAGATTGCCGGAGTAGAGTTAAGAGAGAAATCAGGAGGGCAAAAAGGGGATATGAGATTGCTTTGGCAGATCAGGCAAAGGTGAATCCAAAGAGCTTCTACAAATACATAAAGGGCAAAACGGTAACCAGGGAGAGAGTAGGGCCTCTTAAGGATCAACAAGGTCATCTATGTGCGGAACCACAAGAAATGGGTGAGATCCTGAATGAATATTTCACATCGGTATTTACGGTTGAGAAAAGCATGGATGTTAGGGAACTTGGGGAAATAAATAGTGATGTCTTGAGGAGTGTACATATTACAGAGAGGGAGGTGCTGGAAGTCTTAACGCGCATCAAGGTAGATAAATCTCCGGGACCTGATGAAATGTATCCCAGGACGTTATGGGAGGTTAGGGAGGAAATTGCGGGTCCCCTAGCAGAGATATTTGAATCATCATCCGCTACAGGTGAGGTGCCTGAAGACTGGAGGGTAGCAAATGTTGTGCCTTTGTTTAAGAAGGGCGGCAGGGAAAGCCTGGGAACTACAGACCAGTGAGCCTGACATCTGTAGTGGGTAAGTTGTTAGAGGGTATTCTGAGGGACAGGATCTACAGGCATTTGGAGAGGCAGGGACTAATTAGGAACAGTCAGCATGGTTTTGAGAGGAAAATCATGTCTCACGAATTTGATTGAGTTTTTTGAAGGGGTAACCAAGAAGATAGATGAGGGCTGTGCAGTAGACGTGGTCTACATGGACTTCAGCAAAGCATTTGACAAGGTACCGCATGGTAGGTTGTTACAGAAGGTTAAATCTCATGGGATCCAAGGTGAGGTAGCCAATTGGATACAAAATTGGCTTGACGACAGAAGACAGAGGGTGGTTGTAGAGGGTTGTTTTTCAAACTGGATGCCTGTGTCCAGCGGTGTGCCTCAGGGATCGGTGCTGGGTCCGCTGTTATTTGTTATTTATATTAATGATTTGGATGAGAATTTAGGAGGCATGGTTAGTAAGTTTGCAGATGACACCAAGATTGGTGGCATTGTGGACAGTGTAGAAGGTTATCTAGGATTGCAACGGGATCTTGATCAATTGGGCCAGTGGGCCGATGAATGGCAGATGGAGTTTAATTTAGATAAATGTGAGGTGATGCATTTTGGAAGATCGAATCGGGCCAGGACCTATGCCGTTAATGGTAGGGCGTTGGGGAGAGTTATAGAACAAAGAGATCTAGGAGTACAGATTCATAGCTCCTTGAAAGTGGCGTCACAGGTGGATGGGGTGGTGAAGAAGGCATTCGGCATGCTTGGTTTCATTGGTCAGAACATTGAATGCAGGAGTTGGGATGTCTTGTTGAAGTTGTACAGGGCATTGGTGAGGCCACACTTGGAGTACTGTGTACAGTTCTGGTCACCCTATTATAGAAAGGATATTATTAAACTAGAAAGAGTGCAGAAAAGATTTACGAGGATGCTACCGGGACTTGATGGTTTGACTTATAGGGAGAGGTTAGACAGACTGGGACTTTTTTCCCTGGAGAGTAGGAGGTTAAGGGGTGATCTTATAGAAGTCTATAAAATAATGAGGGGCATAGATAAGGTCGATAGTCAAAATCTTTTCCCAAAGGTAGGGGAGTCTATCACGAGGGGGCATAGATTTAAGGTGAGAGGGGAGAGATACAAAAGGGTCCAGAGGGGCAATGTTTTCACTCAAAGGGTGGTGAGTGTCTGGAACGAGCTGCCAGAGGCAGTAGTAGAGGCGGGTACAATTTTGTCTTTTAAAAAGCATTTGGACAGTTACATGGGTAAGATGGGTATAGAGGGATATGGGCCAAGTGCAGGCAATTGGGACTAGCTTAGTGGTATAAACTGGGCGACATGGACATGTTGGGCCGAAGGGCCTGTTTCCATGTTGTAACTTCTATGATTCTATGATTCTATGATTGAATTTTGCATTCAGTTTGAGGGAGAGAAGAGTAAGTCTAAGACTAGTGTTTCAAACTTAAATAAGGGCAATTATGAGGGCATGAAGACAGAGCCGGCTAAAGTGAACTGGGAACTTAGGTTAAGGCATATATCAGTAGAGAACACGCAGCAAAGATACATTCCAGTGAGAAAGAAAGACTCGAGGGGAAGGACATACCATCCGTGGATAACTAAAGAAGTTAAAGATAGTATCAAATTGAAAGAAAAAGCATACAATTCCGTGAAGATTAGTGGCCGGTCAGAAGATTGGACAGAATATAAAAAACAGCAAAGAATGACTAAAAGAATAATAAGGAGGGAGAAATTAGAGTACGAGAGAAAGCTAGCTAGAAAGAAATATAAAAACAGATAGTAAGAGTTTCTACAGGGATTTAAAAAGGAAAAAAAAGAGTAAGTAAAGTGAGCGTTGGCTCTCTAGAGAGTGAGCCTGCGGAATGAATAATGGAGAATAAGGAAATGGCGGATGAATTGAATAGATATTTTGCATCCGTCTTCACTGTAGAGGGTACAAGTAACATGCTAGAAATAATTGTGAATCAAGAGGTGAATGGGAGGGAGGAACTTAAAACATTTATAATCACCAGGGAAAGGGTTTTGAAAAAAATATTAGAACCAAAAGCTGACTAGTCCCCAGGTCCTTATGAACTTCATCCTAGGGTCTGAAAAGAAGTCACTGCAAAGATGCATTGGTATTAATTTTCCAAAATTTCCTAGATTCTGGAAGGGTCCCATCAGATTGGAAAATAGCGAATGTACCTCCTCTATTCAAGAAAGGAGGGAGACAGAAAGCAGGAAACTACAGGTCAGTTAGCTTAACATCTGTCATAGGGAAAATGCTAGAATCTATTATTAAGGAGGTTATAGCAGAGCGGAGTCCAGTCGGTGAGCAGCGGGAAAGAGCGAGACCAGAGCGGGGATATAAACAGCGCAGAGAGAGCGGAGTCCAGTCGGTGAACGGCGGGAAAGAGCGAGACCAGAGCGGGGATATAAACAGCGCAGAGAGAGCGGAGTCCAGTCGGTGAACGGAGGGAAAGAGCGAGACCAGAGCGGGGATATAAACAGCGCAGAGAGAGCGGAGTCCAGTCGGTGAACGGCGGGAAAGAGCGAGACCAGAGCGGGGATATAAACAGCGCAGAGAGAGCGGAGTCCAGTCGGTGAACGGTGGGAAAGAGCGAGACCAGAGCGGGGATATAAACAGCGCAGAGAGAGCGGAGTCCAGTCGGTGAACGGCGGGAAAGAGCGAGACCAGAGTGGGGATATAAACAGCGAGGAGAGAGCGGAGTCCAGTCGGTGAGCCACCCACCATGTTCTGAGAAAAATCCAAGTGTGAAGGCAGTAAGGGAGAGTGTACAAAACATGACCGGACAGATGGTCTGAGAAAGCAGGGCAAAGACCAAGGGAAGTCTAGATTAAACTGCATTTATTTCAATGCAAGAAGTCTGATGGGCAAGGCAGATGAACTCAGGGCATGGATGGGTACATGGGACTGGGATGTTATAGCTATTACTGAAACATGGATAAGGGAGGGGCAGGACTGGCAGCTCAATGTTCCAGGGTACAGATGCGATAGGAAAGATAGAGCAGGAGGTA
This sequence comes from Heptranchias perlo, assembly GCF_035084215.1. Classification (NCBI taxonomy): domain Eukaryota; kingdom Metazoa; phylum Chordata; class Chondrichthyes; order Hexanchiformes; family Hexanchidae; genus Heptranchias; species Heptranchias perlo. The sequence goes on along the minus strand of NC_090331.1, from coordinate 96,687,932 downwards.
AGAGAGGAGGGGGAGTTGCGTTCTTGATTAGGGAGAACATCACGGCAGTAGTGAGAGGGGATATATCCGAGGGTTCGCCCACTGAGTCTATAAGGTTGAACTGAAAAATAAGAAGGGAGAGATCACTTTGATAGGATTGTACTACAGACCCCCAAATAGTCAACGGGAAATTGAGGAGCAAATATGTAAGGAGATTACAGACAGCTGCAAGAAAAATAGGGTGGTAATAGTAGGGGACTTTAACTTTCCCAACATTGACTGGGACAGCCATAGCATTAGGGGCTTGGATGGAGAGAAATTTGTTGAGTGTATTCAGGAGGAATTTCTCATTCAGTATGTGGATGGCCCGACTAGAGAGGGGGCAAAACTTGACCTCCTCTTGGGAAATAAGGAAGGGCAGGTGACAGAAGTGTTAGTGAGGGATCACTTTGGGACAAGTGATCATAATTCCATTAGTTTTAAGATAGCTATGGAGAAGGATAGGTCTGGCCCAAAAGTTAAAATTCTAAATTGGGGAAAGGCCAATTTTGATGGTATTAGACAGGAACTTTCAGAAGTTGATTGGGAGAGTCTGTCGGCAGGCAAAGGGACGTCTGGTAAGTGGGAGGCTTTCAAAAGTGTGTTAACCAGGGTTCAGGGTAAGCACATTCCTTATAAAGTGAAGGGCAAGGCTGGTAGAAGTAGGGAACCTTGCATGACTCGGGAGATTGAGGCCCTAGTCAAAAAGAAGAAGGAGATATATGACATGCATAGACAGCTGGGATCAAGTGGATCCCTTGAAGAGTATAGAGATTGCCGGAGTAGAGTTAAGAGAGAAATCAGGAGGGCAAAAAGGGGACATGAGATTGCTTTGGCAGATAAGGCAAAGGAGAATCCAAAGAGCTTCTACAAATACATAAAGGGCAAAAGAGTAACTAGGGAGAAAGTGGGGCCTCTGAAGGATCAACAAGGTCATCTATGTGCGGAACCACAAGAGATGGGTGAGATCCTAAATGAATATTTCACATCGGTATTTACGGTTGAGAAAGGCATGGATGTTAGGGAACTTGGGGAAATAAATAGTGATGTCTTGAGGAGTGTACATATTACAGAGAGGGAGGTGCTGGAAGTCTTAACGCGCATCAAGGTAGATAAATCTCCGGGACCTGATGAAATGTATCCCAGGACGTTATGGGAGGTTAGGGAGGAAATTGCGGGTCCCCTAGCAGAGATATTTGAATCATCATCCGCTACAGGTGAGGTGCCTGAAGATTGGAGGGTAGCAAATGTTGTGCCTTTGTTTAAGAAGGGCGGCAGGGAAAAGCCTGGGAACTACAGACCGGTGAGCCTGACATCTGTAGTGGGTAAGTTGTTAGAGGGTATTCTGAGAGACAGGATCTACAGGCATTTGGAGAGGCAGGGACTGATTAGGAACAGTCAGCATGGTTTTGTGAGAGGAAAATCATGTCTCACGAATTTGATTGAGTTTATTGAAGGGGTAACCAAGAAGATAGATGAGGGCTGTGCAGTAGACGTGGTCTACATGGACTTTAGCAAAGCCTTTGACAAGGTACCGCATGGTAGGTTGTTACATAAGGTTAAATCTCACGGGATCCAAGGTGAGGTAGCCAATTGGATTACAAAATTGGATTGACGACAGAAGACAGAGAGTGGTTGTAAAGGGTTGTTTTTCAAACTGGAGGCCTGTATCCAGCAGTGTGCCTCAGGGATCGGTGCTGGGTCCGCTGTTATTTGTTATTTATATTAATGATTTGGATGAGAATTTAGGAGGCATGGTTAGTAAGTTTGCAGATGACACCAAGGTTGGTGGCATTGTGGACAGTGAAGAAGGTTATCTGGGATTGCAACGGGATCTTGATAAATTGGGCCAGTGGGCCGATGAATGGCAGATGGAGTTTAATTTAGATAAATGTGAGGTGATGCATTTTGGTAGATCGAATCGGGCCAGGACCTACTCCGTTAATGGTAGGGCGTTGGGGAGAGTTATAGAACAAAGAGATCTGGGAGTACAGGTTCATAGCTCCTTGAAAGTGGAGTCACAGGTGGATAGGGTGGTGAAGAAGGCATTCGGCATGCTTGGTTTCATTGGTCAGAACATTGAATACAGGAGTTGGGATGTCTTGTTGAAGTTGTACAAGACATTAGTAAGGCCACACTTGGAATACTGTGTACAGTTCTGGGCACCCTATTATAGAAAGGATATTATTAAACTAGATAGAGTGCAGAAAAGATTTACTAGGATGCTACCGGGACTTGATGGTTTGACTTATAGGGAGAGGTTGGATAGACTGAGACTTTTTTCCCTGGAGAGTAGGAGGTTAAGGGGTGATCTTATAGAAGTCTATAAAATAATGAGGGGCATAGATAAGGTCGATAGTCAAAATCTTTTCCCAAAGGTAGGGGAGTCTATAACGTGGGGGCATAGATTTAAGGTGAGAGGGGAGAGATACAAAAGGGTCCAGAGGGGCAATTTTTTCACTCAAAGGGTGGTGAGTGTCTGGAACGAGCTGCCAGAGGCAGTAGTGGAGGCGGGTACAATTTTGTCTTTTAAAAAGCATTTGGACAGTTACATGGGTAAGATGGGTATAGAGGAATATGGGCCAAGTGCAGGCAATTGGGACTAGCTTAGTGGTATAAACTGGGCGACATGGACATGTTGGGCCGAAGGGCCTGTTTCCATGTTGTAAACTTCTATGATTCTATGATTGTTTGTGGGATCTTGCTGTGCACAAATTGGCTGCCGTGTTCCCTACATTACAACAGTGACTACACTTCAAAAAGTATTTCTGAGTGTAAAGTGCTTTAGGACGATCTACGGTTGTGAAAGGCGCTATTGTAAATGCAAGTCTTTCTTTTTTCTTTCATTCTTACAAGCTGTTTATCTGTAACATCTCCCAGATCAGACAAAAGGTCATCAACCTTAAACATTAACCCTACCTTCCTATCTCCTCAAATACTGCCTGAGCTACTGAGTGTTTCCAGCATTTTCTGTTTTTATAGCAAGTCCATCCTCTGGATCATATATGCAATATTAGCATAAGGGCAAATAATAGGATATGTCGCACAAGATTTCTTGAGTGGGTTGGAATTAGGCATCAATGTTTAAGTACATTCTGCACAAGGAATTTCTAAGATTTCACCTGTTTGGTTAGCTCTGTATGCTGCTGGAGCTGTGTTGACAACAGATTCTTCTCTTCTTGGAGCAGTTGTTTTGTTTTGTCTTGCTCCTGAATAAAGGCATCCTTTAGTTCTTGCAGTGCAATGCTCTTCTCAACTTCAAACTCATCCTGCACAGAAAGCACCATTCAGGGAAACATACTGGTTATTTCATAACCATAAAATGACAAGTCTTCAGGATAACGCACTGCACTGTGATGAAACACATCAGACCAATGGTCAAATCCAGATTTTTGTTGCACACAACAGTAGAAAGTAAATATTGCAGATATTGATTTCATGTCTATTTCACTATTTGAGAAACTCGCCCAGTTCTACAAAATATTGAAATGGGTATGGAATAAGGTCTCCTGACCTGGTAGGATCACCATCATGCTTTGTACTAGAAGAATTCTCCACATGCTACTGGGATAAACCCAGATTATCAAAAAGAATCTCTTAAACTTATCAAGCAATCCTCTGACTCTCCCCCACACTTCATATATACCTTTGGCTGTCACAGTCATTTGCATAGATTTTTTCAAACACAATGTGGTTTTGGAAGACATAATTAGACATAAATCCATACAACTCGATAGGGATAGTGAGGGTCCAAAGGATAAATGTACGTTATGTGGAGGATGTTTGTCCTTCGAAATATGAATATCGCTTTACCAGACATGTAACCTATCTTTGTGTATTTTTATTTTCATACGTCACAGGCTACAAGGATTCAGTCTGAAACGCACAGTTGGCAAGGGATGCTGGATCTTTCGGCGATGCAACACCAGCATTTAAAATACATCTCCGAACAGTAAAACTTTAGAGGACTGGGTCCACACTATAAAGTCACCAACACTCAAACCACATCAAAGCGGTGTCACTTCCACAACTTACCCCACTGGTAACTTGGGCAAATCCTAGTGGTATGTGAAAGATGTGAATGAAGAAAATATAATACAATCAGAGATGGTACTAAAAACATTGAAGTAGACCTTGAGATTCATAGAATTTACAACACAGGAGGACACCATTCACATTATCATACCTGTGCTAGCTCTTCAACTAGAACCATCTACTCTAATTCAACTTCGCTGCCATGTCCCTATATCCTTTTATATTCTTCCTTATCAAGTACTTAACCAACTCTCATGATTTCTATCACCATTTTGGTAAAGCATTCTATGTTCTAATAACATTCTTTATGAAAAAAATGTTGACTTTTCTCTTCATTCCTCAAGTAATAATCTGAGTCTATGCCTCCTTGTTACTCATATGTTAACCATTCAAAACTTTTCATAATTTTGAAAATCACATACTCCTATTAACCTTCTTTGTTTCAGTTTAAAAAAAAACTTTTCAAGCCTATCTTCATGAAAAGAATCTCTAATTCCTGGTATCATTCTACTGAATCTTCACTGCATCCTTTCCATGGGATGAATGACCTTACTAGAATAGGGTGCCCAGACGTGGACACAAAATTCAAACTATGGCCTGACTAACGTCTTGTATTGATTCAGCATCGCTTCCTTGCTTTTCAAGGCCCTACGTAGAAAACGTGCAAACCTATTTGTCCTTTTTGTGGTCCTTTCCACCGGTACTGCTACCTTTAAAGGTGTATTATGCCCGCACTCTAGATTTCTCTGTTCCTCCACTCTGTTAAAAGTCTTATCGTTTAGGGTATAATTTCTTTCAATGTTATTTTCCTAAAACATGCTGCTTCATATTTTTCTGTATCTGCCACCCAACTATCCTCCTGCAATCTCTAGCATTCTTTTTCACATTTGGAACCATTAATAAAGTTTTGATAACATTCCCCTTGGACATATCACTTATATAAATGGAAAACAGATCCTTAGGGCATATCACTACCCACATTCCGTCAATCCAAAACTGATCCCTTTACCTCTACTCTTTCTGTCCCTCTATCCATGCACTAGAATCATTGAATAGAATCATAGAACGGTTACAGCACAGAAGGAGGCCAATCGGCCCGTCGAGTCCATGCCTGCTCTCAACAAGAGCAATCCAGCTATTCCCACTGGCCCACCCTATCCCGTAGCCCTGCAAATGTTTTCCCTTCAAGTACTTATCCAGTTCCTTTTTGAAAGCCACAAATGAATCTGCCTCCACCACCCCCTCAGGCAGTGCATTCCAGATCATAACCACTCGCTGTGTAAAAAAGTTTTAGAATTGTACCCTTTAGTTTATATTGCCTCTCCTTGTGCTTCCCACCAAAATGTACCACTTCGCACTTTTCTGTGTTAAATTTCATCTGCCACATGTCCACCAGCCTGTCGACATCCTCTTGAAGTCTATCACTATCCTCCTTACTACACTTCCAAATTTTGTGTAATCTGCAAATTTTGATATTGTGCCCTGTACACCAAGTCATTAATATAGATCAAGAAAAGCAATGGTCCTAGTACTGATTCCTGGTGAACACCATAGTACACCTCCCTCCAGTCTGAAAAACAACCGTTCACCACTACTCTCTGTTTCCTGTTACTTAGCCAATTTTGTATCCATACTGCCCCTTTTATTCCATGGGCTTCATCTATGATGACAAGCCTATTATGCGTCACTTTTTCAAACGCCTTTTAAAAGTCCACGTACACTATTTCAACTGCATTGCCCTCATCAACCCTCTGTGTTACCTCATCAAAAAACTCTATCAAGTTAGGTAAACACGATTTACCTTTAACAAATTCGTGCTGGCTTTCCTTAATTAATCCACACTTGTCCAAATGACTATTAACTTTGTCCCGGATTATCATTTCTGAAAGTTTCCCCACCACCAAGGTTAAACTGACTGGCCTGTAGTTGCTGGGTTTATCCTTACACCCTTTTTTGAACAAGGGTGTAATATTTGCAATTCTCCAGTCCTCTGGCACCACCCCTGTATCTACGGATGTTTGGAAGATTACGGCCAGCACCTCCGCAATTTCCACCCTTACTTCCCTCAGCAACCTAGGATGCATCCCATCCGGACCGGGTGACTTATTTACTTTAAGTACAGCTAGCCTTGCTTTTTATCGATTTTTACCCCATCCAGTATTTCAACTACCTCTTCTTTTGCATCCCCTTTAAAACCATGTTCCTTAGTTTTGGCAACAAATTTATGTACCCCCTTATCAAATACCTTCTGTGGATTGATACCAACAAAAATTAACACGAACGTTGCCAGGTTGTTGTAAGAAGCCAACCAGTTAAGGAAGGGGCCTCCAGTCACTACTCAGTCTGGCTGACATGTGATTCCAGTCATATATTGAATCTCAATGCCTTCAGGGTAACTAGAGATGGGCAATAAATACTGCCTTGCTAGTGTCAGCCACATTCCAAGAACAAAACAAAACCCATATATACACTATCCCCTGTTAGATTATTAAGCATGCTAACTTTGGCAACTAATTTCCAACCTTTACATTTAATCTAATACCTTTACATTTTCATCTCATTGCAGAAGCTGAAACAGTTACTAGTCAAATGTAATCAATTTGCAAAACTAGTCAGAGAGGTGCCCATTGTTACCCTATGGAATTGCAGGTGCCGTACATTCTCAATTATAGGTTGCATATTCTGAAAGAGTCAAACTGAGGGGAAGTAAAACATAATTAAAGACCCTAAACACCAAAGCAGTCCAATGTGAAAAGTTTGCCATTTTTCCACAACCTCTTCCTTTATCATAATGTCCCCAATTGCTTGTGTTCATTACCTTGAGCTGTTTAATTTGCTGAGCAAGCAAGAACTCAGACTGGCTCTTGAGAAGCTCGAACTCCTCCTCGAACTGCAGTAGTTGCTGAGATTTCTCGGTTTCAAAGTGGGACTGCAGCTTCTGTCGCACTATTTCAATTTCTGACTTGGTGTGAACCTAGCAGTCAAAAGTACAATAATTCAAATAATGAGCGTACAAGGTTGCTGAACTAAACAAGCAGCAAAACTAAATCTCAGAGCGATAATATATTGTAGACTATGACACAACATCCAGAGAGATCATAATGGGCAGGCCATCTTTTGGGATTTTTTACTATTTAAATTAGGAGTAATTTGGGGTTGTTCATATTAAGATAGTGCTATTAAGTTAAATTCAGCTCAACAAGTTAAATCCATTAACAGCTTTTGGGAATGCCAATTAGAATTTAGCAGATGAGGAATTAGACCCAGTCAAAGCATCTATTCAGGGTGGTATTTCTCACATACCACATCAGTTTGATGCAATGACATTTGGTAACAAAGCCTAGAGGGGAAATTGGATATAATAATGTTGCAATGACTTCGGTCATACAACAGGGAGTATTGCCAGAGAAGCTCACACCTAGAAGGACAGTAGTTGGTTTGATTGGCAGCTCAACTGGTCAATCCCCAGGCATGACGAGTTGGGAAGAGAGTCAGAGGTCAAACATGGGGATCGGTAAACCAATAAAGTTTGTAAGGAATATTAATCAAAAGGGCACCAAAGAAATCCTCAATACCTTCACCATAACGCCTCAAAGAATCTGTGAGTTTACCATTCACATCTAGAGAAGTTCCAGATGTCTAGCTTTTACATCAACCGGTCAAAATAATACTAACACTTACAACCCTCTAGTAGGATACACATAAGTAACCAAGTGAATGAGCTAACCTCTTCTTGCCAAAATCAAAAAGGAAATCAGACAATGAAATCATGAACCAACATTTCTTCATTAACATACATTTAGCAACATCTTATAGTACACAAAATACTTGAATAAATATTAACTGACAAATTAATATCTGAGGCCATTCAAATACATCACAGGATCATCTGGACTCTACTTATTACAAGTTGATAATATTTTCAATGTCCAACATTGGTATAAAGTCAGCGAGATTAGTTTAGACTTGACTGTGTATTCATGACAAGTTAACAGCTTTGAATAGACAGTCTATTGAATAAGTCTATTTTGTTCAGCTTATTATTCATAAGCTCAGAGATTTCTGAATCCTATACAACCATACATTTCCGAGTTGGCATAGTAGGGTTGGTGGTCTCGCCTCCCTCTTGGATGCTTGGATCTGTCTCTAGGATGTCAGCGCAATGAACCTCCATCTATCACCCTAATAGCTCAGCCTTCTTCCAATATCTGTTCTCTCTTTGTAGCACTAAGCTTACTTTGGTTCTCAGGAATCTAACTCTTATATACAAATGATGCACTGAATTATTTGCCTATTGCTTGCTAGTAGAATTCTTAAGTCACACTGAACTCCTGTATCCTCTCTTTCTCAAGTGCCTTTTATCCATCTTCTTTCTGGTTTCTCTGTTGCTTTGTGTCAAAAATGCATCTTTCTTTTATAGAATCATAGAATCATAGAAGTTACAACATGGAAACAGGCCCTTCGGCCCAACATGTCCATGTCGCCCAGTTTATACCACGAAGCTAGTCCCAATTGCCTGCACTTGGCCCATATCCCTCGATACCCATCTTCCCCATGTAACTGTCCAAATGCTTTTTAAAAGACAAAATTGTACCCGCCTCTACTACTGCCTCTGGCAGCTCGTTCCAGACACTCACCACCCTTTGAGTGAAAAAATTGCCCCTCTGGACCCTTTTGTATCTCTCCCCTCTCACCTTAAATCTATGTCCCCTCGTTATAGACTCCCCTACCTTTGGGAAAAGATTTTGACTATCTACCTTATCTATGCCCCTCATTATTTTATAGACTTCTATAAGATCACCCCTTAACCTCCTACTCTCCAGGGAAAAAAGTCCCAGTCTGTCTAACCTCTCCCTGTAAGTCAAACCATTAAGTCCCGGTAGCATCCTAGTAAATCTTTTCTGCACTCTTTCTAGTTTAATAATATCCTTTCTATAATAGGGTGACCAGAACTGTACACAGTACTCCAAGTGTGGCCTCACCAATGCCCTGTACAACTTCAACAAGACATCCCAACTCCTGCATTCAATGTTCTGACCAATGAAACCAAGCATGCTGAATGCCTTCTTCACCACCCTATCCACCTGTGACTCCACTTTCAAGGAGCTATGAATCTGTACTCCTAGATCTCTTTGTTCTATAACTCTCCCCAACGCCCTACTATTAACGGAGTAGGTCCTGGCCCGATTCGATCTACCAAAATGCATCACCTCACATTTATCTAAATTAAACTCCATCTGCCATTCATCGGCCCACTGGCCCAATTTATCAAGATCCCGTTGCAATCCTAGATAACCTTCTTCACTGTCCACAATGCCACCAATCTTGGTGTCATCTGCAAACTTACTAACCATGCCTCCTAAATTCTCATCCAAATCATTAATATAAATAACAAATAACAGCGGACCCAGCACCGATCCCTGAGGCACACCGCTGGACACAGGCATCCAGTTTGAAAAACAACCCTCGACAACCACCCTCTGTCTTCTGTCGTCAAGCCAATTTTGTATCCAATTGGCTACCTCACCTTGGATCCCATGAGATTTAACCTTATGTAACAACCTACCATGCGGTACCTTGTCAAATGCTTTGCTGAAGTCCATGTAGACCACGTCTACTGCACAGCCCTCATCTATCTTCTTGGTTACCCCTTCAAAAAACTCAATCAAATTCGTGAGACATGATTTTCCTCTCACAAAACCATGCTGACTGTTCCTAATTAGTCCCTGCCTCTCCACTTATGATTCTCAAAGTAAACTTCTTTGAATAAATGGAATCAAAGACAAAGATAATCAGAGATGCATCTCGTGGCAATATCTTAGATAGGCACTTGTCAAGTAATTATAATAAGCAATTTTAAAATTATTTTAGAAAAAACCATTAGTTGCAAACTTTTTGTTTTGCTTGGCTTTAAATAATTGTGTTAAGACAATCAAGATAAAGTTTAGGTCATTTCCAGGTTTAGTTATGAAAATCCTTTCACTTTTTATGGCCTTACATCATGGCCCAAGATGGTACAAGCGAAGGATGGCGCTTCCTTAGGTCATTCCAGGCTCTTATCTTAACATAACCCTCCATTCAACCTTTACAAGCTTGGGTGTGCACAGATCCACCCACTGATAGGAGCCAGCTGCAAACTGTGAAAAATCCTTCGCCCTTACAGTGCTGTCTTGGATCTTTCGGCTTTCCTAGAGTTCAGCAGTGTTGTTACAAACTATTTTTAGACACTTTTCCCACACAAACTAAGAAAGGACACAGAACAGTCTGCCGAGATCTGGTGAGAAAGAGAACCAGTGAAAGCTCTCTTCCCCCAAATGTACTGCCAACCAGATTCAGGAATAATGCTAGTCAGAAAAGTTGATTTAGCCCACTAATAGGAATAGTACGGCATATTTAGTTATTTTCTATATTACAAAGAGTTAAAAATAAGTTTAAATTTACTGTAAATCAATACTATATCCACACATTATATGTGAAATAAATCATCTGGTTGATTTATAATTGGCTTCATCTCATTTGAGTCTGCCTTTCGGTAGATATGAGAAATGCACGCTAGGGCACGTAGAAGTTTACAGTATCCAGTTCACATAGGAAGGGGTTTACATTGTTATGACCTCTGGGTCACAGTATTGCATAATTAGATACTGGGCAGTAAAGGCAAACTCCTGATCATCAGGGATCCACTTACAGAAGAAACTGCTGACACTGAACCGGAGAGAATATCAAGTGCAGACTTGAAATTTGTAACAGGGACATTTTTCATAGTCACTAAAAAAGAACCCCATGATCCAGCAAATAGTACACTAATTTCATCTCTCCTCAGTACTCAGTTGAGTAAGCACTAACCTGTTCTTTTTGATGGTGCATTTGAATCTTCTCCAGCTCTTCGCTAAGCTTCTGTGTGTATTCCTCTTTTTGTTTCTCCACCTCCGCAGAATGCAGCATCTGAAGCTCCTTGAGGGCCTGCTGATGCTGATCTTCAAGGCGTAGGACCTCATCTCGAATCACATCCAGGCACGTCTGATGCTCCTGCTCCAATGAAGTCTTCTGGTTGCCTAGAGCTGCCTCCAAATCTGCCTGCAGTCGTAAAACAGACTAGATAAGTGAGCAACTGTCGTAAAAGTCAATTCAGCCCTAACTTTAAAAGTCATGATTTCTGCCCTTATTTTTTATATTTACGGTTAAATAGCAAATCTTATGACAGTTTGGAAAACACAAAAGGAGGGCAAATTGCAGCATAATAGTTTCTATCCAGTACACGCTGAGGAGCCACTGGCAGAAGGGTGTCATTACAGTGTGACAAATTTACATAGGCAGTTCCCATTATAAATGTGGACATCAGAATTTATATTGGAAAAAGTTGACAGGAAGTGTGTGTAGACGCAAGGTTTTATTACATTACACGGGTAGATATAACATTTGTTTTTAACAAAAAAAGGGCAAGATCAAACAGAAATAATGCTCGAAAAAGCCTCTTTACATCTGGATATTTAGTGGGTGTTGTTTTTAACACGCTTCTTATTCATTATTTCTGGGTATACTTTAAACAGAGGAAAACTGTATATTGGATTACTGCGCTAAAAAGTTTTCTGGTCTCAGTGCAACTAAGTATTTAATACAAGTTAACATGTTGAAGTCTACACTTGGTATATATGGGAATTTGTTAATATAATACTTTGTACAGTCTAGGACCAAAGCAACTCGACTGTAACTAAGATCACGAACCTTGTGGATTTCCTCCAGTTCTGCAGACATAGCTTTGAATTTTTCCATATGAATGGCCGCCAGCTCCTTGCGGATCTTCTCCTGTGCAGCACTCAGCTCAGCCTCATGTTCAGCTTTCAGCTGATTTACTTCCCTAGCTAGTTTCTCAGTGCTCTCTCTCTTCAATCTCTCTAGATCCTCCTGATAAGTTTTGACTGCTTCCTGCAACCTCTGAACCTCAGATTGGTATTTACGTGCTATATCTTCCAGATCTGTTGAGTGCTTCAGTTTTAAGGCCTCCAAAGTAGCCAATTTTGCATCCTCCAAAGCTTCCATTTCAGCCTGATGCTTGGAGTGCAGCTCAGCTTTCAAGTCCTCGATTTGATTCTGGTGGTTTTCCCTCAGATGTTGGCTTTGGGTTTCTAGCTCCTCTGCATGTCTCTCCTTCAGCTTCTGCAGAAGGATTTCCTGTTCAGACATAAAATTGTCCATCATCTGTCTGTGCTCTTCCATAAACCTAAAAAGTTAATATGGGTGTAAAAACAAAATTGATGTGTACTAATTCTATAATATGCAAAGTATTCAGATCAATATTGTAAACTAGTTTCCATTTTTAACTCCACCTCCATCGAACGTCAGTCGCTTCTACGTATTTTGACAGGAAGAACAAGAAGCCCAGGGCATCACAATAAAGATGCTCTCAGATGCACAGGTATTGAGACCCTGGATTCTGCTTGAATCACAGGACATTTACATGTTTTATCTTCTGGGGGTCGAGGGTAGAAAACAGAGATTAAACGGATTGGGTAGAATCCCTGTTAGGGAGGACTGTACATCATCTGCAGAAGGAATAGACAGCAAAGGCCTTTCTCATTCTATGCTTTATGTACAGATGATAAATACTTTTCGGAATGCAATGGGTACAGTGGTGCTGGGCCCATGGAAACACATGGCGCGAGAGGAAAGCTGGCAGTTGGGGATCGGTCTCCTGTTATCAATGGAAAGGAGAATCAGGGCAGGTGTATAACGGGCGGCAGCAGATCAGGTGCCAGTTTTCCACCTGCATCCAAACTGAAAATTATCCTGGTTTGTCTGGAGTACAACCAATGAACTGAATGATGTTTTGAAATATTAGACTAATACTCTCAATTACCTCAGGGGTTATGGAGACATTTCAGTTCTCTGTGCTTTCAACTTGTGATTTAACTAAGTCATGATAAAACAAGTTAGGTAGAGGCCAGACCAATGTAAATTATATGTGGCATGTCATGAGGAGTGGGGTGATTGGTCAAGTGGTCTTTTCTCATTGCATACTTCATGGTTTTGCAATCACTGTCCTGCCAATGCACTTTGAATCCAACCTCAGAAGAGTACCCAGTAACAGATGCTGTATGATAACTCTATTCACCCACGTTATTTATAGCTTCTCCGACCACATTGGTAACTTAGTGACCAGTGCACTGAAATTTAGGGAATTATGTTGAGTTCAACAAGCACTGGATTAAGACAGTTCAAATGAAAGTTCCTTCACCGTATGTTCCCCAAGCCAAGCATGAGTAATACTGACCTGTTTTGTACCTCCAGTACTTTCACAGCTGACTGCTCCTGTATACTGACATGGAGTTTCTCAAGCTCCTTGGCCATCAGAGACTTGGCCATGGCAAGTTCAGTATCAAATTGCACTTGGATTTTCTGGCGAATCACTACAATTTCCGGTAACTGTTCATTCGCCAGACTATCCTGGAGCTGCTGCAGGTGGCTCTTTTTCTCCTTCAGCTGCGTCTCAAGTTTAGAAATTGTGGCACTTTGTTCTTCTTGAACCTGATTCATTTCTACATTTCTCTGGTCAAACTCCTGTTTCAATGCTCGTCTCTCCCCCTCAAACTCATTGGTGAGCTCCTCGCGTAAAGCTGAAAGTTTCTGTTCAGTGCTAGCTTGTAGCTCCTCTCTTAAAATCTTCAGCTCCAGTTCTTTCTCCATTGCACATTCCTGCATTTTAGCCACAACTGCTTCCCTGATGGCCTCAAGTTTATGATTCTTTTCTTCCAGTAACTGGGCTTTATCCTGCAGATAAACATACCAAGAAATTACAAAATTAATTCCCTCTCATATGATTTGCGAGGAGGGGAATTGAAGCATATACACTCAACCTTCACAAACTGTTACTACAACATTAACAGCGTCCACAAAAGTCTTTACTATGAAGGAGAACTATTTTTTTTAAGTGGATGTACTAAATGTACATAGCGGTTGAAGCAATGAAGGAGATTATTTCCCATTATTCATTCTTTGAAAGAAGTTAATTCTCCACATACAAACTTCTGATCTTGTCTGCAATCCTGACATTCCCTTCTGGCAAGGCTTGAGTGTGTTTTACCACATAGAATGTACAGCACAGAAACAGACCCAACAGGTCTATGCCAGTGTTTAAGGTCCACATGAGCCTCCTCCCTCTCTACTTCATCTAACCCTATTAGCATTTCCTTGTATTCCTTTCTCACTCATGTGCTTTATCTAGCTTCCCCTTAAATGCATCTATGCTAGTCACCTCACCTACTCCTTATGGTAGCAAGTTTCACATTCTAACCACTCTCTGGAAAAAGAAGTTTCTCCTGAATTCCCTATCGGATTTATTAGTGATTCTCTTATATTTATAGCCCCTAGTTCTGGTATCCCCACAAATGGAACCATCTGCTCCAAGTCTACCCAATCAAACTCTTTCATAATCTTAAAGTACTCGATCAGGTCACCCCTCAGTCTTTTTTCTAGAGAAAAGAGCCCCAGGCTGCTCAATCTTTCCTGATAGGTATAACCTCTCAGTTCTGGTATCATCCTATTAGATCTTTTTTGCACCTTCTCCAATGCCTCTATATCCTTTTTATAATATGGAGACCAGAACTGTTCACAGTAATCTAAGTGTGGTCTAACCAAGGTTCTACACAGGTTTAACATAACTTTTCTGCGTTTCAATTCTATCCCTGTAGAGATGAACCCCACTGCTTGGTTTGCTTTTTTAAAAAAAAAAATGGCCTTATTAACTTGTGTCGCTACTTTCAGTGATTTGTGTATCTGTACCCCCAGATCCCTTTGCTCCTCTACCCCATTTAGACTCCTATCCAAGCAGTATGTGGCCCCCTTATTCTTCCTGCTAAAATGCTTTAACTGCAAAGAGTTCTACTTAATAGGTTATTCTAATGTTTCAGTGCTCTTGCTTGCTTCTTATCTTCACTGCTGTCTTTCCAGGTCAAGAACTGAGAGCTTACGTCAGGATACGGTTGTTATACAACAGTATGACAAAACATCACCTTGAACAATCTGGTAGCCTTATAAATCAGGAGAAGTTTTATTTGAACTCAGGTCTCAGAGATTTAAGGATAAGATCCAAACTCACTGCACAGCCCCAAACCCAAGACAGTGTCCCAGGTGATATTCCTCCATGGGATGATAGTAAACCCATATTATATGTGGAGTTTGAACTTCTCAGAAAAACAATGAAGACTTTAGTTAAGAAAACTACAGCTTTCTTTATAATAAAGGGAGAGATAGGTAAAGAAGGGAAACTAAGATTAACCTGGTTCCTTTCTAGTTTTATTCTTTCCTTGTGCTGTTCAGTAAGCTCCATTATGGCTGTGGCATGATCTCTCTTCAAACATTCAATCTCCTCCTGCAGACTGACAATTCTCTCTCTTTCAGAGTCTATAACAGCCCGTTTCTCAGTCTTCTCCTCCTCCAGCCTTTGGAGCCGCTCTTCCACCTCTACCTCCACCTCCCGGGCAGTCTGCTGTGCACACTGGAGTCGTAGCCTGGTAATCTCTACAAAACACATATTATACATTTAATAAGTCCAAGAGTAAAAAAAGGTAATCCTTGTAATTTGAAAAACAATCAGAAAACTTGCATTCATTCGCCTAGTTTAAGAAACACTTACCAAATCACAAACCAGGAAATAGGATAACAGCATGCACATAACAGCACAACATCTAAAACAAATATTGGTGGTTAATACATTCTCAATTTTGATTCAGTTGCAGTAGGACTGAGAAACGCGGTCAGATACAATAAATCTACTATATAAGATCTGTATGTGCAACCACTGCCCATCCAGGGAAGGCCACCCACCTACAATTAAAATTCCCAGTCAGATAGTTAGGATTCAAGCTGACTGGCAATGGTGTTGAAATGCAGTACGCCTCAGCTCAGCACAATAAAATGAAACAGAAAGAGAAAGGATAACTAACAAGTTCGCAGTTCCAGTGTTGGAGAGGGAGCAGCGAGAAGGAAAGAGAAAGTACAGATGAGATGAGATAAAAGACTGTCTGTGCATAATCAATAGGTCTGTCCCAGCATTAACAGCAGGGTGAGTGTAGTGATTCTGGTCCTGGAGTAGCTAT
The DNA here is from genome assembly GCF_035084215.1 of Heptranchias perlo. NCBI lineage: Eukaryota > Metazoa > Chordata > Chondrichthyes > Hexanchiformes > Hexanchidae > Heptranchias > Heptranchias perlo. The sequence continues at coordinate 96,671,784 of NC_090331.1, read as the reverse complement.
CCAGAGGTCATGAGTTCAAATCCCATCATGGCAAGTTGTGAAACTGAATATTCAGTAACTCTGGTAATTTGTTGGCACCAGAAAAAGAAATAACCATAAAAGCTGCTGGTTTGTCTTTAAAACCCAAGTGGTGGGAACCTGCCACTCATACCCATTCCGGCCTACACTTGATTCCGATCCCTCACCGTGTAAGTGACTCGGTGTCCTCTGAAGTGGCCGAGCAAGCAACTCAATAGTAAAAACAATTAGAAGCCCCTCCAGGGCAACTAGTAAAGGGGGTAATAAACGTGGCCTTGACAGCATTGCCTGCATCCTGGAAGCAAATTTTAAAAAATTAACTCAGGCCACTGCAGGATCTTTTCGCATTAAATCAAATTTAGACAGTTACTTAGCCACATTATGCCTGTTCATTTCCAGTAAGTTACATCTACCAGTGGGTATTTGCAAGATATTCAATGCTCTGTAGTAACTGATCTATAATTTTTTGCAATTTTTTCCTCACACATCTCTGTTCAAGTTGAGACTAGCCAAGAACAATTTCTTAGGGTAGTGAAGTGTGTGCTGGAGATCAGTGCAGGGGCTACATGAATAACCTTGCATCCTGCCTCAGAAAAATGGCTGACACCTTCTAGCCAAGGATACACTTGTGCTTGTTCAAAGGATAGGTCACCATCAGGCATTCTGCAGAAGATGCACTTATCAACCAGTTGTCCAGATAACAATGGGTATGCAGTTGTTGCCATGCCCAGTGATAGGTACAAACGTACAAAAACGTTGGATAGGAAAAGACCAACTGATCCACCTAGCCTGTCCCATATAGTCGTAATGCCCAATGCATGATGATCGAGAGACACCCCCTACCCACCTGGTGCCATGTTATCTCCTGGGAGCGGCAAAAAAATCTAGGCCAATTAGAGAATAAAATCTGAAAATTCCTCTTCAACCTCTTTCGGTGATCAAAATTAGTTCAGGAGACCACATTGACCCTGACTTACAGGGGACCTACCTCTTGTACGAGGTGATCACCTTCCCAGCCAAAAACAGGTCCAGCTCGCTCTTGAAGGTATAGAGTGAATTAGCGTTCACCTCACAAGCCAGCAACCTGTTCCATAGGTCCACTATTCTCTGGGAAAAGAGCCGCCTTACATCTAACTAGTTCTGCCCTTATATAACTTGTAAGCGTGAACCCTGGTACTTCCTAACCTATCCAGTTAAAATTATTTGTTCACAACTCAATCTAGTCCCATTATTTTGTAAACCTCGATCAAATTGCCCCGCAGTCTACACTTCTCTGAAGTATACAGACCCAGCTCTTTAAGGCCATCTGGGTAGCTAAGATGTTTTAAACTGGGAATTAAACTTGTGATCCTCCTCTGCACCCTTTCCAAAGACTCAATAACCCCACTATGTGAGGGGACCGCAACTGGACAGTGGCCCAGAAATTGCTGGAAAAATAATGTAGAGTTCAGGGCGCCCACCATTATTAGTGCATAAAAAACCTAGCAATTTCAGAAGAATGAGAGGCGATCTTATTGAAACATATAAGATTGTGAAGGGGCTTGATCGGGTGGATGCAGTAAGGATGTTCCCAAAGATGGATGAAACTAGAACTAGGGGGCATAATCTTAGAATAAGGGGCTGCTCTTTCAAAACTGAGATGAGGAGAAACTTCTTCACTCAGAGGGTGGTAGGTCTGTGGAATTTGCTGCCCCAGGAAGCTGTGGAAGCTACATCATTAGATAAATTTAAAACAGAAATAGACAGTTTCCTAGAAGTAAAGGGAATTAGGGGTTATGGGGAGCGGGCAGGAAATTGGACATGAAGCTGAGTTCGGATCGGTCAATGCCCTGTGGGTGGCGCAGAGGGCCCAGGGGCTGTGTGGCCGGGTCCTGCTCCTACTTCTTGTGTTCTTTAGATTTGTGGTTGGGATCAGATCAGCCATGATCTTATTGAATGGCGGAGCAGGCTCGAGGGGCCGATTGGCCTACTCCTGCTCCAATTTCTTATGTTCTTATGTTCTTATGTAATTTGTGGCGAGGAAGAGATGCACCATGAATTACGAATCGTTGCAAATTGCTGAATGATTTGCACCACTCCGCTGTTAGCCTTGCATAAACGGGAGCTCACCATCAACCTCCTCGTGAGTGTCAAGAAATTGCTGGATTGCGCTGAAATATGAATGAATCTCATCACAGCCATTTAGGGCTGGTATTTCATGCTGTAAGGCCTCTGTTAATGACGTGATTTATCATCCAGACGTGAAACTCAACCTTGCAGGCCCAGAAAGGGAACAATTGAAACTGTGAACACTCATTCCTACAGGTAGTAAATTGTTCCTAGCGGTTTAAAAAAAATTTTTCTTACTTTTCCTATCTGTCTCTTAATCCAATCTTCCTTCCCCCTTTTCTATTTCTCTTTCTGTAACTAATTTGACTCTAATTCACCCTATTTCCTTCTTCGTTGTTTGCTGTTTCTTTCTCTATCCTTAAATTTCATTGGTCAAGGAGATAGACCATGAACCTGATGTTCATGCGGTCCCAGATGCTCCGTTGACGTCACTGCGCCATTATCAATTTGCGTTTCCAGCAATTTGCGACCCAAAAATAATACGATCCGTAGTGTGTATTAAAAAATCCAATTCACGTGCTCGCCGCGAGATGCGCCGCTCTACTAAACTCTGGGCCAGTATTCGACATGAGGCTTAACCTAGGTCTTGTACAAAGACAAAATGGTATGTTTTGTAGTGAATTATCCTGTGAAGACAGCCTGGTTGCTTTAGATATAGCTTCACAGCTTTGGTCATGAAACTTTAGAGGGTGATGCACAATAACACCCCAATCTTTTTCTTTCACCACTGGCTTCAATTTTGTTCCCTGTAAGCTGTATGTTTATTTAACTACACTACATTTTCTAAGTTAAACATCATTTGCCAAACACAGACCCATTCCCCCAACACATTGAAGATTGCTTGCAATAGTTGAGCATCCTCTACAGTCCTAACACTCACATATTCATGGAATGTATTCGAGACGCTTTCCTAGAGCAATTAGTCATGGAACCAACCAGGGGAGAGACTGTTTAAAATCTTTTTTATGTAATGAGATAGGGTTAATTAGTAATCTCAGAGGAAAAGAATCTGTGGGGAAGAGTGATCATAATAAAATAGAATTTCACATTAAGTTTTGAAAGTAACATACTTGAATCAGAAACTAGAGTCTTAAATTTAAATAAAGCCAATTACATGGGTGTGAGGGGTGAGTTGCCAAAGGTAGATTAGGAAATTAAATTAAAGGGTTTGACAGTTGAAAAGCAATGGCAAACATTTAAAGAAATATTTTAATATTCTCAACAAATATACATTCCATTGAGAAATAAAAACTCCATGGGAAAAGTGATCCACCCATGGCTAACTAAAGAAGTTAAGGAGAATATCAGATTGAAAGAAGAGGCCTTTAATGTTGCCAAGAAGAGAAATAAGCCTGGGGATAGGGCGAGTTTTAGAAACCAACAAAGGACAATAATAAAATTAATAAAAAGGAAGAAAATAGATGAAAGTAAACCAGCAAGAAATATAAAAACAGATTGTAAGAGCTTCTACAAGTGTGTAAAAAGGAAAAGAGTACCAAAAGTAAACATTGGTCCCTTAGAGATTGAGACAGGAGAAATTATAATGGGGAATAAGGAAATGGCAGATGCACTAAACAAATATTTTGTATCTGTCTTCACAGTAGAAGACACAAAAAGCATAACAGAAATAGTGGTGAACCAAGGGCTAAATGAGAGTGAGGAACTTAAAACAATTAATATCACTAGAGGAAAAGTACTGGACAAACTAATGGGAATAAAAGCCGACAAATTCCCTGGACACAATGGTCGACATCCTAGGGTTCTAAGAGGTGGCTGCAGAGATAACGGATGCATTGATTATGATCTATCAAAATTCTCTAGATTCTGGAACGGTCCCAGTGGATTGGAAAGTAGCAAATGTTACCCCGCTGTTCAAGACAGGAGGGAGAGAGAAAACAGGGAACTACAGGCAGTTAGCCTTACATGGGTCGTCAGGAAAATGCTGGAATCCATTATTAAGGAAGTGATAACACTTCCTTAACATGATTAGACAGAGTCAACAATGGTATATGAAAGAGAAATCGTGTTTGACAAATTTATTAGAGTTTTTGAGAATGTAACTAGCAGGGTAGATAAAGGGGAACTAGTGGATGTAATATATTTGGCTTTTCAAAAGGCATTCGATAAGGTGCCACATAAAAGGTTGTTACACAAGGTACGGGGTCACGGGGTTGGGGGTAATATATTAGCATGGATAGAGGATTGGTTAAAGGATTGAAAACAGAGAGTAGGGTTAAATGGGTCATTTTCAGGTTGGCAGGCTGTAACTAGTGGGGTACCGCAAGGATCGGTGCTTGGGCCTCACCAATTTACAATCTATATTAATGACTTAGACGAAGGGACCGATGTATCCAAGTTTGCAGACGATACAAAGCTAGGTAGGAAAGTAGGCTGTGAGGAGGACAAAGAGTCTGCAAAGGGATATAGACAGAATAAGTGAGTGGGCAAGAAGGTGGCAGATGTGCCACTTTGGTAGGACGAATAGAAAAACAGAATATTTTTTAAATGGTGAGAAACACCACTTGACATTTCGGCAGGACAGGAAGCTGGGAAAAGGTGGAGGGGCAGCTCTGTTAATTAAGGGTAAGATGAGTGTTTTAGAGAGAAATGACCTTAGTTCTAAAGACCAAGATGTAGAATCAGTTTGGGTAGAGATAAGAAATAGTAAAGGCAAGAAGTCACTTGTGGGAGTAGTTTATAGGCCCCCTAACAGTAACCACAGTGTAAGACAGGGTATACAGGAAGAAATAATGGGGGCTTGTGAGAAAGCAACAGTGATAAACATGGGTGATTTTAATCTACATATAGATTGGACGAATCTGATTGGCAAAGGTAGCCTGGAAGATGAGTTCATAGAGTGCTTTCGGGACAGTTTCTTAGAGCAGCACATCCTGGAGCCAACCAGAGAGCAGGCTATTCTAGATCTGGTAATGTGCAATGAGACAGGATTAATTAATGACCTCATTGTAAAGGAGCCTCGAGGTAGCAGTGATCACAATATGATCGGAGCGGCTGCAGGACATTCTGGAGGGGGAGGGTGAACAGCCAGTTGTCGTGGTGCATATAGGTACCAACGATATAGGTAAAAAACAGGATGAGGTCCTACAAGCTGAATTTAGGGAGTTAGGAGTTAAACTAAAGAGTAGGACCTCAAAGGTAGTAATCTCAGGATTGCTACCAGTGCCACGGGCAAGTCAGAGTAGGAATGACAGGATAGCTAAGATGAATACGTGGCTTGAGAGATGGTGCAAGAGGGAGGGATTCAAATTCCTGGGCCATTGGAACCGGTTCTGGGGGAGGTGGGACCAGTACAAATTGGACGGTCTGCATCTGGGCAGGACTAGAACCAATGTCCTAGGGGGAGTGTTTGCCAGTGCTGTTGGGGAGGGTTTAAACTAATGTGGCAAGGGGATGGGAACCGATGCAGGAAGTCAGTGGGAAATAAAATGGTGACAGAAACAAAAGGCAGTAAGGGAGAGTGTACAGAACATGACCGGACAGATGGTCTGAGAAAGCAGGGCAAAGACCAAGGGAAGTCGAGATTAAACTGCATTTATTTCAATGCAAGAAGTCTGATGGGCAAGGCAGATGAACTCAGGGCATGGATGGGTACATGGGACTGGGATGTTATAGCTATTACTGAAACATGGATAAGGGAGGGGCAGGACTGGCAGCTCAATGTTCCAGGGTACAGATGCGATAGGAAAGATAGAGCAGGAGGTAAGAGAGGAGGGGGAGTTGCGTTCTTGATTAGGGAGAACATCACGGCAGTAGTGAGAGGGGATATATCCGAGGGTTCGCCCACTGAGTCTATAAGGTTGAACTGAAAAATAAGAAGGGAGAGATCACTTTGATAGGATTGTACTACAGACCCCCAAATAGTCAACGGGAAATTGAGGAGCAAATATGTAAGGAGATTACAGACAGCTGCAAGAAAAATAGGGTGGTAATAGTAGGGGACTTTAACTTTCCCAACATTGACTGGGACAGCCATAGCATTAGGGGCTTGGATGGAGAGAAATTTGTTGAGTGTATTCAGGAGGAATTTCTCATTCAGTATGTGGATGGCCCGACTAGAGAGGGGGCAAAACTTGACCTCCTCTTGGGAAATAAGGAAGGGCAGGTGACAGAAGTGTTAGTGAGGGATCACTTTGGGACAAGTGATCATAATTCCATTAGTTTTAAGATAGCTATGGAGAAGGATAGGTCTGGCCCAAAAGTTAAAATTCTAAATTGGGGAAAGGCCAATTTTGATGGTATTAGACAGGATCTTTCAGAAGTTGATTGGGAGAGTCTGTTGGCAGGCAAAGGGACGTCTGGTAAGTGGGAGGCTTTCAAAAGTGTGTTAACCAGGGTTCAGGGTAAGCACATTCCTTATAAAGTGAAGGGCAAGGCTGGTAGAAGTAGGGAACCTTGGATGACTCGGGAGATTGAGGCACTAGTCAAAAAGAAGAAGGAGGCATATGACATGCATAGGCAGCTGGGATCAAGTGGATCCCTTGAAGAGTATAGAGATTGCCGGAGTAGAGTTAAGAGAGAAATCAGGAGGGCAAAAAGGGGATATGAGATTGCTTTGGCAGATCAGGCAAAGGTGAATCCAAAGAGCTTCTACAAATACATAAAGGGCAAAACGGTAACCAGGGAGAGAGTAGGGCCTCTTAAGGATCAACAAGGTCATCTATGTGCGGAACCACAAGAAATGGGTGAGATCCTGAATGAATATTTCACATCGGTATTTACGGTTGAGAAAAGCATGGATGTTAGGGAACTTGGGGAAATAAATAGTGATGTCTTGAGGAGTGTACATATTACAGAGAGGGAGGTGCTGGAAGTCTTAACGCGCATCAAGGTAGATAAATCTCCGGGACCTGATGAAATGTATCCCAGGACGTTATGGGAGGTTAGGGAGGAAATTGCGGGTCCCCTAGCAGAGATATTTGAATCATCATCCGCTACAGGTGAGGTGCCTGAAGACTGGAGGGTAGCAAATGTTGTGCCTTTGTTTAAGAAGGGCGGCAGGGAAAGCCTGGGAACTACAGACCAGTGAGCCTGACATCTGTAGTGGGTAAGTTGTTAGAGGGTATTCTGAGGGACAGGATCTACAGGCATTTGGAGAGGCAGGGACTAATTAGGAACAGTCAGCATGGTTTTGAGAGGAAAATCATGTCTCACGAATTTGATTGAGTTTTTTGAAGGGGTAACCAAGAAGATAGATGAGGGCTGTGCAGTAGACGTGGTCTACATGGACTTCAGCAAAGCATTTGACAAGGTACCGCATGGTAGGTTGTTACAGAAGGTTAAATCTCATGGGATCCAAGGTGAGGTAGCCAATTGGATACAAAATTGGCTTGACGACAGAAGACAGAGGGTGGTTGTAGAGGGTTGTTTTTCAAACTGGATGCCTGTGTCCAGCGGTGTGCCTCAGGGATCGGTGCTGGGTCCGCTGTTATTTGTTATTTATATTAATGATTTGGATGAGAATTTAGGAGGCATGGTTAGTAAGTTTGCAGATGACACCAAGATTGGTGGCATTGTGGACAGTGTAGAAGGTTATCTAGGATTGCAACGGGATCTTGATCAATTGGGCCAGTGGGCCGATGAATGGCAGATGGAGTTTAATTTAGATAAATGTGAGGTGATGCATTTTGGAAGATCGAATCGGGCCAGGACCTATGCCGTTAATGGTAGGGCGTTGGGGAGAGTTATAGAACAAAGAGATCTAGGAGTACAGATTCATAGCTCCTTGAAAGTGGCGTCACAGGTGGATGGGGTGGTGAAGAAGGCATTCGGCATGCTTGGTTTCATTGGTCAGAACATTGAATGCAGGAGTTGGGATGTCTTGTTGAAGTTGTACAGGGCATTGGTGAGGCCACACTTGGAGTACTGTGTACAGTTCTGGTCACCCTATTATAGAAAGGATATTATTAAACTAGAAAGAGTGCAGAAAAGATTTACGAGGATGCTACCGGGACTTGATGGTTTGACTTATAGGGAGAGGTTAGACAGACTGGGACTTTTTTCCCTGGAGAGTAGGAGGTTAAGGGGTGATCTTATAGAAGTCTATAAAATAATGAGGGGCATAGATAAGGTCGATAGTCAAAATCTTTTCCCAAAGGTAGGGGAGTCTATCACGAGGGGGCATAGATTTAAGGTGAGAGGGGAGAGATACAAAAGGGTCCAGAGGGGCAATGTTTTCACTCAAAGGGTGGTGAGTGTCTGGAACGAGCTGCCAGAGGCAGTAGTAGAGGCGGGTACAATTTTGTCTTTTAAAAAGCATTTGGACAGTTACATGGGTAAGATGGGTATAGAGGGATATGGGCCAAGTGCAGGCAATTGGGACTAGCTTAGTGGTATAAACTGGGCGACATGGACATGTTGGGCCGAAGGGCCTGTTTCCATGTTGTAACTTCTATGATTCTATGATTCTATGATTGAATTTTGCATTCAGTTTGAGGGAGAGAAGAGTAAGTCTAAGACTAGTGTTTCAAACTTAAATAAGGGCAATTATGAGGGCATGAAGACAGAGCCGGCTAAAGTGAACTGGGAACTTAGGTTAAGGCATATATCAGTAGAGAACACGCAGCAAAGATACATTCCAGTGAGAAAGAAAGACTCGAGGGGAAGGACATACCATCCGTGGATAACTAAAGAAGTTAAAGATAGTATCAAATTGAAAGAAAAAGCATACAATTCCGTGAAGATTAGTGGCCGGTCAGAAGATTGGACAGAATATAAAAAACAGCAAAGAATGACTAAAAGAATAATAAGGAGGGAGAAATTAGAGTACGAGAGAAAGCTAGCTAGAAAGAAATATAAAAACAGATAGTAAGAGTTTCTACAGGGATTTAAAAAGGAAAAAAAAGAGTAAGTAAAGTGAGCGTTGGCTCTCTAGAGAGTGAGCCTGCGGAATGAATAATGGAGAATAAGGAAATGGCGGATGAATTGAATAGATATTTTGCATCCGTCTTCACTGTAGAGGGTACAAGTAACATGCTAGAAATAATTGTGAATCAAGAGGTGAATGGGAGGGAGGAACTTAAAACATTTATAATCACCAGGGAAAGGGTTTTGAAAAAAATATTAGAACCAAAAGCTGACTAGTCCCCAGGTCCTTATGAACTTCATCCTAGGGTCTGAAAAGAAGTCACTGCAAAGATGCATTGGTATTAATTTTCCAAAATTTCCTAGATTCTGGAAGGGTCCCATCAGATTGGAAAATAGCGAATGTACCTCCTCTATTCAAGAAAGGAGGGAGACAGAAAGCAGGAAACTACAGGTCAGTTAGCTTAACATCTGTCATAGGGAAAATGCTAGAATCTATTATTAAGGAGGTTATAGCAGGGCACTATGAAAATCTCAATGCAATCACGCAGAGTCAACACGGCTTTGTGAAAGGGAAATCGTGTTTGACTAATTTATTAGAGTTCTTTGAGGAAGTAACAAGCAACATGGATAAAGGGGATCCTGTGGATGTGGTGGACTTGGGATTTCCAGAAGGCTTATGACAAGGCCACATCAAAGGCGACTACACAAAATAAGAGCTCATGGTGTAGGGGGTAACATATTAGCATGGATTTAGTTAACGGCTTAACTGTGCGTGAACATCTATCCAATAGTGATCATAACATAATCGAGTTCAATGTAGTGTTTGAAAGGGAAAAAAGTGAATCAGCTGCTAAGATTCTAGACTTGGGTAAGGCCGACTTCAATGGGATGAGACGGAGACTGTCCACAGTAAACTGGGCAAATCTGTTAATGGGTAAAACGAATGATGATCAGTGGGAAATGTTTAAAGAAACATTTAACGTGATACAGAATCGGCTTATACCCCGAGGGGCAAGAACTCTACTTGCCAAAAAAAACAGCCATGGACAACTAAAGAGGTAAGGGGCAGTATAAGACATAAGGAAAGGGCATACAAAAAGCAAAAAATGGCACAGATCCTGACGAATGGGAAAGATACAAAGATCAACAAAGGGTCACAAAACAGATAGCAAGGGCTGCAAAAAGAGAGTATGAAAAGAAACTCGCAAGGGATATCAAAACCAATACGAAGAACTTTTATAGTTTTTATAGTTATATTAGGAAAAAGAGGGTGGTCAGCAGCAGTGTTGGCCCCTTAAAAACTGAAAGTGGGGATATTGTCATTGACAATGGGGAAATGGCGGACATATTGAACAATTACTTTGCGTCAGTATTTACTGTAGAAAAAGAGGATAGCATGCCGGAAATCCCAAGAAAACTAATATTGAATCGGGGACAGGGACTCGATAAAATTAACATAAGTAAAGCAACAGTAATGAAGAAAATAATAGCACTAAAGAGTGACAAATCCCCAGGACCAGATGGTTTCCATCCCAGGGTTTTAAAGGAAGTAGGTGAGCACATTGCGGATGCCCTAACTATAATCTTTCAAAGTTCTCTAGATTCAGGAACTGTCCCTCTAGATTGGAAAATTGCACATATCACTCTGCTTTTTAAGAAAGGAGAGGGAAACCGGGGAATTATAGACTAGTTCGCCTAATATCTGTTGTGGGGAAAATGCTGGAGTCTATAATTAAGGATAGGGTGACTGAACACCTCGAGAATTTTCAGTTAATCAGAGAAAGCCAGCATGGATTTGTGAAAGGTAGGTCGTGCCTGACAAACCTGATTCAATTTTTTGAAGAGGTGACTAAAGTAGTGGGCAGGGAAATGTCAATGGGTGTTATTTATATGGACTTCCAGAAGGCATTTGATAAAGTCCCACATAAGAGACCGTTAGCTAAGATAGAAGCCCATGGAATCGAGGGAAAAGTACGGACTTGGTTAGGAAGTTGGCAGGATGTGACTAGTGGAGTCCCGCAGGGATCTGTCTTGGGGCCTCAATTATTCACAATATTTATTAACGACTTAGATGAAGGCATAGAAAGTCTCATATCTAAGTTTGCCGATGACACAAAGATTGGTGGTATTGTAAGCAGTGGAGATGAAAACATAAAATTACAAAGCGATATTGATAGATTAGGTGAATGGGAAAAACTGTGGCAAATGGAATTCAATGTAGACAAATGTGAGGTCATCCACTTTGGATCAAAAAAGGATAGAACAGGGTACTTTCTAAATGGTAAAAAGTTAAAAACAGTGGATGTCCAAAGGGACTTAGGGGTTCAGGTACATAGATCATCCAAGTGTCATGAACAGGTGCAGAAAATAATCAAGAAGGCTAATGGAATGCTGGCCTTTATATCTAGAGGACTGGAGTACAAGGGGGCAGATGTTATGCTGCAGCTATACAAAACCCTGGTTAGACCGCACCTGGAGTCCTGTGAGCAGTTCTGGGCACCGCACCTTCGGAAGGACATATTGGCCTTGGAGGGAGTGCAGCGTAGGTTTACTAGAATGATACCCGGACTTCAAGGGTTAAGTTACGAGGAGAGATTACACAAATTGAGGTTGTATTCTCTAAAGTTTCGAAGGTTAAAGGGTGATCTGATCGAAGTTTATAAGATATTAAGGGGAACAGATAGGGTGGATAGAGAGAAACTATTTCCGCTGGTTGGGGATTCTAGGAGTAGGGGGCACAGTCTAAAAATTAGAGCCAGACCTTTCAGGAGCGAGATTAGAAAACATTTCTACACACAAAGGGTTGTAGAAGTTTGGAACTCTCTTCCGCAAACGGCAATTGATACTAGCTCAATTGCTAAATTTAAATCTGAGATCGATAGCTTTTTGGCAACCAAAGGTATTAAGGGATGTGGGCCAAAGGCAGGTATATGGAGTTAGATCACAGATCAGCCATGATCTTATCAAATGGCGGAGCAGGCACGAGGGGCTGAATGGCCTACTCCTGTTCCTATGTTCTTATAAAGGATTGGTTAGCTAACAGGAAACAGAGAGTAGGCATAAATGGGTCATTTTCAGATTGGCAAGATGTAACGAGTGGCATGCCACAGGGATCGGTGCTTGGGCCTCAACTATTTACAATCTATATCAATGACTTGGATGAAGGGACCGAATGTATGGTTGCTAAATTTGCTGATGACACAAAGGTCGGTAGGAAAGTAAGTTGTGAAGTGGAAATAAGGAGTCTGCAAAGGAATAGAGATAGGTTAAGTGAATGGGCAAAAATTTGGCAGATGGAGTATAAGGTGAGAAAATGTGAACTTGTCCACTTTGGCAGGAGGAATAGAAAAGCAGTATCTTATTTAAATGGAGAGAGACTGCAGAACTCTGAGGTACAGAGGGATCTGGGTATCCTAGTACATGAATCATAAACTTAGCATGCAGGTGTAGCAAGTGATTAGGAAGGCAAATGGAATGTTGTCATTTATTGCAAGGGGAATGGAATATAAAAGTAGAGATGTTTTGCTACAGTTGTACACGGCATTGGTGAGACCACATCTAGAATACTGTTTGCAGTTTTGGTCATCTTATTTAAGAAAGGACATAATTGCTTTGGAGGCGATTCAGAGAAGGTTCACTCGACTGATTCCTGGGATGAGGGGCATATCTTATGAGGAAAGGTTGGACAAGTTGGGCCTGTATACATTGGAGTTTAGAAGAATGAGAGGTGATCTTATTGAAACATATAAGATCCTGAGGGGACTAGAAGGGATAGATGCTGAGAGGATGTTTCCCCTTGTGGGAGAGACTAGAACTAGGGATTAACCTAACCCTAACGCAATTTAAAAATAAGGGGTCTCCCATTTAAGACGGAGATGAGGAGAAATTTTTTCTCTCAGAGGGTCGTGAGTCTGTGGAACTCCCTTCTCCAGAGAACAGTGGAGGCAGGGTCATTGAATATTTTTAAGGCTGAGTTAGATAAATTCCTGATTAACAAGGTTACAGTAGGTAGATGGGAAAGTAGGGTTAAGGTCGCAATCAGGTCAGCCATGGTTTTATCAAATGGCAGAGCAGGCTCGAGGGGCCATATGACCTCCTGCTCTTAATTCATATGTTCGTATGTAAACTATTAAATGTTGCTGTTGAGAGAGACTTGGGTGTCCTCGTAGAAGAAACACAAAATGTTAGCATGGAAGTACAGCAGGCAATTAGGAAAGCAAATGGCATGTTGGCCTTTATTGCAAGGGGGTTAGAGTATAAGAGCAAGAAAGTCTTGCTACAGTTGTACAGGGCGTTAGCGAGACCTCATCTGGAGTACTGCAGTTTTGGCCGCCTTATCTATGGAAGCATATACTTGCCTTAGAGGCGGTGCAACAAAGGTTTACTCGATTAATTCCTGGGATGAAAGGGTTGTCCTATGAAGAGAGTTTGAGTAGAATGGACCTATACTCTCTGGAGTTTAGAAGAATGAGAGGTGACCTCATTGAAACATATAAGATTCTGAGGGGGCTTGACAGGGTAGATGCTGAGAGGTTGTTTCCTCTGGCTGGAGAGTCTAGAACTAGGGGGCACAGTCACAGAATAAGGGGTCGGCTATTCAAGACTGAGATGAGGAGGAATTTCTTCACGCAGGCGGTTGTTAATCTTTGGAATTCTCTACCCCAGAGGGCTGTGAATGCTGAGTCATTGACTATATTGAAGGCTGAGATGGATAGATTTTTGGACTCTAGGGGAATCAAGGGATATGGGGATCGGGCGGGAAAGTGGAATTGAGGGCGAAGATCAGCCATGATCTGATTGAATGGTGGAGCAGGCTCGAGTGGCCATATAGCCTACTCTTGCTCCTATTTCTTATGTTCTTATAGCTTTGTATCATCTGTAACTTGTGGATCATTCCCCCCGATACCTACATCTAGGTCATTAACAAAAATAGTAAAAGAGCAACAGTCCTAACACTGATCCCTGTGGGACAACACCGGTAGCCAGTCTCCAAGCAGATCCAAATCCATTACAGCAACTTTCTGCCTTTGGGCATTCAGCCAATTCTTAATCCGCCGCAGCAGATTACCACAAATTCCACAACCTTGTAGAGTAGTCCTTGAGGTTCCCTATCAAAGGTTTTCTGAAAGTCCAGGTAAACAATGTCCACTGAGTTGCCCTCATCCACTAACTTAATAACTTCAAAAAACTTGATGAAATTAGTAAGACATGAGCTTGTTTTCCAGAAGCCATGTTGACGGTCCCTGATGATACCTTCTCTATCTAAGTGGTCTTATTATACCTTTGAGCATCTTAGCTATTGATGAAGTCAAACTAATGGGTCTATACTTACCTGGCTCTAACTTAGCATCCTTTTTAAAACTTGGAACTACATTAGCATACTTCCAATCTGAGAGAACAGTCCCACACTCCAGCAAGCTATTAAAGATATGGGCAAGGGGCTTGCATAGCATCTGTCCCATTTATTTTAAGGACCTTCATTAGATGTCATTTCGGCCAACAGCCCGATTTATTTTAAGGTTCCTTATCCTAACTTTATTTCCTTATCTATTTTAATATTAATTTTACTGTTAACAGAACATCTTGCTGCTGTTCGCTGAGCAGCATCTTCAAGAGTAAAGACTGATAAGTAAAGGCCCTGCAGCTGACTTTAAGGCTAAAGTACTGGTAATGGATCAACATTAAATTGACTCTTTTAGGTATTTCCTGTGCTCAGGTGAACGGTGGCTACCTCTCCTGTATGATCTGCAAGGCAGTGGCCATCTTGAGCTTTTCCTTCAGGATGAAGATATTCGGAGCCCTGGGGCCAGGAGTCATCCTGTGCTTTGGGAGAGTAATGGGAGTTAAAAACAAAACATTTTTCCTACCTGATAAAATCTTTTCTACAGCCCTAGCGGGTAGCAGTTTTGGACCTTGCCCACATCTCTTTGCACCGTCCCAAGAAAGCCAGCCCCAAGAATTTTCAAGGGAGCTCAAAAAATGGAAGAAGCAGTCTTCCTTCAATTGTCCTCACCCATGCTTCGGACAAAATCTGCAACCTTTCTGAACATTTAGATACCCTGCCCCAATGGAGTTTCCTCCAATAACTACAGGCTAAGTGGTTGAGGTTGCCACAATTGAAGAATGTAGGAAGAGCACGTTTATTTTCTCCAGGGTCCACTGCCTGTCTCAGTGGGGGTCAAATTATGTCCCAGATTGAATACTGCCTTAATCTGAAAGGACAAGGATGTCTTCACTGAGAAGCTTGGTCCAATGCAGAGCCAACTGAAACAATCCCTTTGATTACATAATTTGTGTGGATTTCAGCTTTTAGTGGTGCTTTTAAGTGCTTTGATTTTTAAGCGTGTTTGATTTTAAGTGCTTTACGTAGAGAAAATGTTTCCACTTGTGGGGAAGTCCAAAACTAGAGGTCATAAACGTAAAATAGTTGCTAATAAATACAATAGGGAATTCAGGAGAAACTGCTTTACCCAAAGGGTGGTAAGAATGTGGAACGTGCTACCATAAGAAGTAGTTGAGGCAAATAGCATAGATTCATTTAAGAGGAAACTAGATAAGCACATGAGGGAGATAGGAATAGAAGGAAATGCTGATAGGGTTAGATGAAGTAGGGAGGGAGGAGGCTCGTGTGGAGTATAAACACCAGCATAGACCAGTTGGGCCGAATGGCCTGTTTCTGAGCTGTAGTTTTGAAGTAACTCGATTTGTTCTGGCAATCTAAATTTTTGATCCAGCACAAGCCAATATCTGAGCAAGCTGTCCTAGCTCCCATGTCTCAGACTTCCCTGTCTGACTGCTGTAAGAGCTTCACTGTCTAGCCCATGTTTATGGACCATGCCATCAACTCACAAATCACAAGCTCACTGTGTAGAATCATGCCACTGTGGGCAGCGGTCAATTGGAGGCACACACTAATCAACAGGTTCTGGGGGTACTTGTAACCAGGCTCGTTCTAACACCAATTCTGGAACCATTGATAACTGCCTCACATAGGCCAGTTCAAATTCTATTACATGGTGCCCAGTGACTGTCACATAATGGTGTATATTGACTTAAAAATGTAAGTATTATCCATTATTATGTGGCTCTGCAATAGATTAGATCCAGTCTACGTGAGGAAGTTATGTTTTTTTGAGAGTTTGTTACCTTTCAGATGCTCCTCAGAGAGTCGAGCTTGTAACTGTTCTAATTCTAGACAGTGTTTTGTCTTCAGCTCTCTACTCTCTGCCAAGTATCTCTGTGACAGTCCTCTTTCAACCTTCAGAAGCTCCTCTTTGTGCATCAAAGAGGTGTCCATCTCCTGTTTGTGTTTCCCCTCCAGCTGCAGCCGAAGCATTTTTATTTCTTCCTGAAAGGTAAACAGAAACATGATCACAACCTGTTAATGCGAATCATCTTAACCAGCTGCATGTACATTTCTCTTCACTCTTAAAATAAAATCCAAAAGAATAAAACTTTTACCAGGCTCCTGCAACCATTTAAGAAAAAAATCTTGAATCTGTTGCCATGGATTGGCACCAAGTTGAGGAGAACATAGGAACAGGAGGAGGCCATTCAGCCCCTCGAGCCTGTTCCGCCATTCAATTACATCATAGCTGATCTGTATCTTAACTCCGTCTACCCACCTTGGTTCCATAACCCTTAATACCCTTGCCTAACGAAAATCTATCAAACGCAGTTTTGAAATTTACAATTGACCCCCAGCCTCAGCTTTTTGGGGGAAGAGTTCCAGATTTCCACTCCCCTTTGTGTGAAGAAGTGCTTCCTGACATCACCCCTGAACGGCCTAGCTCTAATTTTAAGGTTATGCCCTCTTGTTCTGGACTCCTCCACCAGAGGAAATAGTTTCTCTCTAACTGCCCTATCAAATCCTTTGATTATCTTACAACACCTCAATTAGATCACCCCTTAGTCTTCTATATTTAAGGGACTACAAGCCTAGTCTATGCAACGTGTCCTCATAATTTAACCCTTTTAGCCCCGGTATCATTCTGGAGAATGCAATGCACCCCCTCCAAGGCCAATATATCCTTCCTGAGGTGCGGTGCCCTGATGGGGTCTAACCAGAGCTCTGAACAGCTGTAACTAAGTTCCATCCCTTTGTATTCCAGCCCTCGAGATTAAAAGCCAACATTCCTGTAGCCATTTAAATTATTTTTTGTACCCGTCCAGTAGCTTTTAGTGATTTCTGTACTTGGATCCCTAAATCTCTCTGATCATCCACAGTTCCTAATTTCTCGCGGTTTAGAAAATACTCTGATCTATCTTTCTTAGATCCAAAATGGATGACCTCACACTTTCCCATATTGAACTCTATCTGCCATAGTTTTGTCCACTCACTTAATCTTTCAATGGCGCATTGCAACTTTCTGTTCCCATCCACGCCATTAACTGTGCCACCTAACTTAGTGTCGTCAGCAAACTTGAATATACGGCTCTCTAGTCCTTCATCCTAATCAATTATAAATATAGTGAAAAGCTGAGGCCCCAGTACAGATCCCTGGGGGACACCACTTGTTACTTCCTGCCAATTTGTGTACATACCCACTACCCTACTCTCTGACTCCTACCTCCTAACCAATTCTCTAACCATGTCAATAGGTTACCTCCAATTCTATGTGCTTTCACTTCTGTTAACAATCTCTTATGTGGAACCTTGTCAATGCCTTCTGGAAGTCCATATAAATACTATCCACAGATACTCTCTTATCTACCACATTAGTTACCTCCTCAAAAAATTAAACTAGGTTCGTTAGAAATGACTTACCCGTTACAAATCCACACTGGCTCTCTCTGATCAGCTCATATTTGTCCAAATGCTTAGTCACTCTGTCCCTAATAATGGATTCTAGTAACTTCTCCACAATGGATGTTAGACTAATAGGCCTATAATTATCTAGTTTCTCTCTCTTACACTTCTTAAATAATGGAAAGAAGGCTTCTGGGCTGTGCAAACAACTCCCAGCAGCTGGATACAGAGTAACATTAGCTGGGAATGTGTGTGAGGGAAAGAAATGTAAATAAAAGATTCTCTTTTCCCTACATATTATTTTACAAAGTTCTTCATTTTAAAATAATACCCAGCCTATAGAAAGTATCCATTCTGTATCCACTTAGTATATTTTAAACAACATTTAAATACAGCTGCAATGCAAGGAAAAAATGCATAAAATTTACAAGTCAAAACGACACTTCTTTCATCTACCTCTTTTTCATGTCCTCTCTCACCCCATTAACTTTCAGACCAGTCAATAAGGAAAAGGCTCTCTCTTAGTTTCTGGATTACATACAAGTCACAAAAGGGTTAGATGGTACCGAGTTACACAAATGAGGAAGGACCCAGATATGATGACTAACGTGTGCTGAGCTGGTAGTGGGGGTATAGTATAGTACAACTTGACTTATACTGATCAGGGCTGTCACCTCCAAGGACTATCCAGGGGCCCCTGCTGGAATGTACACGTGTAGAAAAATTCACTCAGTCGTAATTGCCTCATATCCAAACAGTTCACTAAGACTTACTGTCCAGATTTGGATGTAAAGAATGGCCACTTGGATGAGATGCCAAATGGCTGCTGTCAACTGTTCCCATTGGCGGAAGGGTCAAGGACCAGAGGACTTAGATTTAAGGTGACTGGCAAAAAAACCAAAGGTGACATGAGGAAAAACTATTTTACACAGCGAGTGGTTAGGATCTGGAAAGCACTGCCCGAGGGGGTGGTGGAGGCTGCTTCAATCATAGGCATTCAAAAGGGAACTGGATAAGTACTTGAAAGGAAAAAATTTGCAGGGCTATGGGGAAAGGGTGGGACCAGCTGGATTGCTCTTGCATAGAGCCGGCACGGACTCGATGGTCCGAACGGCCTCCTTCCATGTTGTAACCTTTCTATGATTCTATGAACTGTGAAACAATACTACGGAGTAATGCATCAACTTCATGAGATGGAGGGGAGACTGCAATGGAAAAGGGTAAAAATTACCCTGCAGGAAACTAACAGCTCCAGCATTGGTGCAGTCTGAGTCTGTGTGTAACAGAACTGGACAATGGAAATCTTCATACCATATTTATCACCCAGCAATGGAAACAACATGATCTCTTCACAGGTCATCTGCATGTAAGACCCAGGGAAATTTTCATGAGCAAGAGTCAACTAATGCATTGCATGGTCAAGAACATACCTGGGAGTGCTGTCACAGTACAGTGAAGCACCAATCTATTGTGCTATGTAGTAGTGAAATATAGGCTTGTGCCATGATTCACCAGATGTGAGTCATCAATCCAAGCCACACATCCATGGGTCAGTGAAAACTGGGCCCAAGCACTTCCTCAAAGAAAGCCTAGGAGGAGGGAGAAGGCACTCCTCCCATCACCCAATTCAGTGTAAATCAAGGAGCAAGCCTGGGACCTAGCTGATCTGTATGGTGCAGCTACTCAGTGCATTAAATAGCTGAGCCATCATGGGAGTCTTGTAAAGATTACTTGGAAAAAGCATGTTTCCTTAGGGAATTGTCTCAAATTACCTTGTATTCTTCCAGCTTTTGTGCTAACTCTTCCACAATCTGAATCCTATGCTGGAAGTAATCCTTCTCAGTGAGATCAGAAAACGACAGCAAAGACAAACTGGCAAGAAGAATAAATACAAAAAACTTAAAAAGCACAGCATGGATATATTCTATTAAATAGTACGACGCATCTCCTCACACTGGAAATAAAAGACAATATCAACCTTCAGGTTTCCTTCAAAGCCCATTAACAAAGCATCAAACACAGCAATGTGGAGTTCAAAAAAAAAATCACACCATTAACCCCCAAAACATCACAGCATGGAGTGCTGCAGGCCAGCTCGCTCAACAACTATTAAGTAGAACCTCACATAATTAAAGCATGAAGTATTGCAGTCTGGCTTAATCTCGAAAAACAAAACCAGAATGATGAGAAATCAGTGTATCATGGATGTTATGCTCCCTCTCTTTTAGCAAAGTTATCTATGGTAATATACACTCAAGTTACTTTTCGATTAACCTAACTGAAATTAAATAACCTCGCCTCTGAGTCAGAAGGTTGCGGGCTCATGTCCCAATTTAGAGATCTGAGCACTTAATCTAGACTGACATTTCTGTGCAGTACTGAGGGAGTGCTACACTGTCAGAGGTGCCATCTTTCAAATGAGACCTTAAACTGAGGCTCCGTCTACCCTTTCAGGCGGATGCAAAAGATTCAATGGCACTATTTGAAGAACAGCAGGGAGTTCTCCCTGGTGCCTGACCAATATTTATTCCTCAACCAATATTACTAAAACAAATTATCTGGTCATTATCTCATTGCTCTTTGTATGACCTTGCTGTGTGCAAATTGGCCACTGTGTTTGCTACATTACAACAGTGGCTACACTTCAAAGATGCTTAATTGGCTGTAAAGCGCTGAGAGACGTCTTGAGGATGTGAAAGGCACTGTAAAAATGCAAGTTCTTGCTTTAGACGGAGAGGGAGAGGGAGAGGGAGAGGGAGAAAGAAACACACACACACAGGAGGGCAGACAGAGACACATATATACTCCACTTTACGCTTCTCCATCTGAACACGTGAGCCTCCCTGAAGCAGCAGTTTTTCTCTTTTGCCGGACTGCTCCTCCCAACCAGACCTTTGACCTGCTGTTTCTTACCCTCCTACTGCTTCACCCACCACAGCCCCCAACTTCACCGTTCACCATGGTTGCTCCGCTCTTCTACGTGCACTGCTAAATTGGCTACCAGCTGACTTTGCCAGTTACCTTCACAGCTCCCAACTTTGCCACTCTCCATGCCCACCCCTGTCTCCATGACTACTGGGTAAATTCCATGGAGAGGAAATGCAGAACAAGAGAGTAGAAGAGAGGCAGGAGGGCAGAAAGGGAAATACATCCATGAGAAAACACATCACTATTTTGGTTGCACTGCAGGCAGATTGGATTGTGTCAGTGATTTGGATTCAAACTGCTGTTTGAATAGTCACACTTAATGGGCTACTCTGATAGCTCAATCTCACTGAAGCGTGCCGATCAAATCCTAGGTTCATTCTCTAGGCTTGTGCTGCATTAACTGATGTGAGCTGAAGGTGGGTTACATCAGCAGGGAGGAGGTGTGGAAGCACTACAATTGGCTACATCCCAGATTTGGGTGACAGAAATCATGTGTATGGGGATGTCCAAGGAGAACAGGATTGAGCTCAGCTGTGTTAATCCCCCTGCCTGCTGGCCCATGGACAAAGAATGAATACGTGGACAAAGTATTGAAACTGTGCCAGTGCCTGTGGAACCAACCCCCCAAACGTGAGTCACCACATTCAGGAGGAGGTGGAGAAGATTGTTTTCAAAAGAAAAAATGAGAACGAACTTATGGATAATACAAATGTTGCCTTGGCAACTATACAGCCATTAACAAACAGTCCACTAGGAGTAACAACCAATAAAATTACCACATTTGGACACAATCACGTCCTCCATTAATCGTTAAGTCTGGTCGGCCAGTTGGATAATCAACACAGCCATAGTGATTGACTTGCGTCTTCTTTGTAATAAATAGAAGGCAGGACATTCCTCTGCGTCAGTCAGAAAAATGAACCACAATGTCACTGCTTTTGAAATCAAGGTATGAAAGTAGAGTGTGAAATCACAAAATAATAAAATGGATTTTAAAAATTCTATAAATTATACACAGCACCATACTTTGGATGCGTTCCAAGTCACACGTTGAAAGCACTAATAAACGGCATCTGTTTCTGATATCAAATTAAATCTTCAATGTGTAATTATCTCAAAACAGACTGCAGCTGGTGTGTTATTTTCTATATTTGTCATATTAAACTTGATATTCCATTATACACTAAAAAAATCACATTCTTTATGATGTCACAAACTATTCTGATGTGACAAATTCCTTGTGGCATAATGAAGAAAATTAAATCCACATCACAACTGAGATTATGCTAGAAAACTTCACAATGAAATCCATAGCAACCCAGAAGCTTTGATATAAAAGAATGAAAGACTATCGAGAGAAGATTTGTGCGAGACTACACAAGACTACTTAAATTTTGAAGAGCTAAATTTGAAAAACTAAAATTTAGTTCTTCAATTTAGTTCTTGAAATTATTTTCTTAAAAGGTTCATAATGAAACTATATGAAAAGCAATAATGCTGTACTGAACTGTAAAGCTTTCAAGTTTAAAGTAACACTAAGCTTTCTTTCCTACAGAGCACAGGTTTAAAATTGGGTTCACAATCAGCTGCCTGGTTTTCGAATGGAGTTTGCCAGTAGTCTAGTCAGCAGAGATTTTAGTCCTTGGCAAAGGTAGGAAGTGGGGGGACCTAAAATTTAGTTCTTCAAATTGTTAAAACCAGTGAAGAATCACTTGTTGCTAGGTTCAAAATTCTTTGCAAAGAAACTGAACCATCAGGAAGAAATAACTGTGAAAGGAAGTGAAGCGAGAGCCAACCAAGGCAAACCAATATTGTATTAGAGTGAAGTATATAATAAAATAACCAGTTAAAAAGTAGTAGTTTCTTCAGTAATTGAAACTTACAGTAAAAAAGGACTAATTTGGCAAAGTAGGTTTTTTAAAAATATGATAATTGACAATTCATTCTCCTGATTACTTGTTTATTTGCATTGTTCCATACTGGTATTGTCATTGCTTACGGTGAGTCGGGGGAGGAAATGCTGTTTTATAACAAAACAGATGTTACACCATATAATGCACAATATATTATTAGGGCCACTGATTTATAGTGACTGAAAACATCAAATTCTGTTCTGCCAAATCAACAAAGTGAGGCAAGGAAATTGTTACAAGAAGCAAATTTGATGCTTACAGGCAGTGCGTGCCATACTTAAGACTTACAGATAGCAAGTGTCAAACACTTTAAGTTGGGGCTGTAACCCTGGTACCAGTCAGGGCTAATACGGCAGCAGTGGTGATTTTTATGTCATGTCAGAACTGATAAATATATTCTGCGTGCCTAACATGAAGGAACAGCTTTAAGAATTTACAGTGAAGTCAGCAAATAAAGATCGTCACTGCTGTCGTATCAGCGCTGACCGGTACCAGGGTTACAGCCTCAACTTAATGTGTTTGATACTCGCTGCAATTTTTCTCACTCCAAGAAACAGTGAAAGACTTTTATTTTAAAAAATATAAATTAATTTATTTTTACTTCTAGTTTTATTTTGAAAGACAGAAATTTCACTAGTCCTGGGAATGAAAGTTTGAACAAAAGCAGTGGAAAAATAAACCAGGGCACATGAAGGTGGGTCACGACTGTCACACAGAGTGGAAGTGGGGGGAGTCATGCAGGGACGCCTCCAAAATTAAGATATCGCCACAAGATGTCTTAAAGGGAGGTTATTCCTAATATGAATTTCACTTCCCCTTCTACTCCTAGAGAACATCACCTGGTGCAGCGTAACTATTTCGTATCTGGGTTTAGAGAAGATGTAACTCGTAACTGGAAGTAGAACAACATTACAATAGTGGTGATAAATTCCAGTCCCCAGATCTCAGGCTGTGGGAAGTGGAGAAAATATGTGTCACTAGGTGGAATCATTCTCAAATGTCTTGATGGACAGGACTTTCAGCAAATGTCAGCAATTCTTCACGAACTGGCATGTCACCAACCTGAACTGATAACTGATCTGCCCCATCTCCTCTGCTGTGCCAAGAAGTGGCAGCAAGTGACTAGTGGGGTGCCCCAAGGATCAATGCCGGAACCTATGCTATTTATATTGCATATCAGCAATTTAGAAGCAGTGATAAGAGACAAAACTGTCAAAATATACCCATGGCACCAGGCGGGGGAGTGGCAAACCATCAAGAGCAGGTTGATTCGGTGTCCTATTTGACCCTGAGCTAAGCTTCCGACCCCATATCCGCTCCAAGACCGGCCACTTCCACCTCCATAATCTCGTCTGTATCCGCCCGTCTCAGCTCACCTGCTGCTGAAACCCACATCCACACCTTTGTTACCTCTAGACTCAACTATTCCAATGCTCTACCCATTACCTGGCATCAGATTCCTGAGTTACAAGGAGAGGCTGCAGAAGCTAAATTCGTTTACCAATGTGAAGATTGAGAATAGATCTTATTGAGGTACTTAAAATCCATAAGGGTATCAACAAGTTGAAGCCTGAGAAACTGTTTACCATGTCCCAAGGAAACAACAAGCGGGCATGGGATGAAGCACAGAAGAGAAAAAATTAAATGGAGGATAGTGGCAGACTTCAGGAGGATAGATAGACTGGTGAAATGGGCAGACACATGGCAGATGAAATTTAACACACAGCAGTGTGAAGTGATACATTTTGGTAGGAAGAATGAGGAGAGACAATATAAACTAAATGGTACAATTTTAAAGAGGGTGCAGGAACAAAGAGGCCTGGGGGTGCACGTACACATACCTTTGAAGGGGGCAGGACACGTTTACACGGCTGTTAAAAAAACATTCAGGATCTTTGGCTTTATAAACAGAGGCCTAGAGTACAAAAGCAAGGAAGTTATGCTAAACCTTTATAAAAGACTGGTTAGGCCCCAGCTGGAATAGTGCGTCCAATTCTGGGCACCAGACTTTAGGAAGGATGTCAAGGCCTTAGGGAGAGTGTCGAGGAGAATTACCAGAATGGTACTAGGGATGAGAGACTTCAGTTATGTGGAGAGACTAGAGAAGCTGGAGTTGTTCTCCTGAGACAGAGAAGGATAAGGGGAGATTTAATAGAGGTGTTCAAAATCATGAAGGGTTTTGATAGAGTAAATAAGGAGAAGCTGTTTCCAGTGGCAGAAGGGTCGGTATAACAGTGTAGGTATTCACTCATGACACACATGAACACACAGTGGAAAGTTTTTGCAGAAAGCAGTTAAGAGGTCAGTTTAAATTTGTCCTAGTTATTAGGGCTTCCAGGCAGAGCCTTGCCTACAGACCCTTAAGCTAAAAAGGCAAAAGAAAATTTGACACCAGCAGAGCCCTGGCCTTGCTGCAATTTCAATGAGAAGACGACAATAGAAATTTTATAACTTGAAACAGAACTGATCCCAGTTTCTGTCACTCAGAAATATTACGATGGGAATGAAAGCACAAACCTAACCTGCATTTTACTACTGTTAACCTAAGCTGCTCCCTGCTTGCCAAGTGTCACCTAGCAGACAGCCATTGCAGGCTGGCTCCTCATACATCTTCCATTTGCTACTAGGCCTGGGCCATTCCTCCATGCAGCTACTCTAGACTATTCCCTGACATTAACCCCCAATGCCCCACTCCTGAGTGTTCCCAATGAGACCCGAAGAGCTGCTCCTGCCTTCCTTTTCCTGAGAATCTGAAGCATCAAGTCCTGAATGAAGTGCAAGAAAATTCTGAACTCAAGACCACTCCCCCACCACTCTACACATTGCTGCTAGACACTAGCTCGAATGAATGCCTCCAGACCCAAGCCCTTCCCCAGGTACTGGCATCCCCGAGCAGACTTCACCCTCCCTAATGCAACCACACCCCAAGCCATGCTTCCAAATTCCAAATGTTGCCAGACTTCAGGATCCTCTCCCCACTTCTTCCCAGACCCTAACCCATCCAGTCTCCAAGACCCAGCTTCCGTGAGTAATGTCAACCCCTAACCCCTTTCTCCCATAAGCCCCAGATCCTAACATCCCCTTTAAAGAGCTGCCAGACAACCCAAACCCAGGTCCCTACATACAGTAATCCTACCGATGAATAAGTGGCAGGCAGGAACGAACAAAATCTACCCAACTGAAGAACAGGAAGGTATAAATTACAACTCAGCACTCAAACAAGTACCAATAAAATAACTTTTAAGGAGAAGGAGAACCAATGAATTCATTCAAAATGCTTTAGCAAGGAAATACATAGAAGTTACAACATGGAAACAGGCCAATTGGCCCAACCAGTCTATATCAGCGTTTACCCTCCAAATAGAACAGGAAAGGCAATAAAATCACTTCAAATGTGTTTTGAAAATCCTTTCAGCAGCCATGATTCCTCAGCCAGCTGACAATACACAGACAACAAATACATAACGCAACATGGAAATCATTTGCAAAATATCAATTTAACTTAAATCTAAAGTTGCCTAATTCCTGTTGGAAACACATACAGTAAGTGTAGCCTACCCCCATCTCCTAAGGCTTAACCTCGGGCATGGGTCTTGGGCCAGAGATTGACTTGAAGGGCTGCTGTCAGTACTCCTGCTGCAACTGCAGCTGTTTTCTAGCCCCATTGCGTGAGCAACACAGGAGAAGCATTAGCTAATAAGCGAGTTGTTCCTGCCCTGCATGTATAGGATTCTCCATTGAAAGCAGGTTACTCCCACTGATAAGTTTTGGGATAAATTGGTTAACAGTAGAAATCCTGCTATAAGCAAGCTTGTTTTCTTGTCAAATTCATGCAGAAATAAATAATTATTCAAATTAAGCATAAAATCTTAAAAGCAACATCACATTGGTTACAGCATGAAATAAATTATATTCTCTTTTACCTTGGCTCTACAGTCTGGTTTACACTGAGATCAGATTCAAGGCCAAGGGGTAGTCTGGTGTCTTCCTGGAGGCGCTGTTCAAGTTGAGTAACTTCCTCATTGTATTTCTCTTTTATGTCTTTCAGGTTCTCTTCAAAGTAACTCCTCAATTGTTCCAGCTCACCAACATGCTCCTTCTGCAATTGCTCCCGCTGTTGAGCAAACTCCTGCTTTAGACGTTCCACGTCTTCTACTCGAGACGTACGAGCCAGAAAATGTTCTTTGAACTCTACACAGGGATTATAAAAATATATAACAGTTTATTATTTGCGATAAACACAGAACCATATTAGTATAAATGCACTGCCCTAAAAGGACTCCCTATTGACCTACCCTAGTTTTGTGTGATTGGGATGCAAGTAGAACCCAAGAGACAGGCCTCACCATTGGGATGTGGCTACTCCAGCTTTTCTAAAGAGGAGCATCAAATTTAGTATCACAATACTAGTTATATTACAACTTTACTTGTTAAAAAAAAAGCACAAAATTTGCATTTAGCTTCCAAATACACCCAGTCATCAAAATTCATGTCTATTTGTCACACTTAATGTAAGGTTGACTTTTCAGCCGCACAGTCTAGATCGGGAGCAGCTGGTGCAAACCTCCCTTCAAACCCTCCCCGACACTATTCAGTCCCCCTGCCGGGATACGATTCCGCAGAAACCACTCACTCTCCAGTCCTTCCCCAAGGTCATTCTTCTGTGTGAACCAAAACAGTGAGTGCCAGCTGGACATTTCAAACAACTAAGTTCAATTCTGTCCACACAATGCATTTTTAGCAACAGGAACTCTGACCCATTCTTTCCTTCTCTACACGAGGGACAATGTAGCCAATTGAGCACCCACTCTGCCACACTGGCTGAGATCAACTAACTCAACACAGGTTGAGAATTAAAGCTTTCCTCCATCACACCAGCTGGAGCAGAAATTCCATTCAATAATAAAATGAGCACACATCTTCAAAATAAATGGTAGAACAAGATATGCAGCACAAAGTCAAAAGACATGATTTTGGTTCTTTCAAAAAGGAAAGAAAAGTCTGCACAGTCAATGACCTCCTGGAGAATTCACATCAGAGGAGTTTAGAGAAAGCCCAGATCAAGTGGTCATCAATGGGAGAACATAACAGGGAGGGCTTCAGGATTGGGAGAGACAGACAGCTCCAGAGTAAGAAATAGTACAGTATTAGGTGGGATCAGACTAAGGGAGAATACAAGAAGGTCTTAAGATAGGTTTAGAGTGTATGTGTGTCAACGCACGAAGTGTGGTAAACAAGGTTGGTGAGCTGCAGGCACAAAAAGCGCATGGGAATAGGATGTTGTGGCGACAACAGAGACCTGGCTCAAAAAAGGGCAGGATTGGGTACTAAATATTCCTGGATACAAGGTGTTCAGGAAGGTAGGGAGGTGGAAAAAAAGCAGGGTTGGTGGCGGGGGGGGGGGGGGGGGGGGGAGGTGGCAGTGGCGGTATTACTTAAGGAGAATATTGCAGCGCTGGAGAGAGAGGATGTCCTTGAGGGGTCATGGACAGAATCTATTAGGTTAGAATTAAGAAACAACAGAGGTGCCATTACACTACTGGGTGTATTCTATAGGCCACCAACTAGTGGGAAGGATAGAGAAGAGCAAATTTGCAGGGAAATTACAGAGAGGTGCAAGAACTGTATAGTGATAATGGGGGATTTCAACTATCCTAATAAAAACTGGGATAGTAATAGTTTAAGGGGCAAAGAGGGGGAGAAATTTCTGAAGTGTGTTCAGGAGAATTTTCTTGATCAGTATGATTCCGGCCAAACGAGGAAGGAGGCATTGCTGGATCTGGTTCTGGGGAATAAGGTGGATTAAGTGGAGCAAGTATCTGTGGGGGGAACATTTAGGGAACAGTATCATAAGGTTTAGATTAGTTATGGAAAACAACAAGGAGCAATCTGGAGCAAAATTACTTAATTGGAGGAGGGCCAATTTCAGAAGGAACCTGGCCCGGGTAAATTGGAATCAAAGATTGGCAGGCAAAACTGTAATCGAGTAATGGGCGGCCTTTGAAGAGGAGATGGTTCAAGTAGTCTAGGTACATTCCCATGAGAGCAAGGTAGTGCAATCAAACCCAAAGCTCCCTGGATGACGAAAGAGATAGAGAGTAAGATGAAGCAGAGAAAGGGGGCGTATGGCAGGTCAGGTTGATAATACAAGTGAGAACCTGGCTGAATATAGAAAGTACAGTGAAGTGAAAAGGAAAATAAGAGGGGCAAAGACAGAGTATGAGAATAGACTGGTGGCTAATATAAAAGGGAATCCAAAAGTCTTCTATAGGCATATAAATAGCAAACAGGTAGCAAGAGGAGTGGTAGGGCCGATTAGGGACCAAAAAGGAGGCAGAGGGCATGGCTGAGGTACTAAATGAGTATTTTGCATCTGTCTTTACTGAGGAAGATGCTGCTAGGGTCACAGTAAGAGAGGAGGTAGCTGAGATACCGGATGGTCTAAAAATTGATAAAGAGGAGGTACTAGAAAATTGATAAGTCATCCGATCCAGATGGAATGCATCCTAGTTTGCTGAAGTAAGTAAGGGTGGGAATTGTAGAGGTGCTGGCCATAATCTTCCAATCCTCTTTAGATATGGGGGTGGTGCCAGAGGACTGGAGAATTGCAAATGTTATGCCCTTGTTCAAAAAAGAGTATAAGGATAAACCCAGCAACTACAGGCCAGTCAGTTTAACCTCGGTGGTGGGGGAGCTGTTAGAAACGATAATCCGGGACAAAATTAATAGTCACTTGGATTGGACAAGGTGGATTAACAAAGGAAAGCCAGCACGGATTTATTAAAAAAAAATCTTGTTTAACTAACTTGATTGAGTTTTTTTGATGAGGTAACAGAAAGGGTTGATAAGGACAATGCAGTTGAAGTGGTGTTTCAAAAGGTGTTTGATACAGTGCCACATAATAGGCTTGTCAGCAAAATTGAAGGCCAAGGAATAAAAGGGGCAGTGGCAGCATTGATACGAAATTGGTTGAATGACAGGAAACAGAGTAGTGGTGGACAGTTGTTTTTTGGACTGGAGGAAGGTATACTATATACACACATACACTAAAGGTATACAGTACACAATATATATATTAATGACTTGGACTTGGGTATACAGGGCACCATTTCAAAATTTGCAGATGACAAAACTTGTAAGTGTAGTACACAGTGAGGAGGATAGTAATAGACTTCAAGAGGACATACACAGGTTGGTGGAATGGGCAGAGACATGGCAGATGAAATTTAAATGCAGAGAAGTGCCAAGTGATACATTTTGGCAGGAAGAATGAGGAGAAGCAATATAAACTAAATGGTACAATTCTAAAGGGGGTGGAAGAACAGAGATCTGGGGGTATATGTGCACAAATCTTTGAAGGTGGCAGGGCAGGTTGAGAAAGCGGCTAAAAAAGCATACGGGATCCTAGGTTTTATAAATAGAGGCAGAGTACAAAAGCAAGGAAGTCATGATGAACCTTTATAAAACACTGGTTTGGCCACAACTGGAGTATTCTGACCAATTCTGGGCACCGCACTTTAGGAAGGATGTGAAGGCCTTAGAGAGGGTGCAGAAAAGATTTAATAGAATGGTTCCAGGGATGAGGGACTTCAGTCACATGCATAGAATGGAGAAAGTACACAGAGATATCAATGGACCGGTCAGGTGGGCAGAAAAGTGGCAAATAAAACATCAGTTCCCTCCAGGGATATCATGAGCTTAGTAACAGAAGAGGAAATTGGACTGCCAAAAATGTGTGTGGAGATGACTGGCCTGTTTTCGAATGTCTTTCAATTCAGGCTGTGTGTATAGGCGAGTTTGGTAGCGCAGAATGAAGATGCAAAGACATACCACTATCTGGTTGTTGATAAGCTGACCAATGCTGGTGTCCAGATGGGCCTCACCAGGGGGCCCCAGGCACAATAATGTGATCTTTGAGATACATCACTTCCATAGTTTCAGATCAGTAGGCAGATCCACATTCCATACCTGAGGATTTCTTTGCCCCCCCACACACCACAATACAGGAAGTTCAGCATTATCAAAGTTACAAATGACATCCTATGTGACTGTGACGATGGTAAACTACGCCTTCTCAACCTGTCTGCAGCCTTTGACATGGTTGACCACACCATCCTCCTCCAACGCCTCTCCTCCGTCGTCCAGCTGGGTGGGACTGCGCTCGCCTGGTTTCGTTCTTATCGATCCAGTCATCGCCAGTGAATCATCTGCAATGGCTTCTCTTCCCACTCCCGCACCGTTCTTCTGGAGCCCCCAAGTATCTATCCTCGGCCCCCTCTTATTTCTCATCTACATGCTGCCCCTTGGCGACATCATCCGAAAACACGACATCAGATTCCACATGTATGCTGACAACAGCTGATGACAGCTTTACCTCTCAGTCACCGCTCTCGACCCCTCCACTGTCTCTCATTTGTCACATTGCTGGTCCGACATACTGGATGAGCAACAATTTCCTCTAACTAAATATTGGGAAGGCTGAAGCCATTGTCTTTGGTCCCCGCTGCAAACTCCGTTCCCTAGTCACCGACTCCATCCCTCTCCCTGGCCACTTTGAGGCTGAACCAGACCGCTCACAACCTTGGCGTCCCATTTGGCCCTGGGATGAGCTTCCGAACGCATATCCGCTCCATTACCAAGACCGCCTACTTCCACGGTAACATCACCTATCTCCACCCCTGCCTCAGCTCATCTGCTGCTGAAACCTTCATCCATGCCTTTGTTACCTCCAGATTGAACTATTTCAATGCTCTCCTGGCCAGCCTCCCATCTTCTACCCTCCAAAATCTTGAGCTCATCCAAAACTCTGCTGCCCTTAGCCTAACTCGCACCAAGTCCCGTTCTCCCATCAACCCTGTGCTCGCTGACCTACATTAGCGCCAGGTCCGGGAACGCCTCAATTTTAAAGTTGTTGTTGTTGGCATAGGTCTGGGAGAAGCTTGAACAGGCCCCCCCAAGAGACAGCTACTAGTGTGTATTTGGGGTCATATTCCAATGAGTGGTACCACGGAGATTCAGTGTCTTTGGACCAGCAGGTGAAAGTTCAGAGTCAATAACATGCTAGGTTTGGTGCGATCAACTTTCGTCTCGATTATTACCTGGAGCCCATGTATGTTGATCATGTGGGTAGAGAAAGTTTAGGAGCTGTCATGCTTGGCTGCTGGGAACCAAATGTACCGGACTTGGAACTCAGTTGGTAAATGCTCCCAAAATTTGGTGCAGTTCTTGAGTCAGACTTGGTGGGCAAAATGTAAAATTGATGAAGAATATTTCACAGTCAAAAAGTTGATCCCGGAAAAAAAAAGCTTTGGAGAATATAAACCTACATGAGTGCAGGGGCTGATCATTTAACTGGGTGGAAAAACAAACTGCAATCTCGCAGATGCAGCACTCCTTAACCACTGTAACGAACACAGCTTATAACAAACACCTGGTTTTAATGATCCTAATGGCAAGACCTCATTTTTTTTGGAAATCAGTCTTACTACAACGAACACAAGCAGGATCAACCTGGACCAACCCGCATACATTGACAGAATTCAAGCTGAGGCTAATTGAAAGATCACTTATTGTAGTGCAAATCCCACACGATGTATGCATTTGTTGCCTGATAAAACGGCCCACGATCTGCACACAAACTGCAATGGGGCAACCACAGCCAGGCAACATGCGTGAAGTTGGCAAGTGAGAGATGTTCTTTGTCTCTGGGAAAAAAAACATCAAATCATCGACAATTTGGACCACACAAGAAAATCGCAAGCCACAATCTGCGAAGAACTCGGCTGAGCAAAGAGCACTGTTGCAATTGTATGGTTCAGGAGGAAAATCTGCTACTGTCGAAGATGAAATGCCAACTCAGAGTTAACAAATCCGTACTGCCACTCATGAAGATCTTGATGAAGGAGTCTATCGCTGGTTTGAAACAGCCAGAGAGTGACATTCCAGTGTCAGGCGATCTGTCACGGGCAAAGGCTGTTCTTTAGGCATCGAAAACTTCAAATGGATGGCAGCGGCATGATTTAAAACGTAAGACAGTCGCCGATAAAAAGGGTGGGGTTAACACGGAGGTAACTAGCGTATGGCGGATGGATGTTTTTCCATCCCTTACACGGAATTACAGTCCAAGAGACATTTGTAACGTCGATAATACTGGAATATTTTTAAATCAGCTCTTTCCCATAATCACTGAAGCCTACTATAATGAACAACCGGAGATAGTGATGTTTTCTGTCGGTCCCAGAGGTTTGTTATAGTGAAGTTCAATCGTATACAGCACAAGAACAGGAAGCTCACAAGAGCCAACACTCTGACATTGTGACGTTGCAGCTTGTCAAACGCTTTAAAGTTAGGGCTTTCTTTTTGTTCCTCCTTCCTCTCCCCTCCTCCCACATCAAGCGTATGGTTGCAGGTGCATTTTGCTAGTGTGTGGAGGATGCAATGACTATTGAACTTTAGGACATTCAAATGAATTTCAAGATGAAAAACCCCTCAGCTTTTTATTACTCTGATATGAAGCCTCTCTGGATCAGGACATCACCACCAAATTGGTTTTTTGTATAGTACAGCACGGGATGAGTAACTTCACAATTTGTAAACATACTCATCTATAACTTCTTTAAAGGTCACACAATATAAACGCATTTTCAGTGTCAAACATTTATCTTCCATTGTACACATTTCAACCAAAAGCAATTATATTATTGCATTTTTAAATGTAATGTTTGTTTCTCAGCACTCTTATTGAAACAGGACCATACATAAAAGATTTACCACTGAGCTCTTGACGACTGGTCCTCGTATTCTCCAGCTGAGACCACAGGTGCTCAAGCTCCTGTTCAGAACGCAATTTAAATTCATCATAGCTCGCCTGCAATTTTTCCATCTGTTAAATAAAAAAGTGTTAGCGTGTTCGAACAGTGAGTGACTCCTACTCTTATATCCTCATTAGATTACAGGCCCACTTCAAAAACAAACAGCTCTGTAGTACCCAAAGCTACTGGTGCTATGGAATCTGCCCCTTATATACTGTTGGGTGCATTCCACAGCACCAGAGCAACATACAATGGCAAATACACAGTTGTTTTAAATTTGTGATTGCTGACCTTTTTTCAGGCTGCTGGAGTTTCACCAATAGCTGGAAATGGCCCAGAAATAGGGGGAAACCTGCAGTCAAAAAGGGTGGTGGCTTCTGATTCTGGTGGCAGTGTTTTTATTTGATGTTGAAAGGGATATGGTCTCTGGGGCATTGGCGAAAACCACCCCTTTAGATGCACTGCTGCAGACTTCTGCAAGACAGCAGGGCTGCCTCAATTACTTTACTGTGTGAAAAGCAGTGTCACAGCTGTTGTCAGCTGTGCAGTGCTGTAAAACAATGGAGCCCTGAGTTTTCTTACCACAGCTGTACAAATTGGAGCTGAAAGGGCACAGAAGGAGAACTTAAGGATCAATACTAGCCCTTAAGAACTATTGCAGGAAATCAAAGTGGCATGGTTCAGCTATGAGAACTAATGCAGGGGGTAAAAGGAATGATTGAAAAAATAAAGAAAGCACTAGGCCCCTGCACACTTTCTAGTTGCACCCCCACCTCTACCCTTCCATGCTGAAGTCTTGAAGGCACTAGAGTCATGACTGGCCTCACTATCCCCCGGTTACAAGCCCTGCTGCCATTTATCATAGTATCTTACAGCACATTCGGCCCATGCCGGCTCTTTGAAAGAGAACATAAGAACATAAGAAATAGGAGCAGAAGTAGGCCATATGGCCCCTCGAGCCTGCTCCACCACTCAATAAGAATGATCTTTGGCTTCAACTCCAAATACCCGCCCGATCCCCATATCCCTAAGAGCTATCCAATTAATCCCACTCCCCCTGCCCTTTCCCCATATCCCTGTAAGTTTTTTCCCCTTCAAGTATTTGTCCAATTTCCTTTTGAAAGTTATTATTGAATCTGCTTCCACCACCCTTTCAGACAGTGCATTCCAGATCAGAACAACTCCCTGCGTAAAAAAAAATCCTCTTGTCGCCTCTGGTTCTTTTGCCAATCACCTTAAATCTGTGTCCTCTGGTTACCGACCCTTCTGCCATTGGAAGCAGTTTCTCCTTATTTACTCTATCAAAACTGTTCATGATTTTGAACAACTCTATATAATCTCCCCTTAACCTTCTCTGCTCTAAGGAGAACAACCTTAGCTTCTGTCTCTCCACATAACCTCTCATCCCTGGGACCATTCTAGTAAATCTCTGTTGCACCCTCTCTAAGGCCTTGACATCCTCTCTAAAGTGTGGTGCCCAGAATTGAACACAATACTCTAGCTGAGGCCTAATCAGTGATTTATAAATCTTGACAAAATTTCTATTAGCATGATACGTAAGACAAGAAAATAATGAAAGCAACATGCTACATTAAACTTAACACCTTAACTCAGTGGGACTGCCCTCACCTGGTTCCATTCCTATCGATCCAGTCATAGCCAGAGAATCACCCGCAATGGCTTCTCTTCCCGCTCCCGCACCGTTACCTCTGGAGTCCTCCAAGGATCTATCCTTGGCC
Source organism: Heptranchias perlo (assembly GCF_035084215.1). Classification (NCBI taxonomy): domain Eukaryota; kingdom Metazoa; phylum Chordata; class Chondrichthyes; order Hexanchiformes; family Hexanchidae; genus Heptranchias; species Heptranchias perlo. Next base: position 96,636,692 of record NC_090331.1, on the reverse strand, counting down.
CCTCCCATTTTTCATCTACATGCTGCCCCTCGGCGACATCATCCACATATATGCTGACGACACCCAACTCGACCTTACCACCACCTGTCTCGACCCCTCCACTGTCTCTGATTTGTCATGCAACTTGTCAGACATCAAGTATTGGATGAGCAGAAATTGGAAAGACCGAAGCCATTGTCTTTGCCATAAACTCCGTTCCCTCGCCTCCAACTCCATCCCTCTCCCAGGCAACTGTCTGAGGCTGAACCAGACTGTTCGTAACCTTGGCGTCCTATTTCACCCTGAGTTTTACATCCTACCCCATATTCTCTCCATCACCAAGACTGCCTACTTCCACCTCTGCAACATCGCCCGTTTCCCCCCCACTTCCTCAGCTCATCTGCTGCTGAAACCCTCATCCATGGCTTTGATACTTCTAGACTTGACTATTCCAATGTTCTCCTGGCTGGCTTCCCACCTTGCACCCTCATAAACTTGAGCTCATCCAAAACTCTGCTGCCCATATCCTAGCTCGCACCAAGTCCCGTTCAACCATCACCCGTGCTCGCTGACCTACATTAGCTCCCGTTCCGGGAACGCCTCGATTTTAAAATTCTCATCCTGATTTGCAAATCCCTCCATGGCCCCTCCCCTTCCTATCTACAAGCCTTACAAACCTCAGATCTCTGCACTCCTCTAATTCTGGCCTTTTGCGCATCTCCGATTTTAATCGCTCCACCATTGGCGGCCGTGCCTAGGCCCTACGCTCTGGAATTCCCTCCCTAAACCTCTCTGCTTCTCTACCTCTCCCTTTAAGATACTCCTTAAAACCTACCTCTTTGACCTGTCCTTATGTGGCTTGGTGCCAAATTTTGTTTGAAAACGCTCCTGTGAAGCGCTGTGGGATGTTTCACTATATTAAAGGTGCTATATAAATGCAAGTTGTTGTAATGTTATGAGGGAGGACCTTGCCTTGCCTTCTGGTGAAATCTGGAAACAAATCCAGAGACATGTGGAACAGGACGTGTCAAAAAACCTAGAGTTAAAACAAAGTTCCCAACCACTATTAATCAATTCTACTCACCTCTGCATGATGGTCCTCCTCTTTTTTATCAAGTTCTCTCAGCAACTCATCCTGCTTCTGTTGATATTCGACTTCAATTTGTTCCTGAAGTTTTGTCAAATTGGACTGATGGAGGCTCTCCAAGTTCTGACGCTCGACTACAACACAGCATGGTAGAGGAAGTGTCACTTCTTTATCATCTTAACGTTTTTACACATACATAAGTTTTTGGGAAATGAAAAAATGTCCCAGTGCAGTAGGGGATGGGCACAATGTTGGAGCAGAGTACGGTGAGAATTATTCACTAACTATACTGTGCCAGAGAGTGCTTGATGCAAATGTTGGGTGCCCAAAATGGAAAGTGTTCTATTCCTAAAAGCCATTGTCTGGATGAGCACAAAATTCACAACAAAAAATGACTAGCATTACATTACAGGAAGTAGAAAACACGCAAGGAAACCCATTTCTACTCAGCAGGATCACATGGAACAAGAAAAGGTGAATTGGCCCACTCAATCTGCTCCTTGTAACTGGTCATATACCACTTTTATTCAAAGTAGACAATATGATTGTTTCTTGCAACTATTAACTAACAGTTGGAAAATCCCCAGAGCATAAATTCCAGTTGCGTTCCACAGATGAGTGTCGCACACTCCGAACGGGACTAAAAAAAAAATGCAGTGTTTGATTAAGTATTTCCCCGCTTCGGCCTATACTTTTATTGAGAAAATAAGGTGAATGACCAAGGCCCATAGGGCAGAAGTGCAACTGGGTTGAAAAGAGAAGGCAAAACAAGGTAAATTAAGTAGATGTTGGCTAGGTAATGCCAAGCTTGTGGTGTAAAAGCCTGCATATTGTTGACAGATTGAGGAAGGGAAGACTAAGGAGAAAGCAAGGAGTGCCACAGTTCTGGAGGTCCTGGGAAAAGCAGTTAAGAGGAGGAGACAAAGCAGCCTGATTTCAACAAAAGGATGGAGGAAGAAGAAAACATGGGAATGAGACTTCAATCCTTTTTTAACAACAGATCTCTCCAGCTCAATTTTAAACAGAACCAATCAACCCAGCAGAAAAGTCTTTGAATTGAATTTATTCTACATATTTTCTACACTGGCTTGGAGAAAATTGTTTGCTCGAGTCTGGTCCATTATTCATTCTAATATCCACAAAATGGATATTAGGATGGATAATGAAAATTTTCCTGAGGTACAATATCACACATTTATTCCACGAGCAATAGCAATGTCATCCAGAACAAAAATAAATCTACTCTAATTTATCAGTGGGGAACTTTGACATCCCTTTTGCAATCCGGCAAGAAAGCTTTATGTTATTCACAAAAACAGGTAATCATGCATACACTCCGTCTGCCAATGGTTAGATTGCCTTCTTTTAAAAATGTGTCACACACACTATATATATATCTCTGGGCATATAGCCCAATTCCTCTGCTCTAACTGGATTTTTGGTAAGATTGTCATCATGCCCACCCACAAACAGGTGCTGCATGGAAAAACTTTGATAACGCCAGCTCAGAGCACCAAATATCTTGGCTCTGTTATTTGCCAATGAGCTACACTGTTTTACTTTGGAACATTTGCTCTTACTTTTCTCATACTCTCGATGTTCGTCTCCTTCATTACGGATTGCTTGGAGGTCATTCTGCAGCGTCTCCACCTTCCTGCCCCATTCTTCCAGCTCGGTTTGATGCTGCTCCTGGCTCTCAATGCGCTGCCTGGACTCTTCCTCCCACTCTTTTTGCATGTTCTGTTGGAATAGAACAGATTGCTCTTGTTGTTCACCATTACACAACTTAAAAAAAAATAAATGCAATCAGATCAAAAGTTGTTACTATGAAATATTTAGACCCACAGTTGACCTTGTGTAATGTTAGACAAAAATATTAAAATATTAAAACTCTTATGCAATCCCTTTTTCATTTCTTTGTCACTGTCAATGTATTTTTATTTTAAAATTTCTTCTGATATTTGGGTTGTAATCCAGTGGATCTTTGTAGTCAACTTAATTAGCCTGCTTTTGGGATTCTTGCTTTTGATAAAAAATAGGTTTACTTGTGCAAAATATAACCAGATGTGCATATGATTCTAAATTATATATTTACCCCCTCACTGCATAAGTTGTGATTAAACTGGAGGTTTTATTTTGATGCAAGGTGCCTATTCCCTGGTCCACATGCTTATTTTTTACTTTTCCAGGATTTTACAGTGTTCTCTGTTGCTTTCTAATGCAACTGAACACTTTTAGGAAACCGGACAATGCAGCCTCTAAAGTTTGTATAAAGACTACAGCTGTTGTTACATTGATTTCGTGCCTTAGTAGCGCTAGTGACGCTTGACGCATGGGCCTTATGTAGCCAACAACAATAACTTGCATTTATATAGCGTCTAACAGAATAATACATCCCAAGATGCTTCATGGGGGTGTAATGAGACGAAAACTGACACCGAGCCAAAGATTGGTGACTAAAAGCTTGGTCAAAGAGGTAGGTTTTAAGGAGCGTTTTAAAGAAGGCAAGAGAGATAGAGAGATTTAGGGAGGGCCTAGACGACGGAAGACACGGCCACCAACAGGGTGGCAAAGGAGTTGGCAGAATGCATAGTTCTCGGAAGGTTGTAGGGCTGGAAGCAGGAGCACCAAGTAAATTTACCAGATATGCTAAAGCCAGTAGCCAGGTAATTTTTTAAAATACCTGCGTGTTCCCAGCTGCCAGCTTAGCATATTGGGCAAGTTTACTTTGGTGCTTCCATCAGATGCACAATGCCCGTATATTGACAACCAGCAGCACTTCTAAGGCATAAAATCAGTAGAAAATAAATGCAAAAGAAGCCCAGCCCTTGCTCGATGAGGCTGAGGCAGTTAGTTTTTTTATTGGGCCTCAAGAAAATACATTCATATATACAATGGTGGCATTAAATATATGTATGAGTGTACATTCACACAGTCATTGTATATTTAAGTATATATACACATACCTATTTTATACAAGGCCACGTCAATATTTAAGAATAGGTTAGACAGTTGAAGGAAAGGGGAAATGAGGGGATATGCGAATTGAGTGGACACATGGGATTAAGCCTACTGCTCATATGGAGCATAAACTCCAACATGGGCTCGCTCGGCTGTATGGCCTGTTCTCAAGTTGTAATTTTTTAGGTAATTTTATTTAATTCACATATTTTATGTGAATGTACATTCCTGTACAGGTTTTATGATGTCACTGCACCTTTTGAGTGACAGTGCTTGTTGGAGGAATACATCGATGCAGTCAAGTTTCTTAACATGACTGTGCTTGCACTGTAAGCAATGTCGGTTGGGGGGTGTTAAAGCAGCTTGTTTGGTCCAGGTTTTGCATCGTGGTGGTCATGTCAGTTGCGGTCGATATCCCTCATACCCTGTGAGTGGAATGATGTGCTTCCAATAGCAGCACCTTAACATCTCTACTCCAAGAGAGGACAACACAGAATCCTAGCAACACTTAACACCCTTATCATAATAAAACCTCCGAACGTAATTCACAAAAATAACCGGAGGTGGAGAAACAGGGGAAGGAATAGGGCTAATGCCAAAAGGCAGATTGGGGCAGCAGATTTTGAGGCGGCTTTTTGAGGGGTTAGTAAGGCAAAATCAGACGATATTTTTTTCACCAGAACACTCATTCAACCAGAAATTTATTTTATTAAAAACATTGCAAATATTGAAGAAATATTTTATTAAACATATAAATCTTGTTTAATAATTAATTTTGGAGCAAAAACATTACAAATCAATTTACTGTTTTCTAAAGGAGAACCCGTCCATTGCAAAAAGGAGGCACAAGATCAAACCAGTCAGATTGGTCGCCCTGGGGTGGGCCTACCTCAGAGAATCACACCTCAGGCTGGGAATGCAAATCTCCCACTGGCACAGTTTGGGAATGCATTGGTCTTTCCCTCACAAAAAAGACTTGGACGTGGCTATTTTAAAATGCGTTTTAAGCAAAAGCTACCTAAAAAGGTGTCAGCTTTTTAGGATAGCCCCATGCAGACTTATGATTCCGTAAACAGATAAATGGTAATTAATATACGAGATGAGAAGTGGCTGCTTTCAGAAACCAAAGGGTCAATTCACTAACAATGTCTAGTAATTGAGTAAGACGTCTAGCACCATAGTGTTGGAAAATTCTTCTGATTTCTATTAGCCTTTGAAGACATGCTTTATCAAATCAGGACAGAGACACCAAAAAGTGGAATCAAGCAACCAAGAGATTGCGTTTTTAAGTTGAATTGGGTTAGCATACCTTTATTTTTGTAATAGCATGCAAAACATGATCTACTGATGTACTGACTGTCTCTCATCATACTCAATGTTCTGTATATTTTGCCTACTGTGGAATAAAACAGCTTACAAATTGAACCGAATGTTGTCTCACCTAGTGTTAACTCAGTTCGGTTTCAGTGGGACTAACGAAATCCACAGAGATCTGATCCAGAACACATTGTTACGTTCCCAGGTCCCATGAAACACCCACCCTCTGGCATGGTTTTCTGAAGTCAGGTGACTCCAAAGCGATGAGCATATTGGTATGAAGTCATGGTGCTCAGTGTTTGTAATGGACGAGGTCATGTGGAGGATAAACACCAACATACACAGGGACATTCCCCATAACGGACATCACTTGAGCGGCCTCACAGGATAAACAGCCTACCCAAGAGCCCTCTGGATATTTCCTGAGCCTTTGGTCATTTCCTGGCATACCTGGTTGTCCTATATCAGGAGGTTCTCCAGCCGGGCTGTACCAAAACATTAACCTATTTTTCAGAACAATCTACTGTGCATTTCAAGCATTTTGGTTTCTATTTCTGTTGAACATCTCTGGATGCATGTAGCAGATATCCCCATAGCTATACACAAGACAGGTATAATTGCAAAAAGATGCACTTCTTGGTCTCCAAAAAATAACTTATAATCCTGAAAACCTGAAGCACTGGATCAAAATTATGTTCCGATAAATAATATTTTGGGTTACGGAATAAGAGTAATTTGAGACATGACATATGGTATTAAAGGGACAGTGGCAGCGTGGATACGAAATTGGCTGAGAGACAGAAGCAGAGAGTAGTGGTGAACGGTTGTTTTTTTAGACTGGAGGGAAGTATACAGTGGTGTCCCCCAGGGGTTGGTATTGAACCACTGCTCTTTTTGATTTAAATTAATGACCTGGACTTGGGTACAGAGGGCATAATTTCAAAGTTTGTGGATGACACAAAGCTTGGAAATGTAGTAAACAGTGAGGAGGATAGTAGCAGACTTCAGGAGGACATAGTCAGACTGGTGAAATGGCAGACACATGGCAGATGAAATTTAACGCAGAGAAGTGTGAAGTGATTATTTTGGAACGAAAAATGAGGAGAGGCAATATAAACTAAATGGTACAATTTTAAAGGGAGTGCAGGAACAGAGAGATTTGGGGTGTACACAAATCTTTGAAGGACAAGTCGATAAAGATGTTAAAAAAGCATAAGGGATCCTTGGCTTTATAAACAGAAGCATAGAGTACAAAAGAAAGGAAGTTATGTTGAACCTTTATAAACACCGGTTAGACCTCAGCTGGAATATTGTGTTCAATTCTGGGCACCACACTTTAGGAAGGATGTCAAGGACATGAAGAGGGTGCAGAGGAGATTTAACAGAATGGTAACTGGGATGAGGGGCTTCAGTTAAGTGGAGAGGCTACAGAAACTGGGATTGTTCTACATGGAGCAAAGAAAGTTCAGGGAAGATTTAATAGAGGCGTTCAAAATTACGAAGGGTTTTGCTGAAGTAGATAGGGAGGAACTGTTTCCATTGGCAGGCGGATCGGAAACCAGAGGACACGGATTCAAGGTAATTGGCAAAAAGCCAGTGGGGAAATGAGAATTTAAAAAAAAAACTCAGCGAGTTGTTATGATCTGGAATGCACAGCCTAAAAGGGTGGTGGAAGCAGATTCAATACTAACTTTCAAAAGAGAAGTGGATAAATACTTAAAAAGGAAAAATTTGCAGGGATATGGGGAAAGAGAAGAACTAATTGGATAGCTCTTTCAAAGAGCCAGCATAGGTATGATGGGCCAAATGGTCTCCTTCTGTGCTGTATTATTCTATGATAGGTGTAGCCTTCTTGGGAGAACAGGTGACTTTGGACCGATGGCTCCCAAAGTTTTCCACTACTGGGGGTTTTCTTCACTTCATGTCTGAGTCTGTTGTATACTAATTGAGAGCCATGAGTAATCAACAACTCCATTATCGTTGCATCATGCGAGTACCAGGATAGCAGAAGGCGAACTAGATGGACCGTGGTCTTTTTTCATCTAGCAATTCCTAATTGAAATTTATCTAATTCTGATCAAACTTCAGGTGGTGGTCTAAAGACTTTTGTTTCAGTGTATTCTTGAGATAGATGTTAATTTGTTGCCAATTGAAGAACAAAACTTTCCTAAAATTTAAATAAACAAAGTAGTCTCATACTTGCAGTTTCTTTGCTCCCTCTGCAACCACCTTGGCCTTCAAAAGAGCTGCTTCTTCTTCCAATGCCGTCCTTAAATCCTCTGAAAACAAAAGTATGTTTATGGAATGTCAGTTGACCAGCTATGGCTTTCCTTTTCTCCCTTCAATTCTACAACATGGTTTCATGTATCAGCCGTGACTCAGTGGTAGCACTCTCACCTCAGTCAGAAGGTTGTGGGTTCAATTCCCACTCCAGAGACAAAATCCAGGCTGACACTTCAGTGCCGTACTGAGGGAGTGCTACACTGTTGGAGGCACCGTCTTTTCAGATGAGACGTTAAACTGAGGTGGATGTAAAAGATCCTATGCTACTATTTGAAGAGGAGGAGCAGGGGCATTCTCCCCTGTGTCCTGGCCAATATTTAACCCTCAACCAACATCACCAAAACAGATTATCTGGTCATTATCACATTCCTGTTTGTGGGAGCTTGCTGTGCACAAATTGGCTGCCGCATTTCCAACATTACAACAGTGACTACACTTCAAAAGTACTTCGTTGTCTGTAAAATGCTTTGTGACTTCCTGAGGTTGTAAAAAACACTATATAAATGCAAGTCTTTTTTTACTTATCGTACATATGTTTTGAAAACATTAAATTTTGACTACCTCTGAATTTATATAACCTGACCTCTGGAGAAAACTGTGGGACAGGAGAAGGCCTAGAATCTGAATAGAAATGATAATGTAATGGTTGCAATTTTATTCTAAGCAAATGGAACAAAATTAGAATTTTCTTAAACTACTTAACAATAACATAACTAGGTAAAGCCACCTCACTGCATCGTGAAATGCACTGGCCTTGAGCTGGTTTTCTTACGCTTGCTACACTTGTCCATTTTGTTCTGGATAATGTGGCAACAATGAGCAGCAATTCCTTACAGGTAAGTTTCAAAGTAAGTTTGGGCAGTAAGGCATCATGTTTAGGTGACAAGCATTTTATGAAATCAACTGAGTACCAGCAATCACAAATGGACGATAGCATTTGGTACATGAATATAAAGCTTTTGACAGATCTTGGTGCAGGCATGCTGACTGAGCAGAGGAGGCATTAAGTTTGTTTTGATGCACGTGAAATACTGTACGGGTCAATTCCGAAGGGCTAACAACAGCTCAGGTGGGGTAACTTGTGCCTTAGCTGACTTGTATGTTAATGCTTGTTTGCTTTTCCACATAAATGTCCATAGAAGTTACAACACAGGAACAGCCATTTGGCCCAACCAATCTACATCAACATTTACCCCCAATGCGAGCGAAAAGTCCGAATCACATTTACTTGTCCTGTATCCATATCACTTTTTCTTCATCCACCTATCCAATCTTATCTTCAATGTTGACATAATTTCTGCCTCAACCACTAACCCTGGACGTCCTCACAACTCCCTGCGTAAAGAAGATTTTCCTGCCCTCTGTTCTAAAGCTCTTACTTTTAATCTTGAATCTATGGCTGCTTATTCTTGATTCCTCAACTACTGGAAATAGCCTGCTTCTATCCACCCTGTTATATCCTTTCACATTTTGAACACTTCTACCACATTGTCCGATAATCTGGATTGTTCTAACGCAAAGTACCCAGTTTTTTTTAGAAAGTCTTTCTTCCCACTTGTATTTCCACGTACCAGACAGCATCCTAGTGAATCTGCATCATGAATTCCAGTTAAAATCTAAACTTAAATCGGATTACACCCAAGCAGGACCGGGACCGATGTCCTCGCGGGGGTGTTTGCTAGTGCTGTTGGGGAAGGTTTAAACTAGAATGGCAGGGGGATGGGAACCTGAGCAGGAAGACAGAGGAGGGGGAAAACAAGGATAGAAACAAAAGACAGAAATGGAAGAAGCAATAGTGGAAGCCAGAGAAAACAAGGGCGAAAAACAAACGGGGCCATGGTGCAAAATAAAACTAAGATGACTAGCAATCTTATAAAGACAAGTCTAAAGGCATTGTGTCTTAATGCGTGCACCATTCGCAATAAGGTAGATGAATTAACAGCGCAGATAGATATTAATGGTTATGATATAGTTGCAATTACGGAGACATGGCTGCAGGGTGACCAAAGATGGGAACTGAACATTCAGGGGTATTCAATATTTAGGAAGGACAGGCAAAAAGGGAAAGGAGGTGGGGTAGCGTTGTTAGTAGAGGAGGAAATCAATGCAATAGTGAGGAAGGATATTGGCTCGGAAAATCACGATGTGGAATCTGTACGGGTGGAGCTAAGAAACACCAAGGGGCAAGAAAACGTTGCTGGGGGTTGTCTATAGGCCCCCAAACAGTAGTGGAGATGTAGGGGAGAGCATTAAACAGGAAATTAGAGACGCATGCAAGAAGGGTACAACTATAATCATGGGTGACTTTAACCTACATATAGATTGGTCAAACCAAATTAGCAATAACACTGTGGGGGAGGAATTCCTGGAGTGTGTATGTGATGGTTTTCTAGACCAATATGTTGAGGAACCAACTAGAGAACAGGCGATCTTAGACTGGGTATTGTGCAATGAGAAAGGATTAATTAACAATCTTGTTGTGCGGGGTCCCTTAGGGAAGAGCGACCATAACACAATAGAATTCCTCGTTAACATGGAGAGTGAAGTAGTTGAATCCAAAACTAGGGTCCTGAATCTAAATAAAGGAAATTATGAAAGTATGAGATGCGAGTCGGCTATGATAGATTGGGGAACTTTACTAAAAGGGATGACGATGGATAGGCAATGGCTAATATTTAAAGAACGTGTGCAGGAATTACAACAATTATTCATTCCTGGTCTGGCGCAAAAATAAAACAGGAAAGGTGGCTCAACCGCGGCTTACAAAAGAAATTAGGGATAGTATTAGATCCAAAGAGGAGACATATAAAATTGCCACAAAAAGCGGCAAGCCTGAGGATTGGGAGCAGTTCAGAATTCAGCAAAGGAGGACAAAGAGATTGATTAAGAGGGGAAAAATAGAGTAGGAGAGTAAACTAGCAGGGAACATAAAAGCTGACTGTAAAAGCTTCTATAAATATGTCAAGAGAAAAAGATTAGTGAAGACAAATGTAGGTCCCTTACAGTCAGAAATGGGGGAATTTATAATGGGGAACAAAGAAATGGCAGAACAATTAAACACATACTTTGGTTCTGTTTTCACAAAGGAGGACACAAATCACCTGCCAGGAATATTAGGGAACCAAGGGTCCAGTGAGAGGGAGGAACCGAAGGAAATCAGTATTAGTAAAAAAAAAGTGCTAGGGAAATTAATGGGGCTAAAGGCTGACAAATCCCCAGGGCCTGATAATCTACATCCCAGAGTACTAAAGGAAGTGGCCCTGGAAATAGTGGATGCATTGGTGATCATCTTCCAAAATTCTATAGATTCTGGAACAGTTCCTACAGATTGGAGGGTGGCAAATGTAACCACACTATTTAAAAGAGGAGGGAGAGAAAAAACAGAGAATTACAGACCAGTTAGCCTAACGTCAGTAGTGGGGAAAATGCTGGAGTCTATTATAAAAGATGTGATAACAGAACACTTGGAAGGCATTAACAGGATTGGATAAAGTCAGCATGCGTTTATGAAAGGGAAATCATGCTTAACAAATCTACTGGAGGTTTTTGAGGAGGTAACTAGTAGAATAGATAGGGGAGAACCAGTGGATGTGGTGTATTTGGATTTTCAGAAGGCTTTTGATAAAGTCCCACACAAAAGGTTAGTGTGCAAAATTAAAGCACATGGGATTGGGGGGAATATACTGACATGGATTGAGAATTGGTTGACAGACAGGAAACAGAGAGTAGGAATAAACGGGTCTTTTTCTGGGTGGCAGGCAGTGACTAGTGGGGTACTGCAGGGATCAGTGCTTGGGCCCCAGCTATTCACAATATATATCAATGATTTGGATAAGGGAACTAAATGTAACATTTCCAAGTTTGCAGACGACACAAAGCCGGGGTGGAATGTGAGCTGTGAGGAGGATGCAAAGAGGCTCCAATGTGATTTAGACAAGTTGGGTGAGTGGGCAAGAACATGGCAGATGCAGTATAACGTGGATAAATGTGAGGTTATCCACTTTGGTTGTAAAAACAGAATGGCAGATTATTATCTGAATGGTGATAGATTGGGAAAAGGGGAGGTGCAACGAGACCTGGGTGCCCTCGTACACCAGTCGCTGAAAGCGAGCATTCAGGTGCAGCAAGCAGTTAGGAAGGCGAATGATATGTTGGCCTTCATTGCAAGAGGATTTGAGTACAGGAGCAGGGATGTCTTACTGCAGTTGTACAGGGCCTTGGGGAGACCACATCTGGAGTAATGTGTGCAGTTTTGGTCTCCTTATCTGAGGAAGGATGTCCTTGCCATGGAGGGAGTGCAACAAAGGTTTACCAGGCTGATTCCTGGGATGGCAGGACTGATGTATGAGGAGAGATTGGGTCGACTAGGCCTATATTCACTAGAGTTTAGAAGAATGAGAGGTGATCTCATTGAAACATATAAAATTCTAACAGGAGTAGACAGACTAGATGCAGGAAAGATGTTCCCGATGGCTGGGGAGTCCAGAACCAGGGGTCACAGTCTCAGGATATGGGGATATGCCATTTAGAACCGAGATGAGGAGAAATGTCTTCACTCAGAGGGTGGTGAACCTGTGGAATTCTCTACCACAGAAGGCAGTGGAGGCCAAGTCATTAGATGTATTCAAGAAGGAGATAGATATATTTCTTAATGCTAAAAAGGATCAAGGGACATGTGGAAAAAGCGGGAACAGGGTACTGAGGTAGACGATCAGCCATGATCATTTTGAATGGCGGAGCAGGCCCGAAGGGCCAAATGGCCTACTCTTGCTCCTATTTTCTATGTTTCTCTGTTTCAGTTCAATGAAAAGCTCACGTTCTATAGTATTTACCCACAGCTTATCTCCTACTCACCACTGAATCCCTACTCTCCCAGTTTAGAAGTCTGTATTTTCACTCAGTTATCAGCTCACTTAGTGATGTGCTCTCCTCTTGAGCTGGAGCTCCGATGACTCATTTTTAATTCTATATATGGCCATCTAGGGAGCAACATATTGGTCATTGGGACCAAACAATCTAAAGAGCATAGCTTTTGAATTCTTTGCATGCTTATCCTGAAACGGACATCCTGGTGTGGTGTTTTTCTGGAGGATCATCACCCAATGCCAACACCATAGTTTCCTGAGAAACACAAACACCCATACAGAGCTCATAAATTAACAGAATGCTTGATGCTCTGTCTGACTAATCTAACCTGTGTCTGTAGAGAGGATGGAGACTTTGTCCCAAACTTTCACAACAAGAGGTCAATATGAACAGCAAAGAAAATTCAGCTGAGGAAAATTAAATGGTGCAATAGCAGAGGCCGATACATTATTAGGTGACCACGTGCAGCATCATCTATCTGCAATATCAGGATGATATGTCAGCTCAGCAAATGGCTTCTTTAGAAAGCTACGCCAAACTCCTACAAAGAAGAAGTTGTTTTCAAAATTATGAACGAGGCTGAAAAAAGCTAATTCAAATTAAGGAAGGGTTCAAAAGCTGGAGATATGATTTTAAAATTAGTACATTTTGGCAGAACTATTTCACAAGGTATAAGACAAATGTATTAAGTTACTAGAAAGGCAATTAAGCAAACAGCGTAAATAAGTTCAAGACACATTTGGAATGGCTTCCGCATAGGGAGATAGAGGGATTCGGGAGATCAACCAAAAACAAGCACATTTGTTGGGTCAAAAGGACTTTTGCTGTTGTAAAGTTTTCTTTGTTTCTCACATTCAAGTTTACATTGATCAGCACACAGTACTGACAATCCATCACCTAACTTTCCAGGCAACAGCGCACACAAACTATAACTTTCCTTTAAAGCCTTCATGAAAATCACTTAACAATTTGCATTTGCATAGCGTCTTTACCGTAGTAAAACATCCCAAGGCGCTTCACCAGCGTAATCAGTCAAAAATTGACATTGAGCCAAAGAGGGAGATATTAGGACGGGTAACTAAAAGCTTGGTCAAAAGGGTAGGTTTTAAGTAGGGTCTTAAAAGGAGGAGAGATGGTAGGGAGGGAGGGAATTCCAGAGCTTAGAGCCAAGGCAGCTGAAGGCACAGCTGCACTGGTGGTGCGATTAAAATTGGGGATGCGCAAGAGGCAAGAATTGGAGGAGTGCAGAGATCTTGAAGGGTTGTAGGACGTTACGGAGACAGGGAGGGAAGAGGCCATGGAGGGATTTCAAAACCAGGATGTGAATTTTAAAAATCGAGGTGTTCTCGGACTGGGACCCAACGTAGGTCAGGGAGCACAGGGGTGATGGGTGAATGGGACATGGTGCGGGTTAGGTTACGGGCAGCAGAGATTTGGATGAGCTCAAGTTTACAGAGGGTGCAAGGTGGGAGGCCGGCAAGGAGAGCATTGGAATTGTTGAGTCTGGGAGGTAACAAAAGCATGGATGAGGGTTTCAGTATCAGATGGGCTGAGGCAGGAGCGGAGACAGGCAACATTATAGAGATGGACGTAGGTGGTCTTTATGATAGAGAGGAATTGGGGTCTGAAGTTCAGCTCAGGGTCAAATAGGATGCTGAGATTGTGAACAATCTGGTTCAGCCTGAGACAGTGGCCAGAGAGGGAGATGGAATGTGTGGCTTGGGAACAGAGTTTGTGGCAGGGGCCAAAGACAATGGCTTCAGTCTTCCCAATCTTTAATTGGAGGGCATTTCAGCTTATCCATGACCAGATGATGGATAAGTAATCTGACAACACAGAGGCAGTGGAGGGGTTGTAAAACCTTCTTTCATTTGGTAGGGATTTAATTTGACATATGATGCAAAAAATATTGCAAATACATTATATGCAGTCCTGAAACCAGGGATGTAACAATTTTGTCCCAAGGCACAAGATTACTGTTTCATTTAGGTCAGCTAAGGAAATATATGCAGAATTAAACACTAAATTAGGATAACCTATCCTCACACACATGTGGCATGTAGTGATAGCTATTCTGCACAAATGCAGCATTTGCATGGAATTTCCACTAAGTATATAATGTGCAATCCCAGAATACAGAACCTGAGCCCACCCAACTTTGCAAGATACACTACCCATTTCCTGTTGGTGCTTCTCCAGAGATTGCTTCAAGTGCTGCTGGTTTTGTTCCCTAATGCACTCCAATTCGATGTGCTGTCGGTTCTGCAGCACTGCCACCTCCTGGCGTCGTTTATCATTCAGCATCTCTCGCAGCTCAGCAAGGGACTCCTCCTTCTCACGTTGCAGGTTAGACTGCATAAGCTCAAGTTGGGCCCTGTGCATGTTGTTCAGGCTTAGGCGCACGGATTCCAACTCCAGGTTGTGTTCTGTCTGTAGGAAAAGAACAGCTCATCTCAGAATATGGTCACCATATAAACTGGCCAGGGTAATTCAGTGGTACCTCAGGAACATTCTTGCTTGTTCAGCTGAATTATATACATCTTACATTCCATAAATAGAGATTTGGCTTGTGAAGTGACCTAAAAAAAAAATACCTGAAATAGTGGGGAATCAGGGTCTAATGAGAGTGAGGAACTTCAAGCAATTAAGATTAGTAAAGAAAAAGTACTGGAGAAATTAATGGGACTAAAAGCCGACAAATCCCCTGCACCTGATGGCCTACATCCTAGGGTTTTAAAAGAAGTGGCTGCAGAGATAGTGGAAGCATTGGTTTTAATCTTCCAGAATTCTTTACATTCTAGAACGGTCCCCGTGGCTTGGAAGGTAGCAAATGTAACCTCACTAGTCAAGAAAGGAGGGAGCAAGAAAACAGGGAACGGTAGGCCAGTTAGCCTGACATCAGTGGTAGGGAAAATGCTAGAATCTCATATTAAGGACGTGGTAACAGGGCACTTAGAAAATCATAATATGATTAGGCAGAGCCAACATGGTACGATGAAAGGGAAATCGTGTTTGACAAATCTATTAGTTTTCTGAAGGTGTAACTAGCAGGGTAGATAAGGGGGAACCAGTGGATGTAGTATATTTGGATTTTCAAAAGGCATTCGATAAGACCACACAAAATTAGGGCTCATGGGATTGGGGGTATTATATTACCATGACAGAGTAGATAGAGAGAAACTGTTCCCATTGTCGGAAGGATCAAGAACCAGAGAGTATAGATTTAACGTGATTGGCAAAAGAACCAAAGGTGACATGAGGGAATTTTTTTTTTTGTACACAGAGTGGTTAGGATCTGGAATGCACCACCCGAGGAGGTGGAGGAGGCAGACTCAATCATGGCCTTCAAAAGGGAACTGGATAAGTACTTGAAAGGAAAAACTTTGCAGGGCTACAGGGATAGGGCGGGGAATGGGGCTAGCTGGATTGCTCTTGCTTAGTGCCAGCGTGGACTTGATGAGCCGAATGGCCTCCTTCCATGCTGTAACCTATGATTCTATGATTGGTTAACAGACAGAAAAGAGAGTAGGAATAAACGGGTCATTTTTGGGTTGGCAGGCTGTAACTATTGGGGTGCCGCTAGGATCAATGCTTGGGCCTCAGCTGTTTACAATCTATATCAATAACTTAGGTGAGGGGACCAAGTATAATGTATCCAAGTTTACTGACGATACAAAGCTAGATGGGAAAGTAAGCTGTGAGGAGGACGCAGAGAGGCTGCAAAAGGATGTAGACAGGTTAAGTGTGTGGGCAAGAAGATGGTAGATGGAGTAAAATGTGGGGAAATGTGAAATTATCTACTTTGGTCGTAAGAATCAAAAAGCAGAATATTATTTAAAAGGTGAGAGATTAAGAAATGATGGTAGTCAGAGGGATTTGGGTATCCTTGTACACAAATCACAGAAAGTTAACATGCAGGCACAGCAAGCAATTAGGAAGGCAAATGGTGTGTTATACTCCAATTCCCTTGCAATAAAGGCTAAGAGTAAGAAAGTCTTGCTGCAATTATATAGGGCTCTGGTGAGACCACACCCGGAGTACTGTGTACAGTTTTGGTCTCCTTACCTAAGGAAGGATATACTTGCCTTAGAGAGAGAGTGCAACAAAGGTTCACTCGATTGATTCCTGGTATAAGAGGGTTGTCCAATGAGGAGAGATTGAGTAGAATGGGCTTATATTCTCTGGAGTTAAGAATGAGAGGGGACCTCATTGAAATCTATAAAATTCTTTAGAGAGCTTGACAGGGTAGATGCTGAGAGATTGTTTCCCCTAGCTGTAGAGTCTAGAACTAGGGGTCATAGTCTCGGGATAAGAGGGTCGGCTATTTAGGACCAAGATGAGGAAAAATTTCTTCATTCAGAGGGTTGTGAATCTTTGAAATTCTCTACCCCAGAGGGCTGTGGATGCTCAGTCATTGAGTATAGTCAAGATTGAGATTGATAGATTTTTGGACACTAAGGGAATCAAGGGATTTGGGGATCAGGTGGGAAAGTGGAGTTGAAGTAGAAGATCAGCCATGATCTTATTGAAAGGCAAAGCAGGCTTGAGGGGCCGTATGGCCTACTCCTGTTCCTAGTTCTTATGTTCTTATAACTCAAACAATAAATTGAGAATCAGGTCACAAGCTTAAATTCTTCCAATTCTTTGAAATATTTTACTTATACTGTGAAACTATTAACAAATATTAGATTTTCTCTGATATTAAATAACTGGATTAACCTTTACATGGCCAATGCTTCATTGAGAACAAGAAAATATTGAATGGTTTATTGACAAGTTCAAGTAGCCATGGAGTACTTGGAGTGAGTGTATTGTGGAGATCACCACAAACACAAAACAGGGATATTAAGGAGGGTGTTACTAATCCACGACCAGAATCGAAAGACACTGGCTTAGAAAATCCCAAGAAAAGCGATGTCTTGTTTGTAGAGAACTAAAATGTTGATTTCTTTTATCAAATCAGTTCTCTTTCTCTTTACCAACCCCTGCCTTGCTTTTAAAACTCCACTCAAAGTTCAACAGATTATCCTGTACTACTCATTTCTTGCGACTGGAAGGTAATAAGATGCAGCCACAGCCAGTCATTGCCACCCCGGGCGGGGGGTGGGGGGGCGGATAAATGAGTAGCGAGAATCAGGAACTACAACACGATGTGTTTCCATGCGGAAAATAACTCTCGTTAGCCAGAAAGTTAAATTCTGGGTAAAAATAGATTTTTAAAAAATCTTACCAGCCTCGTAAGTTGAAACCAATAATTGCAGGCTACAAAGCAGAAAAGCTGAATGGCTTTAATACCAAAAGGTCACTGCTACTCGAACGAAGCCTCAATTTAATTATGGGTGCAACTGAAGCTGCGCCATACAGCCCAATGTACAGGATAACAATGTACACTGAACTCCTCTGATAGATGTATGGGTAAAAAGCAGTACTCAGCAAAATACTAACACAAATTCCAAATCATTCAATTCTCTTCAGTATCTGGTGCACTTCTTTTGTCAAAAATACATTCAAGTTTGTGTATAACTTGAGAAACAAAGATGAATACATTACTACAGAACACATCTCTCTATTCCACTTCATCTACAAAAATGGCATTAAATATTAAAACTGGATAGCCTTGTGATGAAGGATAGAATACTAGAGCCTGGTCTTTAGTTGTTTCCAAGCCTTTATTCACATAGTTTCCTCTGACACACCATCCTACCTAAGTTCTATAAAAAGGAAACAAGAGCGATCCCAATCAATACCCACCACCTGAATACAATTAACACCATTTGATACAAATCATACAATTAACAGTAAAGACAATTCCATTTCATTGTGACGGTGAGGGAAAAAACCTAGATCCCTTTATGGTCAGTAGTCTGCAGAGTTAGCTGATCTCAGATGAGGCAGCTGTTGGGCATGACTTTTGGCCTTCAAGCACCATCTGAACAAAAGGATTCCTGCTTCTGACTGAGCTGTGCTGGAAGTGCATGTGGATATCTAGTGAGACTAGGACGGGGCTAGTTGCAATGTTCTCAATGATCAAATAGCTTGCTAACATTATATGTGTAGGATCACACAAAGAGCAACAACTTCAGCGAGAAACTAGAGGACTGCATGCAACCATGGAAACAGCATTAGACAATTATCTCAGGTGGAAAAAGGAGTAAACTTGCTGGCGGAGAGATAGACAGATCAAGAAGGTGAATGCATGGCTGAAAGACTGGTCTGGAAAGGAGGGTTCCATTTCATGGGACACTGGCACCAGTACTGGAACAGGAAGGAGCTGTACCGCTGGGATGGGCTCCACCTGAACCGGAATGGGACCAGTGTCCCAGCAGAAAGGATAGAGCTGTGGCTAGGACTTTAAACTAGTACGGCGGGGGGAGGGATCTGGGGAAAATAACATAAGTCTAAAGATAAAAGAAATAAGAGGTGAGAGTAAAGATCAGACCAAGGTAAGGAATAAGGGTAACAATGGGTCAGGGAACAAATACAATTATAGGAGGTAAGTACAAAATGACTGTTAAAAATGAAGTGAGGGGAACAATTATTAAAAACAAATTAAATTGCTTGTACAGCAATGTTCACAGCATCCGAAACAAAACAGGGGAACTGGAGGCAATAATCCGTAGTGAGGATCCAGATGTAGTAGGGATAACTGAAACATGGCTACACAAAAGAACAGGACTGGCAGTTAAATATTGCAGGATACAACGTATTTAGATAGGATAGGGAAGGAAGAAGTGAGGTTGGGGTAGCTTTACTAATTAAAGGCAACATAATGGCAATACAAAAAAAGGGACATAAGTAGAAACAGAATCCATATGGACTGAGACAAAGGATAAGGAGGGATCAATCATGTTAATAGGCATATTCTACAGACCACCTAATAGAGGAAGGGAAGTGGAGGAAGAAATACGTAGACAAATCTATGAAATGAGTGAAAAACCAAACATGGGAGATTTCAATCACCCTGAAATAAAGTGGCAAGAGGTAGAGGAAGTGGAATGGAGTTTTTACAGTGTACAGGACTCTTTTTTTTACCCAATATGAGATAAGCCCAACAAGAGAGGAATCACCACTGGATCTAGAAATGGGAAATTAACTAGAGCAGATAAAAGCAGCAAGCATTGGGGAACATCTAGGCCACAGTGATCATAACATAATAAGGTTTAAAATAATGATGATTGGGAAAGACATAAGAAAGACAAAGACCAAAGTAATAGATTGGAACAAAGCTAACTTTGAGGGGATGAGAATGGAATTAGGGAAGGTAAACTAGAAGAAATGATGACAGTCAAAAAGATGGAACAGCAGTGGGAAATATTTAAAACAGTATCCAACAGAGTTCAGGAGAAATAAATTCCTCTAAAAACAAGAACAAATTAGCCAATAATGAAACACCATGGATGAATAAAGAGATGAGTAAAATTAAAACTGAAGAAAAAGGCCATTCACTAAGTACATAGACAATAAAGGAGAGGATAACAAAAAGGAATGCGAAGAGGTTAGGAAAGAATTAAAAAAAACAATTAGGAAGGAAAAGAGGAACTACAGAATTAAATTATCAAGGAATATAAAAAGAAATAGTAAAGTATTCTATAGACACATAAATAAAAGAAAAATCAAGATAGGGATAGGAATAGGGCCACTAAGGAATGCAGAAAATAAACTCACAGGTAATGACAGCAAAATGGCAGAAATATTGAATAGTTACTTTGCTTCAGTATTTACCAGGGAGACTATCAAGGTGGGCATGACATTAGAAGAGATCAAGATAGATATAAAAACATTTAAGATAGAAAGTGGGGGGGGGGGTGGAAGATAATTGATAAACCAATCAAACTAGGGAGAGGATAAAACCCCTGGATGGATTGCATCCGCGCATATTAAAAGAAGTTAGGGAAAAGATAGCAGAGGCGCCATTACACATAGATAAAAATTCATCAGAAAAGGGAATAATGCCAGAGGGCTGGTGGACATCTAACGTTATTCATATATATATATAAAAAATAAAAAAGGGAGATAGAACAAGTCCAGGGAACTATAGACCAGTTAGCATAACATCGGTGGTAGGAAAGATAATGGAATCTTTATTCAAAGATGTAATAGAAAAGCATCTAGAAAATGAAAATATAATAGAGAATAGTCAAAATGGATTTCAGAAAGGGAAGGTCATGCTTGACCAACCTTACTGAATTCTTTGAAGAAGTAACAGACAGAGTAGATAAGAGTAATGCAGTAGATGTAATATATTTGGATTTTCAAAAGGCCTTTGATACGGTATCGCATTGTAGATTCATGACTAAGGTCAGAGCATGTAGAGTCAGGAGACAGGTAGCAGAATGGATAGCAAGGTGACTACAGAGAGTAGGGGTTAAGGATTACTACTCAGACTGGCAAAAGGTGGGAAGTGGTGTTCCACAGGGATTGGTGCTGGGACCATTGTTGTTCATAATGTACATCAACGATTTGGACTCTGGAAACAGAAGTACAATTTCAAAATTTGCAGACTACACCAAATTGGGGGGCGTAATTAATACAAAAGGAAGAATGCATCAAAATACAAGAGGAAGAATGCATCAAAATACCAGACTTCAATAAACTTGCAGAATGGGCGTGTAATTGGCAAATGAATTTCAATATAGATAAGTGGGAGGTGGTGCATTTCCATAGGAAGAATAAGTAGGCTACGTTCTGCTTGGATAATGAGTCTCAATGAGGTCGAAGGGATCTCAGGATGCAGATACATTCACTAAAAGTAGCAACACAGGCCATAAGGTCATAAAAAAGGCAAACCAAGCACTGGTGCTCATTTCTAGAGGGATAGAATTGAAAAGCAGAGAAGTTATGTTCAACTTGTATTGAATCTTAGTTAGACCACATTTGGAATACTGTGCATGGTTCTGGTCTCCAAATTGCAACAAGAATATAGAAACATTGGAGAAGGTCATAGAGTCATAGAGTTATACAGCACGGATAGAGGCCCTTCGGCCCATCGTGTCCGCACCGGCCATCAGCCCTGTCTACTCTAATCCCATATTCCAGCATTTGGTCCGTAGCCTTGTATGCTATGGCATTTCAAGTGCTCATCCAAATGCTTCTTGAATGTTGTGAGGGTTCCTGCCTCCACAACCCTTTCAGGCAGTGAGTTCCAGACTCCAACCACCCTCTGGGTGAAAAAGTTCTTTCTCAAATCCCCTCTAAACCTCCCGCCTTTTACCTTGAATCTATGTCCCCTTGTTATAGAACCCTCAAAAGCTCCTTAGTATCCATCCTATCTGTGCCCCTCATAATTTTGTACACCTCAATCATGTCCCCCCTCAGCCTCCTCTGCTCCAAGGAAAACAAACCCAATCTTCCCAGTCTCTCTTCATAGCTGAAGCGCTCCAGCCCTGGTAACATCCTGGTGAATCTCCTCTGCACCCTCTCCAAAGCGATCACATCCTTCCTGTAGTGCGGCGACCAGAACTGCACACAGTACTCCAGCTGTGGCCTAACCAGTGTTTTATACAGCTCCATCATAACCTCGGCTAATAAAGGCAAGTATCCCATATGCCTTCTTTACCACCTTATCTATCTGTTCCGCCGCCTTCAGGGATCTGTGAACTTGCACACCAAGATCCCTCTGACCCTCTGTCTTGCCTAGGGTCCTCCCATTCATTGTGTATTCCCTTGCCTTGTTAGTCCCTCCAAAGTGCATCACCTCGCACTTTTCCGGGTTAAATTCCATTTGCCACTGTTCCGCCCATCTGACCAACCCATCTATATCGTCCTGCAGACTGAGGCTATCCTCCTCGCTATTTACCACCCTACCAATCTTTGTATCATCATCAGGTGAGAAGGATAATACCAGAACTGAGAATATACTTATTAGGAAAGGCTGAACGGACTGGGGCTCTTTTCTCTAGAAAAGCGAAGGCTGATGGAGGTCATTAAGATACTGAAAAGGTGTGATAGGGTAGACGTACAGAAAGTGTTTCCACTTGTGAGGGAGTCCAAAACTAGAACCATAGAAAGGTTACAGCACGGATGGAGGCCTTTTGGACCACCGAGTCCGTGCTGGCTCTATGCAAGAGCAATCTAGCTAGTCCCACTCCTCCGTCCTATACCTGTAGCCCTGCGGATTTTCTCCTTTCAAGTACTTATCCAGTTCCCTTTTGAAGGCCATGATTCAATCTGCTTCCATCACCCCCTCGGGCAGTGCATTCCTCATGTCGCCTTATGGTTCTTTTGTCAATCAGCTTAAATCTATGTCCTCTGGTTCTTGACCCTTCCGCCAATGGAAACAGTTTCTCTCTATCTACTCTGACTAGATGATTTTGAATACCTCGATCAAATCTCCTGTCAACCGTCTCTGTTCCAAGGAGAACAACCCCAGCTTCTCCAGTCTATCCACATAACTAAAGTCCCTCATCCCTTGAATCACTCCAGTAAATCTCTTCTGCACCCTCTCTAAGGCCTTCACATCTTTCCTAAAGTGCGGTGCCCAGAATTCGACACAATACTCCAGTTGTGGACAAACCAGTGTTTTATAAAGGTTCATTATGACTTCCTTGCTTTTGTACTCTATGCCTCTATTTATAAAGCCCAGGATCCCAAATGTTTTTTTAACCGCTTTCTCATCCTGCCGTCACCTCTGACGATTTGTGTACATATACCCCCAGATCTCTCTGTTCATGTACCCCTTTTAGAATTATGCCCTTTATTGCCTCTCCTCATTCTTCCTACCAAAATGTATCATCTCGCATTTTTCTGCGTTAAATTTCATCTGCCACGTGTCCGCCCTTGCCGCCTGCCTATATCCTCTTGAAGTCTATCACTATTCTCCTCACTGTTCACTAAACTTCCAAGTTTTGTGTCATCCTCAAATTTGGAAATTGTGCCCTTTATACCCAAATCCAAGTCATTAGTATACATCAAGAAAAGCAGTGGTCCTAGTACCGACCCCCTGGGGAACACCACTGTACACTTCCCTCCAGTCCAAAAAACAACTGTTCACCACTGTTGAATTACAGTTCTGCCTGCCAATCTTTGGTTCCAATTTACCTGGGCCAGATCTGTTCTCATCCCACTGAAATTGACCCTCCTCCAATTGAGTATTTTTACTTTAGAGTGGTGCATGTCCTTTCCAATAGCTATTCTAAACCTTATGGTACTATGATCACTGTTATCTAAATGCTCCCCCACTGACACTTGCTCTACTTGGCCCGCCCCGTTCCCCAGAATCAAATCCAACAATGCCTCCTTCCTCATTGGGCTGGAAACATACTGGTCAAGAAAGTTCTCCTGAACACACTTCAAAAATTCCTCCCCCTCTTTGCCCCTTACACTATTACTATCCCAGTTTATGTTAAGATAATTGAAGTCCCCAGTTATCACTACTCTATGGCTTTTGCACCTCTCTGTAACTTCCCTGCAAATTTGTTCCTCCATATCCTTCACACTAGTTGGTGGCCTATAGAATACACCTAGTGTCATGGCATCTCTATTGTTTCTTAACTCTAACCAAATAGATTCTGTCCTTGACCCCTCCAGGACATCCTCTCTCTCCAGCGCTGCAATATCCTTCTTTATCTTTCCTGAACACCTTGTATCCCAGAATATTTGGTACCCAATCCAGCTCTTTTTTGAGCCAGGTCTCTGTTATCACCACAACATCATATTCCCATGTGGCTATTTGTGCCTGCAGTTCACCAACCTAAAGGTCATAAATATAACA
Organism: Heptranchias perlo; assembly: GCF_035084215.1. NCBI lineage: Eukaryota > Metazoa > Chordata > Chondrichthyes > Hexanchiformes > Hexanchidae > Heptranchias > Heptranchias perlo. The sequence continues at coordinate 96,612,489 of NC_090331.1, read as the reverse complement.
TAGTCACTAATAAACCCAGTAGGGAATTCCAGAGGGTGTCTTTACCCAGAGAGTGGTGAGAATGTGGAACATGCCACCAAAAGGAGTAGTTGAGGCGAATAGCATAGATGCATTAAAGAGGGAGCTAGATAAGCACACACGGGAGAAAGGAATAGAAGGGTATGCTGATAGGGTCAGATGAAGTGGGGGGGCGGGGGGGGGAAGGAGGTGGTAGTAAGCCTAAGGATTGGGAGAGTTTTAGAAACCAAAGGATGACTAAAAACTGATAAAAAGGGAGAAAACAGAACATGAGAATAAACTAGCAAGAAATATAAAAACTATTGTAAGAGCTTCTACAAGTATGTAAAAAGGAAGAGAATAGCAAAAGTAAATGTTGGTCCCTTAGAGGCTGAGACAGGAGAAATCATAACGGGGAATAAGGAAATGGCAGAGAGGTTAAACAAATATTTTGTATCTATCTTAACAGTAGAAGACACAAAAAGCATACTAAAAATAGTGGGGAACCAAGGGGATAATGAGAGTGAGGAACTTAAAGCAATTAATATCAGTAGAAAAAAAGTATTAGAGAAACTAAAAGCAGACAAATCCCCTGGACATAATGGCCTATATCCTAGGGTTCTAAAAGAGGTGGTTACAGAGACAGTGGATGCATTGGTTATGAGGGGTTCAGGGTAAACATGTTCCCTCAAAGAAAAAGGGAGGGACTGCCAAATCTACAGCCCCCTGGATGTCAAGAAGCATTCAGGGTAAGATAAGGCAGAGAAAGAAAGCCTATGATAGACACCGGGAACTCAATACTACAGAAAGCTCAAAGGAGTGTACAAAGTGCAGGGGTAAAGTTGAAAAGGAAATTAGGAAAGCAAAGAGAGGGTATGAAAAAATATTAGCAGGTAAAATCAAAGAAAACCCAAAGATGTTTTATAAATACATTAAAAGCAAGAGGATAATTAAGGAAAGAGTAGGGCCTATTAGAGGCCAAAAAGGTAAACTGTGTGTGGAGACGGAAGATGTGGGTATGGTTCTTAATGAATACTTTGCATCTGACGTCACAAAGGAGAGGGATGATACAGGGAATGAAGTTAAGGAGGAGGAGTGTGAAATATTGGATGGGATAAACATAGTGAGAGAGGAAGTATTAAGGGGATTAGCATTCTTGAAAGTAGATAAATCACCAGGGCCGGATGAAATGTATCTCAGACTGTTAAAAGAAGCCAGGGAGGAAATAGCGGAGGCTTTAACAATCATTTTCCAAACTTTACTGGATACAGGCATAGTGCCGGAAGATTGGAGGACTGCTAATGTTGTACCATTGTTTAAAAAGGGAGCAAAGGATAGACAGAGTAATTACAGGCCAGTCAGCCTAACCACGGTGGTGGGCAAATTACTGCAATCAATTCTGAGGGACAGGATAAACGGTCACTTAGAAAGGCACGGACTAATCAAGGAGAGTCAGCACGGATTTGTTAAGGGGAGGTCGTGTCTGACTAACTTGATTGAATTTTTCGAGATGGTGACAAGGAGGATCGATGAGGGTAGCGCAATTGATGTAGTTTACGTGGATTTTAGCAAGGCTTTTGACAAGGTCCCACATGGCAGATTGGTCAAAAAAGTAAAGGCCCATGGAATCCAAGGGAATGTGGCAAATTGCATCCGTGGCAGGAAGCAAAGGGTAATGGTTGACGGGTGTTTGTGACTGGAAGGCTGTTAAGAGTGGGGTGCCGCAGGGCTCAGTACTAAGTCCTTTGCTTTTTGTGGTATACATTAACGATTTGGACTTAAACGTAGGGGGCATGATTAAGAAATTTGCAGATGATACAAAGATAGGCGGTGTGGTTGATAGTGAGGAGGGAAGCTGTAGACTGCAGGAAGATATCAATGGACTGGTCAGATGGGCAGAAAAGTGGCAAATGGAGTTCAATCCGGAGAAGTGTGAAGTAATGCATTTGGGGAGAGCAAACAAGGCAAGGGAATACACAATAAATGGTAGGATACTGAGAGGTGTAGAGGAAGTGAGGGACCTTGGAGTGTATGTCCACTTGGAGTGCATGTAGCAGGACAGGTAGTTAAGGTGGTTAAGAAGGCATATGGAATGCTTTCCTTTATTAGCCGAGGCATAGAATATAAAAACAAGGATGTTATGCTGGAACTGTATGAAACACTAGTTAGGCCACAGCTTGAGTGCTGTGTACAGTTCTGGTCACCACATTACAGGAAGGATGTGATTGCAGTAGAGAGGGTGCAGAGGAGATTTACGAGGATGTTGCCATGACTGGAGAATTTTAGCTACGATGACAGATTGGATAAGCTGGGGATGTTTACCTTGGATCAGAGGAGGTTGAGGGGTGATTTGATTGAGGTGTACAAAATTATGAGGGGCCTAGATAGAGTGGATAAGAAGGACCTATTTCCCTTAGCGGAGGGGTCAATAACTGGGGGGGCATCGACAAAGTGATTGGTAGAAGGATTAGAGCGGAAGTGAGGAAAACATTTTTCACCCAGAGGGTGGTGGGGGTCTGGAACTCATTGCCTGAGAGGGTGGTAGAGGCAGAAACCCTCAACTCATTTAAAAAATACCTGGATGTGCACCTGAAGAGCCGTGACCTGCAGGGCTACGGACCAAATGCGGGAAAGTGGGATTAGGCTGGATTGCTCGTTTCTCAGCCAGCGCGGACACAATGGGCTGAATGGCCTCCTTCTGTGCCGTAAATTTTCTATGATTCTATCTTCCAAAATTCCCTAGATTCTAAAACGGTCCAAGCGGATTGGAAGGTAGCAAATATAACACTTCTATTCAAGAAAGGAGGGAGAGAGAAAACAGGGAACTACAGGCTAGTTAGCCTGACATCAGTCATCGGGAAAATGCTGGAATCCATTATTAAGCAAGTGGTAACAGGGCACTTAGAAAATCATAATATGATTAGGCAGAGTCAACACAGTTTTATGGCAGGGAAATGGTTTAACAAATTTATTCAAGTTCTCTGAGGATGTAACTAGCAGGGTAGATAAAGCGGAACCAGTGGATGTAATATATTTGGATTTCCAAAATACATTCGATAAGGTGCCACAAAGGTTGTTATGCAAGATAAGGGCTCATGGGGTTGGAGGTAATATATTAGCATAGATAGAGGATTGGTTAAAGGACAGAAAACAGGGTAGGAATAAACGGGTCATTCTCAGATGGGCAGGCTGTAACTAGTGTGGTGCTGCAAGGATCAGTGCTTGGGCCATCAGCTATTTACAATCTATATTCATGACTTAGATGAAGGGATGGTGCGTAATGTATCCAAGTTTGCTGATGATACAAAGCTAGGTGGGAAAGTAAGCTGTGAGGAGGACACAAAGAGGCTGCAAAGTGATATCAACAGGTTAAGTGTGTGGGCAAGAAGGTGGCAGATGGAGTATAATGTGGGGAAATGTGAGGTTATTCACTTTGGTAGGAAGAATAGAAAAGCAGAACATTTTTTAAAATGGTGAGCAACTATTAGATGCTGGTGTTCATTCGGGTCTGGATGTCCTTGTACAAGAAACACAGAAAGTTACCATGCTGGTACAGCTAGCAATTAGGAAGGCAAATGGCATGTTTGCCTTTATTGCAAGGGAGCTGCAGTACAAGAGTAAGGAAGTCTTGCTACAACTGTACAAGGCTTTGGTGAGACCACACCTGGAGTACTGTGCACAGTTTTGGTCTCCTTATCTAAGGAAGGAGATACTTGCCTTAGAGGCGGTGCAATGAAGGTTTATTAGATTGATTCCTGGGATGAGAGGGTTGTCCTGTGACGAGAGATTGAGTAGAATCGTCCTCTACAGGGATAGGCGGGGGGAGTGGGACTAGCTGGATTGATCTTGCATAGAGCCGGTGCAGACTCGATTGGCCAAATGGCCTCCTTCTGTGCTGTGACCTATGATTCCCCACACTCTAGAGTTTAGAAGAATGAAAGGTGATCTTATTGAAAACATAAGATTCTAAGGGGGCTTGACAGAGTAGACGCTGACAGGTTGTTTCCCTTGGCTGGAGAGTCTAGAAGTAGGGGGCTTCGTCACAGGATAAGGGGTCGGCTATTTAAGACTGAGATGAGGAGGAATTAATTCATGTAGAGGGCTGTGAATCTTTGGAATTCTCTACCACAAAGGGCTATGGATGCTGAGTTGTTGAGTATGTTCACGGCTGAGATCGATAGATTTTTGGACTCTAGGGGAATCAAGGGATATGGGGATCGGGCGAGAAAGTAGAGTTGAGGTCGAAGATCAGCCATGATCGTCTTAAATGGCGGAGCAGGCTCAAGGGGCCATATGGCCTACTCCTGCTCCTATTTCTTATGTTAGGAAGCTCGTGTGGACATGCAGACATATTTGGGCCAAATGACCTGTTTCTGTGCTGTAGACTCTATGTAAAACTGGGAAAACAACAAAACAAATCGTAATTCAAACAAGGGTTCAGATGTCAAATTGTGATAGCAAAGCACCTAAAACCTCAACTTGATTAAAGCTTGTACTTCACAGACATGCCAGTCATGCAACAGCCAGCATCGTAATAATTGGTAAATATGGTAAAAATTAGCTATTCATTCAAACTTCAGTAGCTACTCCAGCAATATTTTACTTGTTTGAACTTAAATGATCATGGGCTGGATTTTGCTGTAAAAATTATGGTGAGGCTAACAACGCTCACCATTATTTAAGCCCAAATTCCGATGAGCGCACGTGTGCAGTTAAAAAGGTGGCAATCTGGAAATTGCTGTCAGAGGTGCCCTGCTCCTCCAAAAGCTGCGCGAAAACGGCATCTCGTCACCTGACTTACCATTCAAATGTATGGAATGGCGTCAAGTTCCTGTACTGACCTCATAGATACGGACTAAACACGCCAAGTTAGAGCTTGTCCATTCCAGTGTAAGTACCCATTTAATGGCGTGATAAGTCTTAATTACTGCCAAACCACCACTATGGGTCTGAAAATTAACTTTTACAAGTGTGGAGTCTCATTCCTTCAGCTTTTAATTATTGTTGGACATTTAAAAATGTAAAAAAGTAAATACATTTTTTTTTAAAAACTGAATACACTGAATCTATTTGGTCAGAGTTAAGGAACAGAAAAGGAGCTGTTACGTTGCTGGGTATCTACTATCAATCCCCAAATAGTGAGAAGGTTTAAAGTAGTTACGGAAAAGGACAAAGAAGAAAATCAATGGTAAAAATACCCGATTGGAAGAGTGATTTCAGTGATTTGAGAAGGGACCAAGCAACGGTGGACTGAAAACAAAGATTGGCCAAGAAAACAGTAAATGAGCAATAGCAGGCCTTCAAGGCAGAGATAGTTCAGGTACAAACCAAGCATATTCCCATAAGGAGGAAAGTTAGGGCATCCAAAACTGGAGCTCCCTGGATGATAAAGGAAATAGAGGTTAAAATAAAACAGAAAAAGGAAGGTTTATGATAAATGTCAGGTACAGAATACAGTAGAAAACCATGCAGAATACAGTGATTGCAGTGGGAAATTGAAGGGCAAAGAAAGAATATGAGAAAAGATTAGCAGGTAACATAAAAAGGAAATTCAAAACCCATTTATAAACATATAAAAAGTCAAAGGAACGGTCGGGCCGATTAAGAACAAAGAAGAAAATTTTCTTGTGGAGGCAGAGGGCATGGCTGTAGTACTGAATGAGTATTTTGCATCTGTCTTCACAAAAGAAGAGGATGAAGTTAATGTTGCAATAAGGAGGGAGGAGAGATATTGAATAGGATTAAAAAGATAGAAAGGAGGTGCTAAATAGGTTGGCAGTACTCAAAGTTAACAAGTCACCCGGTCCAGATGGGATGCATCCTCGGTTGCTGAGGGAAGCATGGGTGGAGATAGCAGAAGCTCTGACCACAATCGTTCAATCCTCCTTGGATATGGGCGTGATGCCAGAGGACTGGAGGATTGCAAATGTTACACCCCTATTCAAAAAAGAAGTGAGGGATAACTACAGGCCAATGTGTCTAATGTCAGGAGTGGGAAAACTTCTAAAGACCATTGTCAAGGACAAAATTAATTCTCACTTGGAGAAGCAAGGAATAAGGAACAGCCAGCACGGATTTGTTAAAGGCAAATAGTGTCTGACTAACTTGATTGAGTTCTTTGATGAAGTATCAGAGAGGGCTGATGTAGTGTAGTAGATGTATATATGGACTTTCACAAGGCATTTGATAAAGTACCATGTAACAGACTTATTCGGAAAATAGAAACACATGGGATTAAAGGGGCGGTGGTAACTTGGCTATGTAACTGGCTACAGGATAGGAGACAGAAAGTAGTGGTAAACGGATGTTTTTCTGATTGGAGAGAAGTATGCAGTGTGGTCCCCCCAGGGATCGGTATTAGGACCATTGCTTTTCTTGTTATATATAAATGACCTGGACTTGGGTATAGGGAGCATAATTTCAAAGTTTGCGGATGATACAAAACTTGGCAACATAGTAAACAGTGAAGAGATAGCTGCAGACTTCAGGAGGCCATGGACAGACTGCTGAAATGGGCAGAAACATGGCAGATGCAATTTAATGTGGATAAGTGTGAAGTGGTGCAGTTTGGGAACAACATGGAGAGGCAGTATACTCTAAATCAGTGATGGACAACCACAGGCACGCATGCCACAAGTGGCACGCCTCGCTCCGGAGAGTAGCATGCCACAGGAGGGGTCGCTGGAGACGCGGGCTCCTGGGGATAGGGTTGCGTGCCTTTCTGTGTCAGTCGGTCGAGTGTGGACGGTGTGTGAAGTGGTGGTGGCATTACCCAGCGCCAAGGCCGAGACCCGGGCTCCATCACACGCAATGAGTGCCCCTTGGCTTTGTTTAATGCACTGCACGGGTGGGCGGGCATGCGGGCTTAGGCTTCACGTGGCGGCCGTTTTGTGCGCGGGGGCGACTTGTGTATCTACTCCTCCTCTCGAGGAAGTGATGTCACCCTCTCCCTCTCTCTCCCACAAAGCCCTCGCCACGCTGCCGCGGCAGTTAATTTTTCTGAATGAGTGGTGGTGTCAGTTTTGCAATGTTTTCTTAGTTCGTGGTGTGTATAGTTTTTGTTTCATTTCCATCCTAACAATGTCTCTGAGTAAACAGAGCACATCCAAATGAAAGAATGAAGAAGACACAGCTATGACAGAGTTTAATCCTGCTTGGGAAGAACAATTTTTGTTCTCATTTACTCCAGGTAAAACATCGAAGCCAATTTGTTTGATTTGTGGTACTACTGTGGCTGTCCCAAATATGGAAAGGCATTTCGAACAGAAGCATGCGGAATTCAACTTCAAATATCCAGTTGATTCCAGATTTTATTTCCAAGAAAAAGGCATGTCTCGCAGCGCAACAGGAGTTCTTTGTTAGAAAAATAGAGGAATTGGTATCTATGGTGAGTGTATCGTATAAGACTTCTCTCCTGCTGTGCAGGAAGAAACGACCTTACATTGAAGTAGAATAGGCCATTAAAGAGTGTTGGCAAATTTTTGCTGCACATGCTGGTGATCCCAAAATAAAATCAGTGGTAAATGAAATTGCACTTTCCCGGAACACGATCACGAGAAGAATTGATGAAATGTCTAGCGACGTCACAGAACAAGTTAAATTTCACGTTTCTGCTTGTAAATATTTTTCGCTAGCAATGGACGAAAGCTGTGATTCTACTGTTACGGCGCAGCTTAGTATTTTTGTCAGGTGTATAAATAAGAACTTCGATGTGATTGAAGAACTTCTATCTTTGCATCCTCTCATTTCCACCATGGGAGAGGACATATCTACAGAACTGAAGAAATGTGTTGAAGAGAAGGAGTTGAACTGGTCAAAATTAGACTGTGATTGCACTCTTGGGGCACCCTCTATGACTGACAAATGAAATGGTTGTGTTGCTCGGCTTGAAAATTATTTGGAATGCAAGTTATTCAAGTATCATTGCATCATTCACCAAGAGTCTCTCTGTGCCAAAAACATGAACTTTTGGCACCTTCTTGATCCTGTGGCGTGCTGTATAAACAAAATTCGTGCATGTGCGTTAATCCGCCATGAATTCCCTGACTTATTTGATCATGATTCACACGATGCCAAGGAATTACTTCTTTATTATCAAGTACATTGGTTGTCAAAGGGACAGGCTCTTATGAGATTTTGGAAACTAAAAAAGAGAAAGTGTTGATGTTTTTAACAGGAAAGACTGAACTTGTGGAGGAGAGCAGTTAACTTGAAGATAAAGACTGGCTCAGTGACCTTGCCTTTCTCACAGATATTACCGAACACCTTAACAACCTCAACAAATGTTTGCAGGGGAATGACTGCCTTTTACCAACACCATTTAATTCTGTGTCAACATTCAAGGCAAAACTGAAACTGTTTTGTAAGTGCTTTCAGTTGAAAAAAATCTTGATCATTTCAAATGTCTGCTGGAGCTAAACTCTTGAGAACGATGACGACGATTTCCACATTAATTGAGAGATATAAGAACACTGTTTCTTCGCTAGCGAATTCATTTGAATTACAGTTTCAAGATTTCAATGACAATAAAAGAAATGTGATACTCTTCACCAACCAGTTCACCCTCTCAGATATGAGAGAAAGTTATCCACCAGACCTGCAGATGGAAATTTTAGAAATGAAAAATCATTCCGGGCTGCCTGCCAAATTCAAAGAATTGTGCGATTCACCAATACATCAAGGCCTGAAGTCATTTTGGAAGTTAGTACCACAGAATAACTTTCCTAGTTTGCATGAATTTGCTCTGCGTTATACATGTATGTCGCCTTAACCTACATTTGTGAACAGACTTTTTCTACCATGAGTTTCATCAAAAATAACCACCGCTCGAGACTGACAGATGACCACCTCAATAATCTTCGGAAGCTGGCATGTTCAAAATTGAATCCCAATATCAACAATATCGTCAGGAGCAAGTAGGTTCAGAAGCCACATTAAGTATGTAAGATTGCCATTTGTAGGCCTAGTGACCATTACATAATTAGGACGATATTGGCCCTATAACAATTGTTGGAATTATTATTATTTGTTTTATTCAGATACGGTTGCCAAGTTTAAAAAAATAGTATTATGACAATATTGCAAGTGGCACGCATGCACATTCTAGTTTCACAATGTGGCACTCCTTTGCAAAAGGTTGGCCATCACTGCTATTGAGGGGGGTGTAAGAGCAGAGGGACCTGGGGAAGAATATTCACAAATCTTTGAAGTTGATAAGGTGGTTAAGAAAGCATATGGGATACTTGGCTTTGTAAATAGGGGCACTGAATTCAAAAACAAGTCACGCTAAACCTTTACAAATCACTGGTTAGGCCTCAGCTGGAGTATTGTGCAGAATTCTGGGCACCACACTTTAGGAAGGATGTTACGGCCTTGGAGGAGGTTTACCAGGATAATATCTGGGATGGGGGACTTCAGTCATGTGGAGAGATTGGAGAAGCCGGGATCATTCTCCTTAGAGCAGAGAAGGGTAAGGGGAGATCTAGTAGAGGTATTTGAAAATAATGAGGGGTTTTGATAGAGCAAATAGGGAGAAACGGTTTCCAATGGCAGGAGGGTCGATAACCAGATGTCATAGATTTAAAATAATTCGTAAAAGAACGAGAGGGGAAATGAGGAGAAATTTTTCCACACAGAGGGTTGTTAAGATCTGGAATGCAACACCTGAAAGGGTGGTGGAAGCAGATTCCATGGGACCTTTCAAAAGGCAATTGGACATGTACTTCAACAATCTGCAGGGTTATGGGGAAAAAGCTGGGGTGTGGGACGAAATTGGATAGCTCTTTCAAAGAGCCGGCACAGGCACTGCAAGATTCTATGATTCTACTTTTTCTTTATCTCTCTCTAATCCAACCTTTCTTTACCTCTCTGTTTCGCTATTGTACCTGATTTGGAATTGAATTCACTATTCTAACTTACACTTCCTGGTTCTGACTCTGCGCTGCTCATTAATGATTCTTCAATCCAATTGATTAAGGAGATACCCAGTTGCTTGCCCTGTTCACACAGGACGCCAGGCCATTTGGCTGTCCCGCTGACAGCAACTTGTCGTGCAAAACCATCCAAACTCCATGTCTTTAGATTACTGTGAAAATCTATTTCTCTCCCTTCTATAAATACATTTCATAGAATCATAGAAGTTACAACATGGAAACAGGCCCTTCGGCCCAACATGTCCATGTCGCCCAGTTTATACCACGAAGCTAGTCCCAATTGCCTGCACTTGGCCCATATCCCTCTATACCCATCTTACCCATGTAACTGTCCAAATGCTTTTTAAAAGACAAAATTGTACCCGCCTCTACTACTGCCTCTGGCAGCTCGTTCCAGACACTCACCACCCTTTGAGTGAAAAAATTGCCTTTCTGGACCCTTTTGTATCTCTCCCCTCTCACCTAAATCTATGCCCCCTCATTATAGACTCCCCTACCTTTGGGAAAAGATTTTGACTATCTACCTTATCTATGCCCCTCATTATTTTATAGACTTCTATAAGATCACCCCTTAACCTCCTACTCTCCAGGGAAAAAAGTCCCAGTCTGTCTAACCTCTCCCTATAAGTCAAACCATCAAGTCCCGGTAGCATCCTAGTAAATCTTTTCTGCACTCTTTCTAGTTTAATAATATCCTTTCTATAATAGGGTGACCAGAACTGTACACAGTATTCCAAGTGTGGCCTCACCAATGCCCTGTACAACTTCAACAAGACATCCCAACTCCTGCATTCAATGTTCTGACCAATGAAACCAAGCATGCCGAATGCCTTCTTCACCACCCTATCCACCTGTGACTCCACTTTCAAGGAGCTATGAATCTGTACTCCCAGATCTCTTTGTTCTATAACTCTCCCCAACGCCCTACCATTAACGGAGTAGGTCCTGGCCCGATTCGATCTACCAAAATGCATCACCTCACATTTATCTAAATTAAACTCCATCTGCCATTCATCGGCCCACTGGCCCAATTTATCAAGATCCCGTTGCAATCCTAGATAACCTTCTTCACTGTCCACAATGCCACCAATCTTGGTGTCATCTGCAAACTTACTAACCATGCCTCCTAAATTCTCATCCAAATCATTGATATAAATAACAAATAACAGCGGACCCAGCACCGATCCCTGAGGCACACCGCTGGACACAGGCCTCCAGTTTGAAAAACAACCCTCTACAACCACCCTCTGTCTTCTGTCGTCAAGCCAATTTTGTATCCAATTGGCTACCTCACCTTGGATCCCGTGAGATTTAACCTTATGTAACAACCTACCATGCAGTACCTTGTCAAAGGCTTTGCTGAAGTCCATGTAGACCACGTCTACTGCACAGCCCTCATCTATCTTCTTGGTTACCCCTTCAAAAAACTCAATCAAATTCATGAGACATGATTTTCCTCTCACAAAACCATGCTGACTGTTCCTAATTAGTCCCTGCCTCTCCAAATGCCTGTAGATCCTGTCCCTCAGAATACCCTCTAACAACTTACCCACTACAGATGTCAGGCTCACCGGTCTGTAGTTCCCAGGCTTTTCCCTGCCGCCCTTCTTAAACAAAGGCACAACATTTGCTACCCTCCAATCTTCAGGCACCTCACCTGTAGCGGTGGATGATTCAAATATCTCTGCTAGGGGACCCGCAATTTCCTCCCTAACCTCCCATAACATCCTGGGATACATTTCATCAGGTCCCGGAGATTTATCTACCTTGATGCGCGTTAAGACTTCCAGCACCTCCCTCTCTGTAATATGTACACTCCTCAAGACATCACTATTTATTTCCCCAAGTTCCCTAACATCCATGCCTTTTATTTTATGATCAACCATTTAAAGTCCTGCCACCCCCCAAAGTGTGACCACACGTACATAAGCAAATGCTGAGACTAGAAGGTAACCATATACAAGATAAAAGAACTGCAAATGTTTGATAGCAATTGTATTTAATGTAGTGCTGAAGACCTCCATGCCAGAACTCACCGCTCCCTCGCCAAGTAAGTCCAGTGCAGTTATTATCCAACCATGTGGATAATTGCCCAGCTGTGTCCAATTCACAAAAAAAAGACAGTTCAAGCCAATTCTCCTCACAATCATCAGCCACGTGATTGATGGAGTCATCAAGAGCTCAAGCAAGTGACACCTAATCACCAATAACCTGCTGGTCAATGCTCAGCTTGGGTTCCAATAGAACCATCCAGCTTCAGACCTCATCATAGCCTTGATCCAGACATAGATGCAGGAGCTGAATACCAGAGGATAGGTGAGAGTAGCTTCCCTCAATATTCAACCAAGTATGGCACCAAGGAGCCCTAGCAAAACTGAGGTCACTGGGGGTCAAGAGCAAAACCTTCCAGTGGCTGGAATCATACCTGATACAAAGAAAGATGGTTGTAGCTGTTGGAGGCAAATCATCACAACCCCAGGATATAGCTGCAGGAATTCCTCAGGGATGTGCCCTCAACTCAGCCATCTTCAACTGCTTCAATGACCCTCCCACTGTTGTAAAGTCAGAAGGGGGACTATTGGCCAATGATGCTACACGGTTCAGCTCCATTCACAACTCCTGGCAACGAAGCAACCCATACCAGGCTACAGCAGGATCTGGACAACATCCAGGCTTGGGCTGACTGATGGCAGGTAACATTTGCACGTCTGCCAAGCATCCTTGGAGGTCACGACTGAGCAAAAGTTTAGCTTGACCAGCCACATTAAAAATTCGACTAAACAGCAGAAGAGAGGCTGGGTACTCTGCAAATGTGGCTCACCAACTGACCCCTCAAAGCCACTCCACCATCTACAAGGCTCAAATCAGGAGTGTGATGGGATGCTTACAACTCGCCTGGGTGGTTTGTGTTGCAACAACATTCAAGAGCAGTTCGCTTGATCGGCACGCTGCCACCAAATTCAAAGTTCACCCTCTCCACCATCAGCGCACTTCAAGTGCAGTACGTACAATCCATAGGATGCACTGCAGCAGCTCATCGAACTTACTTTGACAGCTGTAGTAAAAAATACATCTGATAAACGATAGCTTGATATTAAATCGGCTCCAGCAGGTTGAAGGAAAAGGACTCTTAAAAAGGCTGAAGGACTGTTGAATGGATTGTTCATTTACATGTTGTAAAAGACCACACAGAGAAGGACAGATCACCATAGCAACTTGACCACAGCAAGAACCGGCTCAGGGTCAGTTGGAGATTGTTTGAACACCTACCCACCTAACTTGATTACGTTGTTGACACAGAGAAAACAAGAGAAGTGTCAATCAATCGGAATTGTATTTACAAGAACCTATTGTTGACAAGCCACTGCCCCAGAGGTGTGGTTCAAAGTTAAAAAGACTTTTAAAGCTAAGCAGAAGTTAGAGTTAAGGAGAGAATCACTGCTCCACCTCGCCTTTTGTTTCCTGACAGCTTCTCCTCACCTGGCTTCATGACTGCTCTCTACCTCGCAGCTTCGTGCCTTGATTCAGAACCACAGGTTACTTCTGAAATGGCTGACCAAACTACAAGAGAAAGCCATGCTGCATAGAATCATAGAAATTTATGGCACAGGAGGTCATTCAGCCCATCGTGTCTGTGCCAACCGAAAAACAGCTATCCACCCTAATCCCACTTTCCAGCCCTTGGTCCGTAGCCTTGTAGGTTGCGGCACTTCAAGTATTTCTTAAATGCAATGAGGGTTTCTGCCTCTACCACCCTTTCAGGCAGTGAGTTCCAGACCCCCATCACCACCTGGGTAAAAAAATTTCTCAACTCCCCTCTAGTCCTTCTATCAATCACTTTAAACCTGTGTCCCTGATTAATGACCTCTCTGATCAGGGAAATCGGTCTTTCCTATCCACTGTACCTTCCTATGCACTACAACTATGTCCATCAAGATAGTCAGAGAATCTTCTCGACAAGCCTGAGTCAACCCTAACTGTATAACCTTTCATTAAGGGGTTAGTCTAAGATAAGACATTTGATTTCTAAAAGGTTATGCGCTTTGGTATTTCAGAAGGTGTTGTTCTCTTGTTGTTAAAGCAATTCTAAACCGTACCTGAACCTAAGATGGTGTTTAATTCTAATGTCGATTTCTGGTGTATAATAAATTATTGTTTTCTTTATAAAGCCATGATTTGTGCCTGAAGTTTCTTTAGGAAAAAGAGCCCATTAAGTTAAATATAAAATTAAACCTTGTAGAGATAAAAAGGAGTTTCCCCAAGTTGAAGTGTAAAATCACTTTGTGCCTTGTTGCTGATACACAGCACCTCCCAGCCCTGCACCCTCTACCACCCATGAAGAACAAGAGCAGCAAGATCATGAGTACAGAGTTATTTCCAAGTTTGCCTTCCAAGGCACACACTATTTTGAACTTGGACCTATACCACCGTTCCTTCATTCATTCATGCTGGGTCAAAATCCCTACTTAACACCACCGTGGAAGCTCAAAGACTGCAGCGGCTCGGAGAAGTTCCACCCACCATCTTCTCAGGGAACCAGGTATGCGCAAACTTGGGACTTGCCAGCATGGCACAAAATAAAAATCGGTACACCATCAGCAGTTACCTTCTTTCACCAACGATAACTAACCTGCATCTGAAGCCGAGCTTGGCATAGGTCTGCTTCATGTGCTGAGTCCATACGTGTCCGGACATCATCAAACAGGTCCTGCTGTTCCTGAGTCAATTCTGCCCGCAGCTGCTCCACTTCCACTTTGTGTTTAGTAATCAGCTTACTCATCTCGCGGTCATGCTCCCTTTCATGAACCTGTCAGTGATAGTAACAAGTTTGTAAATAATAGATATCAAAGTTCCCAAAATTGCTCAGATGCTACAAAGACCAGGAAGATTCCAGTTGCAGGGCAGCTGTTAGTGTCCTGGCCAACATTTATCTACCACCACCAGAACAGATTAACTGGGGCATTCATCTCATTGCCATTTGTTGTACCTTACTATGTGTAAATTGCTCGTCATGTTCATCTACAAAACAACTTCAAAAGTAATTAATTGGTTGTGAAGATTTTTGGGGTATCCTGAGGATGTGAAAGGTACTGTATAAATACAAGTTCTTGGTTACTTGTGTCTCTTGTCTGCACCAAAATTGGTTGATCTCAGGTGCAGAGCAGAATGGATATTTTTGTGCAATTTTCTTTGGATACGAAAAAAGGATTTCAACCAAGTTGAGTGGGACTTTTTGACAGCTGTCCTCCATAGGCCGCATTTTAGAAAGAAAGAGCTTGCATTTTATATAGCGCCTTTCATGATCCAAAGGATGTCCCACAGAGCTTTGCAGCCAATAAAATACTTTTAAGTGTTATCCTCAATGACTATTGACTCCAAATACTTTGTGCAGAAAATATCGCTATACATCTCCTAAATTCCATCCACGAAATGATGGCGTGTATTAACAATAAAATCTTTTACCGAATTACAACATCAAATTACATCAGGACGATTGTAGTTATCTTGATATCTTGGCTCAGAAGGTAGTCTATGTACTTTATATAGATTTCAAATACTCCCAGTGAGTCTTCCTATTGGACAGTCAGATTTCTCAATTTAATTGGAGCACAAAGTGGCTGGACATCCATTTTGCCCTTTTGGTTGTTTTCAGCTTCCTAGTTTGCCAGTGCAGTAATCTAACACTCCGTCTATTCCTTCTTCTGGTCAATGATGCAGGAAAATGAGAGTCCCCTCTAAGAACACCTTGAGCAGGTATGGAACAGAACTGTTCTTTGTCTGCTCCATAGCAGATCTCATCTTTCTTTCAGATGCACACATACTGGATGGTATCATCTATGCGTTGGAACAGACGTGCAAATTTGCAAAGTCATCCACCCTTCAAGCTGTGGTTAGTCTGAGCTATCTGCTCACTTGACCCTTTATAGCAACTCAAAAATCTTCCCTCCAGCACAGCAGATGCTCTATTTACTGTCTTCCTGATTTTGGAGATAGCATTATTTTAAGTTTCAGGTCCAGCTTCATTGGGCCATGATATTTCAAGAGATCATAGCTAGGAGTCACCAACAAAATAAATTCAACACTTTGTACCTTTGGACTCCCAATGGACACCCTGCTGGATTCATGGGTGGGTCATTGTATTTCTAATCTTCCCTCCGCTATACACAGTGGCATCCTAACAAATGGTGCCAGGTGAGATGCTGACCTAGTCCACCTATATTCAGATGGTGTAGAACGCAGCCCGCTCAGAGACAATTATGCATTCCCTTCTAAATGTTTCTATGTTTCCCTTTCTGTAGTACTGTGAGCAAGGATGTGTAGGTGCTCTTGGGGCCCATGAGCTGAAAAGAGCAGCAACAAGAGTAGTTGACTGATATTTGGACATCTTCGACTTCCCCAGTCCTGCCAAATTTCAAGTTGCCCCTTTCCTTTTGCTTCTATACTAGTAACCCCTTCCTCCTAATGCTCAGAATTCTTGCCTATGAATCACAGAGGATTTCAGCAGGGACAATTAGTTAGTCTCCTGTAACTTGGATATCTGCACCACCTAGTGCCACTTAATAGTTTTCCAATGTATGTCTATTTGCATATTTAATTATGATTGGTTGATAATCGCACAAAACGATAATCAAACGTCACTACTCCCAGCTAAGTGCTCTCAAAACTCCAATACTTCAGTCAAATTCTGATACATGGCTTCAGCAAGACACTATGATCAGCATTCAGAAGTTATGACTGAACAGCAATATTTATCAAGGTAATCAAAAATGAGAATTGTACCAGTTTATGAGCAAGCTGTACTTAAATGAAGATTCTCAACTTCCGCTTGTGACAGTAATGTACTTCTTCACAAGACATACATACATCACAAGATCACAAAATAAGAGAAATTAAATTGGACATCACAGCAACCTCCTCATGTCTCAGACTACAGTGCATCAATAGCAACACCAACCACAGAAATTATCTGCACCAGTACTTGCCTGTTTAATTAGTCCAATTTGTTTTCTCTTTTCATCCTCCTGTCTCTGTTGCAAATCAAACGCCGCCTTGTTCATTTCTGCATTCAACTCATCTAACTGAAAGGAACATAAGGTTACAGCACAGCAATCAAGCATGTGTCTAAAGAAAAACACTTTGGATTAGTCAACGAGAATTTTGCCAATTATCTTCATTCCCCCCCGCCCCTCTAATACAAAATATCTGTTTACTTCCAATATATTGTAAAGATGGATCTCTGAATAACCACCATTAGGGTTCAATATTAAGGCCATCTGTCAGAAGCTATCTGGGGTAGAATGTCACATTTGACACTTCCATTAAGGGGCTTCAGTAAATGACAGGAGACCGAGGAAACACATAAAAGGCCTGTTCTTTCATGAGAAAAACACACTATTGAGAGACTGAGCTTTGCAGTCTTGATCCCTGGAACAAAACTAAGGACACCATCTTCAACAGGTCCATTTTAAGAATATAAAAAGAGTGTGTACAGTTCTAGTCACCACATAATAGGAATGATGTAATTGCACTAGAGGGGGTACAAAGGAGATTTACGAGGATGTTGCCAGAACTGGAGAATTTTTAGTTATGAGGAAAGATTGGATAGGCTGGGATTGTTCTCTTTGGAACAGAGGAGGCTGAGGGGAGATTTAATTGAGGTGTATAAAATTATGAAGGGCCTAGATTGAGTGGATAGGAAGGATCTATTTCCCTTAGCAGAGGGGTCAGTGACCAGGGGGCATAGCTTTAAAGTGATTCGCAGACGGATTAGAGGGGAGCTGAGGAAAATGTTTTACACCCAGAGGGTGGTGGGCGTCTGGAACTCACTGCCTGAAAAGGGTGGTAGAGGCAGAAACCCTCAACTCATTTAAAAAGTACTTGGATGTGCACCTGAAGTGCCGTAACCTACAAGGCTACGGACCAAGTGCTGGAAAGTGGGATTAGGCTGGGTGGCTTATTTTCGGCCAGCAAGGACACGATGGGCCGAATGGCCTCCTTCTGTGCCATAAATGGTCTATGATTCTATTTCTAGAAGAACATAAGAAATAGGAGCAGGAGGAGCCCATACAGCCCCTCGAGCCTGCTCCGCCCTTCAATAGGATCATGGCTTATCTTCAACCTCAGCACTTTCCCGCCCGATCCCCATATTCTTAGATTCCGTTAGTGGCCAAAAATCTATCGATCTCAGTCTTGATTATATTCAACCACTCAGCATCCACAGCCCTCTGGGGTGGAGAGTTCTAAAGATTCACAACCCTCGGAGTGAAGAAATTTTTCCTCATCTTTGGTTGACCCCTTATCCTGCGATTATGCCCCCAAGTTCGAGACTCTCCAGTCAGGGGAAATAGCCTCTCAGCATCTACCCTGTCAAGCCCTCTCAGAATCTTATATATTCAATGAGATCACCTCTCATTCTTTTAATCTCCAGAGAGTATAGGCCCATTCTACTCAATCTCTCCTCATAGGACAACCCTCTCATCCCAAGAAACAATCTAGTGAACCTTCGTTGCACCGCTACTGAGGCAAGTATATCCTTCCTTAGGTAAGGAGACCAAAACTGTGCACAGTACTCCAGGTCTCACCAAAGCCCTGTACAATTGCAGCAAGACTTCCTTATTCTTGTACTCCAACCGCCGTGCAATAAAGGCCAACATACCATTTGCTTTCCTAATTGCTTGCAGAGACCCGGCACGGACTTGATGGGCCAAATGGCCTCCTCCTGTGCTGTAATCATTCCATGATCCTACCTGTATGTTAACTTTCTGTGTTTCGTGTACAAGGACACCAAAATCTCTCTGAACATCAACATTTAATAGTTTCTCACCATTTAAAAAATATTCTGTTTTTCTATTCTTCCTACCAAAGTGAATAACCTCACATTTCCCCACATTATACTCCATCTGCCACCGTCTTATCCACTCACTTAACCTGTCTATATCCCTCTGTAGACTCTGTGTCCTCCTCATAGCTTACTTTCCCACCTAGCTTTGTATAATCAGCAAACTTGGATATATTACACTTGGTCCCTCCATCTAAGTTATTAATATAGATTGTAAGTAGCTGAGGCCCAAACACTGATCCTTGCGGCACCACGCTAGCCCGCCAACCCGAAAATGACCCGTTTATTCCTACTCTCTGTCCGTTAACCAATCCTCTATCCATGCTAATGTATTACCCCAAGCCCATGAGCCCTTAATCTTGTGTAACAACCTTTTGTGTGGCACCTTATCGAATGCCTTTTGAAAATTTTCAGGAAAACCTGATGAAAAGCAAATCTTCAAGATCCTGGCCTTTCAAATTAAATTGGCCAAAGACGACCATAGGAAGCTTGTTTCAGATAAGAACTGATTTGAATTGAAAGGTTACAATCCACAACACGGTCATCAGACTAGAGCTGATTTTAATTCACGCGTGGTCTTCCTCCTAAGATATCTAAAACCCAAATGAAGATATTAAAGCTGCACTGAGAAACTGATGAGAAACATTGGTGTCAGGATGTCTCCTACAATAAGGCAACAGAAGATGCTTTTCTACAAGCTCCTTAAGTAGAAGCACTCAGTTAAAAAAAAAATCCTTAACCAGTAACATCTTTAATGGGGCAGTGGTGTGGGAGATGCTGCTATTTTTGTACAAGCAAGGTCCCCACAAACATGCGTCAGCACCACTAGAAAACTTTACCCAAGGAATATTCAGTGTGTTGTTACAAAGAAGAATTTTATCAACAGAAAAAGGCAACTACGCCCATTAACCCACTAACATCACTACAGTAGTGATAACGGGGGACTTCAACTATCCTAATATAGACTGGGATAGTAATAGTATAAAGGACAGAGAGGGGGAGGAATCTCTGAAGTGTGTTCAGGGGAACTTTCTTGACAGGTATGTTTCCGGCACAACGAGGAAGGAGGCATCGCTGGTACTGGTTCTTGGGAATGAGGTGGGCCAAGTAGAGCAAGTGTCAATGAGGGAACATTCAGGGAACAGCGATCATAGTATCAGAAGGTTTAGATTAGCTATGGAAAAGGACAAGGAGCAATCTCTAGAGTAAAAATACTCAATTGGAGGAGGACCAATTTCTGTGGGTTGAGAACAGATCTGGCCTGGGTAAATCGGATTCAAAGATTGGCAGGCAAAACTATAAATGAACAATGGGCAGCCTTTAAAGAGGAGGTGGTTCAGGTACAATCTAGGTACATTCCCACGAGGGGGAAAGGCAGGGCAACCAAAGCCAGAGCTCCCTGGATGACAAAAGAGATAGAGAGTAAGATGAAGCAGAAAAACAGGGTGTATAACAGATGTCAGATTGATAATACAAGTGAGAACCAGGCTGAATATAGAAAGTTCAGGGGGGGGGGGAAGTGAAAAAGGAAATAAGAGGGGCAAAGAGAGAATATGAGAATAGACTGGCAGCCAACATAAAAGGGAATCCAAAAGTCTTCTATAGGCATATAAACAGTAAACGGATAGAAAAAGGAGGGGTGGGACTGATTAGGGACCAAAAGGAGATCCAGGCATAGTGGCAGAGGGCATGGCTGAGGTACCAAATGAGTACTTTGCATCTGTCTTTACCAAGGAAGAAGATGCTGCCAAAGTCACAGTAAAAGAAGAGGTGATTGAGATACTGGATGGGCTAAAAATTGATAAATAGGAGATACTAGAAAGGCTGGCTGTACTTAAAGTAGATAAGTCACCCAGACCGGATGGGATGCATCCTAGGTTGCTGAGGGTAGTAAGGGTGAAATTGCAGAGATACTGGCTATAATCTCCCAAATAGCCTTAGCTATAAGGGTGGTGCCAGAGCACTGGAGAATAGCAAATGTTACTCCCTGTTCAAAAGGGTGTAAGGATAAACCCAGCAACTACAGGCCAGTCAGTTTAAACTCGGTGGTGGGGAAACTTTTAGAAACGATAATCCGGGACAAAATTAACATTCACTTGGACAATTGTGGATTAATTAAGGAAAACCATCACAGATTTGTTAAAGGCAAATCGTGTTTAACTAACTTGATTGAGTTTTTTGATGTGGTAACAGAGAGGGTTGATGAGGGCAATGTGGTTGATGTGGTTTATATGGAATTTCAAAAGGCATTTGAAAAAGTGCTGCATAATAGGCTTGTCATCAAAGTTGAATATGGAATAAAAGGGGCAGTGGCAACATAGATACAAAATTGGTAAAATGAGAGGAAACAGAGAGTAGTGGTGAACGGCTGTTTTTCGGACTGGAGGGAGGTATACAGTGGTGTTCCCCAGGAGTCGGTACGAGGACCGCTGCTTTTCTTGATATATATTAATGACTTGGACTTGGATGTACAGGGCACAATTCCAAAATATGCAGATGTCACAGAACTTGGAAGTGTAGTAAACAGTGAGGAGGATAGTGATAGACTTCAAGAGGATATAGACAGGCTGCTGGAATGGGCAAACACGTGACAGATGAAATTTAACACAGAGAAGAGCGAAGTGATACATTTTGGTAGGAAGAACGAGGAGAGGCAACATAACCTAAAGGGTACAACTCTAAAAGGGTTACAGGAACAGAGGTCTGGGGGTAAATGTGCACAAATCGTTGAAGGTGGCAGGGCAGGTTGAGAAAGCGGTTAAAAAGCATGCAGGATCCTGGGCTTTATAAATAGAGGCGTAGAGTACATAAGCAAGGAAGTTATGATGAACCTTCGTAAAACATTGGTTCGGCCACAACTGGAATATTGTGTCTAATTCTGGGCACCACACTTTAGGAAAGATGTGAAGGCCTTAGGTGTAGAAAAGATTTACTAGAATGGTTCCAGGGATGAGGGACTTTAGTTGTGTGGATAGACTGGAGAAGCTGGGGTTGTTCTCCTTAGAGCAGAGAAGGTTGAGAGGAGATTTGCTAGAAATATTCAAAATCATGAGGGGTCTAGACAGAGTAGATAGAGAGAAACTGTTCCCATTGGTGGATGGGTCAAGAACCAGAAGACATAGATTTAAGGTGATTGGCAAAAGAACCAAAGGTGATATGAGGAAAAACTTATTTTTTAAAAAACACACAGTGGTTATGATCTGGAATGCACTGCCTGAGGGGGTGGTGGAGGCAGATTTAATTGTGGCTTTCAAAAGGGAATGGGATGAGTACTTGAAAGGAAATAATTTGCAGAGCTACGGGGATAGGACGGAGGAGTGGGACTAGCTGGATTGCTCTTGCAGAGAGTCGCACAGACTCGATGGTCTGAATAACCTCCTTCCGTGTTGTAACCATTCTATGATTCTATAACATTTTGATAGGCCTCAATCCCACCTATTCTCTTTATCATAGCCCTTAATTCCATGTCTCTTCAGAACTACATGTAGTTGTCAGATTATGGAATGCACTTACCAGAGTTGGTTACTGAAGCAGACATCATGGCAACATTTAAAAATATGTCAAATAGCTGGTTGAAGGAAAAGGAGAGAAAGGGATATGGGAACAAGGCAGGCATTTGGGCTGAGGACTACTATTCCTGTGGAGAATAAACACCAACACGGATTGGTCTGTCTGAATAGCCCGTTTCAATGCACTAATTTTTGTGTAATTGTGTCTACAACCAATTCGTACCATCTACTTCAATGTGCCCTGATAAATTATTCCAGAAGTAATTGATTTAAACATTATGTGCAAAAATATCGGCCTGAATTTCAAAAAGACCACTTCACACGTTTAATAACTCAACCACAAATACCTCTTTCTGATGTTGTGTTTTTAAATTCATCATATCTGACAGGTATAACTCTTCCACTTTGCTCAATTCTTCCTCATATTGGCTGGTCACTTCTGCCCGAGCCTGCTGCACAGCACAGGTAAGCCTCTCTTCCTGTTGTTGCAGGATAGCTTGCATCTTTTCATTGTGACTTTGTTCTAGTTCCTGTTGAATCTTTCTTTGGCTACTGACCTCCAGTTTCAGAGCAGATTCTTCCTGAAGGTGTTGAGCTTCTTGTTCTTCCTTGACTGCCTCCAGCTTTTGCAGTTCAGTAACCTTCCCTTTCAACTCATTGCGCAGGGCTAGAATCTCAGACTGCAATGTACAGTCCAGATCTTGGAACCTATGCTTCAAATCTCCATTGTCTTTCTTCAAACAATTATTTTCAGCTTTGATTTGACTAAGTACTTCCTCAATCCTGGAGAGATTCTGTGCATTTGACAATACTTTACTTTCAAGCTTGATTTTCTCTTCAGTTAGTTCGTTCACACATTCTTCATTTTCTCTCAACACTGACTTAAGTTCCTCAAGCTCTTTGCGCAGGGAGTCCTCCTGCATCGTTTTCTGCCCCAGAAGTTCAGACATTGTTTGACTCTTAGCTTTTTGAGCATCGAGCTGAGCCTGCAGCTGATCCCGTTGGCTCTGCAATGCAGCGAGCTGACGCCCAAACAAGGCTTGGACTTCACTGGTCACTGAATCTGCAGCTAGCTTTTGTTCTTGAACTTCTTTGACTAGCTGTTCCTGCTCTCGTAGCTGAGCCAACAACAATTGCTTCTCCTGCTTCAGATCTTTCACCATCTCCTTTAACATATCCAAGTCAGTTTCTTTGTCATTTCTCACTTTTTCCTTTGCAATTACCAGAGTGGAAGTCATGCTTATCTGTTCAGGTTGGGTCTCCAGGGCATTTCTTTTGCTCTTAAGAACCAGCTCCTTTAGTTGCTCTTCACAGTGTAACCGTTCTGTACTTTCCTTTTCTAATTCTAAACGTAGGCTCGATAGTTCCTCTGTCACAGCTTTCCACTTCTGCACAGCTTCCTCTGTTTGGCTGACTGATATCTTAGTCTCTATGTGCTGCTTCTCCAGCTCCAACCCTTTTTGTTGCAGCTGTTTCGTTAACTCTGCACACTGCTCAGTCAAAATGACCTTTTCTTGGTCCACTGCTTCCAAGTTCTCATTGGTATCATTTTGGTGTACAGCACTGCATAAGTTTTTTTTCAGACATTCCAATTCCTTTCTAAATGCTTCTGTTTTTAGACTATGCTGCACTTCCAGGTCTTCCCTAAGTTTGGACAATTCTGCTTCGTGACTAAACAGCATTTTAGTTTTAAGTTGTTCAAGCTCCACTTCCTGAGATTCAGCCAGTCGGCTGAGCACTTCATCCTTCTCCCTCTCCATCATCTCTAATTTGATACTGTAGTTTGTGATTTCATGCTCATGCCGGAGTCTCAGCTCCTTACTGACTTCCTTTTCTTGGGCCAAACAAACATTCAGCTCCTGAATATTCTGATTCAAATGTTCTTTTTCAGATTTGTACAACTTAGTCTGTTCTTCCAGATCTTGAACCAGATGTCTATATTTCTCCTGAATGCCAGCTTTCTCCTGTTGTGACTCCATCACCTTTTCTAACTTTTGGTTGAGCTCCTTTTTCTCAAGATTGTACTCTTGCAGCTTCTCATTGAGCTCTATGATCGTTGCATTTAAAATCCGTACTTGCTCACTACCACCAGTTTGGTTTTGAATCTGACTTTGTAAAAAGTCAAGCTCAGCTTTATGCTTGACATTTAGATCGTCAATTTCTTTCTTTGTTTGTTCACACAGCTCCTGTTTTATCCGGGCAATATTTCGACTGTGCATTGCCTCCAGATCGGCCCTCAGCTGCTCATCGTACCACAGAGTGTCTTTTTGACCAAACTGTTTCTGCATGTTTTCTACACTGTCCTTTTGCTGTCCAATTTCCTCCAGGGACTGCTGCTCCCTCTGTTTATTAGCAGATTCAGTTTTATCATTTAATTCAGCAACTTCTTGGTCCCTTAGCGAGAGTGAGTGATGCAGCTGAGCTATGGTGGTGTCTTTAAGGTCCAGTTTTTCTCTTAATTCTTTAATGGCTTCCTCTTTTTCTTCTATCCACTGATTTAATTGCAGAATGGTATTTTCTGTAATTTTCTGCTGTTCAACTATCTGAATAAGACAGTTGTCTTTGTCTTTTGCATTCTTAAAGAAAAAGGAAAAATCTTATATAATCATGTGGAAAAAGACATTAAAAACATAATAAGCCTGGATTCCCTCTCCATCTCTGTCAAAACCTTGGTTTGTGTCTATTTTGTAAATATACACCATAGTCATTACTCTTCTAAACTTTTGTTTTTAATCAATCCTACACCTCAATTGCATCAACCTACATGTATTCCTCCTCCCTACATCCTCACTGTATTGAAATCAAGACTCAATGCACTGTCTCCAATTCTACTCATTCTTTTCCAAGGCCTCAAAATTAATGAACCTCTTTACCTCCCTGTCTTTCCTTCTTCCTACATTCCACACATTTTTAACGCCATGCCTGGCATCGCCTAATTACTACTTCTTGACTGCCTCATCTTCACAACCACTTTAATTCTCCAATTCAGTCTGACCTCTCGGTCCTTGGCCTGCTACACTGCTTGAACGAAGCTCAACGGAAGCTTGAGGAACAGCACCTAATCTTCTGATTAGGCACTTTACAGTCTCTTGGCCTCAACACTGAGTTCAATAACTTCAAATCGTAACCCTTGCTCCCATTTTCTCGGACAACAGGTTCTGGTAATGGTTCTGCTGTTGCCATTTAAAGCTCCTCTGGACCCATCATTTGTTTCTTTACTTGTTCCATTACCACCCCCTTTTGTTTTGCACCATCATCCCTTTTGTCGTTTAATCACTTCTGCCCTCCACCTAATCACCCTTTGATCTTCCCCCCCCCACCCCCCCCCGACCCACTCTTGTCCCTGGCTCTGTACTTGCTTAAAAACTGTTAAATCACTAACTTCTTCCAGTTGTGATGAAAGATCATCTAAACTCTGTTTTTCTCTCCACAGATGCTGCCTGACTTGCTGATTATTTTCTAGAGTTTTATGTTTTTATTACACTATATTCAACCTTGGTGCAGTTCTGCATTATGGGAGCCTAGACCCTTCATCTAGGTTTTTCAGTAATGGGAAAATAAGAACCCATCTGGATTTATAAAACAAAGTAATTATTTTTTGTTATTATTGTGAAAAAACATTTAACTCGTGAATTTTTGTTTTATTCTCAATTTCCCTTCTTCACTCCCGAAGGCAATGACCCATGTTAGGATGGGGTTCCATAAAAACCACTTGTCCTCCAATACTTCACGCAAATATGTTAGCCTAGACAGAGTGCAATGGCAAGCTATTCATATGTGGGGAACATCACAGCTGAGCCTGCTCTGTCCTCATCCAATATCCACACATGTGTAGGGATCACTAGAACACCCGATTTTCCTCTTTCTCCTTCTAGGCACAGAGGCCAATTGCAGCACCCCAACTGCCATGCTAGTTGACAGCAGCTAGCTCGTAACAGGGATCTTTTGATCTGTAAGACTCAGCTACACAGGGGCTTTACCAAATGAACCGCCGGGGAGATTGCCTTGCACCTTATTTGAAGTTGTTTTACATACATGATGTAAAATATCAAAATAAAAAAGGAGATAATCGTGTTTGTGGGACAGAAGAGGTTTAACCTTTTGATAGAAATTTCTGAACCTAGATCCTGGCCTAGTCAGTTTTGATTTTGGCTCAAATGGTGACACAAAAATCATATCTAATCATCGAAGTGTTTAATGCCAGTAAGTAAAATGTTAAGGAAACAGGCTGAGCAACGATTAACAGCAGAAACTTTCAATTTGGGCTTCCCCAAAATTTTCACCCTGGTATGCTGCACTACAAGTATTACATAGAACTATGTGGAATGCATAGCACAGAAACAGGCCATTCGGCCCAACTGGTCTATGCTGGTGTTTATGCTCCACATGAGCCTCTTCATCTAACCCTATCAGCATATCCTTCTATTCTTTTCTCCTTCATGTGTTTATCTAGCCTTTCCTTAAAGGCATCTATGCTATTCACCTCAGCTACTCCATGTGGTAACAAGTTCCACATTCTCACCGTTCTCCGGGTAAAGTAGTTTCCCCTGAATTCTTTATTGGATTATTAGTGACTGTCTTATATTTATGAAAGGTCATCGACTCTGTTTCTTTCTTCACAGATGCTGCCTGACTTGCTGAGTGATTCCAGCCATTTTCTATTTTTATTTTTATGGCCCATAGTTTTGGACTCCCCCATAAGTGGAAACATCTTCTCTATCCTATCAAACCCCTTCATAGTTTAAAGGCCTCTAAGCCTTCTCTTTTCTACGGAAAAGAGCCCCAACCTTTTCAGTCTTTCCTGATAGCTATAACCTCTCAGTTGTTATCTGCTGCAGGAGTTCCTCAGGACAGTGTCCTAGGCCCCACCATCTTCAGCTGCTTCATCAATGACCTTCCTTCCATCATAAGGTCAGAAATGGGGCTGTTCAATGATGATTGCACAGTGTTCAGTGCCGTTCGCAACCCCTCAGATAACGAAGCAGTCCGTGTCTGCATGCAGCAAGACCTGGACAACATCCAGGTTTGGGCTAAGTGGCAAGTAACATTTGCGCCAGACAAGTGCCAGATATGACCATATCCAACAAGAGAGTCTCTAACCACCTCCCCTTGACATTCAACGGCATTATCATCGCCGAATCCCCCACCATCAACATCCTGGGGGTCACCATTGACCAGAAACTTAACTGGACCCGCCACATAAATACTGTGGCTACATGAGCAGGTCAGAGGCTGGGTATTCTGTGGCGAGTGACTCACCTCCTGATTCCCCAAAGCCTTTCCACCATCTACAAGGCACAAGTCAGGAGTGTGATGGAATACTCTCCACTTGCCTGGATGAGTGCAGCTCCAACAACACTCAAGAGGCTTGACACCATCCAGGATAAAGCAGCCCGCTTGATTGGCACCCCATCCACCACCCTAAACATTCACTCCCTTCACCACCGGTGCACCGTGGCTACAGTGTGTACCATTCACAGGATGCACTGCAGCAACTCACCAAGGCTTCTTCGACAGCACCTCCCAAACCCGTGACCTCTACCACCTAGAAGGACAAGGGCAGCAGGCACATGGGAACAACACCACCTGCATGTTCCCCTCCAAGTCACACACCATCCAGACTTGGAAATATATCGACGGTCCTTTGTCGTCGCTGGGTCAAAATCCTGGAACTCCCTAACAACACTGTGGGAGAACCTTCACCACACAGACTGCAGTGGTTCAAGAAGGCGGCTCACCACCACCTTCTCAAGGGCAATTAGGGATGGGCAACAAATGCTGGCCTTGCCAGCGTCGCCCACATCCCATGAACAAATAAAAAAAGATCATCCTTGTAAATCTTTTTTGCACCTTTTCCAATGCCTCTATATCCTTTTTGTAATATGGAGACTAGAACTTTACAGAGTACTCCATGTGTGGTCTAACCAAGGTTCTATACAAGTTAAACATAACTTCTTTGCTTTTCAATTCTATTCCTTTAGAAACGAACCCTGGTGCTTTGTTTGCATTTTTTTAAAATCGGGATATCTTAGGTTCAGAAAAGCAGGCATGCTAACTGAATGCACATTGCTGGACAGAATCTCATTTTCTAAATACTCGTATTGTGTAAATAGGACAAAGCTTGGAGATGGAGCAAAGTGGAAACACTTGACGTTTAGAAAATTAATCACTGCAACAAGTCCTGCCATTTGCTCACCTGCTCGGAATATTCCAGTTGGAGTTCTAGATCATGTGCTCGTTGCTCAAGGGTCTCCAGGTGTTCACTCTGGTCTTTCAGGCTCTGCTGGAACAAAGAGATTTGCTGCTGGGCCTGAAGCAGCTCCATAAATCCAGGGCTTTTGCTTTTCAGGATCTCACTTGCCTGCAAAATAATATAACTCTTGAAAATTCTTCATGAATACATTTCTTTGATAGTCAGGTAGGTGACCTGAAATTATTGCTATCACATAACCAGCTTCTTGAGCTATATCACACAGCCAGAGAAGTCTTAGCCCAAAAAACATTTTCTCCTCCTGCAAACAGCGAGAGAGGGAGCTAGCGCAAGGATCTGAAACACATACAGGCACGCGAGAGTTTTCTCACTATGCTAGTGCCACCAGCTTCTGATGCACGAGTCCCATGCAGTTGGTGGCACCAAAAATACCGGGTATGTTAAGTCCAGAAGCAGCTACCCCCGCGTTTTTACTGAGTCTTCCCAATTGCTGAAGTTCCGTTTACCAGCCATTAATTACAGTGAGTCAAATTCAGTGCATCTTGTAACCAGATATCATAACATGTAGCACACAGATGCCTGGGACCAGTTCAGCCCATATCACGTCATGACACGCTGATCTTAGGCCCGTCCCAAACTATAAATGGTCCAAGTTAGCTTTGCTTCATTCTTTAGGCACTTTTACCTAAGTGTGTGGCTGTAATATCCCTCGATTCCTTACCCAACAAAAAAATCTATCAATCTCAGTCTTGAAAATTTTAATTGACCCAGCATCCACAGCCTTTTGGGGAGAAATTTACAGATTTCCACTACCGTTTGTATTCCTAATTTCACTCCTAAATGGCCTAGCTCTAATTTTAAGATTGTGCCCCCTTGGTCTGGATTCCCCCACCAGAGGAAATAATTTCTCTGTATCTATCCTATCAAATCCCTTTATTATTTTAAACATCTCAATTAGATCACCCCTCAACCTTCAAAGCTCATGGCAATACAAACCAAGTTTATGCAGTCTTCATAATTTAATCCATTAAGCCCAGGCCAATATATCTTTCCTGCAATATAGTGCCCAAAACTGAATGCAGTACACCAGATGGGGTCCGACCAAGGCTCTGTATAACTGAAGCATCAGTTCCTCACTTTTGTATCCAAGTGCTTTGAGATAAAGTCCAACATTTCATTAGCCTTTTCGATTACTATTTTGTACCTGTGCACTAGCTTTTAATAATTTGGTCCTCCATGGCTCATAGTTGCTCACCATCAAGAAAATAGTCCAATTTGCCTCTGCAGTTCCCCCAAGGATCTATCCTTGGCCACCTCCACGCAGACGCGGACAACACCCAGCTTACTCTCACTACCACCTCTCTCGACCCCTTCGCTGCATCTGATTTGGCACACTGCTTGTCCGACATCCAATATTGGACGAGCAAAAATTTCCTCCAATTAAATATTGGGAAGACCGAAGTCATTGTCTTCGCCCCCCACCACAAACTCCATCCCCCTCCCTGGCCACTGTCTGAGGCTAAACTAGACGGTTCGCAATCTCTGCATCCACTCCATCACCAAGATCGCCTGCTTCAACCTCTGAAAAAAATCACCCATCGCCGCCCTTGCCTCAGCCCGTTTGCTGCTGAAACCCTCATCCATGCTTCTGTTACCTCCAGACTCAACTATGCCAATGCTCTCCTGGCCGGCCTCCCAGAGAACCATAGAAAACACACAGCACAGAAGGAGGCCATTTGGCAGCTCGAAGAACAACCAGGTGCCCATTCTAATCTCACCTTCCAGCATCCAGTACGTAGCCCTGCAGCTTATAGCACTTTAGGTGCAGGTACAGGTACTTTTATTTTTAAATTAAAAAAGAGTTGAGGGTCCTTGCCTCTACCACCAATTCAGGCAGCAAATTCCATACACCCACCACCCTCTGGGTAAAAAAGTTTCTCCCCATGTCCCCTCTAATCCTTCCGCCAATCAGCTTAAATCTATGTCCTCTAGTTCTTGAACTCTCCACTAGGGGAAACAGGTACTTCCTGTCTACTCTATCTAGGCTCCTCATAATTTTGTACACCTCAATCAAATCTCCCCGCAGCCTCTTCTGCTCCAAGGAAAACAACCCCAGCCGATCCAATCTCTCCTCGTAGCTGCAATTTTCACGCCCTGGCAATATTCTTGTAAATCTTCTCTGCACTCTCTCCAGAGCAATTACATCCTTCCTGTAATGTAGTGACCAGAACTGCACACAATACTCCAGCTGTGGCCTTACCAGCGTTTTATACAGTTCCATCATTACATCCCTGCTTTTGTATTCTATACCTCGGCTAATAACGGAGAGCATTCCGTATGCCTTCGTCACAACTTTATCTACCTGTACTGCCACCTTCAGGGACCTGTGCGCATTCACTCCAAGGTCTCTCACTTCCTCGACCCCTCTCAATATATTCCCGTTTACTGCGTATTCCCTTTTACTGTTTGCCCTCCCCAAGTGCATTACCTCACACTTCTCCGGGTTGAACTCCATTTGCCACTTTTCCGCCCACTCCACCAACCCATTGATATCTTCTTGGAATCTACAGCTATCCTCTTCACTATCAACTACACGGCCAATTTTTGTGTCGTCTGCAAATTTGCCAATCATGCCCCCCACATTCAAGTCCAAATCATTAATATATACCACAAACAGCAAGGGACCCAACACTGAGCCCTGTGGCACACCACTGGAAACGGATTTCCATTCGCAAAGACATCCATCGACTTTTACCCTTTGTTTCCTGTCACTGAGCCAATTTTGGATCCAATTCGCCACATTTCCCTGTATCCCATGGGTTTTTACCTTTCTGACCAGTCTGCCAGATGGGACCATGTCAAATGCCTTACTAAAATTCATGAAGACAACATCCATTGCACTGCCCTCATCAATCCTCCTGGTCACTTCCTCAAAGAATTCAATCAGATTTGTAAGGCATGACCTTCCCTGAACAAATCCATGCTGACTATCCCCGATTAAACCATGCCTTTCCAAGTGACAGTTTATCATATTTCTCAGTACTTATTCTAATAGCTTGCCCACCACCGAGGTAAGACTGACCGGTCTATAACTGTACCCTTTTTGAACAATGGCACTACGTTTGCAGTCTTCCAGTCCTCCGGTCCTCCCCTGTATCTACTGAGGATTGGAAAATGATCCTCAGAGCATCTGCTATTTCCTCCCTGGCTTCCTTCAATAGCCTAGGAAACAATCCATCCGGCCCTGGTGACTTATCAACTTTCAGGATTCCAGTCCCTCTAGTACTTCCTCTCTCGTTATGTTTACCTTATCCAGTATTTCACAGCGCTCCTCTTTAACTACTACGTCTGGATCATCCCTTTCCCTTGTGAATACGGAGACAAAATATTAATTTAAAACCCTACCCACATCCTCTACTTCTACACACAAGTTACCCTCATCATCCCTGATAGGTCCCACCTTTTCCTTAGCTATCCTCTTGTTCTTAATGTACTGATAAAACATCTTTGGGTTTTCTTTAATCTTACTAGCTAATATTTTTCATGCCCTCTCTTTGCTTTCTTTATTTCCTTTTTTAAATCATCCCTGGACTTTCTATACTCCTCTAGGCTTTCTGCAGTATTTAGTTTTCTGTGACAGTCATAAGGTT
The DNA here is from genome assembly GCF_035084215.1 of Heptranchias perlo. Taxonomy (NCBI): domain Eukaryota; kingdom Metazoa; phylum Chordata; class Chondrichthyes; order Hexanchiformes; family Hexanchidae; genus Heptranchias; species Heptranchias perlo. The sequence continues at coordinate 96,580,351 of NC_090331.1, read as the reverse complement.
TCTTTTTCTGCTTTATCTTGCCCCATATACTTCTAGACAACCAGGGGGCTCTAAATTTAGCAGTGCCACCCTTTTTCTTTGAGGGGACATGTCTGCATTGTACCCGTAGAATTTCACTTTTTAGTGCCTCCCACTGGCTTGCCACTGATTTCTCCTCAAGTAGTTGTGTCCAGTCCACTTCTGCCAAATCACCTCGGTTCTGTAAAATTTGCCTTCCCCCAATTTAAAACGTTTACTCCTGATTTAACTCTGTCCTTTTGCATAATAATGCTAAAACTAACTGAATTGTGGTCACTATCTCCAATATGTCACTTCACCATCTAGATTTAGTCCTGGGAAATGAAGAATTGCATCCCCTTTTGTTGGGCTCATCACGTACTGGCTAAAAAAGTTCTCTTGGACTCCGATCAAAAATTTTGCGCCCTCTGTGCCCCTTGAATCCCAGTTGATGTTAGGGTAGTTGAAGTCCCCTACTATTATTGCCCTCTTATTTTTGCACTCAGAAATTTGCCTACATATTTGTTCTTCTATCTCCCTTTCGCTATTCGGGGGTCTATAGTACACTCCTAGTAGTGTGACTGCCCCTTTTTTTATTTCTTAGCTCAACCCATATGGCCTCGATTGATGATCTATTTAGCATATCATCCCTTTTCACAACTGTCATTGATTCTTTAACCAATAATGCTACCCCACCTCCTTTTTTATAACCCACTCTATCCTGCCTGAAAACTCTATATCCAGGGATACTGAGCTGCCAATTATCCCCCTCTTTAAGCCAGGTTTCCATTATGCTGCCATGTGTCTATCCGTGCCGTTAGCTCATCTGCTTTGTTCGTAATACTCCTTGCATTGAAGTATATACCCTTTAACCCCGTCAAATTCCTGTGCTGAACACTATTTAACCTTTGCTTCTTTTGCCTTTCGGAGTCACTAACTACTTCACTAACTGCTTTTCTACTTCCCGTTTCCTGGTCTGAATTTGTCCTATCTGTACCTGCCCTTTGGTTCCCATCCCCCTGCCATACTAGTTTAAACCCTCCCCAACAGAACTAGCACATGCCCCCGCGAGGATATTGGTCCCGGTTCTGCTTGGGTGCAACCCATTCAGCTTGTACAGGTCCCGCTTTTCCCAGAATCGGTCCCAATGCCTCAGGAATTTAAACCCCTCCTTCCTACCCCATCTCTCAAGCCACGCATTCATCTGGTCTATTCTCCTATTTCTGCTCTCGCTAGCACGTGGCACTGGGAGTAATCCTGAGATTACTATCTTAGAGGTCCTGCTTTTTAATTTATTTCCTAACTCCCTATATTCTGCTTGCAGGACCTCATCCCTTTTTTTTTTAAACCTATGTCGTTTGTACCGATATGGACCACGACCTCTGGCTGTTCATCCTCCCACTTCAGAATGTCCTGCAGCCGCTCCGTGACATCCTTGACTCTAGCACCAGGGAAGCAATGTACCATCCTGGAGTCACGTTTGCAGCCGCAGAAACGCCTATCTGTTCCCCTTACGATTGAATCCCCAATCACTATTGCTGTCCCATTCTTTTTCCTCCCTTCCTGTGCAGCTGAGTCACTCGTGGTGCCACGGTCTTGGCTCTTGCTGCATTCCCCTGATAAGCCATCTCCCCCAACAGTATCCAAAGCGGTATATCTGTTTGAGAGGGAGATGGCCCCTGGGGACTCCTGCTCTACCTGCCTCATCCTTTTACTCTGCCTGGCGGTCACCCATTTCCTTTCTGCCTGCGGAGTGACCACTTCACTGAACGTGCTATCCACTATAATCTCAGCATCACGGATGCTCCACAACGAATCCACCCGCACCTCCAGCTCCGAAATGCGGTTAGCCAGTAGCTGCAGCTGGACACACTTCCTGCACACATGGTCGCCAGGAGGAGCATATCAGGGGTGCAAGCTCTGCTGCCATGACTTGCCTTAGATTAAGCTCGTTAGTTACTCCCTTTAAGGAGTTCGCTCCTTTAAATTACTCTTAATTTAGAGACTGTTAACTACACTAGGGACCTTGATTCACTAAAAAACACCACTTGCTGTAACTAAGTTAAGTTTATTTTTTTTTAAATGTAGTCTTATGCTATGTTATTTAGCCCACAGTCCTAAGGAGGAAGAAAACAGAAGAGATACACACCACCAACCACCTACCTGCCTTATCTGTGACGTCACACTGCAGTTTTGTTTTGTTGTTGCTGTGACCTGCATCTTCTACGCCCCCTAAACTTGAGCTCATCCAAAGCTCTGCTGCCTGTATCCTAACTCGCACATAGTCCCATTCGCCCATCACCCCTGTGCTCTCTGATCTACATTGGCTCCCAGTCCAGCAATGGCTGAAATTTAAAATTCTCATCTGTGTGTTCAAATCTCTTCATGGCCTATCTACGTAACATCCTCCAGCCCTGCAACCCTCCAAGAACTCTGCATTCCTCCAATTCTGGCCTCTGTGCATACCCGATTTCTTTCGCCCCTCCACTGGCGGCGTGCCATCAGCTGTCTAGAACGTAAGCTCTGGAATTCCATCCCTAAAGCTCTCCGCCTCTTCTCAATACGCTCCTTAAAATCTACCTCTTTGACCATGCTTTTGGTCACCTGTCCTAATACCTCCTTATGTGGCTCGGTGTCAAATTTTGTCTGGTATCGCTCCTGTGAAGCGCCTTGGGATATTTTACTACTTTAAAGGCGTTCTATAAATGCAAGTTGTTGTTCTCAGATCCAAAGTGGATGAACTCACACTTCCCCACACTGAACTCCATCTGCCATAGTTTTGTCCACTTAGTCTGTCTGTGTTCCTTTGTATCTTCCTGCCTCCATCTGTACAACTTCCTTCATTGCTCGTTTCACTTGTGCAGTGCCCAAAGAGTCTCAGCCACTCATGCATATGCAGATTCTCAGGCTAAAAGCTAGTCTACATAGAGACGGGCTCCACTCTTGTGGGGAAACATAGGTGAATGGTACACTTGTGTTGCCCTCACGTGCTTCAGACTACAGAGTCAACTAGAGTAAACAAAACAAAGACGCACTGAGGCACTTAGAAACAACTGTAGAATAGGAATTCATAGAGGGGAGAAGTGTAATTACTCTTGTTATATAGGCAAACAGAGCAGTCAATTTGCAAGCACAAAGGTCCCACAAACATCAATGAGACAAATGACCAATGAAGTTGTTTGAGGGCTAAATGTTGACCAAGACACCTCTGCTCCTTTGATTAGCACCATAAGATCTTTTGTGCCCACCTGTGCAGGCAGACGGACCCTTAGTTTAACGAAAGACTATACCTCCGGTAATGCAGAACACAGTCAGTACCATACTGAGCTGTCAGCCTAGATTATGTGCTTAAATCCTGGAATAGAGCTTGAACCCGAGAGCTCCTGAGGCAAAACTGCTTCCATTGAGCCAAGCTGGTACTTGCATTATTTAATTTACTTAATTCAAGTTACTGGATAATTGAAGTTTTTTTTTTAAAAAGAGCAAAATTGACTGAATCATCAAGAGTAGAATATAAACCTACTTTTACCTCATGATGCTTTTGTTACCCAGGCAAAAACTTGCTAATAGCACTACAAAAGTAATAATGTACCAAAATCAATCACATGCAGTATCTAAGTGTAGCTTTCAGTCTTGCATTGAAAACCCTTTCAGGTTGTTAATTTATCACATACTGATGAGCAGCATACAGGTGTGATATATGTTAATATGGTTGCTTCACAATGTGAATATATACCACAGCATAAATGTGTATACAATGACCAACTACACTGAAATTTAGTATACAAAACTAGCCCTAAATTGTAGTCTCACAGAGACACCAGGGGAACGGCTGGTATGGGCAATCAAAATATTCAACCAATGAAGTAGAATTGCTCTTCTAAAGCTGCAGCAGATTAGGAGGAATTTCGCACTGCATCTAAACAATACAAGAATCAATCTAGAAATGCTTGATGCTGATCTTGGACATGTAAAGCAGAACAGTGCCCCATTCCTTAGCAAATGATACCACACAGTTTAATAAACACACAAAGAATTTCTACGTCAGTAGGAAAGATAAGTGTGGCAGTCGAATTCAGACATTCGTTGCAAGTTAAAGGTATCTGGATTAAGAAGCTTAAAGAAAAACACAATATATCCATAGACAATACCTGTTGTAATTGGTGTTGTAAAGACTGAATCTGATCAGTTAACTCCAGAGTTTCCTGTTGGACCTCATCTCTGTTCTGAATGGCCTGCTGTAGGTTATCGGTCAGCTGGCCAATAATATCATTCCTCTTTTGTACAGCCATCTCTAATTCCTAATGAGACCAGAACAAAATGAGAACATTTATTTCAGGCGTATTAGAAATATATTTTATTCAGTTTATTTTGAATTTGAGGATGGAGAACAATGGCTGCCGGAGAGAGTGCTGAGAATCTTGCGCAAAACTGCTTCACCAAAATAAATTGCAGATGACACAGATAATAGCATTCAATGTAAATAGCATGAGATTCCCCTATTCGGAGACAGCTGTTTTTGTTCATTGGGAATCTGACACTTGGCTAATAAATTCAATTGTCATCAGAAGTAGGAATTGCATAGACAGAAACTGGTTTTCTGCAGTATAATGTGTGAATTCCATTGAGTTCCACACTTTCAACTAAATACTTAATTAAGATATTTTCATTTGATAACATTAAATTTATGAATTGAATCATCATCGGCACTGGTCTAAAAACTAATGACAAAAGGAATTAAGTGGACAAAAACAAACGTTTTGCAATTCTGTTTGATTTGATAAAGTATTTTTAAACTTCCCACTTGCAGGCTATCTAAAACAGAACAAAAAGACTACACTACTCAACGGCAATAACCAGGATTTTATTATGGGAAATAAGAAGTGCTTACTAAGTAATGGACATGTTACTGCGGCCGCAACCGAGACTCCAGGATGGTGTGTTGCCTCCCTGGTGCAAGGATCAAGGATGTCTCGGAGCGGCTACAGAACATTTTGGAGGGGGAGGGCGAACAGCCAGCTGTCGTGGTGCACATAGGCACCAACGATATAGGTAAAAAAGGGGATGAGGTCCTAAAAGCAGAATATAGGGAGTTAGGAGGTAAATTAAAAAATAGGACCTCAAAGGTAGTAATCTCAGGATTGCTGCCAGTGCCACGTGCTAGTCAGAGTAGAAATAGGAGGATATTTCAAATGAATACGTGGCTAGAGGAATGGTGCAAGGGGGAGGGATTCAAATTCCTGGGACACTGGAAACGGTTCTGGGGGAGGTGGGACCAGTACAAACCGGACGGTCTGCACCTGGGCAGGGCCGGGACCGCTGTCCTAGGAGGAGTGTTTGCTAGTGCTGTTGGGGAGGGTTTAAACTAAAGTGGCAGGGGGTTGGGAACCTGAGCAGGGAGAGAGAGGAAAGCGTAACAGGAAGGGACAGAAGGTATGGAGTAATAGGTAAAGTGTTAAAAAAGGAAAAAGCAGGAACTAAGCGTCACAAAACAGATTTGAAAGTTCTTTATCTGAATGCACGTAGCATTCGTAATAAAATGGACGAGTTAACGGCACAAATAACTACGTATGGGTATGATCTTGTGGCCATTACAGAAACATGGCTGCAGGGTGACAACGACTGGGAATTAAATATGCCAGGGTATTTAACAATCAGGAAGGACAGGCAGGAAGGAAGGGGAGGTGGGGTGGCTATGTTAATAAAGGAAGGAATCACTGTAATACAGAGAAATGATATTGGGACAAAGCATCAAGATAATGAAACAGTTTGGGTGGAGATAAGGAATAATAAGGGAAAAAAAACATTAGTGGGCGTAGTATATAGGCCTCCTAATAGTTGCAACTCTGCTGGAAGAAGTATTAATCAGGAGATAGTCGGGGCATGTAATAAGGGAACAGCCATAATTATGGGGGATTTTAATTATCATATTAACTGGACAAATCAAATTGGGCAGAGCAGCCTTGAGGACGAGTTCATTGAGTGCATCAGGGATGGATTTCTTGAGCAGTATGTAACTGATCCTACAAGGGGGCAGGCAACCTTGGACCTGGTCCTGTGTAATGAGTCAGGATTAATTAATAATGTCCTAGTTAAGGATCCCCTTGGAACGAGCGACCACAACATGGTTGAATTCCATATCCAATTAGAGGGTGAGAAGGTTGATTCTCAAACAAGCGTACTGAGCTTGAATAAAGGAGACTATGATGGTATGAGAGCGGAATTGATTAAAGTGGACTGGGAAAATAGATTAAAGGGTAAGACGGTACATGAGCAGTGGTGTTCATTTAGGGAGTTATTTTACAACTTTCAAAATAAATATATTCCACTGAGGAAAAAAGGGTGTAAAAGAAATGACAGCCACCCGTGGCTAAGTAAAGAAATCAAGGATAGTATCCGACTAAAAACAAGGACATATAAGGTAGCCAAACTTAGTGGGAGGATAGAAGATTGGGAATTCTTCAAAAGACAGCAAAAAGTAACTAAAGGATTGATTAAGAAAGGGAAGTTAGATTATGAAAAGAAATTAGCAAAAAATATAAAAACAGATAGCAAGAGTTTCTATAGTTATATAAAAAGAAAAAGGGTGGCTAAGGCAAACATAGGTCCCTTAGAGGATGAGACCGGGAAATTAATGGTGGGAAACATGGAGATGGCAAAAATGCTGAACAAATATTTTGTTTCAGTCTTTACAGTAGAGGACACTAAGAATATCCCAACACTGGACAAACAGGGGACTCTCGGGGGGGAGGAGCTAAATACGATTAAAATCACTCAGGAGATGGTACTCAGTAAAATAATGGGACTCAAGGCGGATAAATCCCCTGGACCTGATGGCTTCCATCCTAGGGTCTTGAGGGAAGTGGCAGTAGGGATTGTGGATGCTTTGGTGATAGTTTTCCAAAATTCCCTGGACTCAGGAGAGGTCCCGGCAGATTGGAAAACTGCTAATGTAACACCGTTATTTAAAAAGGGTAGTAGGCAGAAGGCTGGAAATTATAGGCCAGTTAGCTTAACATCTGTGGTGGGTAAAATTTTGGAGTCTATTATTAAGGAGACAGTAACGGAACATTTAGATAAGCATAATTTAATAGGACAAAGTCAGCATGGCTTCATGAAGGGGAAGTCATGTCTGACAAATTTGCTTGAGTTCTTCGAGGATATAACGTATAGGGTGGATAAAGGGGAACCAGTGGACGTAGTGTATTTAGACTTCCAGAAGGCATTCGACAAGGTGCCACATGAAAGATTATTACTTAAGATAAAAAATCACGGGATTGGGGGTAATATTCTGGCATGGGTGGAGGATTGGTTATCGAACAGGAAGCAGAGAGTTGGGATAAATGGTTCATTTTCGGACTGGCAACCAGTAACCAGTGGTGTTCCACAGGGGTCGGTGCTGGGTCCCCAACTCTTTACAATCTATATTAACGATTTGGAGGAGGGGACCGAGTGCAACATATCAAAATTTGCAGATGATACAAAGATGGGAGGGAAAGTAGAGAGTGAGGAGGACATAAAAAACCTGCAAGGGGATATAGACAGGCTGGGTGAGTGGGCGGAGATTTGGCAGATGCAATATAATATTGGAAAATGTGAGGTTATGCACTTTGGCAGGAAAAATCAGAGAGCAAGTTATTTTCTTAATGGCGAGAGACTGGAAAGTACTGCAGTACAAAGGGATCTGGGGGTCCTAGTGCAAGAAAATCAAAAAGTTGGTATGCAGGTGCAGCAGGTGATCAAGAAAGCCAACGGAATGTTGGCTTTTATTGCTAGGGGGATAGAATATAAAAACAGGGAGGTATTGCTGCAGTTATATAAGGTATTGGTGAGACCGCACCTGGAATACTGCATACAGTTTTGGTCTCCATACTTAAGAAAAGACATACTTGCTCTCGAGGCAGTACAAAGAAGGTTCACTCGGTTAATCCCGGGGATGAGGGGGCGCACATATGAGGAGAGGTTGAGTAGATTGGGACTCTACTCATTGGAGTTCAGAAGAATGAGAGGCGATCTTATTGAAACATATAAGATTGTGAGGGGTCTTGATCGGGTGGATGCAGTAAGGATGTTCCCAAAGATGGGTGAAACTAGAACTAGGGGGCATAATCTTAGAATAAGGGGCTGCTCTTTCAAAACTGAGATGAGGAGAAACTTCTTCACTCAGAGGGTGGTAGGTCTGTGGAATATGCTGCCCCAGGAAGCTGTGGAAGCTACATCATTAGATAAATTTAAAACAGAAATAGACAGTTTCCTCGAAGTAAAGGGAATTAGGGGTTATGGGGAGCGGGCAGGAAATTGGACATGAAGCTGAGTTCGGATCGGTCAATGCCCTGTGGGTGGCGGAGAGGGCCCAGGGGCTATGTGGCCGGGTCCTGCTCCGACTTCTTGTGTTCTTTAGATTTGTGGTTGGGATCAGATCAGCCATGATCTTATTAAATGGCGGAGCAGGCTCGAGGGGCCGATTGGCCTACTCCTGCTCCAATTTCTTATGTTCTTATGTTCTCTTATGTACAGACTTTTCTAGTTATAATTATGTTTGAACTGCCTAATATGAATGTGTTGTTTCATATATTTACTTGCAAATTGTAAGTAGAAATATCGACACAAGTCCCGCTCACTCACCACCCCTGTGCTCGCTGTCTGACATTGGTTCCCGGTCCACCAATCCATTGGATTTTAAAATTCTCATCCTTGTTTACAAATTCCTCCACGACCCTCACCTCTCCCCATCTCTGTAACCTCCTTCAGGCCTACAACCCCCAAAGAACTTTGCGTTCCTCCAACTCTGCTCTTGTCCAACCGTACACCCGACCATTGGCGAATGTGCCTTCAGCTATCCACGCCCAAAGTTCTGGAATTCCCTATCATAACCTCTCTGCCTCTCTCTCCTACTTCAGGACTCTCCTTAACATCTAACTCTTTAATCAAGTTTTTAGTCACCCCTCCTAATATCTCATTCTTTGGCTCGGTGTCGATTTTTGTGCGATGAAGCGCCTTGGGATGTTTTCCTACAGAAAAGGCGCTATATAAATGCAAGTTGTTGTCATTGGAGTGTAATATCTACTCTTTCCGTAGTGAGCGCAATGGCATAGCAGAATGTTTAATCCAATATACAGATTACTGCAAAGAACTCATTAGATCATGCAATTTTGCACGGCCAGAATGTGTAAAATGTGCAACTTTTGAATTACAGGGGATACAGTCCACATATGGGAACTGCTGGAGAAAAAAGGTTCTATAGCAACCTTGAAATGGGAACAATGTCAAATAAAGTTAAACAGCGCTATTCAGACATAAGAATATTTCAAAATGTTGTAATTTATGAATTATACAAGACCCAAGGTTAGAAGCCACGCACTTTTCCATTAAGGTCTACATCGGGGGTGTCAAACATACAGTTCAATTCGGCCCGCGCTCACTGTTGCCATGTATCCCGAAAAGGGACAAGAATCTCCCGGGAGCTGCTTCTCACAACTCGGGAGAACTATGGCTTTTAAACTTTGCGCTGGAGCTGCAACTCCACCCACCACCGCCCCCCCCCCCCCCCCCACCCCATGGGGCTCAGGATGGAGGTAAGGGGAGAGAGGGAGATTAGGGATTGGGAGACGAATGGGGTGGGGTAGGCTTGGGCCCAGCATCTCCAGCAGAGCCTGGAGGAGGAGCAGCAGCAGCAACGTGGCGAGTGGGAGTGTTGCCGGGAGAGGAGCAGCCAGTAAAGGCAAGGTATGATCTGGAATTCACTGCCTGAAAGGGTGGTGGAAGCAGATTCAACAATAACTTTCAAAAAGGAATCTGAATATATACTTGAAAATAAAATTTGCAGGGCTATAAGGAAAGAGCAGGGAAGTGGGACTAATTGGATAGCTCTTTCAAAGAGCCGGCACAGGCACAATGGGCTCCTTCTGCACTGTATGATTCTACGATTCTGGCTAGGCTCATTTTAGTAATGGACACAAAATAAATATGCCAAATTATAAAACTCAAAAATCTGCATATCACTGAAAGCTAGCTTGAAGATTTGGGGAAAGAGCTTTGAAAGACATAATTCCCCTTACCTATTTTTCATGAGACACAATTTGCTGCAAAGCCTACCGATTCTCCAATATACCCTTGTTCAAATCCCACTAGCCAGTTACAAGTCTCTGAAAGGCAATACAAAATTCTTCAAAATATTTTTTGGACGCTACAGAGTTCGGTGTTTAGACAGATTTATGTCGACAGTGACTCCCACTCCAGAGACTTGAGCACATAATCTAACCAAACACCCCAATGCAGTACTGTGGGAATGCTGCACTGTTGAAGGTGTTGACTTCCGGTTAAACCGAGGCCCCGTCTGCTCTCTCAGGTGGACGTAAAAGATTCCGTGGCACTATTTCAAAGAATGGGGAGTTCTCCCTGATGTTCTGGCCAATATTTACCCCTCAACCAACATCACTAAAATGAATTACCTGGTCATTATCACATTATTGTTTGTGGGATCTCGCTGTGGGCAAATTGGCTGCCACATTTCATAGAATGATACAGTCCAGAAGGAGGCCATTTGTGCAACGTTATCAGTTTGCACTTTCAGCAACTTGCCACGCAAAAAAATTAAAAACCTAAACATGCAAGGGCAAGTAAAACTAACGGCAGACGCCGTTAATTATCCTGCTACAACAAATTATGGCCCATTATTGGCCTCTTGGACAAGATACTGGAAGGTTATTGCCAATTGTGGTACAATAGCTCAGCAAGAATCACTTTTTTTTGGGGGGGGGGGGGTGGTGGTGGATGGAGGAGAAACAAGGATTGGAAAACAAAATCAAGCAACTTTGCTGCATCTCAAGGTCCAACTCAAGAAAAGTGCTGCAGAAAACAGTAAATGTTTGAAAAAGAACGTAACTCATTGCACAGCACTTCTAACACACCACATAGGAAATGCTAGACGATAAAAAAAACAAAGTCCATCTAGTTCGCCTTCATCCATCCTGGCAATCGCATGATATAGTGTTAATGGAGTTGTTGACTAATTATGGCAATCAATCTCTATCAATTACTCTACAACAGACCCAGAAATGACACGAGGAAAACTCCAGTGGTTTACAGCTTTGGGAACCATAGGTCCAAAGTCACCTTTTTCCTTCCAAGCCTGTTACACTTACCACCAGTCATGTTTCAAATTACTCATATACGATCCCAAAATGTTGTTTTCTGAAAGAAATCTATCCAACCACTGCAAAGAGTAGAATTAAGCTGTGAAACTATGGGGAGATTAGATTAAAATATACAGTCCTTTTGTCTTGGAGACCTGTTCTTTAATCCAGGACAGTCTCATGAAATGAAAGTCTCCTCTCCAGAAAGCCATAAATTTATGGAATAGTTGGTAAAAGGAACACACTACTATTCTAAATGAAACACAAGACTATGAAGAAAGAACTTTTAATGTAGCCAAGGGGTACTGTTGCAACTAGGTGTCCAATACCTCAATTAACTTTTAAATAAATCTGGACACTTTCAGAGTAATTATAAGATACTTTTACTTTATTATAGCACAATAGACGGCAAATTCATGGGTTCCCCCCATCTACCCACCGTCAATTACACTCACTAATATAAGTGATTCCATCCCTCATCCAACAGCAGAGCAGACCTAGATTAGCCTGCATTTAGCAATCTGCTGCTAATTACTTCGAGATCTTCACCTAACAAACAAACTGTTCCCATATTTAGAACCAGCTCAGTGCAGAAAACAACTGCCATCTGCAGCCAAAGAAACCCAGCTTTGAATTCTTACTAGAAATAAGTACCATTTCCTTTGTTGGAATCAGGGCTCAGACTTTCATGCATTTAACGACTTTGGTCATTTCAACACAGAGTTAATTATTTTTCTATTACATCATTAAGCACAATTGCATCATAATGTGTTGATTCTTAGGTGACAACAGCACACACTAAACAGAAACGGGAGATTGGCACATCAAGATTGCTGTCCCAAGAGCCAGACCCTGAATATAAAAGCACCTCAGTCATTACTCATAGCAGATTTCAGAAGAGCAAACTTCACTAAAATGGCAGATGATTTGGAATGGGTTTTTTGGCTAACCCTACTGGGTGGTGATGAGACTGATGTAGAATACAAATGTAAAGTTTTTAAGAACAGGATTAAAAAATGTGGAAGACAAATATGTACCCAAAATCAAAAGAAGGGAGTGGGAAGACAAAGCCATGGTGGCTGACTGATCATGTCCATGACAATATTGGGAGGAGTGACCACCGCACAGACCTTGTGAAGACCAAGTCCCAGATTTAAACTGAGGACACCATCCAATGTGTTGAGGCATTACCACCGTGCCAATTGGGATAGATTCAGAATAGATCTAGCAGCTCAAAACTGGGCATCCATGAGGCGCAGTGGGTCATCAGCTATGAGCCAGTGCGCTAGCAGATAAGGCTAGAGGTTGCAAAAATGATAAAAAGACAGCACTAAAGCTTTTGTATCTGAATGCATGTGATTTTCATTTACAAATAGATTGGAAGAATCTGATTGGCAAACGTAGCCTGGAAGATGAGTCCATAGAGTGCTTTTGGGACAATTTCTTAGAGCAGCACGTTCTAGAGCCAGAAAGCAGGCTATTCTAGATCTGGTAATGTGTAATGAGGCAGGATTAATTAATGAACTTATTGTAAAGGATCTTCTGGGTAGCAGTGATCACAATATGATCGAATTTCGCATTCAATTTGAGAGAGAGAAGAGTAAGTCTAAGACTAGTGTTTAAACTTAAATAAGGGCAATTATGAGGGCATGAAGACAGCTGGCTAAAGTGAACTGGGAAATTAGGTTAAGGGATAGGTCAGTAGAGATGCAGTGGCAGACATTTAATGAGGTATTTCATAACACTCAGCAAAGATACATTCCAGTGAGAAAGAAAGACTCTAGGGGAAGGACGTACTATCCGTGGCTAACTAAGGAAGTTAAAGATAGTATCAAATTGAAAGAAAAAGCATACAATTCTGTGAAGATTAGACAGAATATAAAAAACAGCAGAGAATGACTAAAAGATTAATAAGGAGGGAGAAATTAGAGTACGAGAGAAAGCTAGCTAGAAATATAAAAACAGATAGTAAGAGTTTCTACAGGTATTTAAAGAGGAAAAGTGAGCATTTGTCCTCCAGATACTAAGTCTGGGGAATGAATAATGGAGAATAAGGAAATGGCAGATGAACTGAACAGATATTTCGTATCCGTCTTCACTATAGAGGATACAAATAACATGCCAGAAATAATTGTGAATCAAGAGGTGAAAGGGAGTGAGGAACTTAAAACTTTATAATCACCAGGGAAAGGGTTTTGAAAAAAAATTAGAACTAAAAGCTGACAAGTCCCCAGGTCCTGACAGACTTCATCCTAGGGTCTTAAAAGAAGTGGCTGCAGAGGTAGTAGATGCATTGGTATTAATTTTCCAAAATTCCCTAGATTCTAGAAGGGTCCCATCAGATTGGAAAATAGCAAATGTAACTCATCTATTCAAGAAAGGAGGGAGACAGAAAGCAGGAAACTACAGGCCAGTTAGCTTAACATCTGTCATTGGGAAGATGCTAGAATCTATTATTAAGGAGGTTATATAGCAGGGCACTTAGAAAATCTCAATGCAATCAGGCAGAGTCAACACGGCTTTGTGAAAGGTAAATTGTGTTCGACTAATATATTAGAGTTCTTTGAGGAAGTAACAAGCAACGTGGATAAGGGAGATCCTGTGGATGTGGTGTACTTGGATTTCCAGAAGGCTTTTGACAAGGTGTCACATTAAAGGCTACGACACAAAATAAGAGCTCATGGTGAAGGGAGTAACATATTAGCATGGATAAAGGATTGGTTAGCTAACAGGAAACAGAGAGTAGGCATAAATGGGTCATTTTCAGGTTGGCAAGATGTAACGAGTGGCTTGCCACAGGAATCAGTGCTGGGGCCTCAACTATTTACAATCTATATCAATGACTTGGATGAAGGGACCGAATGCATGGTTGCTAAATTTGCTGATGACACAAAGGTAGGTAGGTAGGAAAGTAAGTTGTCAAGTGGACATAAGGAGTCTGCAAAGGGATATAGATAGGTTAAGTGAATGCGCTAAAATTTGGCAGATGGAGTATAAGGTGGGAAAATGTGAACTTGTCCACTTTGGCAGGAGGAATAGAAAAGCAGTATATTATTCAAATGGAAAGAGATTGCAGAACTCTGAGGTACAGAGGGATCTGGGTGTCCTAGTACATAAATCACAAAAACTTAGTATGCAGGTGCAGCAAGTGATTAGGAAGGCAAATGGAATGTTGTCATTTATTGCAAGGGGAATGGAATATAAAAGTAGAGATGTTTTGCTACAGTTGTACAGGGCATTGGTGAGACCACATCTAGAATACTGTGTGCAGTTTTGGTCTCCTTATTTAAGAAAGGACATAATTACTTTGGAGGCAGATCAGAAAAGGTTCACTCGACTGATTCCTGTGATGAGGGGGTTATCTAATGAGGAAAGGTCGGACAAGTTGGGCCTGTATACATTGGAGTTTAGAAGAATGAGAGGTGATCTTATTGAAACATATAAGATCCTGAGGGGACTTGAAGGGGTGGATGCTGAGAGGATGTTTCCCCTTGTGGGAGAGACCAGAACTAGGGGCCACAGTTTAAAAATAAGGGGTCTCCCATTTAAGATGCAGACGAGGAGAATTTTTTTTCCCTGAGGGTCGTGAGTTTGTGGAACTCCCTTCCCCAGGGAGAGGTGGAGGCAGGGTCATTGAATATTTTTAAGGCTGAGTTAGAGAGATTCCTGATTAACAAGGGTGTCAAAGGTTGTAGTAGGTAGTCAGGAAAGTAGGGCTGAGGTGACAATCAGATCAGACATGATCTTATCAAATGGCGGAGCAGGCTCGAGGGGCCAAGTGGCCTACTCCTGTTCTTAATTCGTATGCAGCAGGAGCAGCATTCCAGCGCTATCTGTAACCTCGTGGCCTAGCATATTCCTCACTCTCCCATTACCAACAAGCCAGTGGATCAACCCTGGTTCAATAAGGAGTGTAGAAGAGCATGCCAGGAGCAGCATTAAGATTGGTGAGGTGCCAACCTGGTGAAGCTACAACACAAGACTATATGCATGCTAAATAGCAGAAGCAACATGCTATAGACAGAGCTAAGCGATTCCGCAACCAACCAACGGATCAGATCAAAGCTCTGCAGTCCTGCCATATCCAGTCGTGAATGGTGGTGGACAATTAAACAACCAGCGGGAGGAGGAGGCTCAGTGAATATCCCCATCCTCAATGATGGCAGAGTTTGCAACCAATGATGAAGCGTTTGCAACCATGTTCAGCCAGAAGGGCCGAGTGGATGATCCATCTCAGCCGCCTCCCGATATCCCCACCATCACAGAAGCCAGTCTTCAGCCAATTCGATTCACTCCACGTGATATCAAGGAATGGCTGAGTGCACTGGATACAACAAAAGCTATGGGCCCCGACAAAATCCCAGCTGTAATGCTGAAGTCTTGTGCTCCAAAACTAACCGCGCCTCTTGCCAAGCTTTTCCAGTACAGCTACAACACTGGCATCTACCCGACAATGTGGAAAATTGCCCAGGTATGTCCTGTCCACAAAAAGCAGACCAAATCCAATCCAATCCGGTCAATTACCACCCCATCAGTCTACTCTCAATCATCAAAGTGATGGAAGGTGTCATCGACAGTGCTATCAAGCGGCACTTACTCACCAATAACCTGCTCACCGATGCTCAGTTTGGGTTCCGCCAGGACCACTCGGCTCCAGACCTCATGACAGCCTTGGTCCAAACATGGACAAAAGAGCTGAATTCCAGAGGTGAGGTGAGAGTGACTGCCCTTGACATCAAGGCAGCATTTGACCGACTGTGGCACCAAGGAGCCCCAGTAAAATTGAAGTCAATGGGAATCAGGGGGAAAACTCTCCAGTGGCTGGAGTCATACTTAGCACAAAGGAAGATGGTAGTGGTTGTTGGAGACCAATCATCTCAGCCCCAGGACATTGCTGCAGGAGTTCCTCAGGGCAGTATCTTAGGCCCAACCATCTTCATCTGCTTCATCAATGACCTTCCCTCCATCATAAGGTCAGAATTGGGGATGTTTGCTGATGATTGCACAGTGTTCAGTTCCATTCGTAACTCCATAGATCATGAAGCAGTCTGTGCCCACATGCAGCAAGATCTGGACAACATCCAGGCTTGGGCTGATGAGTGGCAAGTAACATTCGTGCCAGACAAGTGCCAGGCAATGACCATCTCCAACAAGAGAGAGTCTAATCACCTCCCCTTACCATTCAACGGCATTACCATCGCCAAATCCCCCACCATCAACATCCTGGGGGTCACCATTGACCAGAAACTTAACTGGACCAGCCATATAAATACTGTAGCTACAAGAGCAGGTCAGAGGCTGGGTATTCTGTAGCGAGTGACTCACCTCGTGACTCCCCAAAGCCTTTCCACCATCTACAAGGCACAAGTCAGGAGTGTGATGGAATACTCTCCTCTTGCCTGGATGAGTGCAGCTCCAACAACACTCGACACCATCCAGGACAAAGCAGCCCGCTTGATTGGCACCCCATCCACCACCCTGAACATTCATTCCCTTCACCACCGGCGCACTGTGGCTGCAGTGTATACCATTCACAGGATGCACTGCAGCAACACGCCAGGGCTTCTTTGACAGCGCCTCCCAAACCTCTACCACCTAGAAGGACAAGAGCAGTAGGCACATGGGAACACCACCACCTGCACGTTCCCCTCCAAGTCACACACCATCCCGACTTGGAAATATATCGCGTTCCTTCATCGTCACTGGGTCAAAATCCTGGAACTTCCTACCTAACAGCACTGTGGGAGAACCTTCACCACACGGACTGCAGCGGTTCAAGAAGGCGGCTCATCGCCACCTTCTCAAGGGCAATTAAGGATGGGCAATAAATGCTGGCCTTGCCAGCGACGCCCACATCCCATGAACGAAAAAAAGACATAAGATGTAAATAAAAACATTTCTGCAAACTAAAAGGCATCTAATACTCAACTAAACAGAATCAAGTATAAAAAACAGCTAAAGAAAACAAAGACTGCTATTAGATCAGCTAAAAGGACAATGGAAAAAGAGATTGTAGACAATTGTGGAAGTAATGGGAAAAGCTTTCTCAGTTATGTGAAGAGTTAGAGGACTGTCAAAGACTGTTTTGGGTCAGTGAAGATGCTCAAGGACAGGTTACGAAGGACTCACTGAGTATGGCAGAAATATTAAATGAGTACTTTGCATCAGTCTTCACTCTTGAAGACGGTGCTTGACTGTTACAATTTAATGATGTTGATAATAAAACTAATAATATTAACATGGATGAATATATTGATTTAGATAGAACGAAGAACCTGAAAATAGAGAGCGCAGCCGGGCCGGATGATATCCACCTGAGGGCCCTCATGGAGTTGGGTCATGAGCTGTGTGAGCCCCTTGCCCATATTTTTAATAGCTCACTACACTATGGGACGGTTCCCGCAAACTGGAAGGAGGCAAATGTAGTCCCCATCTTTAAAAAAGGAGACAAGACGGACCCAGGTAACTAAAGACCCATTAGTTTGACATCAGTAATAGGAAAGATGCTTGTGGGAATCATTAGGGATGTAATATCTTACCTGGATAGAGAGGGACATACTCGGGACTCCCAACATGGCTTCAAAAAAAGGTCATGTCTTACAAATTTGATTATATTTTTTGAAGAAGTCACCAAGATGGTGGATGAGGGAAGCCCAGTAGACGTTGTCTACATATAGACTTGCAAAAAGCATTTGATAAGGTACCACACAAGAGGCTTCTCTTCAAGATCGAAGCCTCTGGTATTAGGGGTAATATATTGAGCTGGATTGAGAACTGGCTGGAAGGCCGTAGGCAGAAAGCAATTCTTGGTAGATTTGGATCTGTTTGGAGGCTGATCATCAATGGTGCCCTGCAGGGATTGGTGTTGAGCGTTGCTCTTTACTATTTTTATTAATGACCTAGATGTAAGAGTTGGGGGCAAATTTGCAGATGATACTAAGATCAGTGCGTGTCAGGACTGTAGACGATGCTCGACTGCTTCAGGCAGATCTTGGTGGGTTGGGGGAACGGGCTTGTGACTGGAAATTATGTTTAATTTGGAAAAATGCTGTGTCATGCTTGTGGACAGGGCAAATGCTCAACATGCATACACCCTTCAGAGAGCAGCATTAAAGCAGGTGGAGAAAGAAAGAGATCAGGGCATTCTAGTGCATAGATCGCTAAAAGTACACGAGCAATGCCGTGAAGCAATAGCTAGAGCGACTAGGGTGTTGGGGTGCATTTACAGAACGATTGACTATAAGACTAAGCAGACTATTTTGTCCTTGTCCAAGATCTTGGTCAGGCCTCAGTTGGAATACCGTGTCCAGCTTAGGTCTCCTCACATGGTGGGTGATATTGAGGCTTTAGAAAGGGTGCAGAGGAGGGCCACTAGACTAATTCCCACCTTAAAGCATCTTAGTTATCTAGATAGGCTAAAAGAGCTGGGTCTCTACACTTTAGAGAAGCACAGACTTAGGGGTGATCTGATTGAGGATTATAAGATGATGAAAGGAATAGACTGTGTTCCAGTAGACAGGTTCTTTAGGTTAGGTAGGACCAGAGGTCACAGTTTTAAGTTGTATGAGGCCAGATCTAGGTTAGATGTCAGGAGGTGGTTCTTTTCCCAGACAATAGTGGGCCTCTGGAACAAGCTGCTGGCTCGTGCGATGGACGCCGATTCGCTGAATTCCTTCAAGCGAGAGCTGGACCTGTTTCTGGCTGGGGCAGAGATCACCTCTTACAAAAGGTAGGTAATGTATAGAATTATCAGATCAGTGGGATCTCTTGAACTCGTTTCGATTGCCAATGGGGTCGAAGAGGAATTTCCCAGATTTCTTCCACCCCCCCACAAATTGGCCTGGGTTTTTAATCTGGTTTTTCACCTCTCCCAGGAGATAACATGGTGCGGTGTGGAACATAAGAAATAGAAGCAGGAGTGGGCCATATGGCCCCTCGAGCCTGCTCCGCCTTTCAATCAAATCGTGGTCGATCTTCGAACTGAACTCCACTTTCCCACCCGATCCCCATATCCCTTGATTTCCCTAGAGTCCAAAAATCTCTGAGGTAGAGAATTCCAAAGATTCACAACCCTCTGCGGATTGTATATATTGTGATATGAAAGGCATCATAATTGTGTGCGACAGGCTGGATGGACCAGAGGGTCTTTTCCTGTCAGTCATTGTTCGTATGTTTCCAAAGGTCTGCAACCCAAAAACCCTAGCAGGAAATAGCAGAAATAGTTTATCTCTATCCTGCTGGTTGGGGATTCTAGGTGTAGGGAGCACAGTCTAAAAATTAGAGCCAGACCTTTCAGGAGCGAGATTAGAAAACATTTCTGCACACAAAGGGTGGTAGAAGTTTGGAACTCTCTTCTGCAAACAGCAATTGATACTAGCTCAATTGCTAATTTTAAATCTGAGATAGATAGCTATTTGGCAACCAAAGGTATTAAGGGATATGGGCTAAAGGCGGGTGTATGGAGTTAGATTACAGATCAGCCATGATCGTATCAAATGGCGGAGCAGGCACGAGGGGCTGAATGGCCTACTCCTGTTCCTATGTAATAGTAAAAAAAAAGCCACTTGGTGAGCTTCTTGGTAGATTTTGATCGATAGCCTAAGCTATAAAGTGAGGTGCAATTCTAGCCTCCCCACTACTCTCCTCATTTCTTAAACCTTGAGCTGAGTCTCTCTCATACACTATTAGAAAAATACTGTTATCACAGCAATGAAGATTAGATCATGAAATCAGAGAGATAATCTGTTAAAGGATCAGCTGGCCTGAAGGTGCGACTGAATGAGAAATAGATCTGGTTTGATTTTAATGGCTGAAAACATTGCTTTTCCCGACAGCAGTATTTGTTTGATTTCATTTCTTATAATCAAACTAAACCCTGCTCTGTTACAGTATACAGAGTGGATTGAGCTCCATCATTTGGTGTTTTGCTGCTTCAAAACAGCCTTACCTCCAGTGTGCTGAGCATTGTGCCTTGAAAAAGTGTTGCACATTCAGGCTGAAAGACCCTCTCCCCACACCTCCTCAACATTTGTAGCAGTCTTACCGTTACACAAACTGGATACAAATCCACAGAATAAAGCTGCTCAGAACCCAACAATCATTTTCGGTTTCACTCAGAGAATACAAGGATAACTCATTTGGGCAAGAGAAAGGTCACCCTGATACACCTATCATTCTCTTCAGAGGTTAAAGCATATTAATCAGGCAGAGCAGAAAAATCATCTTTATGTTCCCAAGCGATACTTGATCTGAAAGCACTTAACACAGGATTATCGAGGGAATTGTACTCCGTACTTAGCCTGCGCTACCAACGGAAGGATGCTGATTCATAGCAACATGAATAGCAACCTTTTTTTCCTATCGAGGTGAAAAAGTCATCAATACTCAATAGCTCAGGTAAAGGCACCACCTGGTATAGTACAAACCCACACAGACCAGAGGTTCACAGGTTAGATTCCTAGTGTGATGGGGTTCTAGCACTGCTCTCAACACCCTTATGCTAGGGACAAAAAAAAAATTTGGGTTCCTGCGCCTGATCACTGTCCAGCAGAAAATGTGCATATATAAATGTTGAGTGAGGACAGAATCAGGTGCAGTGCCCTCCATAGCCAAATAGCCTAACACTCATAGTCCAGGCTCACACATGCAAAGTAGCTACTTGGACAAGGTACCAGAGGGCTGCCAATGATCATGGAACCATAAACTGCCAGGAGTCAGCATCTTCAAAAAAGAATTGGAGAAAAATCAAAATTTTTAAAAAATAAATGAAGGAGGGTTAATTGTCAGAAAGATTTCCTTAAGAGAGGCAAAGACATAATTTTGCACCCAGAATTTTCTTCAAGAACTAAATGCTCCTGCCAAAATCTACAAAAGGAGCTGTGCGGCCAGGTGCCAAGTCCTACTACCAGGATAAGCCAACCAAAGCAGAACATTAGACTCCAAGCTGCACAGCACGTGGTGACTGGTACTGTAGAAGAACAGAATTTAAGACATTAGAACAAAAAATGATTTAATCTGATACTTGAGTTACTGTAACTGTAGCGAGTATTTTTCATCCATACCTGCTGCATTTGCTCACTGTCCTGGTGGGTAGCAAGTTGCTCCTGCAGATCTTCCACCTCACTGGTAAGTTGTTCTAAAGCCATTTCTTTGCCTTGCATTTGCTCTTCAAGCTCAATTATTCTCAGCCGACAGACCTGAAGTTCCATTTGGGTACGTTCTGTACTATTATTCACCTCTTCTTCCTGGAAGAGATCATCTGGTGTGAAGGCCTTTCATTTTGTTCTTATTTTGATTTTAAGCAATGTAATGTAATCAGTATACAACAGAGAAAAAAAAAACAGGGCCATACAGAAATACACAGCCAGCATACCTTAGTAATTGTATTGCATCTAATATTTATCCACAATCAATCCTATGAAAACAAACCTTTTCGGTCAGAGAAAATAACCAATTCCAGGGTGTATTTACAAAATCGTCTAGATCATGCAGCTCAGATGACGCCTTTAAATTACAACCAAAGGTGAAGCGAGCTGGTAACAAGGGGAAAAAACACTCAGCTAGGGCTCCCACTGCTGATCACTGTCAATGATCTATTTTTGAAATTGTGCATTTGTGGATGTCAGATAAGTGCTGCATCAAGTTTGTTTTCACCTTCCCTACATGGCGAGATAGCATGACAATATCAGGATTCATATATTAAAGAATGGCTACTTGAGAAAGGTGCAGTAAGGCTGCTAGTAGCTGCTGAGGAACAAGGGACAGAAAATTGGGGAATGGAGGAGAAATGTCATTGGAACACCAAAATCAAAGAAAATTGCACGGTCACACAGCATACAGAAATCTGACTTCCAAACATATGGGGTTTCCCAGGAAAGTATGTGGGAAAAGGCACCAGTACATGAATCCAATATCTTTATCAGGCTCCTGTATTATTTCAGTAGATTGTCAACACTAAATATAAACTGATGTTGGCCCAGGAGGGTCCACTTGTGAAGGTGTGAGTGTGTGCATATGCATGAAGGATGTAATCTGGATACCAAGGAATAAACGATAGACATGAAAAATAAGAGATTTCTGCAGCAAAATAGTACATGTAATCAAATAATTGCATTTTATAGTACCTTATGTTGAAACGTCTCAAAGTGCGTCACATAACGAATTACTTTTGAAGTATGCTGACTTGTTGAAGAGGCAAATACAAAACAGTGCCACAGGAAGAGTATGGGACTAAGTGTCAGAGACTCTGAACAGCTCATTTCTGAATATAACAGCCAGCACAAACAACTAGAAAAAATGCTATGCATCAGGCAGAAAAATACAGCTTTCCGATCAACAGCTCACCTCAGCTGTAAAGTCCTCCACTGTACTTGCGTTTGACAGCTCACCATCAGCCTGAGGAGAGCAAGGATGATTGAAACACTTAAAAGAAAGATAAAATGCAGGAAAAATACCATAAACATAATTTGTAATTCCTCTAAATAGTGAAGAGATAACTAATGGGAGCTTGCACTAAGAAAAACTCTCATGACCTCAAATTTTAACAATCAATCTTCAAAATAGTTTTAAAAAAGGAGGCAACAGAAAAAGCACTATCCAAGAAAATAAAAAGCAAAAAACAGCAAATGCTGGAAATCTGGAACAGAAACAGCAAATGCTGGAAACATTCAAGCAGGTCAGTTTGCATTAATGGAGGGAATAGATAAATTCAGGTTTCAGACACAGACTTTCATCCATATGGAAAGAATGAAAGATGAACAAGGATTTTAATAGAAACAGAACAAAGGAAGTTGGGGTGGGGGGGGGCACAAGAGGAAGTAATCGGTTTAAAAGAAAAAAAAACAGGAGGTGGATAGATAGTAGAGGTGATCTTCACATCAGACAACAGAAAGATGCATTAAGACATCAGAGAAAAAATGGCTACGGCAGTGGGAAGCAATCCAAGGAAGGCGAGAAACTAGGAGTGAAAGTAGATCAGCTCTGAAATTAAAACAAGAGAAAATGGAAAAGTAGGGTGGAGTCCACTGGCCCAGAAAAAAGAAAAATCAGGCCAACCCACCAGTATTGTGTTTTGTTGAAGGGTCTCCACCCTAAGTGTCCAACCAAACACCAAAAGACCCATCCCACATCACCAGCATTCCTGCTGTAAAGAAAATGGAGGATATTACTGAGGTCCAAAGTAACTATGGTCAAAGCGGCTGCAGAGTGCTCAGAAGAAACAACAGGTACTGTTCCTGAAGATTGATTGGTACAGCACACAAGGCCAAAATACTTTTGCCACAAAAATTAACTATACATAACACTGAAGTCATAGAATCATAGAAGTTTACAACATGGAAACAGGCCCTTCGGCCCAACATGTCCAAGTCGCCCAGTTTATATCACTAAGCTAGTCCCAATTGCCTGCACTTGGCCCAGATCCCTCTATACCCCTTCTCAAAAGGAGAAGCACTTAAAAGAAGCAGTGTTCCCCCTTCTCAAAAGGAGAAGCACTTAAAAGGAAGCAGTGTTCCCCCTGCTCATCCGATGGCCTAGTGAGTAAAGATGCTTCCTGATTGATGTGAAGGTCCAACCCAGAGCTCAGAACCTTGTCCATTCCATCCAGACCACTATGCCTGTAAACAATGTGGCCAGCAACTTCTCATTACAAACAACTTGCCCCATTCCACTGTGCTTTCACTGGCTGGCTAGATATAATCTCATGAAACAGCCTAAATAGCACAAATACTGTGATTTTTAAACTTCATTCTTCCCAGTTCCAGTGATTTTGCTCTCTCTCACCAGGACCGGCTGCTATTGTTCTCTCTTACCTATCTGATTCCCAACCTGTGCTGAGGTAGTTGTTCTCAGTTGGGGGAATAAGTCAGACTATATTTTCCCTGTACCAGCGAGGATAAAATCTGCTGGACTTCTTGCTCCTGATCACAACTGAATGACAAAGTGCATGCATGTGGACAGCAGTTAAGGATGGGATTGGACACATTTCTGATGTCCTCCACAGTGAAACTTTCTAGTTGAAAAGCTTCCTATTCCTGATGTCCTCCACAGTGAAAGGGTGGTGAGTGTCTGGAACGAGCTGCCAGAGGCAGTAGTAGAGGCGGGTACAATTTTGTCTTTTAAAAAGCATTTGGACAGTTACATGGGTAAGATGGGTATAGAGGGATATGGGCCAAGTGCAGGCAATTGGGACTAGCTTAGTGGTATAAACTGGGCGACATGGACATGTTGGGCCGAAGGGCCTGTTTCCATGTTGTAAACTTCTATGATAACAGAAAGAGAGCAATAACAGGGAATATGGGTCCATTAAAGACAAATGGAGGTGAGACTAAAATGGACAATAAGGAAATGACAGCCCTGTTAAATGAATACTTTATATCCGGTTTCACAGTACAGGAAGAGGATGAAATACCATCGGTAATAGGGAAACTAAAAAAAGTTAAGGGGAGGAACTTATTGGATATAATGTTAAATAAATTACGTTTGCGAAAGTTGGAGCAGAGGGATTTTTGATGTCCATGTACAGAAATCACTAAAAGCTAGTGCACAATCAAAAAGGCTAATGGAATGTTGGCCTATATCTCAGAGGTTGGAATACCAAAGTGAGGACGTGATGCTTAGTTGTAGAGAGCCTTAGTCAGATCCCATCTGGAGTACTGTGTTCAGTTTTGGGCACCACACCTCAGGAAGTATATATTGGCGGGGGTACAGCGCAGATTCACCAGAATGATACCAGGACTTAAAGAGTCAAATCATGAGGACAGGTTACATAAACTTGGTTTGTATTAACTTGAGTTTAGATGGTTGAGGGGTGGCCTCATTTAGGTTTTGAAATAATAAATGGATTCAATCAGGTAGATACAAAGAAACTATTTCCTCTGGTGGGGGAATCCAGAACAAGGGGGCATAATCTTAAAATTAGAGCCAGGCCATTCAGGAGTGAATTCAGGAAGTACTTCCACACAAAGGGCAGCGGATGCTGGGTCAATTGGAGATTTCAAGACTGAGCGATAGATTTTTGTTAGGCAAGGGTGTCAAGAGGGACAATACAAAAAAAAAGAGGATAAATCGTTCAAAGGAGGGTAAATGGAGTTGAGGTACAGAGCAGCCATGATCTGATTGAATGGCGGAACAGGTTCGGGGGGGTTGAATGGCCTACTCCTGTTCCTACAATATACTTGCCAAGTTCATTAAGTTAGCTGTTTAGCCCTGGAGAGGTGAAGGGAGAGTCACCTCAGTTCCTATCATTCACCTTCCAGGATTAATGGAGTTCAGGAATGGTCAGTTTGTGGAGAAACCTAATTGAGATTAACCTTTTTAAAGCTACCTATTCCAATCTCACATTAAGTAACATTATGTACTATGCTTCAATTTTACAGCCAAGTAGTTTCTGCATGAATGGAGCTTGAAATTGCAAAATATTAGCACACTAAATATTTTTTTCCCTTTCTGTACCATTGGGTCCCTCCACAACGTGACCAACCTTGGACTTCACCAAATCTGAAAGGTGAATGCTAGGAGCCGAGATGACGCACCTTTCACTTCCCCAGAGCTAAACTGACATCATAACTTGAGACATACTTGCTGAGTTTATGGAGATATGGGAAACACAAAACCAATTCGTACGACACTATTGTTCTATGGCATTCTAAATTATATTGTCAGATGCATAGGAAGAAAATAAAACAAAACTAAAATAGAAACTACTTATAAATCTCTCCTAACAGAATGGTAAGGACTCTTGCTATGCAGCACTCTTATGGTTCATACAAATTTAAGAAATTCTCTTCCATCATTTCTCTTCCCCAAATATTACTTAGTCACACATTGAGATAGATACTTATTCTGGCGAGCCTCAGTTAATGACAAACAGCAAAGCAAAAAGACCAGTGAGTCAACAAAATTGCAGATAACCAAGTTAAACTCTTTCAAATGCAAGCTAATAATTAAAATTCAGTTTATGGGGTGGGAAAGAAATAGTGTCAGATGTTAGCTGTAGAATCATTACTCCACCACATGGTAGGACATAAGGAACATTCTAATTAGCAACTTTCACTGAGACTGCTATGGAAACCTCTTCAGCTCAGCAATTTGTAGTGTGCGTCTTGAGTTATGGAAGCTTTGAAAACTGAAGCAGTTTATTACACTAAGTCTGTAATCATAGGGATTAACCTTTTTAAAGCCACCTACCCCTGATATGTAGCATTATGTACTATGCTATAATTTTACAGCTATGTGATTTCTGTATAATGTAGCTTTAAATTATAAAGATGCTAGCACACTGAACACTTCAATGATTATGTAGCCCTCCCAATTTATCTAAACTATCTTGGAGTTAGTTTGATCCTTTGCATCTTCAAATGTAACTTGTATGTGCTTATTTACCTCATGTCCCAAGACAGCACCATCCTGTTCAGCTAATGAGTGCTCTTCCGGTGGAAGGCCATCCTGGTGGACAGCCTGGCTCTTCCTCTTTTTCTTCTTTTTCGTCGAATCCGTGCTGTCGCCTTTTGCTTTTCGTTGTTGGTAGTGAGCAAACTGCGGAGGAAAGTGAAGGAGAGGTAAAGCGAGAGGTAGGTGAAGAAGAGATAACAGGACCACAGCACCAGCATGCTGAGAGGATACTGCACAATAACCACACATAGAGATGTTAGAGCCCAGTGAGACCCAGGGCAGGGTGGCAGAGGCAACTATGCCCTCACTCGGTGGGTTAAATCAAAATTTCAGTTCTGCAAAAGCTGTGCTATTTACTGCTGACAGTTCTCCTTTAACAAGACTATCCTCTCTGACCCTGTACACAAATCTGTGCAACAGACTTGAAGAAGAATATTACAGATGGAGATGCTAGAATCAAGTAAATATGCATCATTATGTCTCCTGCTCACAAGGCTTAGTTTATCATTTTTACACCAGTAGATGAGTGAAGAGAATTTTTTTTGCACAAGAGCAGCCCTGCATTTGTTGGCTACGTAGCTATATCCCTCCTCTGCTTTTTAAGCAGCTTACAGCAGATTACAGCTTTGCCACACAAGCCCTTACATTCAGACACTGTGAAGCTACAATACATAATCTAACCAATGGATCCATGAAGAAACTGGGGGTGGATGGGGGGGCGGGGGGGGGGAAGCAAAGAAACCCCCATAACTATCCACTAGAGATGATCTGACCATTGAAGGTCACCTCAGCAACTGTGACAATTAGGAGGTTGTTACCATTCCTGGCCTTTCCAGAGTAGTAAATTGATATTCCCATTGAGTGAACACCTTAAAATTATACAGAGGAAATAGTAATTTAATAGAATCTTGTCTCATCTGACATTGATCATAGCTAACTGAATACAGCAGGAATGCAGGCTGATTAATTCCCAAGATGTGTAATTTGCACATGCCCAGGAACAAAAGATGCATTTATATCCACCTGACTTATATATGTCTCATCTAACAGTAAATTCTGAGAACACACAATTAATATAAGCAAGGTTCTAACGAGTAATGGAAAAAAACAATTTAGACAAAAATATCAGCATACAACTTGCATTTATGTAGCGCTTTTAACATAATAAAACATCCCAAGGTACTTCGCAGGAGCATTATCAAACAAAATTTGACACCGAGCCACATAAGGAGATATTAGGACAGATGACCAAACACTTGGTCAAAGAGGTAGGTTTTAAGGAGCGTCTCAAAAAGGAGAGGGTTGGAGGGGCAGAGAGGTCTGGAGGGAATTCCAGAGCTTAGGGCCTAGGCAGTTGTAGGCATGGCCGCCAACGGTGCAGCAATTAAAATCAGGGATGCACAAGAGGAAGAATTGGAAAAACGCAGAGATCTCGGAGGGTTGTAGGGCTGGAGGGGTGAAGCCATGGAGGAATTTGAAAATAAGGATGTGAATTTTAAAATCGAGGCATTGGGACTGGGAGCCAATGTAGGTCAGCCAGCACAGGGGTGATGGGTGAACGAGACTTGGTGCGAGTTAGGATACGGGCAGCAGAGTTTTAGATGAGCTCAAGTTTAAAGGTGGAAGATGGGAGGCCAGCCAGGAGAGCATTGGAATGGTCAAGTCTAGAGGTAACAACGGCATGGATGAGGGTTTTAGCAGCAGATGAGATGAGGCAGGGACAGAGCCGGCAATGTTATGGAGGTAAATGCATGTGCGCTACTGGGCCATGCAGGCCAAGAAGCTGCTCTATTCAATCCCCTGTCTGTGCTCAGTTATTTAGTTTTAGCTGGTACAGCACAGAGGATACTGTAATTGGCCTGTGTCCCCAGGCTCTCTTTTTGGGGAAAGTGGGGAAGAGATGAGAGGGGTGGAGAGGAGAAGAAAAACAAACAAAACCAACCAAGGATCCTAATCCTTATGACTATGCACAATCCTCACTGTAAAATTCACGTTTGTGGACATTCTGAGTGGACAGGTTTATGCTCAAAGTTGAATAGCTTGCCCAC
Source organism: Heptranchias perlo (assembly GCF_035084215.1). Taxonomy (NCBI): domain Eukaryota; kingdom Metazoa; phylum Chordata; class Chondrichthyes; order Hexanchiformes; family Hexanchidae; genus Heptranchias; species Heptranchias perlo. Next base: position 96,551,781 of record NC_090331.1, on the reverse strand, counting down.
ACTCACTTTCTAGGCTTACCTATGAAGAATGACCACTTGAACCAGAAGGCTGCCGGCACCTGTGGAATTGTACCCCAACATAGAGCAGCACCTTCAGTAGAAAGGAAGGGGGAAAAATTCTAAGAGACAGCTTACCATTCTGTCCCCTTACAGACTGATCATAACTTTCCAAGGAGGAAGAAAGGTTTATTTTGAGCAGGGGGAATAAAGAGCAGAAAAAATAAGACGAGAATTGACTGGGTGTGAACTTCCCATAGTGATCATGAATTTCAATTCTCGATCACGAAGGAGGAAGTGAATGCAACTCAAAAAAAAAGGTACCATTTTTATTGTTTTTTTTAAAAAAGATGGTATGCAAGAGTTGAGATAATCTGAAAAAAAGCATACTGATGACACACCTGTTATAGCATATGTTTTTAAATAGAATTACGTAAAATGCACAGCACAGAAACAAGTCAGTGCCAGCGTTTATGCTCCACATGAGCCTCCTCCCACCTCTCTTCATTTAACCCTATCAGCATGTCCTTCTGTTGCTTTCTCCCTCACGTGTTTATCTAGCTTCCCCTTAAATGTATCTATGCTATTCGCCTCAACTACTCCTTGTGGTAGCGAGTTCCACATTCTAAGCACTCTCTGGGTAAAGAAGTTTCTCCTGAATTCCCTACAGGATTTATTAGTGACTTATATTTATGGACCTTAGTTCTGGTCTCCCCCACAGATGGAAACATCTTAAAGACCCCTATGAGGTCACCCTTCAACCTTCTCTTTTATAGAGAAAAGAGCCCTAACCTGTTCAATCTTTTTTGATAGTCATAACCTCTTAGTTCTGGTATCATCCTTGTAAATCCTTTTTGCACCTTGTCCAGTGCCTCTATATCGTTTTTATAATATCATAGTAGGTACAGCACAGATGACGGGCCATTCAGTCCATCATGCCTGTGGCGGCTCTTTGAAAGAGCTATCCAATTAGTCCCATTCCCCTACTTATTCCCCATAGCCCTTCAAATTTTTCCCCTTCAAGTACTTATCCAATTCCCTTTTGAAAGTTACTATTGAATCTGCTTCCACCACCCTTTCAGGCAGCGCATTCCAGATCTTCAACAACTCACTGCGTAAAAAAATGTTTCCTCATGTCGCCTCTGGCTCTTTTTGCCAATCATCTTAAATCGGTATCCTCTGGTTACCGACCTGTCTGCCGCTGGAAACAGTTTCTCTTTGTTTACTCGTCAAAAACTTTGAAAGCCTTTTGAAAATCCACAATCACAACATCAACCGCACTACCTTCATCAACCCTCTTAGTCAAACAGGATTTTCCTTTAACAAATCCGTGCTGACTTTCATTTATTAGCCCATACTTTTCCCAAGTGCCAATTAATTTTGTCCCAAATTATTGTCTCAAAGTTCCCCATCAGCGACGTTAGGCTAACTGGCCTATAACTGTCGGGTTTTTTCCTCTCCCTTTTTTTTGAACAGGGGTGTAACATTTGCAATCCTCCAGTCCTCCGGCACCATCCCCATATCTAAAGATGTCATTTGTGACTTTGATAAGGGCCATTTCAGTACTGTAGCAGGGGTGGAAACCTGATTGGAGATTCAAACATGGAGCTGTGGGAAAGATGGGCACAGATTTGGGAGGCGATAACACGTTCAAGAACTTGAGAGGAAAGGGAGGTTACCCTCACTCCCACAGCACCCTTGCCCTCAACTTGATTGCTTCTGCTCTGCCCCCCCTCAACTTTCCCATATCTGCCTCAAAAATGTGCGCTCTCAAAATGTGACTTGTTAAAAATAAAATCTAATTAGGACGAGGGAAGACACTGCCTGCCCCTCTGTCCTTATGTGTCTCTTTCTCCCTCATGTCAACTGTCAGAATGTTTACATTTTCTAACTCATCAAAACACAGGTTTTCTGTTTGCATCAAAAGTCCAACTTGTGCTTTTATTTTGAAAAATAAACTAAAATTAGGTTGAGGAAAACTTAATATGCTTTCTGAAATTAGGGAACATGAAACATTAGTAAAGGGAATAGTGCCAGAGGATTGGCAAACAGCTAATGTGATTCCTATATTTAAAAAGGGAGATAGAACAACAGACCTGATGGCTTAACATCGGTGGTAGGAAAGATAATGGAATCTTTACTCAAAGATGTAGTAGAGAAACATGTAGAAACCCAAAATATTCAGCACGGATTTCAAAAGGGAAGGTCATGCTTGACCAACCTTATTGAATTCTTTGAACAATTAACAGAAAGGGTAGATCAGGGTAATATATTTGAATTTTCAAAAGGCCTTTGATAAAAGGTACCAAATAGTAGACTCATGGTTAAGGTCAGGGGAAAAGTAGCAGAATGGATAGCAAGCTGGCTACAAAACACAAAAGAGTAGGGGTTAAGGGTAACTACTCAGACTGGCAAAAGGTGGGAGGTGGTGTTCCACAAGGATCGGTGCTGGGACCACTGTTGTTCATCATTTACATAAACGATTTAGACTCGGGAATCGGAAATACAATTTCAAAATTTGTGGATGACACCAAATTGGGGATGTAGTTAATACTGAGGAGCACGGCGGCAAAATACAAGACGACATTAATAAAGTTGCAGAATAGGTGTGTAATTGGCAAATGAATTTCAGTATAAGTGTGAAGTGGTACACTGTGGTAGGAAGAAGGAGGCCACATACTCCTTACAAAATCAAAAGTCTAAATGGGGTAGAGGAGCAAAGGGATCTAGAGGTACAGAGACACAAATCACTAAAAGTAGCGACACAGGTTAATAAGGCCATTTTTTAAATAAAGCATCAGGGCACTGGGGTTCATTTCTACAGGGATAGAATTGAAAAGCAGAGAAGTTATGTTAATCTTGTATCAAACCTTGGTTAGACCACACTTAGAATACTGTGCACAGTTCTGTTTGAGCACAGAGGTTGGGAAAGACAGACTGAACCTCTATTGGAGTGAGGTGCTAACAGAGTGAGGGCATTCAACTGGGAATAAGTGTGGGAATTACGTGCAGAGGGGGAAGGAGGTGCTAAGTGATTTATACGAAAGAACTAGAGACTAAGACTGAGCAGAGCATAAAGGAAGCCACAGGAGGAATCAAAACAAGGCAAGGAGGAGCGCCGAGGCTAAGTCAGGAAGTATTGGATAGTGTTTCTTAGTGGTTAGTGTTTTAGGGTCAGATTAACAGTAAGGTGCCTTAAAGCAAAAAAGTTTAAATAGCCATACTCTTCCTGACATCCTTAGATATAGGGGTGGTGCCAGAGGACTGGAGAATTGCAAATGTAACACCCTTGTTCAAAAAAGGGTGTAAGAATAAACCCAGCAACTACAGGCCAGTCAGTTTAACTTTGGTGTTGGGGAAACTTTTAGAAACGATAATCCGGAACAGAATGAGCAGTCACTTGGACAAGCGTGGATTGATTAGGGAAAGCCAGCACGGATTTGTTAAAGGCAAAACATGTTTAACTAACTTGATAGAGTTTTTTTGATGAGGTAACAGAGAGGGTAGATGAGGGCAATGAAGTTGATGTGGTGTATATGGACTTTCAAAAGGCATTTGATAAAGTGCCGCATAATAGGCTTGTCATCAAGATTGAAGCCCATGGAATAAAAGGGTCAGTAGCAGCATGGATACAGAATTGGCTAAGTAACAGGAAACAGAGAGTCGTGGTGAACGGTGATTTTTCAGTCCAGAGGGAGGTGTACAATGGTGTTTCCCAGGGGTCGGTACTAGGACCACTGCTTTTCTTAATGTATATTAATGATTTGGACTTGGGTGTACAGGGCACAATTTCCAATTTGCGGATGACACAAAAGTTGGAAGTATCGTGAATAGTGAGGAGGATAGTGATAGACTTCAATAGGATATAATCAGGCACGTGGCATGGGTGGACACGTGGCAGATGAAATTTAACGCAGAAAAATGCGAGGTGATACATTTGGTAGGAAGAATGAGGAGAGGCAATATAAATTAAAGGGCATAATTCTAAAAGGGGTACAGGAACAGAGAAACCTGGAGGTATATGTACACAAATCGTTGAAGGTGGCAGGGTAGGTTGAGAAAGTGGTTAAAAAAGCATACGGGATCCTGGACTTTATAAATAGACGCATGGAGTACAAAAGCAAGGAAGTCATGATGAACCTTTATAAAACACTGGTTCGGCCACAACTGGAGTATAGTGTCTAATTCTGGGCACCGCACTTTAGGAAAGATGTGAAGGCCTTAGAGAGGGTGCAGGGGAGATTTACTAGAATGGTTCCAGGGATAAAGGACTTTGGATATGTGGATAGACGGTAGAAGCTGGGGTTATTCTCCTCGAATCAGAGAATTTTGAGAGGAGATTTGATAGAGGTATTCAAAATCATGAAGGGTCTAGACAGAGTAGATAGAGAGAAACTGTTCCCATTGGCGGAACAGCCAAGAACCAGAGGGCATAGATTTAAGGTGATTGGCAAAAGAACCAAAAGTGACATGAGGAAAAACTTTTTTTTTAAACACAGCGAGCGGTTAGGATCTGGAATGCACTGCCAGAGTAGGTGGTGGAGGCAGATTCAATCATGGCCTTCAAAAGAGAACTGCATAAGTACTTGAAATGAAAAATTAGTAGGGCTACGGGGATAGCACAGCGGGGTGGGACTAGCTGGATTGCTCTTGCATAGAGCTGGCACGGACTTGATGGGCCGAATGGCCTCCTTCCATGCTGTAACCTTTCTATGATTCTATGAACTGTTGGCTAACATGGCAGGACAGCTAGGGCCCGTCGCATGCACATCCTGTGGCATGTGGGAACTCCAGAATACTGCGTGTCCTGAAGAACCACATGTACAGGAAGTGCTGACAACTGCTTGAGCTCGATCTCAGGGTTTCTGTGATTGAGGGGCAGCTGGCATCACTACAGTGCATACGGGAAGCTGAGAGTTTTGTGGATAGCATGTTTCAGGAGGTGGTCACCCCGCAGCTGCAGAGAGTTCAGGCAGCGAGGGAGTGGGTGACCACCAGACAGACTAGGAGGAAGAGGCAGGCAGTGCAGGAGTCCCCTGAAAGCGTGGCACTCACAAACCGGTACAATACCAGTGAGGATGTTGATACCTTGGGGGAATGCACTCAGGAGCAAATCCACGACACCATCGGACACTCTGCTGCACAGGGGGGCAAAAGAAATGCAGTTGTTATAAGGGATTCGACAGTCAGGGATAGTCAGGCATTTCTGCAACCGCCGACATGAGTTCTGCATTGTGTGTTGCCACCTGGTGCCAGGGTAAAATATATTTTGAGGGGGGGTGGAAGGAGAACAGCCAGAAACACAGAAAATAGGAGCAAGAGTAGGCCATTCAGCCCTTCAGGCCTGCTCTGCCATTCAAAATTATCGTGGCTGATCATCTAACTCAGTACCCTGTTCCCACTTTTTCCACATATCCCTTGATCCTTTTAGCATTAAGAAATATATCTATCTCCTTCTTGAATACATCTAATGACTTGGCCTCCACTGCCTTCTGTGGTAGAGAATTCCACAGGTTCACCACCCTCTGAGTAAAGACATTTCTCCTCATCTCGGTTCTAAATGGCATACCCCGTATCCTGAGACTGTGACCCCTGGTTCTGGACTCCCCAGCCATCGGGACCATCCTCCCTGCATCTAGTCTGTCTAGTCCTGTTAGAATTTTATATGTTTCGATGAGATCACCTCCCATTCTTAAACTCTAGTGAATATAGGCCTAGTTGACCCAATCTCTCCTCATACGACAATCCTGCCATCCCAGGAATCAGTCTGGTAAACTTTCGTTGCACTCCCTCCATGGCAAGGACATCCTTCCTCAGATAAGGAGACCAAAACTGCACACAATACTCCAGATGTGGTCTCACCAAGGCCCTGTACAACTGCAGTAAGACATCCCTGCTCCTGTACTCAAATCTTCTTGCAATGAAGGCCAACATACCATTCGCCTTCCTAACTGCTTGCTGCACCTGAATGCTCGCTTTCAGCGACTGGTGTACAAGGACACCCAGGTCTCGTTGCACCTCCCCTTTTCCCAATCTATCACCATTCAGATAATAATCTGCCTTTCTGTTTTTACAACCAAAGTGGATAACCTCACATTTATCCACGTTATACTGCATCTGCCATGTTCTTGCCCACTCACCCAACTTGTCTAAATCACATTGGAGCCTCTTTGCATCCTCCACACAGCTCACATTCCACCCCAGCTTTGTGTCGTCTGCAAACTTGGAAATGTTACATTTAGTTCCCTTATCCAAATCGTTGATATATATTGTGAATAGCTGGGGCCCAAGCACTGATCCCTGCGGTACCCCACTAGTCACTGCCTGCCACCCAGAAAAAGACCCGTTTATTCCTGCTCTTCGTTTCCTGTCTGTCAACCAATTCTCAATCCATGCCAGTATATTCCTCCTACTTCAATGTGCTTTAATTTTGCACACTAACCTTTTGTGTGGGACTTTATCAAAAGCCTTCTGAAAATCCAAATACACCACATCCACTGGTTCTCCCCTATCTATTCTACTAGTTACCTCCTCAAAAAACTCCAGTAGATTTGTTAAGCATGATTTCCCTTTCATAAACGCATGCTGACTTTATCCAATCCTGTTAATGCCTTCCAAGTGTTCCGTTATCACATCTTTTATAATAGACTCTAGCATTTTCCCCACAGTACGTGGTCCATGTGCGAACCAATGCCATAAAAAGGGAAAAGGGTCGAGGTCCTGCAGTCAGTTTCAGAAGCTAGGGAGGAAGTTAAAAAGCAGGACCTCAAAAGGTAGTAATCTCTGGATTACTCCCAATGCCACACGTTAGTGAGTATAGAAATAGTAGTAATAAGACAGGTTAATGCGTGGCTGGAGAAATGGTGCAGGAGGGAGGGCTTCAGATTCCTGGGGCATTGGGACCAATTCTGAGGTAGAAGGGATCTGTTCGAGATGGACGGGTTGCACCTCAACAGAGCTGGGACCAATGTCCTCACGGGGAGGTTAACTTGTGAAGGAGGGTTAAAATTAATTTGGCTGGGGATGGACATCAGGATGAAACATTAGAGAGGCAAAACATGGTGCACAGAGGACTGCGAGGGACACGTAGCGCTAGAGTAAAGAATAGTTCAGAAATAGGAGGGATCAAATGGGCTTTATTAATAGAGGCATAGAGTAAAAAAGCAAGGAAGTTAAGCTAAACCTTCATAAATCACTGGTTAGGCCTCAGTTGGAGTAGTGGGTTCAATTCTGAGCCCCGCACCAGGAAGGATGTCAAGGCAATAGAGTGGAAGCAGTAGAGATTTACCAGAATGGTACCAGGGATGAGCAACTTCAGTTATGTGGAGAGACTGGAGAAGCTGGGTTTGTTCTCCTGAGAACAGAGAAGGTGAAGAGGAGATTTGATAGAGGTGTTCAAAATCATGAACAGTTCTGACAGGGTAAATAAAGAGAAACTGTTTCCAGTGGCAGAAGAGTCGGTAACCAGAGGACACAGATTTAAAGTGATCGGCAAAAGAGCCAGTGGCGATATGAGGTAACATTTTTTTTTTAAAATGCAGCGAGTTGTAATGATCTGGAATGTACAGCCTGAAAGGGTGGTAGAAGCAGATTCAATAGTAACTTTCAAAAGGGAATTGGATAAATACTTGAAGGGAAAAATTTACAGGGCCATGGGCAAAGAGGAATGGAACTAAATGGATAGCTCTTTCAAAGTGCCGGCACAAGCACAATGGGACAAATGGCCTCCTCCTGTGCTGTACCTAATATGACGCTATGACATCCTATGAGACTGTGACCATGGTAAACTATCCCTTCACATCCTTCTCGACCTGTCTTGGGATGTTTTACTCCGTTAAAGGCGCTATATAAATGCAAGTTGTTGTTGTTGTTACCTGCAGCCTTTGACACAGTTGACTACACCATCCTCCTCCAACGCCACACCTCCATTGTCCAGCTGGGTGGGACTGCCCTCGCCTGGTTCCATTCCCATCTATCCTGCCATTGCCAGAGAATCTCCTGCAATGGGTTCTCTTCACAATCCAGCACCATTACCTTGAGTCCCTCAAGGATCTATCCTTGGCCTCCTCCTATTTCTCATCCAAATGCTGCCCCTCAGCAATATCATCCGGAAATACATGTCATGTCAGATTCCGCACGTACGCTGACAACACTCAGCTCTACCTCACCACCACCTCTCTCGACCCCTCCACTGCCTCGGATTGGTCACGCTGCTTGTCTATCCAGTATTGGATGGGCAGGAATTTTCTCCAATTAAATATTGGGAAGACCAACGCCATTGTCTTTAGTCCCACCACAAACTCCATTCCCTAGCCACCGACTCCATCCCTCTCCCTGACCATTGTCCGAGACTGAACCAAACCGTTCGTAACCATGGCGTCCTATTTAACCCTGAGCTGAGCTTCTGACCTCATATACTCTCCATCATCAAAACCGTCTACTTGCACCTCCATAATATTGCCCATCTCCGCCCCCGCCTCAACTCATCTGCTGCTGAAACCCTCATCCAATCCTTTGTTGTCTCCAGACACGAATATCCTGGCTGGCCTTCCACCTTCCATAAACGTGAGCTCATCCAAAACTCTAGCCAAACTCGCACTCAGTCCCATTCACGTATCACCCCTCTGCTCACTGACCAAACATTGGCTCTCGACCTTGATTTTAAAATTCTCATCCTTGTGTTCAAATCCGTCCATGGCCTCGCCCCTCCCTATCTCTATTACTTCCTCCAGCCCTACAACCCTCCGAGATCTCTGCGCTCCACCAATTCTGGCCTCTATTCATCCACAATTTCCATCGCTCCACCATTGTTAGCTGTGCCTTCGGCTGCCTAGGCCCTAAGCTCTGGAATTTGCTCCCGAAGCCTCTCTACCATTCTCTCTTCCTTTATGTCACCCCTTAAACCTATATCTTTGACCAAGTTTTTGGTCACCTGACCTAACATCTCTATGTGGCTTGGTGTCAAATTTTACCAGATAACGCTCGTGAAGTGCGGTAGGATGATTTTACTACATTAAAGGCGCTATGTAAAATGCAAGTTGTTGGTATTTGATAAAGGGTTAAAGATGAGATAAGTGACAGTGTAGTGAGGGGGAGGATACTGGGGTTGAATGGGTAGTTCAAAGAGGAAGAGGAAGAGAAAGAGATGGTGATGGTAGGAAGGAGAGAAGATAATGGGTAGGCAAAGGGTTAATGCAGAGAGTTGTGAATCTTTGGAATTCTCTACCCCAGAGGGATGTGGATGCTGAATCATTGAATATATTGAAGGCTGAGATGGATAGATTTTTGGACTCTAGGGGAAAATCAAAGGATATGGGGATTGGGTGGGAAAGTGAAATTGAGGTCAAAGATCAGCCATGATCTGATTGAACAGCGAAGCAGGCTTGAGGGGCCGTATGGCCTACTAATACTCCTATTTCTTATGTTCTCAAGGGGAAGCATAAGAAGAGTTGATGAGAAGGGGACTGCTGAGGGCTGTAGGTCGCATTTTCCCTGCAACCCCCATCAGAAAAAGTAATTTGCAGTACTCAACTGCTCCTTTCCCCTCTATACCAGCCACCACCTCTCACCCAAAAGGAAAGAAGAAAAGGACAGAGAGAAGCAGAAGAGATCAGACAGAGAAGTATAGAGTTAGGAAGTAGAAGGATATTGAGAGGTGTAGAGTAAGAGAGGGACCTTAGAGTGCATGTCCACAGATCCCTGAAGGTAGCAAGACAGGTAGATAAGGCGATTATGAAGGCATACGGTATACTTTCTTTTATTAGACGAGGCACAGAATATAAGAGCAAGGAGGGTATGCTAGAACTGTATAAAACACTAGTTGGGCCACAGCTTGAGTACTGTGTACAGTTCTGGTCATCACATTACAGGAAGGATGTGATTGCACTCGAGAGGGTACAGAGGAGATTTACGAGGGTCTTGCCAGGAGTGGAGAATTTTAGCTATGAGGGAAGATTGGTTGGCTGGAATTGTTTTCTTTGGAACAGAGGAGGCTGAGGGGTGATTTAATTGAGGTATAAAATTATGAGGGATCTAGGTAGAGTGGACAGGAAGGACCTATTGCCCATAGCAGAGAGGTCAATAACCAGGGGCATAGATTTAAAGTAATTGGTAGAAGGATTAGAGGGGAGCTGAGGAAAAATGTTTTCACCCAGAGGGTGGTGGGGGTCTGGAACTCACTGCCTGAAAGGGTGGTAGAGGCAGAAACCCTCAACTCATTTAAAAAGTACTTGGATATGCACTTGAAGTGCCATAACCTACAAGCAACGGAACAAGCGCTGGAAAGTGGGATTAGGCTGGGTAGCTCTTTTTCGACTGGTAAGGACACAACAGGCCGAATGGCCTCCTTCTGTGCCGTAAATTTTCTATGTTTCTAAGTGAGCGACGGGAACAGAAATAGATGAGAAATATAATGGCAACTTATGTACGCAATCTCTCTTTCCAAACAATACCTCATGTTTCATTAAATTCATTTTTAAATCATGTATTTGTTCACATTTACCAACATATTTCAATGTGTTTTATTGAAGTTATTTAGAATAACTGATGGATTAAATTGAAGGCAAGGTTATTTTACTGATAGCATGTAACAAAATTTTAGTTTTTCAGTTTCTCCATGATCAAAATTTTTTAGCCATAATCAAGACATTTGATAACAACTTCATCTCATGTCACATCCCATCAAGACAATTACTATGAAAAGGTAAACCTGTATATTCTAATCGCCAAATTTTTTCAAGATTATGCCTAACGTTTCATACCCGAAAACTAATGATCAGCCCAATTACTCCTAAATTCAGAGGGGAATGCAGGGGCTGGGGGAGTTGCAAATAGGGAGAGGAGAGTAAACTATCAATCTGGCTGGTTTTAAAATCTACTTTCCAGAGGTGCACAGCCAAAATGATAAACCACTGCAGCACCCAATCCTGCAAAATTACCATTTACAAACATTCAGATTTGGTTCATTGATACCATTTCCTAAAACAAGTACTCAGTTATAGTTTACAGAAGCTAACTTTGTTAAATTCTGAAATGATTTTACTGGTTAGCCAATATATATAATAAAGCAATTTTGAGTGCACCATTTCAAATCAAACATAAAGGGTCAAAGCATCTACTGAATCACAATGAACGGTACCCCCAAGCCACTTAACGAGAGAAAAAGCGAGAGAGAAAAGAAAGTAGCATTTATATTACTTGCATTCAGATTGTGTTTTATCACGTGTTAGAAATATTAAAAGCCCTTTGCGTACAATGAAGCGCATTCACTTATGATGGAAAATGCAACTGTCATTTTTGCCATAGCAAGATCGCATGTGATAAATGCCTAATTGATTAGTCCTACTCCCTGCTTTTTCTCCATTGCCCTGCAAATTTTTTCCTGTTCAAGTATTTATCCAATTCCCTTTTGAAAGTTACTACTGAATCTGCTTCACCATCCCAATCATAACTCGTAGCAAAAAAAAATTTCCCCTCTGGTTCTTTTGCCAATTATCTTTGTCCTCTGGTTACCAACTCACCCGACAGTTGAAGCAGTTTCTCCCTATCTACACTATCAAAACCCCAGATAAGTCTGAACACCTCTATTAAATCTTCCCATAACCTTCACTGCTAGGAGAACAAAGCCAGCTTCTCCAGTCTCTCCACATAACTGAAGTCCCTCATCCCTGGTACCATTCTAGTAAATCTCCATTGCACCCTCTCCCTCCTGAAGTGTGGTGCCCAGAATTGGACAACACTCTAGCTGAGGCGTAACCAGTGCTATATAAAGGTTTAGCATAACTTGTTTGCTTCTATTTATAAAGCCATGGATTCCACAAGCTTTTTTTTTTAAGAACAGCTTTATCAACTTGTCCTGCCACCTTCAAAGATTTGTTTATGTATACTGGGTAAAACCCATGCTTTTCCTTCAATTCTGCCGAAGAAATGACCACTTCAACTGGCAGATTAGGCCTCTGTTGGGCATCTCATCCAAAGGGAGGCACCTCTTACCATGTAGCACATTAGCCTAGATAACAATGAGGCTACTTTCAGCTTAGTTTTAGAGCCACTGGCTGTGTGATACAGCATATTGGGAGCAGTAAGCAACATCACTCCAGTAAAATCAACATAAAGCAACTAAGGAAGGAGGGGGATTTGGGAGGGCGAGGGGAATCTTACAAAAAGAATGAATAAAAGAAATGACAAAAGAAAGTGAGAGAGGGGCAGGGGCCAGGGCAGAGAAAAAAAATTGAAGATAAACACTAAGACCAAAAAGAGCAATACCATGGAAGATCAACACATACATACATTTAAAAAAAAATGTCAGTGCACTGTACTGGACTTTAAAAGGGCTCATTTCTGGAAGTTTATATTCAACAGTGCACACTGATTTCAGAGAATCAGTTTGGAGTTCAATTATGGAGTATTTATAAAACTGCTCTGAAGGTAGAGGAAACAACTTGCCTTTCAATCTACATCTACCACAAATGAATACTGCTCAATTAGAATTTCAATAAGTGTACTGGGAGGGATGTGTAAAATTCTCATCTACGTCCACTTGAACTGTGAGAAACATTCAACAATACAATCGTTGATAGAACATTTGAGCTTATGGTATACTGGGTAAAACCCATGCTTATTGTTAGCTGAGTCTCACTGGTGAGAAGCAATTTATGTAATTTATTAAGATTGGCCCAGAAAATGTGCATCATACAACATTAAAGCGTCTTGGCTTAAGTGTGGCTTTTCCTACAGCACATTGGTGTCAATATTCAAAATAAACCTAGCACCAAGACTGAAGTAGCTCCTTGTCCAGTTATCATTCCAGAGACTACTAATTTTAGCACACACCTGTGGCTACCACTGACAATCTCATCCAATCAAATTAACAGACCATTTGGAAGACTCTTCCGAAACGTTCTTGAACAAATCTCAGCATTTACAGCCCAGGCCTTCTCCTGATGTGCACACCGACCATATGCTCACTGTTTCCAAAGCCCCATAAAGTATCCTAGACTGCCAGAACTGAAGATTTCTCCTTTTTCCCTGGAATGGAACACTATAACTTTTTGGGATCATTTTTGTAGTTTGCAACTTGAGAAATGTGTTGCAAAGTGTCTGCTTTTCCATTCCAGGCAGAAAGGAGACATCATCCTGTTACATTTCCCAGCAGAAAGATTATTGGTTTGAACAGGGTCATAGATAGAAGACACGACAAAAATGGGAGAATCAGACCTATTTCTGCAGATATTTAATTGGATAGAAAAGAAAGGCCCCGACAGTTTCAGCTATTAAACAACCAATTTTGTTTACCAGACTGCATTTGAGAGCAAGACTTCGTTGGCAGAAAGTAATATTGTGGATAGTTAACAAAAGTTAGAACTGATTGATATATATTCGAAAGAAAGAACATGCATTTATATAGCAACTTTCATGATCTCTGTATGTCCAAAGGTGCTTTGAAGTACATTTGAAGCGTAGTTACTATTGTAATGTGGGAAACGTAGTAGCCAATTTGCGCACATCAAGGTCCTACAAACAGCAATGTGATATTAACCAGATAATCTCTTCTAGTGGTGTTGGTTGAGGGATAAATATTGGCCAAGACACTGGGGAGAAATCCCCTGCTCTTCGAAATAGTGCCAGGAGATCTTTTACATCCACCTGAAAGGGCAGGTGGGATCTCAGTTAACATCTCATCCGAAAGACAACATCCCCTGGTAGTGCACTGGAGTGTCAGCCTAGATTTTGTGCTCAAGTCCCTGGAGTATGACTCGAACCCACAACCTTCTGACTCAGAGGCGAGAGTGCTTCCTAATGAGCTACAGCTGACACCGTACAATGAGTGGGGAAGAGAGTCTGATTCTGTCCTCAAAAGCAAGATATTACGGATGCTGGAAATCTGAAATTAAAAAAGAAAATGCTGGAGAAGCTCAGCAAGTCAAGCAGCATCTGTGGAGAAAGAAACAGTTAACATTAATGTTTCAGGTCGAAGGTCTGATGAAAGGTCTTCGACCTGAAACGTTAATGTTAACTCTGTTTCTCTTTCCACAGATGCTGCTTGATTCTGTCCCTACTTGACTATCACACAAATACACTTTCAAACAGGAAGGCCATTGGAAAGGGAACCTTCACTGATTTTTCCCTCACTACTTCACAGTTAAAGAATCCAATTGTAATGCCACAACTAAGATTAGCTAACTCAGTTAAGACTCAAACCCGTGGCCTTCCAGTCTGTATGGCTCAGCTCAAAGCTGGCTTTACCAACTGAGGGAGAACATCCCTTCTGCTTAAGCACCTCAGCACTGCTCAACATAATCCCAATGGCCAGCCTGAGATCAGAACTCACCAGGCAAACATACAGAGGAGCAAAGTCTTCTCACCACATTGACTGAACAGACTCAAAAATTAGATTCAAATGTTTTAGATAGAAATATTACTCACAAATACGGGCATTAAAAGATTTCCAAGTGTTTCTGCTCTGCAAGTGGAGGTTTTTTAGACCTGAGAAAGACCCATAACTCCTGAATACCACTATACAAGCTACAATTGCCATCATCCAAGCTACAACTGCCTCTCACACATATGAACCCACTAACATTTACTTAGTGATGAGATGGGGCATTTCCCTGTTAAAGCATCACATGTTTCCAGGAGGTGGTCACCCTGTAGCCAGAGAGTTCAGGAGGATAATAAGTGGGTGGCCAACCGACATGGTAGAAAGAAGAGGCAGGCAGTGCAGGAATCCTCTGGGAGTGTGGCACTCACAACCCAGTTTTAGAGTGACAGCACCTCGGGGGAGTCTAGATAAAGAGGTACTTAAACGGCTGGCATTGCTCAAAGTAGAAAAGGCACCCGGTCCGGATGGGATGCACCCTAGATTGCTGAAGGAAGTAAGGGTGGAAATATCAAAAGGCTTTGGCCACAATCTTTCAATCTTCCTTAGATATGATGTGGAGATGCCGGTGATGGACTGGGGTTGACAATTGTAAACAATTTTACAACACCAAGTTATAGTCCAGCAATTTTATTTGAAATTCACAAGCTTTCGAAGGCTTCCTCCTTCCTCAGGTGAATGTTGTGGACTTAGATATGGGCATGGTGCCAGAGGACTGGAGGGTTGCAAATGTTACAGCCCTGTTCAAAAAAGGGGAGAGGGATAAACCAGTAACTACAGGCCAGTTAGTCTAATGTCGGTTGTGGGGAAATTTCTAGAGACCATAATCCAGGACAAAATTTAATGGTCACTTGGAAGAACATGGGTTAATAAGTGACATGGATTTGTAAGGCAAATCGTGTCTGGCAAACTTGATTGAGTTCTTCAATGAAATAACAGAGAGGGTTGATGAGGGTAGTGCGATTGATGTTGTGTATCTGGACTTTCAGAAGGCATTTGATAAAGTGCCACATAATAGACTTGTTAGGAAAATTGAAGCCCACGGGATTAAAGGGATAGTGGCAGCATGGATATGAAATTGGCTAAGGGACAGAAAGCAGATAGTGGCGAACGGTTGTTTATTAGTACATAGTGGTGTCCCCCAGGAGTCGGTACTGGGACCACTGCTCTTTTTGATATATATTAATAACCTGGACTTGGGTATACAGAGCATAATTTCAAAGTTTGCAGATGACACAAAGCTTGGAAATGTAGTAAATAGTGAAGAGGACAGTAGCAAATTTTCAGGACACAGACTGGTAAAATGGCCAGATACATGGGAAATGAAATTTAACGCAGAGAAGCGTGAAGTGATGGATATTGGAAGGAAAAATGAGGAGAAGCAATATAAACTAAATAGTACAATTTTAAAGGGGATTCATATACACAAATCCTTAAAGTAGGCAAGACAAGTCAATAAAGCTGTTAAAAAAAAGTTGGGATCCTTGGCTTTAGAAATAGAGGCATAGAGTATAGAAGCAAGGAAATGATGTTAAACCTTTATAAATCACTGGTTAGGCCTCAGCTGGAGTACTGTGTCCAATTCTGGGCACCACACTTTAGGAAGGATGTCAAGGCCTTGGAGAGGGTGCAGAGGAGATTTATCAGAATATCAGAGGAGATTTATCAGGTACCAGGGATGAGAGACTTCAGTTATGTGGAGAGACTAGAGAAGCTGGGAGTGTTCTCCTTAGAGCAGAGAAGGTTAAAGAGGTGTTTGAAATTATGAGGGGGTTTTGATAAGAGTAAATAAGGAGAAACTATTGCAAGGGGATTGGAGTACAAGAATAAGTAACTCTTACTACAATTGTACAGGGCTTTGGTGAGACCTCACCTGGAGTATTGTGTACAGTTTTGGTCTCCTTATCAAAAAGGAAGGATATACCTGCCTTAGAGGCAGTGCAACAAAGGTTCACTAGATTAATTCCTGGGATGAGAGGGCTGTCCTATGAGGAGAGGTTGAGTACAATGGGCCTATACTCTCTGGAGTTTAGAAGAATGAGAGGGGGTCTCATTGAAACATAAGATTCTGAGAGGGTTTGACGGGGTAGATGCGGAGAGGTTGTTTCCCCTGGCTGAAGAGTCTACAACTAGGGGGCATAGTCGTAGGATAAGGGGTCAGCCATTTAAGGCTGCGATGAGGAGGAATTTCTTCTCATGAGGAGGGGTGTAAATCTTTGGAATTCTCTATCCCAGAGGGCTGTGAATGCTGAGTCATTGAGTATATTCAAGGCTGAGATAGATTTTCGGACTCTAGGGGAATCAAGGGATATGGGGATCGGGCAGGAAAGTGGAGTTGAGGTTGAAGATCAGCCATGATCCGATTGAATGGCGGAGCAGGCTCGAGGGGCCGTATGGCCTACTCCTACTCCTGTTCTTATCTGTTTCCACTGGCAGGAGGATCAGTAACCAGAGGACACAGATTTAAGATAAATGGCAAAAGAGCCAGAGGCGAAATGAGAATTTTTTTTTTTAAAAACAGAACGAGTTGTTATAAATCAGGAATGCTGCCTGAAAGGGTGGTGGAAGCAGATTCAATAATAACTTGCGAAAGGGAATTGGGTAAATACTTGAAAAGGAGAAATGTGCAGGTCTATGGGGAAAGAGCAGGGGGGTAGGACTAATTGGATAGCTCTTTCAAAGAGCCGGTACAGGCATGATGGATCGAATGGCCTCCTTCTGTAATGAATGATTCTATGGTTTCTATCGTACAGTATTTTTGCAGCTGCCAGATGCTTATTTCACAAATCAAATTTGTTTTTCTGTGTAAAATATTGAACTTGTGCCAAATGAAATACCCAATCTTAACTACTATTAAAAAAAAATCAAAAAGTGGCAAAGTGAAGTAAAAAAATCAAAAAGAATTTTTCACAAGATTCTTTTTCCGCCAGTTTATAAAAATTCTCCATGTCTCTCCAATAGGACAGATGCTCAGAGACCAAGAATAGCACAAGAAATCATCTGATCTCAGAAGTCAAAAAAATGTAGCACTGCCACCATCTGTCCAGACTCATCCAGCTTGAGACAAGAGATTACTTTCAGAGTAGTCAAATCAGCTGATGTGATGGGAGTGTCCAGAAACAATTAACACTACCAACAAGTACACTGGTATAACTGATACGAATAACTGGAATGTTTGGCAAAACATTTTGATGTCAAAAAAATGTTTCCAATAAGTTTGAGTCAGTGTTTAAAATGATAAAAGGATTTAACAGAGTACATACAGAGAAGCTATTTCCTCTGGTGGGGAGAATCCAGAACAAGGGGACACAATCTTAAAATTAGAGCTAAGGTCATTCAGGAGTGAAATTGGGAAGCACTTTTTCTACAGTAGTAGTAGAAATCTGGAATCTCTTCCTCCAAAAGGCTGTGGATGCTGGGTCGACTGAGATTTTCAAGACAGAGATCGATAGTTTTTTTTTGTTAGGTAAGAGTGTCAAGGGATATGATTGAAAGAAAGATGAGTGATTCGAAGGAGGATAAAATGGAATTGAGGTACAGATGAGCCATGATCTAATTGAATGGCGGAACAGGCTCGAGGGGCTGAATGGTCAATTCCTGTTCTTATGGAGGGTGTCTGCTCTAAGCACCGTATTAAGTAGCAGTTTTCAGAGGCAGCTGCTTTTCGAAGCAGCTTCTCAACAACATCAACACGTCTTCTGTATCACACAAGCACTTTGTGCTCATCAAAAAAAACTATTTTTAGTTAGAAACAAACAAACAAACAAACAAATCATTTCAAATTCTGAACCTTCATATATTCATACTGGTCCCTTCAACCTATAAAATGCTTACTTTTCAAAAGCGGTTGTTTAATCCCATGCTGCATCAGAAATAGAACTCAACATTTCCAAAATTCTCTGGACTCGGCAAAGGTCCCGGCAGATTGGAAAACTACTAATGTAACACCCTTATTTAAAAAGGGTAGTCGGCAGAAGGCTGGAAATTATAGACCAGTTAGCCTAACATCTGTGGTGGGTAAAATTTTGGAGTCTATTATTAAGGAGACAGTAGCGGAACATAATTTAATAGGACAAAGTCAGCATGGCTTTATGAAGGGGAAGTCATGTCTGACAAATTTGCTTGAGTTCTTTGAGGATATAACGTACAGGGTGGATAAAGGGGAACCAGTGGACGTAGTGTATTTAGACTTCCAGAAGGCATTCGACAAGGTGCCACATAAAAGATTATTACTTAAGATAAAGAATCACTGGATTGGGGGTAATATTCTGGCATGGGTGGAGGATTGGTTATCTAACAGGAAGCAGAGAGTTGGGATAAATGGTTCATTCTCGGACTGGCAACCTGTAGCCAGTGGTGTTCCGCAGGGGTCGGTGCTGGGTCCCAACTCTTTACAATCTATATTAACGATTTGGAGGAGGGGACCGAGTGTAACATATCAAAGTTTGCAGATGATACAAAGATGGGAGGGAAAGTAGAGAGTGAGGAGGACATAAAAAACCTACAAGGGGATATAGACAGGCTGGGTGAGTGGGCGGAGATTTGGCAGATGCAATACAATATTGGAAAATGTGAGGTTATGCACTTTGGCAGGAAAAATCGGAGAGCAAGTTATTATCTTAATGGCGAGAAACTGGAAAGTACTGCAGTACAAAGGGATCTGGGGGTCCTAGTGCAAGAAAATCAAAAAGTTAGTTTGCAGGTGCAGCAGGTGATCAAGAAGGCCAACGGAATGTTGGCTTTTATTGCTCGGGGGATAGAATATAAAAACAGGGAGGTATCGCTGCAGTTATATAAGGTATTGGTGAGACCGCACCTGGAATACTGCATACAGTTTTGGTCTCCATACTTAAGAAAAGACATACTTGCTCTCGAGGCAGTACAAAGAAGGTTCACTCGGTTAATCCCGGGGATGAGGGGGCGGACGTATGAGGAGAGGTTGAGGAGATTGGGACTCTACTCATTGGAGTTCAGAAGAATGAGAGGCGATCTTATTGAAACATATAAGATTGTGAAGGGGCTTGATCGGGTGGATGCGGTAAGGATGTTCCCAAGGATGGGAGAAACTAGAACTAGGGGGCATAATCTTAGAATAAGGGGCTGCTCTTTCAAAACTGAGATGAGGGGAATCTTCTTCACTCAGAGGGTAGTAGGTCTGTGGAATTTGCTGCCCCAGGAAGCTGTGGAAGCTACATCGTTAAATAAATTTAAAACAGAAATAGACAGTTTCCTAGAAGTAAAGGGAATTAGGGGTTACGGGGAGCGGGCAGGAAATTGGACATGAATTTAGATTTGAGGTTAGGATCAGATCAGCCACGATCTTATTGAATGGCGGAGCAGGCTCGAGGGGCCGATTGGCCTACTCCTGCTCCTATTTCTTATGTTCTTATTAAGAGATCCCCTGATGGCTCATAATTTATTCGGTGCTGAGCTACACAGGCCAGGAAGGTACAAGGCTTGATCCCTAAACTACACACAGTTGATCTCAGTGTCCCCGAATTAGGGAGGAAAACAAATTGCGAGATCCTGATGACTATCCAGTGACCTCTATTGAAGGCCCACATGGATGTTCTGAGAGTACAGGGTAAAGCTCAGTTGTGGATCCAACACACTGACAACACTCACACTCAAGATTCCCATATGCATGGCCACTTGGGCTCGGTTTCAAAGGACAACCGGCACCTGTGGAAGTGCAACCCAGCAAGAAGTGAGCATCTTTAAGAAAGGAGGGGAGAAAATAGAATCTTGTTTTAACTGTGGAAAACATTGCAAACAAGTTAGCTTTGGTTTGAAGACTGCAGTAAGCCACCATAGTAAGTTTGTAAAGACAGAATCAAAAAAGTAAACCTACAAACAGCCTTTTCAAAAGCTAAACTTTCATATATCCAATCTTATCTCTGTCACATATGGGAATCTTGAGTGTGAGTGTTGTCAGTGTGTTGGATCCACAACTGAGCTTTACCCTGTACTCTCAGAACATCCATGTGGGCCTTCAATAGAGGTCACTGGATAGTCATCAGGATCTCGCAATTTGTTTTCCTCCCTAATTCGGGGACACTGAGATCAACTGTGTGTAGTTCAATGCTGCATCAGAAATAGAATGGTTTGCTTTTCATTTCATTCTCCTTCCCCCCCACCCACCACACCATATCATACCATACACAAAAGCATTTCCTGCACTGTCCCCTGGGAAGCTAGGAATCAATTAAACACAGCAAACCAGACCACCTATACTAATTGGTAGAACTGTCTAAACTAAGATCCAAGAGAGGAGGCAACTTGTAATGTTGTGAACATAAGTGACTATACTGTCAGCTTGGCTCAGTTTCTAACAATCTTGCTTCCGAGTAATAAGCTTTTGGGTTCAAGCCCCATTTCAGAAAATATTCTAGACTGGCGAAGCCCATGAGCCAATTCAGCCTGCTACGCGATCTCAGCCAGTCTGCAGCACTCTGACTTTGATTCCTTTCACCAATAGAAACAGCTGAACATCATAGAATCATGTAACACCCTTGTTCAAAAAAGGGTGTAAGGATAAACCCAGCAACCACAGGCCAGTCAGTTTAACCTCGGTGGTGGGGAAGCTTTTAGAAACGATAATCTGGGACAAAATTAATAGTCACTTGGACAAGGTGGATTAACAAAGGAAAGCCAGCACGGATTTATTAAAGAAAAATCTTGTTTTACTAACTTGATTGAGTTTTTTGTTGAGGTAACAAAGAAGGTTGATGGGGGCAATGCTGTTGATGTTGTGTATCTGGACTTCCAAAAGGCGTTTAAGTGCCTCATGATAGACTTGACACTAAAATTGAAGCCCATGGAATAAAAGGAGCAGTGGCAACATGGATACGAAATTGGCTAAGTAATAGAAAACAGAGGGTACTGGTGAACGGTTGTTTTTCAGACTGGAGGAAGGTATGCAGTGGTGTCCCCCAGGCATCAGTACTGGGACCGCTGCTTTCCTTGATATATATTAATGACTTGGATTTGGGTGTACAGGGCACAATTTCAAAATTTGCAGAGGACACAAAACTTGGAAGTGTAGTGAACAGTGAGGAGGATAGTGATAGACTTCAAGAGGGCATAGACAGACTGGTGGAATGGGCAGACATGTGGCAAATGAAATTTAATGCTGAGGAGTGTGAGGTGATACATTTTGGTAGGAAGAACGGGGAGAGGCAGTATAAACTAAAGGGTACAACTCTAAAGGGGGTGCAGGAACAGAGAGTCTTGGGGGGTATATGTACACAGGTCATTGAAGGTGGCAGGTCAGGTTGGGAAAGCAGTTAAGACAGCATACAGGGTCGTGGGCATAGAGTACAATAGCAAGAATGTTATGTTGAACCTTTGTAAAATACTGGTTCGGCCACAACTGGAGTATTGTGTCCAATTCTGGGCACTGCACTTTAGGAAGGATATGAAGGCCTTACAGAGGTTGCAGAAAAGATTTACTAGATTGGTTCCAGGGATAAGGGACCTCAGTTACGTGATTAGAACAGAGAAGATTGAGAGGAGATTTGATAGGAGGTGTTCAAAAATCATAAAGAGTCTAGACAAAGTAAATAAAGAAAAACTGTTCCAACTGGCAGAAGGGTCGAGAACCTGAGGACACAGGTTTAAGATGATTAGCAAAAGAACCATAAACGACATGAGGAAAAACTTTTTTTAAAAAACGGAGTGAGTGGTTAGGATCTGGAATGCACTGCCTGAAAGTGTGGTGGAAGCAGGGTCAAACAAAACGGAATTAGATAGTACCTGAAGGAGAAAAATTTGCAGGGCTACAGGGAAAGAGCAGGGCTGAGGGACCAGCTGGATTGCTCCTGCAGACAGCTGGCGCAGGCTCGATGAGCCAAATGGCCTCCTTCTGTGCCATAACCAACCATTCATAGAAGTTACAACACAGAAACAGGCCCTTCGGCCCAACATGTCCATGTCGCCCAGTTTATACCACTAAGCTAGTCCCAATTGCCTGCACTTGGCCCATATCCCTCTATACCCATCTTACCCATGTAACTGTCCAAATCCTTTCTAAAAGACAAAATTGTACCCACCTCTACTACTGCCTCTGGCAGCTCGTTCCAGACACTCACCACCCTTTGAGTGAAAAAATTGCCCCTCTGGACCCTTTTGTATCTCTCCCCTCTCACCTTAAATCTATGCCCCCTCGTGATAGACTCCCCTACCTTTGGGAAAAGATTTTGACTATCGACCTTATCTATGCCCCTCATTATTTTATAGACTTCTATAAGATCACCCCTTAACCTCCTACTCTCCAGAGAAAAAAGTCTCAGTCTATCCAACCTCTCCCTATAAGACAAACCATCAAATCCCGGTAGCATCCTAGTAAATCTTTTCTGCACTCTTTCTAGTTTAATAATATCCTTTCTATAATAGGGTGACCAGAACTGTACACAGTATTCCAAGTGTGGCCTTACTAATGTCTTGTACAACTTCAACAAGACATCCCAACTCCTGTATTCAATGTTCTGACCAATGAAACCAAGCATGCTGAATGCCTTCTTCACCACCCTATCCACCTGTGACTCCACTTTCAAGGAGCTATGAACCTGTACTCCTAGATCTCTTTGTTCAATAACTCTCCCCAACGCCCTACCATTAACGGAGTAGGTCCTGGCCTGATTCGATCTACCAAAATGCATCACCTCACATTTATCTAAATTAAACTCCATCTGCCATTCATCGGCCCACTGGCCCAATTTATCAAGATCCCGTTGCAATCCTAGATAACCTTCTTCACTGTCCACAATGCCACCAACCTTGGTGTCATCTGCAAACTTACTAACATTGCCTCCTAAATTCTCATCCAAATCATTAATATAAATAACAAATAACAGCGGACCCAGCACCGATCCCTGAGGCACACCGCTGGACACAGGCCTCCAGTTTGAAAAACAACCCTCTACAACCACCCTCTGTCTTCTGTCGTCAATCCAATTTTGTATCCAATTGGCTACCTCACCTTGGATCCCGTGAGATTTAACCTTATGTAACAACCTACCATGCGGTACCTTGTCAAAGGCTTTGCTGAAGTCCATGTAGACCACGTCTACTGCACAGCCCTCATCTATCTTCTTAGTTACCCCTTCAAAAAACTCAATCAAATTCGTGAGACATGATTTTCCTCTCACAAAACCATGCTGACTGTTCCTAATTAGTCCCTGCCTCTCCAAATGCCTGTAGATCCTGTCCCTCAGAATACCCTCTAACAACTTACCCACTACAGATGTCAGGCTCACTGGTCTGTAGTTCCCAGGCTTTTCCCTGCCGCCCTTCTTAAACAAAGGCACAACATTTGCTACCCTCCAATCTTCAGGCACCTCACCTGTAGCTGTCGATGATTCAAATATCTCTGCTGGAGGACCCGCAATTTCCTCCCTAACCTCCCATAACGTCCTGGGATACATTTCATCAGGTCCCGGAGATTTATCTACCTTGATGCGCGTTAAGACTTCCAGCACCTCCCTCTCTGTAATATGTACACTCCTCAAGACATCACTATTTATTTCCCCAAGTTCCCTAACATCCATGCCTTTCTCAACCGTAAATACCAATGTGAAATATTCATTCAGGATCTCATCCATCTCTTGTGGTTCCGCACATAGATGACCTTGTTGATCCTTAAGAGGCCCGACTCTCTCCCTAGTTACTCTTTTGCCCTTTATGTATTTGTAGAAGCTCTTTGGATTCTCCTTTGCCTTATCTGCCAAAGCAATCTCATGTCCCCTTTTTGCCCTCCTGATTTTTCTCTTAACTCTACTCCAGCAATCTCTATACTCTTCAAGGGATCCACTTGATCCCAGCTGTCTATGCAGGTCATATGCCTCCCTCTTCTTTTTGACCAGGGCCTCAATCTCCCGAGTCATCCAAGGTTCCCTACTTCTACCAGCCTTGCCCTTCACTTTATAAGGAATGTGCTTACCCTGAACCCTGGTTAACACACTTTTGAAAGCCTCCCACTTACCAGACGTCCCTTTGCCTGCCAACAGACTCTCCCAATCAACTACTGAAAGTTCCTGTCTAATACCATCAAAATTGGCCTTTCCCCAATTTAGAATTTTAACTTTTGGGCCAGACCTATCATTCTCCATAGCTATCTTAAAACTAATGGAATTATGATCACTGGTCCCAAAGTGATCCCTCACTAACACTTCTGTCACCTGCCCTTCCTCATTCTATGAGTCTATCCAAGATGACCACATTTCATCTTGCTTATCCAGATCAAATAAGTTAGCTAGCTCCTCCATCGTAAAAACTGAGGCAAAAACTTATTTAGCTCTTTTGCAGCCTGTGTCTCCCTCATCCGATCTCATTTTCCCACTCCATCACTTATTTTTCTTTTTCTCTTAATATAACTAAAAAAATTATCCTTCACTTCTCTTGTCGTATTCAATTTGAAAATATTCTTTGCCATTCTGGTGCCTTTTTTCCACTCCTGGAATGCTATTTGGTATTGGATCTGTCTTAATTCTGTGCTATTTTCCTTCATGGCCTTAAATGCTTTATTAAAAATTAAGTTCCAACAATGCACAGGTCCAGAAATTCATAAAATCACTGGAATTTGTTATTGATGCAATATTATGTAAAATATATGTATGTGCCACCATTCAAAAGTTTTGAATTGTTCAGTGGCCTCACTTCAACACTTTGGCCCTCTTTTTCTGTGCTTGACATCCTTTTCCTTTAAGACTGCCATACTGCCCTAGATGCAATAACAAAATGCACAGGCGCAAACACACACTTTCCAACCTCTAAGGCTCTATCTTAAAGGGTTCATTCAGAGGGCTTTTTTTAAATTGAGAAACCAAGGCAAAGGAAAGACAGATTTGCATTTATATTGCACTTTTCACGACTTCAGGATGCTTTACAGCCAACAAAGTACTTTTGAAGTGTAGTCACTGTTATAATGTAACATGGTAGCCAATTTGCACACAGCAAGGTCCCACAAACAGCAATTACATAATGTTGATAGTGATGTTGGATGAGTGATGAATATCAGCCAGGACACCAGGGAGAAAGCTCCTGTTATTTTCCAAAACAGTACGATGGCATCTTTTACATTCACCTGTGAGGGCAGATGGGGCCTCTCACTATGGTTAGCTGAGGTAAGTTTATAAATAACCTGTCTCTTTTCCATTCTTCTCCCCCACCCTCTGCTTTCAGTGCTCCCAGGCCCCACCACATCTCGACACTACCCTCTGTCCTCAAGCGATATCAGGCCTCACACCTCCCAATCTTTCCACCCACAATCCCGACCCAAAATATTCACAAGTCCCACATTCTAGCTCAGCCTACAACACAGCCATTCAGTCTCTATCAGGTCAGCACCCAGGCATTCTCCCTACCTGTGGAACCAGTAGATGTTGGATCTCTTCCTGCATTCTTTGAACCTCAAACCCCGCCCTTGGATTCTGTCAGAGGATCAACAATAACAATCTTGCCTCTCTAAAATTCTCATCATCTACCGCCCCCTCAAGCCACACCGAGTTTCTAAGAGATATTCACCCTCTGCTCCGCCCTCAGCGACTCCTTATCCTCGGAGGTTTCAATCTCCATCTCAGCTCCTTTTACACTCTCTCCTCTAATTTCCCTGCCCTCCCTAAACCTCTCCCTCTAAATAAACTCATCTACCCACATTCACGGCCATCTCCCACGACCTCTCTACTCCCAGACAAGGCCATTTCGAACCTCTTCCTTGTATCCCTTGCCACCTACATTCCCCTACCCCCTTCTAACCCCACTTCCTTCTGCATCTGCCCAGTCGCTTACAACTGAACTTTCTAAATCCCAACTGCCTTACCTATGGTCCTCCATTCATCACAATATTTCTGCAGCCGATGATTAGCTCAACAACTCCCTCATCACCATTGTTGATGCCCTAATCCCCTTTGCTCTTTCCCATCACAGCCCTCTCCCATGATAAACTCTCCCCCATCTTCGCTGCTTCAAGTCCAAGGAGCAATGGGACCACACTTAGCCAAAACTGCCCACAACTCCAGGATCATCCGTCTTCTATTCTCCATTACCAACAATCTTCTTAACCCCCTCTCTCCTGTTCCTTCCACTCTCACAAAAAAGTGCAAGGAGCTCTTTGTCACTCAGATAGAGACCATTTGTTCAGCTGCCTCTGCTGTTTCCCCTTGTTCCCTTGCCCACCAAGCCAAACCTCCCCCATGCCTTCTCTGAGCTAATATTGTCCATAAGTTCCACTTCCTGCTCCCTTGACCCCATTCCCATTAAAATGATGACCAAATGTCCCTTCCTAGCCCCCTGCTAGCTGACATTATGAATGGTTCCCTCTTCTCAGGTACTATTCCCCTTCCTTTCAAAACCGCTGTAATCATCCCTCTCAGACAATCCTTCATTCATGCAGATTACCGTCACATCTCCACCCTCCCTTTTCTCTCCAAAGTCCTTGAACATGTTATCATCTTCCAAATCCGTGTCCATTTTCCCCACATGTATGAATTGTTCCAATTCGGTTTCAGTCCCTGCCACAGAACCAAAGCATCCCCAACCAAAGTCACAAATGACCTCTTCTGTGACGGTGGTGCATTATCCCTCCTCATCTTCTCTGCAGCCTTTGACACGGTCAACCACACCATCCTCCTCCAATGCCTCTCATTCGTTTTCCAGCTCAGTGGGCCTGCCCTCACTTGGTTCAATTCTTACCTATCCAATCATAGCCAGTGCATCTCCAGCATTGGCTGCTTATCCCTGCATCGTTACCTCTGGAATCCCTTGGACCAGTCCTCTTCCTCACCTACGTGCTGCCCTTTGGACATATCATCTGCAGTCATAGGTAGATGACCCAGCTCTACCTCTTCACAACTTCTTTCAACCCCTCCACTGCCTCTATGTTGTCATACTGCTTGTCCAACATCCTGGCTTGGATGAGCTGCAGTTTCCTCCAGTTAAACATTGGGACGACCAAAGCAATCATCTTCGGCACACTACCACAAACTCTTTGCCCTTGACACTGATTCCATCCCCCTCCCCAGCCACACTCAGGCTGAACCAAACTGTTCAACCTTGGTGCCCAATTTGGCCGTGAGCTGAGATTCCGAACTCATATCCTCTCCATCCCAAAGATTGCCGACACCTACCTCCGTATCCTCACCCTCAACTCAACCCATCAGTACTACATGGACCAGTCATCTTTACAGGGACTACAAGAAGCATGTAGAATGCCTGACCTCAAGGGATTAGAATATAACAGCTGAATTCAGTCTTGTCCTATTTAAACTAGCCATTCCAAAATTCCCATGCAATCTGGTTTCCAGTCATCAGTGAATACATATTAGATTTCTCAGCAGCAAAGATCCTAGCAAACTTGCCAACATTCATTGTCTGTAGAATCTGTTTCAGGAAAAAGGTTATGACCAGAGTCATAGAGATGCTCCCACGTTGAGAAGCAATGTAAACAAAGCAGAAAAGTTCAATGGGTTTGAAGTACTACAGAAAGAGGGGAACAAGTGCACAATCAGTTCTTCCCTCCCCTTCAGATATTAAACCAGCATACCACAATCACTTAAAATGCAACATTTTTTTAGTTCCTGAAAAGCAAACATTGTAAAAGGCTTTATTCAAATCAATGAAGTTCATAGCATCTGTTTTACAAATTACATTCTGTGACAAAGTTGTAAATCGTCACTTATTTCAGTACCAGTATGCACTTCCAAGACTTCTAGGATAATATGCCTCTTGTAACAAGATGACCTTTGGCTAGACCTCAGTTC
Organism: Heptranchias perlo; assembly: GCF_035084215.1. Taxonomy (NCBI): domain Eukaryota; kingdom Metazoa; phylum Chordata; class Chondrichthyes; order Hexanchiformes; family Hexanchidae; genus Heptranchias; species Heptranchias perlo. The sequence continues at coordinate 96,523,650 of NC_090331.1, read as the reverse complement.
ACTAGTGTATGCAATCCTGACACTGAATGATTAGTTTCAATACTTGTATGTACCAATTTGTCATAATAATTACAGCATGAGCAGCAAAATCCACCAATGGTATAGCCCTGCAGTATTACTACAGAGAATTAATCAAGGAATAGCTTTATATCACTAAAATACAATAGCTCAGCAGTTTGAAAGTAGTTAGTATTTTAAAACTTCATGACAACACTCTTCAGTCCCTTAAAATCTTCTGTCTACTAGGAGTTTTGTGAATGTACTGTCCCCTCAAAACAGAAATGTCACACATGCTTTTTTAAGAAAAGACTGTCTCAAATGCAAGTAAAGCTGGTCACAGGAATGTGACACAGTTTGGCAGCAGACACTCAATGAGCTTTGCTTGGTTTCTGCAGAGTTCTGGAACATGCATTCATTATGGGCTGAAATGTCACAATTTAGAATTACCATCCAAACATAAAGCTGGGTGCAGAACATCGGTTTATCGCAAATTTTTAGTTACACTAGGATTGCATCTGGCAATGGAGCAGGAAAGCAGCAACATTCACAAAACACTACTATATGATGTCTGTATTGTTTTCAACAGTATGTGTGACTGGGCTATTAGCATCTGAATTACAAACCAAAGAGTAGAATGGAACACATTATTTGCAAATGAGCTATTTCATTCTAATAAGTGGACGATATTCGGATGTCAATGTAATAGACAAATTCCCAAAAAACTAGTTTTCTTTGTAGTAAATGAACTTTTTCAGATCCTAAACCAGTTGACCAAAGCTACAGGTATGATTTTTTTTGTTGTTTTCACCTCCTCATAGGCTTTCATCTGAAAAGCATGTTTTACAAAATGTATGCAGTTATAACCATCACAATAGATTCAAGTGCCAATCATCACTCAAGCCTTCTGGATAGTAACCAATTCCCTTCTGAATTCCTTATTTCATAGAAAGGATAGGCACAAGGGTAGCTGAGACAAATGCAGTCTGGCAGATCCTGACATTCAAAATTACCAAACACTACTGTATTTCTAGGTTCTGATGCAAGGTCATGGTCCTGAAACGTTAACTCTGTTTCTTGCTTCACAGATACTGTCTGACCTGCTGGGTGTTTCTAGCATTTGCTACTCTAGCTCTCATTGTTTTACTCATACTTCGCTCATTAGCAAAAATAATGCAGCCTCAACATCAGTTTCTCTTTTATAAACTGATGCAGGAGTTATAGTCTACATAAGAGCCCAGATTGTTTTGATCATTTCAGAGATACAGCCGTAGTTCCGCGACAAGGTGCCCATACAGTTGAGGGTCAGGTGCATTTATAGTCATCCCTCTGCTAAACTCTTTGGATCCTACTCAATGACATGGACCACAATTAAAAATAAAATCAGATGCTCGCTCCCTGTTACTTCCTCTTCTCTCACAGCTCCGAGTTCCTATCCGTCTTTTCTCTGTTATACTTTATTTACTATTAACCACGTTATGCTGCATTACTCAGATCGGGAGGTAGTTCAACAGCTACCCTGAACCCCTCTTTACCTTGGCTCTTGCAACCTCCAGCTTCCTCCGTCTCTCTTCATCCTCCATGATACAGGGTACCTTGAGTGAGGGTCCCCTCTTCTAGGTGCGTGGGCCAGTCACTCTTTCATAGGTTGGATGAGTTGCCTGTTCTCAGGGTATCTCTGACCCTCTGTGTAAGAGGTACGTGCACGACAGCCTTCACCACCCACCCCAGCCTCACTTCTCCCTCATTCCCTCTCCAACTGTCCCTCACTCTCAGGTTTCAACATGGCCGCCGTGACTGACAGCGCCGTTAACCAACCGTCGCGCGACCTCCGCTCCGCCCCTCCACCAATCCCTCCTCCCACCCCGCGCGCCTGGCCCCGCCCCCTCGACCAATCCCTCCTCCCACTCCGCGCGCCTGGCCCCGCCCTCTCCGCCCCCTCGACCAATCCCTCCTCCCACTCCGCGCGCCTGGACCCGCCCTCTCCACCCCCTCGACCAATCACTCCTCCCACCCCGCGCGCCTGGCCCCGGCCCCGCCCCCTCGACCAATCCCTCCTCCCACCCCGCGCGCCTGGCCCCGCCCTCTCCCTGCCGCACCAGCCCGACCGTTAACCGCCAATCGCGAGCGTTCGCCAAATCAAATTTCAAACACCAACCGCCGAGCTGAGAGGGGGAAGGGGGAGAGCGAGCACATCAAGAACCGGGAAATTCAATGTAGGTAATAAGGTGACGGGAAGCCGGAGCTGGGTTGTGATTGATGGTTGTGTGCAGGTGAGCTGCATATTCTGCCCTGGGTCCCACCTAATCCGCGGGACCGGTCTCCCTCCACAGAGCCCGCCACTAATTCGACCCGGCGGCGGGAGCGGGAAATCACCCCAGCGGCCCGAGCAACTGATAGTTGTCAACCCTCCAGGATTGTCCCGCAGTCTCCAAGAATTGGACGCTGCTGCGAGCAACACCCTGGTGAGAAAAATTGAGGACAGGTTGTATGGATTAGGCTTGTATTCCCTTGAGTTTGTGATCAAATTCAAGTGTTTAAGATGATTAAAGCATTTGATAGGGTGGATAGAGAGAAACTATTTCCTCTGGTGGGGGGAGTCCAGAACAAGGGGGAATAACCTTAAAATTAGAGCTAGGCCGTTCAGGGGTGATGTCAGGAAGCACTTCTTCACACAAAGGGGAGTGGAAATCTGGAACTCTCTCCCCCCAAAAAGCTGTTGAGGTTGGGGGTCAATTGAAAATATCAAAACTGAGATTGATAGATTTGTTAGGCAAGGATATTAAGGGTTACAGGACCCTTAATGGGTGGATGGAGTTAAGATACAGATCAACCATGATCTAATTGAATGGTGGAACAGGCTCGAGGGGCTGAATGGCCTCCTCCTGTTCCTATGTTCTTACATGGATGTTGAACAGTACACACATGGCAGGAGGGTGTGAACTGACTCAGGACTGGATTGTGAGCACTTTGTTGCACCAGACCTGAAGGAGTTTGATTTTTAAATTTATTTTCTTGTCCTTGCCAGCAATGACCACATCCCATCATTTTAACTTGTGAAGTGATGTATTTTGGCAGGAACAATGAGGAGAGGCAATATAAACTATATGGTACAATTTTAAAGGGAGTGCAGGAACAGAGAGACCTGGGGGTGCACCTACACAAATGTTTGAAGGTGGCAGAACAAGTTCAGAAGGTTTTTTCCAAAAAACAAAAGCATACAGGATCCTGGGCTTTATAAATAGATGTGGAGATGCCGGTGATGGACTGGGGTTGACAATTGTAAACAATTTTACAACACCAAGTTATAGTCCAGCAAAATTTTACAATTGTCAACCCCAGTCCATCACCGGCATCTCCACATCTATTTATAAAGCCCAGGATCCTGTATGCTTTTGTTTTTTGGAAAAAACCTTCTGAACTTGTTCTGCCACCTTCAAACATTTGTGTAGGTGCACCCCCAGGTCTCTCTGTTCCTGCACTCCCTTTAAAATTGTACCATATAGTTTATATTGCCTCTCCTCATTGTTCCTGCCAAAATAGCAAAAGTTATAGTCCAGCAATTTTAAAATAAAATTGCTGGACTATAACTTGGTGTTGTAAAATTGTTTACAATTTATAAATAGAGGCATAGACTACAAAAGCAAGGAAGTTTTGCTAAACCTTAAAAAATCACTGGTTAGGCCCCAGCTGGAGTACTGCATTCAATTCTGGGTACCACACTTTAGGAAGGATGTCAAGGCCTTGGAGAAGATGCAGAGGAGATTTACTAGAATTATACCAGAGATGAGGCCCTTCAGTTATGTGGAGAAGCTGGGATTGTTCTCCTTAGAACAGAGAAGGTTATAGGGAGATTAATAGCGGTGCTCAAAATTCTGATAAAGCGGATAGCGGGAAACTATTTCCACTCGAAGGAGGGTTGTTAACCAGAGGAGGCCATTCGGCCCATCAAGTCCATGCCGGCTCTATGCAAGAGCAATCCAGCTAGTCCCACTCCCCCAGTCTATCCCTGTAGCCCTGCAAATCTTTTCCTTTCAAGTACTCATCCAGCTCCCTTTTGAAGGCCACAATTGAATCTGCCTCCACCACCCCCTCGGGCATTGCATTCCCGATCCTAACCACTTGCTGTGTTTAGAAAAAAAAAGGTTTTTCCTCATATCACTTTTGATTCTTTTGCCAATCACCCTAAATCTATGCCCTCTGGTTCTTGACCCTTCTGCCAATGGGAACAGTTTCTCTCTATCTACTTTGTCTGGATCCTTCATAATTTTGAATACTTCTATCAAATCTCCTCTCAACCTTCTCTGTTCCAAGGAGAACAACCCCAGCTTCTCATTGTATCCACATAACTAAAGTCCCTCATCCCTGGAACCATTCAAGTAAACCTCTTCTGCAGCCTCTCTAAGGCCTTCACATCTTTCCTAAAATGCGGTGCCCAGAACTGGACACGATACTCCAGCTGTGGCTGAACCAGTGTTTTTTGAAGGTTCATCTTGATTTTCTTACTTTTCTACTCTATGCCTCTATTTATAAAGCCCAGGATCCTGTATGCTTTGCTAACCGCTTTCTCAACCTGCCCTGCCACCTTCAATGATTTGTGTACATATGCCCCCAGATCTCTCTGTTCCTTTACTTACCCCTTTTAGAATTGTGCCCTTTATTTTACATTGCCTCTCCTCATTTTTCCTACCGAAATGCATCATCTCACATTTTTCTGTATTAAATTTCATCTGCCATGTGTCTGCCCATGCCACCAGCCTGTCTATATCTTCTTGAAGTCTATCACAATCCTCCTCACTGTTCACTACCTTTCCAAGTTTTGTGTCATCTGCAAAATTTGAAATTGTGCCCTGTGCACCCAAGTCCAAGTCATCAATATATATCTAGAAAAGTAATGGTCCCAGCACCGACCCCTGGGGAACACCACTGCACATCTCCCTCCAGTCCGAAAAACCACAGTTCACCACTGTGTTTCCTGTTACTTAGCCAATTCTGTATCCATTTTGCGACTGCCCCCTTTATTCCATGGGCTGCAATCTTGATGACAAGCCTACCATGCGGCACTTACCCGTTCTGGCCTATATGTGACTCCAGACCCACAGCAATGTGGTTGATTCTTAATTGCCCTCTGAAATGGCCTAGCAAGCCACTCAGTTGTAAAATCTCGCTAAAAAAAGACACAATAAGAATAAAACCGGACGGGCCACCCGGCATCGGACCACTAGGCACCGGACACGACAAAGGCAAACCAAGCCCAGTCGATCCTGCAAAGTCCTCCTCACTAACATCTGGGGACTTGTGCCAAAATTGGGAGAGCTGTCCCACAGACTAGTCAGGCAACTGCCTGACACAGCCATACTCACAGAATCATACCTTTCAGCCAATGTCCCAGACTCTTCCATCACCATCCCTGGGTATAGAATCATAGAAGTTACAACATGGAAACAGGCCCTTCGGCCCAACATGTCCATGTCGCCCAGTTTATACCACTAAGCTAGTCCCAATTTCCTGCACTTGGCCCATATCCCTCTATACCCATCTTACCCATGTAACTGTCCAAATCCTTTCTAAAAGACAAAATTGTACCCACCTCTACTACTGCCTCTGGCAGCTCGTTCCAGACACTCACCATCCTTTGAGTAAAAAAATTGCCCCTCTGGACCCTTTTGTATCTCTCCCCTCTCACCTTAAATCTATGCCCCCTCGTTATAGACTCCCCTACCTTTGGGAAAAGATTTTGACTACCTTATCTATGCCCCTCATTATTTTATAGACTTCTATAAGATCACCCTTTAACCTCCTACTCTCCAGGGAAAAAAGTCCCAGTCTGTCTAACCTCTCCCTGTAAGTCAAACCATCAAGTCCCGGTAGCATCCTAGTAAATCTTTTCTGCACTCTTTCTAGTTTAATAATATCCTTTCTATAATAGGGTGACCAGAACTGTACACAGTATTCCAAGTGTGGCCTTACTAATGTCTTGTACAACTTCAACAAGACATCCCAACTCCTGCATTCAATGTTCTGACCAATGAAACCAAGCATGCCGAATGCCTTCTTCACCACCCTATCCACCTGTGACTCCACTTTCAAGGAGCTATGAACCTGTACTCCTAGATCTCTTTGTTCTATAACTCTCCCCAACGCCCTACCATTAACGGAGTAGGTCCTGGCCCGATTCGATCTACCAAAATGCATCACCTCACATTTATCTAAATTAAACTCCATCTGCCATTCATCGGCCCACTGGCCCAATTTATCAAGATCCCGTTGCAATCCTAGATAACCTTCTTCACTGTCCACAATGCCACCAATCTTGGTGTCATCTGCAAACTTACTAACCATGCCTCCTAAATTCTCATCCAAATCATTAATATAAATAACAAATAACAGCGGACCCAGCACCGATCCCTGAGGCACACCGCTGGACACAGGCCTCCAGTTTGAAAAACAACCCTCTACAACCACCCTCTGTCTTCTGTCATCAAGCAAATTTTGTATCCAATTGGCTACCTCACCTTGGATCCCATGAGATTTAACCTTATGTAACAACCTACCATGCGGTACCTTGTCAAAGGCTTTGCTGAAGTCCGTGTAGACCACGTCTACTGCACAGCCCTCATCTATCTTCTTGGTTACCCCTTCAAAAAACTCAATCAAATTCGTGAGACATGATTTTCCTCTCACAAAACCATGCTGACTGTTCCGAATTAGTCCCTGCCTCTCCAAATGCCTGTAGATCCTGTCCCTCAGAATACCCTCTAACAACTTACCCACTACAGATGTCAGGCTCACCGGTCTGTAGTTCCCAGGCTTTTCCCTGCCGCCCTTCTTAAACAAAGGCACAACATTTGCTACCCTCCAATTTTCAGGCACCTCACCTGTAGCGGTGGATGATTCAAATATCTCTGCTAGGGGACCCGCAATTTCTTCCCTAACCTCCCATAACGTCCTGGGATACATTTCATCAGGTCCCGGAGATTTATCGACCTTGATGTGCGTTAAGACTTCCAGCACCTCCCTCTCTGTAATATGTACACTCCTCAAGACATCACTATTTATTTCCCCAAGTTCCCTAACATCCATGCCTTTCTCAACCGTAAATACCAATGTGAAATATTCATTCAGGATCTCATCCATCTCTTGTGGTTCCGCACATAGATGACCTTGTTGATCCTTAAGAGGCCCTACTCTCTCCCCAGTTACTCTTTTGCCCTTTATGTATTTGTAGAAGCTCTTTGGATTCACCTTTGCCTGATCTGCCAAAGCAATCTCATGTCCCCTTTTTGCCCTCCTGATTTCTCTCTTAACTTTACTCCGGCAATCTCTATACTCTTCAAGGGATCCACTTGATCCCAGCTGTCTTTGCATGTCATATGCCTCCTTCTTCTTTTTGACTAGTGCCTCAATCTCCTGAGTCATCCAAGGTTCCCTACTTCTACCAGCCTTGCCCTTCACTTTATAAGGAATGTGCTTACCCTGAACCCTGGTTAACACACTTTTGAAAGCGTCCCACTTACCAGACGTCCCTTTGCCTGCCAACAGACTCTCCCAATCAACTTCTGAAAGTTCCTGTCTAATACCATCAAAATTGGCCTTTCCCCAATTTAGAATTTTAACTTTTGGGCCAGACCTATCCTTCTCCATAGCTATCTTAAAACTAATGGAATTATGATCACTGGTCCCAAAGTGATCCCTCACTAACACTTCTGTCACCTGCCCTTCCTTATTTCCCAAGAGGAGGTCAAGTTTTGCCCCCTCTCTAGTCGGGCCATCCACATACTGAATGAGAAATTCCTCCTGAATACACTCAACAAATTTCTCTCCATCCAAGCCCCTAATGCTATGGCTGTCCCAGTCAATGTTGGGAAAGTTAAAGTCCCCTACTATTACCACCCTATTTTTCTTGCAGCTGCCTGTAATCTCCTTACATATTTGCTCCTCAATTTCCCGTTGACTATTTGGGGGTCTGTAGTACAATCCTACCAAAGTGATCTCTCCCTTCTTATTTTTCAGTTCTACCCATATAGACTCAGTGGGCGAACCCTCGGATATATCCCCTCTCACTACTGCCGTGATGTTCTCCCTAATCAAGAACGCAACTCCCCCTCCCCTCTTACCTCCTGCTCTATCTTTCCTATAGCATCTGTACCCTGGAACATTGAGCTGCCAGTCCTGCCCCTCCCTTAGCCATGTTTCAGTAATAGCTATAACATCCCAGTCCCATGTACCCATCCATGCCCTGAGTTCATCTGCCTTGCCCATCAGACTTCTTGCATTGAAATAAATGCAGTTTAATCTGGACTTCCCTTGGTCTTTGCCCTGCTTTCTCAGACCATCTGTCCGGTCATGTTCTGTACACTCTCCCTTACTGCCTTTTGTTTCTGTCACCACTTTATTTCCCACTGACTTCCTGCATCGGTTCCCATCCCCCTGCCACATTAGTTTAAACCCTCCCCAACAGCACTAGCAAACACTCCCCCTAGGACATTGGTTCCAGTCCTGCCCAGATGCAGACTGTCCAATTTGTACTGGTCCCACCTCCCCCAGAACCGGTTCCAATGGCCCAGGAATTTGAATCCCTCCCTCTTGCACCATCTCTCAAGCCACGTATTCATCCTAGCTATCCTGTCATTCCTACTCTGACTAGCCCGTGGCACTGGTAGCAATCCTGAGATTACTACCTTTGAGGTCCTATTCTTTAGTTTAACTCCTAACTCCCTAAATTCAGCTTGTAGGACCTCATCCTGTTTTTTACCTATATCGTTGGTGCCTATATGCACCACGACAACTGGCTGTTCACCCTCCCCCTCCAGAATGTCCTGCAGCCGCTCCGAGACATCCTTGACCCTTGCACCAGGGAGGCAACATACCATCCTGGAGTATCGGTTGCGTCCGCAGAAACGCCTGTCTATTCCCCTTACAATCGAGTCCCCTATCACTATAGCTCTGCCACTCTTTTTCCTGCCCTCCTGTGCAGCAGAGCCAGCCACGGTGCCATGAACCTGGCCACTGCCACCTTCCCCTGGTGAGCCATCTCCCCCAACAGTATCCAAAACGGTAGGAGTGACCACCACACAGTCCTTGTGGAGATGAAGTCCCGTCTTCGTACTTAGGACACCATCCAATGTGTTGTGTGGCACTACCACCGTGCTAAACGGGATAGATTCAGAACAGATCTAATAGCTCAAAACTGGGCATCCATGAGGCGCTGTGGGCCATCAGCAGCAGCAGAATTGTATTCCAGCACAATCTGTAACCTCATGGCCCGGCATATTCCTCACTCTACCATTACCAACAAGCCAGGGGATCAACACCGGTTCAATAAGGAATGTAGAAGAGCATGCCAGGAGCAACACCAGGCGTACCTAAAAATGAGGTGCCAACCTGGTGAAGCTACAACTCAGGACTACATGCATTCTAAACAGCGGAAGCAACATGCTATAGACAGAGCTAAGCGATTCCACAACCAATGGATCAGATCAAAGCTCTGCAGTGCCGCCACATCCAGTTGTGAATGGTGGTGGACAATTAAACAACTAACGGGAGGAGGAGGCTCTGTAAACATCCCATCCTCAACGATGGCGGAGTCCAGCACATGAGTGCAAAAGACAAGGCTGAAGCGTTTGCAACCATCTTCAGCCAGAAGTGCCGAGTGGATGATCCATCTCAGCCGCCTCCCGATCCCCACCATCACAGAATCCAGTCTTCAGCCAATTCGATTCACTCCATGTGATATCAAGAAACGGCTGAGTGCACTGGATACAGCAAAGGCTATGGGCCCCGACAACATCCCGGCTGTAGTGCTGAAGACTTGTGCTCCAGAACTAGCTGCGCCTCTAGCCAAACTGCTCCAGTACAGCTGCAACACTGGCATCTATCCGACAATGTGGAAAATTGCCCAGGTATGTCCTGTCCACAAAAAGCAGGACAAATCCAATCCGGCCAATTACCGCCCCATCAGTCTACTCTCGATCATCAGCAAAATGATGGAAGATGTCGTCGACAGTGCTATCAAGCGACACTTACTCACCAATAACCTGCTCACCGATGCTCAGTTTGGGTTCCGCCAGGACCACTCGGCTCCAGACCTCATTACAGCCTTGGTCCAAACATGGACAAATGAGCTGAATTCCAGAGGTCAGGTGAGAGTGACTGCCCTTGACATCAAGGCAGCATTTGACCGAGTGTAGCACCAAGGAGCCCTAGTAAAATTGAAGTCAATGGGAATCAGGGGGAAAACTCTCCAGTGGTTGGAGTCATACCTAGCACAAAGGAAGATGGTAGTGGTTGTTGGTGGCCAATCATCTCAGCCCCAGGACATTGCTGCAGGAGTTCCTCAGGGCAGCATCTTTGGCCCAACCATCTTCAGCTGCTTCATCAATGAACTTCCCTCCATCATAAGGTCAGAAATGGGGATGTTCGCTGATGATTGCACAGTGTTCAGTTTCATTCGCAACCCCTCAGATAATGAAGCAGTCCGGGCCCGCATGCAGCAAGACTTGGACAACATCCAGGCTTGGGCTCATAAGTGGCAAGTAACATTCGTGCCAGAAAAGTGCCAGGCAATGACCATCTCCAACAAGAGAGAGTCTAACCACCTCCCCTTGACATTCAACGGCATTACCATCGCCGAATCCCCCACCATCAACATCCTGGGGGTCACCATTGACCAGAAACTTAACTGGACCAGCCATATAAATACTGTGGCGACATGAGCAGGTCAGAGGCTGGGTATTCAGTGGCGAGTGACTCACCTCCTGACTCCCCAAAGCCTTTCCACTATCTACAAGGCACAAGTCAGGAGTGTGATGGAATACTCTCCACTTGCCTGGATGAGTGCAGCTCCAACAACACTCAAGAAGCTCGACACCATCCAGGACAAAGCAGCCTGCTTGATTGGCACCCCATCCACCACCCTAAACATTCACTCCCTTCACCACCGGTGCACAGTGGCTGCAGTGTGTACCATCCGCAGGATGCACTGCAGCAACTCGCCAAGGCTTCTTCAACAGCACCTCCCAAACTCGTGACCTCTACCACCTAGAAGGACAAGGACAAGGGCAGCAGGTACATGGGAACAACACCACCTGCACATTCCCCTCCAAGTCTCACACCAGCCCAACTTGCAAAATATATCGCTGTTCCTTCATCGTCGCTGGGTCAAAATCCTGGAACTCCCTTCCTAACAGCACTGTGGGAGAACCTTCACCACACGGACTGCAGCGGTTCAAGAAGGCGGCTCACCACCACCTTCTCTAGGGCAATTTGGGATGGGCAATAAATGCTGGCCTCGCCTTCGACGCCCACATCCCATGAACGAATATAAAAAAAAAAACTTTATCCATTTAATTTAAGATAATTGGCAAAAAAAAGTAATGCAATGAGTTGTTACGATCTGGAATGCACTGCCTGAAAGGGTGGTGGAAGGAAATTCAATAGGAACTTTCAAAAGGGAATTGGATAAATATTTGAAGAGGAAATTTTACAGGATGATTAGGGGGTAAAAAACAGGGGAGTGGGACTAATTGGATAGCTCTTTCGAAGAGGCTGAATGGCCTCCTATGCTGTATGATTCTATGATTTATTACCTATCCCCAGTTGCCCATGAGTGGGCAGTGATTGGTCCACTTGAGCTGCTGCAGCCCGTCCAAGTTCGTTTTTAAAATTGTGAAGCTGCTCCCACAGTGCTGTTGGGTAGGGAGCTCCAGGATTTCAACCCAGTGACGATGAAGGAACTGCGATATATGTCCAAGTCGGGACGGAGTGTGACTTGGAGGGAACGATGGAGGTTATAGTGTTCCCATGCACCTATTGCCCTTGACCTTCTCGATGGTGGAGGTTGTGGGTTTGGGAGGAGCTGTGGAAGAAGCCTTGGCGAGTTGCTGCAGTGCATTCTGTAGATAGAACACAGTGCAGGGAGTGGATGTTTAATCTGCTCGTGCAGATCTGAACCACTTGCCTTTGTTTTTCGTTTAGTCACAATTTGCTTAAACTGCCCCTGTCCCTCGTCTGCTAAATCTGCATTCCACTTTAGAAACTTTTCATTTCATTTTTTTTCTCTATTAGCCTCTGAATTTAAAAAAAACTTGCATTTATACAGCACCTTTCACATCCTCAGGATGTCCCTTTACAGCCAATAAAGTACTTTTGAAGTTACAATTGCAATGCAGGTAACATGGCAGCCTGTGATAATGACCAAATAATTTGATTTTTTTTCAAGTGATATTGGTTGAGGGATAAATATTGGCCAGGTCACCAGGGAGAACAGCGTCATGGGATCTTTTATGTCCACCCGAGGGCAGACTCGATTTAACGTCTCATCCGAAAGATGGCACCTCCAACAAGTTTAAGTCTCTGGAGTGGGTCTTGAATCCACAATCTTCGGACTCGGAGGCAAGAGAGCTATCACTGAGCCCAGGCTGACACCTAAGTCTTAATAAATAGACCTTTTAAGTGTTGAATAAAATACTTCATCTTCCTGTATGTTCTTTGTTCAATGTACTTTGTTATGTAATGCCCAAACTGGTGGGTTGGGGGCAGGTGGGAGGTTAAAGTACCAGCTTTTTTGGAGTGGGACCGCATCCCGGCTCCAACGAACCCACTTCCCGGTTTAACCCAGGCGTGTTAGGATGCGTGCAAATAACAGAAACCCGGAAGACCCATCCCCACTTAAAACAGGCGGGCCGATATTTGAAGGAGTAATTCAGGTGGTTGAAACACTTTAGGTACTTAACTTTTTGTGGATTCTGCAACAGAAACTGATTAAACTTCTCCTGAATGTGTTTCCTGTGGCTTCTGAAACACGCCATTGAAATGGAGGCGAGTTGCTGCCGAAGCTCATTTGCCCCTTTAAACCTGTGATTGACACATCTCAATAAAAGGTGAGGTACTGCAGCTGAGCACTCAGTTCTCTCAGGCAGATGTTTGGCTGGGAGTACGTTGTGTTTAGACTGAGATTTCTTTGTTGAGATTGAGAATTCTTGTGTTCAGACAAATTTTGGAGCCCCTCAAACTGACAAAATCAGGATTGGGGGGGACGCAATGGATGTATTCCACATTACATCTGAGGAAGAGGCACATCACCATCCGTGGCAGGCACGGCGTATATTTCTGGTATCTGCAGGTCCACGAGACAGAGGTGCAGAACAAGGACCTGTAGAGGAGCAGAGATGGGCACAATGGAGGGGCCCAGATTGCAGGAGGCACTACCCAAGTGAGAGGGTCTACAGGCTGAGTATCCTGGACCTCTGAGGAGCAGTGCCTTCTCAGGCTCAGACTGAGTCGCTAGGTGGTCGCAGGCATCTTCAGGCTCCTTCATGCAGAGCTGGGCTTGGTGGCCAAGCATTGTCCGTTGCAGATAAAGTTACCACTGCTCTCAATTTCCTTGCGTCCAGATCCTTCCGGGACGCAACCAGTGACATCTCCAGGGTCTCTCGGTCAATTGCATATTAGTGTATACGACAGGTGATGGATGGCTTGTTTGCCAGGGCATCTGACTACATCAACTTCCCCATCACGACATCATCCAGACTGAGAGGGCAGTGGGTGTCAACTCTTTGGCTGGCTTTCCACAGGTGACTGCACACACGTCGCAATCTGAGGACCTCCATCTGAGCCAGGACTGTTCATCAATCAAAAGGGATATCACTCCATCAATGCACAGCTGGTTTGTGACCACTGGAGGTGGTTTCTGCAGGTGTGTGCCAAATTCCCTGGCAGCTGATATGATTCATTCATTTTGCGCGAGTCCAACATGCCGGATCTCTTCTACACAGAAAACAGACTTAAGTAAGGCTCCTTTGAGACAAGAGATACCCTGTGCAGACATGGCTCATGAAACCTGTGAGAAGCCCCACTAATGAGGCACAGCAGTGGTACAACGACAGTCACATCACCACCAGGTCTGTCACTGAACAAGCCATAGGAATGCGAAAGATGCGCTTCAGGTGCCTGCGTCGATCTGGAGGAGCCCTCCAGTACTCACCAGGGAGGGTATGCAGAATAATCGTTGTCTGCTGTGTCCTGCACAACATCGCTGAGCAGAGAGGATTACAGGTGGAGGAGCTCGAATGTGCTCATGAAACATCCTCATCTTTTAACATTGAAGAAGACAATGAGGATGAAGATGGGGAACCCATCACCAGAGCAGCAGATCACATGGCTGTCACTCAACTCCCATGAACGAATAAAAAAAAATCAGAGGGTGAGTATCAGACAGATTCATCACATTGCATCAGGATTGGGGTGAGTGGCAGTGGTGGGTGAATAAATTGGCAGTTGAGGAAGTGCATAGAAAGTGAGGGCACAAAATTCTTAAATTGCATTCAGGAGAAATTTTTTAGCCAGTATGTAGCAAACCCAACAAGAGATGGGTCAGTCCTGGATTTAGTTTTAGGAAATGAAGCTGTGCAGGTGGAAGGAGTAGCAGTGGGAGAGCATTTTGGTGGCAATGATCATAATTCAGTTAGATTTAGCATTGTTATGGAAAAGGAGAAAGATAGAACAGGAGTTAAAGTTTTCAAATGGGGAAAGGCCAATTTTACTAAACTGAGAAGTGATTTAGCAAAAATGGACTGGAAACAGCTACTTGAAGGTAAATCAATGTCAGAGCAGTGGGAGGTGTTCCCACAAAGAAAAAGGGTGGGACTGCCAATTCTAAAGCCCCCTGGATGTCAAGGAGCATACAGCGTAAAATAAGGCAGAAAAGGAAAGCCTATATCAGACACCGAAAACTCAATACGGCAGAAAGCCTAGAGGAGTATAGAAAATGCAGGGGTGAAATTAAAAAGGAAACTAGGAAAGCAAAGAGAGGGCGTGAAAAAATATTGGCAAGTAAAATCAAGGAAAACCCAAAGATGTTTTATAAATACATTAAGAGTGTAAGAATTCTAAGAATTCCACCTTTTCCCTGAGTATGTAAAACTTTGGCCATTGACCAAAATCCTAAGATGGAAGGATAGGTGAGAGGTCACTAGACAAATCAACAACACACACAGTAGAAGGTAGGAGAATTACTGCTTCAGACATGTCTGTTTTAATGCAAAGCCTACAGCAGGTGGTCGGCAATCAGCATTAATTCGAGAGGCAGTTGGCCATTGAGAGAGGCAACTGCTCCAGACATGGCAGATCTATGCATCTGCCTCGGTTCTGATGCAAAACCAATCGACACCTAGAATGTGGGATGAAAAGGGAGCCTTGTGTGGCAAGTGCTCGACGATCGGAATGAATTTGAAGAACAATGGCCCATCGAGAGAAGCAATTGCAACATGATGAGAGACCATCAAAAGCCATCAAGGACTCTTAAGGACTTTGTAAGAACTGTTTAAACAGGCATGGAAGTGCCTCATTTAACGACGAAAACTATTGTAAGAGAGGGGTATATAAGTGGAAGCTCGAAACCCCTCTCTGTCTTGTTTGCTCTCTTGGTTCTTGCTCTCTTGCTTCTTAGCTCTTATCTCTTTTCCAGCTCTCTCTTTCTCTTAGTTCCTGCTCTTCTTTCTTTTTTTTCTCACCTAAGCTCTCCAGGGAGGAGAGCAGCTTCCAGCGAAACCAACGAACCCTACGTGAGAGAACCGGTCAGCCAGACCTGCAAGTGCAAAGGATTGGTGAGTCTCGACCGTACGTATGTGTGTGAGATAGGTGTCTCCAGGGTCCCCACCAACCTCAAGGCTCCCTTTTCATCCCACATTCTAGGTGTCGATTGGTTTTGCATCATAACCGAGGCATAGATCCGCTATGTCTGGAGCAGTTGCCTCTCTCAATGGCCAACTGCCTCTCGAATTAGTGCTGATTGCCGACCACCTGCTGTAGGCTTTGCATTAAAACAGAGACATGTCTGAAGCTGGATAAAGTACTGTAGTGGGTGTGTGTAACTCAATGTACTGTGTAGGACCGTTTTTATCGTTATTTTCTTCGTGTTGACGGTATAATAAAACCAACATTCCAATTTAATTCAAACACCGAGTTTGTGTGTTCTCTGTGCTATTCGCTACGTGATCCATCACCGGGTGCATTAGCATAAGTCCTGTTTTCCTGAACCCCCGATCCGTGAGGTATAAGTGTTCCTTGGCCAGACCGGGGACCAGATATCCGCACCGATCAATAGGGTGAGAACAACCCCAAAACACCCTACAAGAGCAAGAGGATAACTAAGGAAAGAGTATGGCCTATTAGAGACCAAAAAGGTAACCTACGTGTGGAGGCGGAAGATGTTGCTATGGTTCTTAAGGAATACTTTGTATCTGTCTTCATAAAAGAGAGGGACAATGCAGACATTGTAGTTAAGGAGGAGGAGTGTGAAATATTGGGATAAACATAGTGAGAGAGGAAGTATTAAGTTGATTAGCATCTTTGAAAGTAGATAATATCACCAGGGCTGGATGAAATGTATCCCAGGCTGTTAAAAGAAGCAAGGGAGGAAATAGCAGAGGCTCTGACCATCATTTTCCAATCCTCACTGGATACAGGCGTGGTGCCGGAGGATTGGAGGACTGCTAACGTCATACCGTTGTTTAAAACGGGAGCGAAGGATGGACTGAGCAATTACAGGCCAGTCAGTCTCACATCGGTGGTGGGCAAAATATTGGAATCAATTCTGAGGGACAGGATAAACGGTCACTTAGAAAGGCACAGAGTTATCAAGGACAGTCAACGTGGATTTGTTAAGGGAAGGTCGAGTCTGACTAACTTGATTGAATTTTTTGGGGAGGTAACAAGGAGGGTAGATAACGGTAGTGCATTTGATGTAGTCTACATGGATTTTAGCAAGGCTTTTGATAAGGTCCCACATGGTAGACTGGTCAAAAAAGTACAAGCCCATGGCATCCAATGGAAAGTGGAAAATTGGATCCAAAATTGGCTCAGTGGCAGGAAACAAAGGGTAATGGTCGACGGGTGTTTTTGTAACTGGAAGGCTGCCTCCAGTGAGGTCCTGCAAGGCTCAGTACTGGGTCCCTTGCTTTTTGTGTATATATCAATGATTTGGACTTGAATGTAGGGGGCATGATTAAGAAGTTTGCAGATGATACAAAAATTGGAAAGGAGGATGATATCAATGGACTGGTCAGGTGGGCAGAAAAGTAGCAAATGGAATTCAATCCAGAGAAATCGGGAGGGAAAACAAGGCAAGGGAATACACAATAAATCGGAGGATACTGAGGGACCTTGGAGTACATGTCCATAGATCCCTGAAGGTAACAGGACTGGTAGATAAGGTGGTTAAGAAGGCACATGGAATACTTTCCTTTATTAGCCGAGGCGTAGAATATAAGAGCAGGGAGGTTATGCTGGAACTATATAAAACACTAGTTAGACCACAGCTTGAGTACAGTTCTGGACACATTACAGGAAAGATGTAATTGCACTAGAGAGGATACAGAGGAGATTTACGAGGATGTTGCCAGGACTGGAGAATTTTAGCTATGAGGAAAGATTGGATAGGCTGAGGTTGTTTTCCTTAGAACAGAGGAGGCTGAGGGGTGATTTGATTAAGCTGTAAAAAATTATGAGGGGCCTAGATAGAGTGGATAGGAAGGACCTAATTCCCTTAGCAGAGAGGTCAATAACTAGGAGGCATAGATTTAAAGTGATTGGCAGAAGGATTAGAGGGGAGCTGAGGAAAAAAATCTTTCACTAAGAGGGTGGTGGGGGTCTGGAACTCACTGAAAAGGTGGTAGAGGCAGAAACCCTCAACTCATTTAAAAAGTACCTGGATTTTCACCTGAAGTGCTGTAACCTACAGGGCTACGGACCAACCGCTGGAAAGTGGGATTAGGCTGGGTGGTTCAGTTTCGGCCGGCGCGGACACGATAGGCCGAATGGCCTCCTGTGCCATAAATTTTCTATGATTGATTCTATGAAGGATGGTTGGTGCTACTGAGACTTAGTGGGTGTGAGGAGTTATGCGATGAGATAGATGTGCCTTATCTCAACAGAGTGATAGGGTGGGGGCGGAGGTGTTGAATAACGGGTGAATCAGCAACTGCACTCAATTTCCCTGACCTGGTTAGGTCATTAAAATGCTTCCTGCACTGAACTCAAGACCTGGGCATTGTGCTCCTGCTGCTCACCTCTTCTCCCACCTCCAGCCAAACATTTTTGGTTACAGAGCCAAGTTTCTTCCTGCCATTCCATTGGAAACATTACCTCCCTCCTGGCTCTGACTGCAGCCAGCAGTACATCAGGCACCATTAAATCTAGGGGCAGCCTTTGCTTTCCTGGACTCCCTTTCTCCTTCAAAATCCATTCTTGGACTGGCCCTTTAAATACTGGGCTTTAAATCATATCATTGGGGTGCGCAGTAGTCCAGCAGGGCAGCTTGGAGACACGAAACATAGAAGCAAAGGTAATTGCCTGCAATCAAGATACAATCACAGATTTAAACGCGCTTACTTTGCCTCCGGATTCCTCACACACAAATCCACCCATCCGCTGAGTTCCTGGCTCCAAACTAAAATGCCCCAGATGTGGACAATAGCATTTCTGAATAGAAAATAAAACGTAAGTGATAGACACCGTTGTTAGGCATGTGATCTTTGCACGACCAATGCAGTTGTATTTTAACCTCATGTGTTTGCTGGAACAAAGGCAGTGGACCTGTTTCAGAGGGAGAGGAGTTCGGAGAGGCAGAGGGAGAGGAGTTCGGAGAGGCAGAGGGAGAGGAGTTCGGAGAGGCAGAGGGAGAGGAGTTCGGAGAGGCAGAGGGAGAGGAGTTCGGAGAGGCAGAGGGAGAGGAGTTCGGAGAGGCAGAGGGAGAGGAGTTCGGAGAGGCAGAGGGAGAGGAGTTCGGAGAGGGAGAGTTCAGAGGTAGATAAATGGTGGGGCTAAAGTGAAATTTAGAGGAGTACAGAAGATCGAGAAAAGACAAGTGTGGCACGAAAAAAGCAGAGCAAGACATGCAGTTGTTAAGTAAGCAAGTGGGAGCTCCTAGCTGGGATGGCAGCCATTTTGCACACAGTAGAGTGGGAACAAAAGCAACTGAAATACTGTTTCATTTCTGAAGCAGGACAAGAGAGTAAAAATACAGAAAAAAAAATGAAATTCAGAGACTACATGGTCAGTGTCCAGTGATGTATGGAGGATGCCTGAATGAAGAAAACTTATCTTTTGAATGTAGACAGGGGTAGGCCAGGAGGGGAAAACCCTAATAATTCTAATAACTATTCAACATTTCTCAATATTAAAGACACTAACACGCAAAACTAAGAATCTGCAATATAAGCAGGTTCTAAGAGGTCATGTTTAGGACAAGATTAGAACCTGTGAACAGACATTAATGGACTAATAATCTGCAAGAACATACTTGGTCTGTTCTAGGCACCAAGCCAGACAGTCAGGAGATGAACAGGAGACTTACGACTAGTATGTAGTAAAGAAAAGATAAGATAGTGAGGTACAAACTGTGAGAAAAGCAATGATAGTGTCGCGCAGGCGCCCTAAAGAGGATTACATCATTTACAAGGTGACTTAATGAGTTAACGTGTTAAGTATTAATTAAAAATAACCAGAACGAGTTGACAAGTTATCATCACACTAGCAAGATGTTACTAACATTATAAATGGTACAACACAAAAGCTCAGGGGACTTTAACTTTGAGCTTTGATCAGTGTAAGATTAGAACTACGCACTTAGAACTTTTCCTGATGGGTCCCCCAGGGGAGTCTCTGTCTGTACCAGTAATCTCATGGTCACTATGATCTCTCTGTACCAGTAATCTCATGGTCACTATGATCTGTCGGTACCAGTAATCTCATGGTCACTATGATCTCTCTGTACCAGTAATCTCATGGTTACTATGATCTGTCGGTACCAGTAATCTCATGGTCACTATGATCTCTCTGCACCAGTAATCTCAGGGTCACTGTACTCTCTGTCTGCACCAGTAATCTCAGGGTCACTGTACCATCTGTCTGTACCAGTAATCCCATTGTCACTATGATCTGTCGGTACCAGTAATCTCAGGGTCACTGTACTATCTGTCTGTACCAGTAATCTCATGGTCACTATGATCTGTCAGTACCAGTAATCTCATGGTCACCGCACGATCTCTCTGTACCAGTAATCTCATGGTCACTATGATCTCTCTGTACCAGTAATCTCATGGTCACCATATGATCTCTCTGTACCAGTAATCTCATGGTCACCGTATGATCTCTCTGTACCAGTAATCTCATGGTCACTATGATCTCTCTGTACCAGTAATCTCAGGGTCACTGTACTATCTGTCTATACCAGTAATCCCATAGTCACTATCAAATTGGGAGGGGTGGAGGGGCATAGTTAATATGAAGACTGTGACAAAATACACTTGCAGCCTGGGCATGTAATTGGCAAATGAATTTCAATATAGGTAAGTGAGGGATTACATTTTGGTAGCAAGAATAAGGACACTTGGAAAATAAGAGTCTAAATGGGGTAGAGGGATCTGGGGCTACTGATACACAAATCACTTAAAGTAGCAACGCAGGTTATTAAGGCCATTTTAAAAAAAGCAAACCAAGCACTGGAGTTCATTTCTAGATGGATTGAATTGAAAAGCAGAGCAGTTATGTTAAACGTGTAGGACCATGGTTAGACCACATGGATTACTGTGCACAGTTCTGGTTTCCATATTATAAAAAGGATATGGAGGCATTGGAGAAGGTGCAAAAAAGATTTACTCGGATGATACCAGAACTGAGAGGTTATACCTATCAGGAAAGATTGAACAGCCTGGGGATCTTCTTTCAAGAAAAAAGACTGAGGGGTGACCTGTCTTTTAAGATTAAAGTCTTCTATAGGCATATAAATAGTAAACAGGTAGTAAGAGGAGGGGTGGGACCGATTAGGGACCAAAAAGGGGAGATACGCATAGAGGCAGAGGTAGTAAATGAGTACTTTGCATCTGTCTTTACCAAGGAAGAAGATACAGCCAGTCACAGTAAAAGAGGAGGTAGTTGAGATACAGTATGGGGCAAAAATTGATGAAGAGGAGGTACTAGAGGTTGGCTGTACTTAAAGTAGATAAGTCACCAGGTTCAGAAGGGATGAATGCTAGGTTGCTGAGGGAAGTAAGGGTGGAAATTGTGGAAGTACTGGGCAGAATCTTTCAGTCCTCAGACACAGGTGGTGCCGGAGCACTGGAGAATTGCAAATGTTACATTCTTGTTCAAAAAAAGTGTAAAGATAAACCCAGCAACTACAGGCCAGTCAGTTTAACCTTGGTGGTGGGGAAGCTTTTAGAAACAATAGTCCAGGACAAAAATAATAGTCACTTGGACAATTGTGGATTAATAAGGGAAAGCCGGCACGGATTTGTTAAAGGCAAATCGTGTTTAACTAACTTGATTTGAGTTTTTTTGTTGAAGTAACAGAGAAGGTTGATGAGGGCAATGTGGTTGATGCGGTGTATATGGAATTCGAAAAGACGTTTGATAAGGTGCCACATAATAGGTTTGTCAATAAAATTGATGCCCTTGGAATAAAAGGGGCAGTGCCAACGTGGATACAAAATTGGCTAAGTGACAGGAAACAGAGGGTAGTGGTGAACGGTTGTTTTTCGGACTGGAGGGAGGTATACAGTGGTGTTCCCCAGGGGTCGGCACTGGGACCATTGCATTCCTTGATATATATTAATGACTTGGACTTGGGTGTACAGGGCACAATTTCAAAACTTGCAGATGACACAAAACTTGGAAGTGTAGCAAACAGTGAGGAGGATAGTGACAGACTTCAAGAGGATATAGACAGGCTGGTGGAATGGGTGGAAACTTGGAAATTTAACGCTGAGGTGATACATTTTGGTAGGAAGAACGAGGAGAGGCAGCATAAACTAAAGGGTACAACTCTAAAGGGGGTGCAGGAACAGAGAGATCTGGGGGTATATGTATACAGGTCATTGAAGGTGGCAGGGCAGGTTGAGAAAGCGGTTAAGACAGCATACAGGGTCGTGGGCATAGAGTACAAAAGCAAGGATGTTAAGTTGAACCTTTATAAAACACTGGTTCGGCCACAACTGGAGTATTGTGTCCAGTTCTGGGCAATGCACTTTGGGAAGGATGTGAAGGCCTTACAGAGGGTGCAGAAAAGATTTACTAGATTGGTTCCAGGGACCTCAGTTACGTGGATAGACTGGAAAAGCCGGGATTGTTCTCCTTAGAGCAGGGAAGGTTGAGAGGAGATTTGATAGAGGTGTTCAAATCATAAAGGGTCTAGACAGAGTAGATAGAGACAAACTGTTCCCATTGGCGGAAGGGTTGTGAACCAGGGACACAGGTTTAAGGTGATTGGCAAAAGAACCAAAGGCGACATGAGGAAAAATATTTTTACGCAGCAAGTGGTTAGGATCGGGAATGCACTGCCTGAAAGGGTAGTGGAAGCAGGGTCAGTTATGGCTTTCAAAACGGAATTAGATAGGTACCTGAAGGAGTAAAATTTGCAGGGCTACGGGGAAAGAGCAGGGGTGTGGGACTAGCTGGATTACGCTTGCAGAGAGTCGGCGCAGGCTCGATGGGCCGAATGGTTATGGCACAGAAGGAGACCATTCTATGATTAGGAAACGTAGAGAACCACTTATGGGAAAGACCAGTACTAGGGGCCATAAATATAAGATAGTCACTAGTAATTGCAATAGGGAATTCAGGAGAAACGACTTTACCCAAAGAGTGGTTAGAATGTGGAACTTGCTACCACAAGGAGTAGTTCAGGCGAATAGCATAGATGCATTTAAGGGGAAGCTAGATAAACACGAGGGAGAAAGGAGCAGAAGAATATGCTAATAGGGATAGATGAAGTAGGGAGGGAGGAGGCTCATGTGGAGCATAAACACCAGCACAGACCTGTTGGACCGAATAGCCTGTTTCTGTGCTATACACTCTATTAATTCTACATATGATCTGTCATGGTCACTGTATGTAGTGGGTTGTGTAATATAATTAAGCATTAAACCAACATCTCATCGTTTCCTAGCTTTCGAGCTTGTTCAAAGAGGGTTGGGTATGGATTATCCTATTAAAAATGCAATAGATATATATTTAGCCTATTAGGAGGAAAAAAACCTAACATTGTATAAGATACAAAAGATTTGGACCCAGTTCTTGGGCCTAATTGCAATGGAATGAACCATAACTCATCATCAAATCAGCCATACAAATACATCCACAGGATCCAAAAAAATCCATAAAAGCAGTTTTGCTATTATGTAATGAGGCCAAAACTCAAATGCATGATGTTCATAACTTATTTTTAATGAAGGTAGGACACTCGGTTCCTCATTTATATAAGGATTTACTCCCATCTCAGCCAGTTTCTCAGGAGCAGCTGTACATCACACTCAACCACAGAAATATCAGAACGGACACCAGCGAGGGTACAGAATTTAATACCAATAGTGAACCTGTCCCATGGAACAGAATCACAAATTGGGGCCACTGGGTAATTATTTGCTCAGGTTCATTTGCAGTTACCTGACAACAAACCAATATTTTCAAATGAATGTGGATAAAACTATTTAAACAGAACTTTAAAAAAAATCTTTAATGCATAACGCATTATCGACCATTATAAAACACAGTTAATGTTTTAGCCCACATTCCCATGCCAATTAAAGCACTCATGCACAAACTGAATCATATATATACCTAACCCTCCACTGATCATCTGGGAAAGGGATTAGAACAAATATCCAGAAACACATGGTTACCCACACTGAGAAAACAGATAAAAAATCTAAGCTTACATGTGTCATTTTTATGCATCACTACAGTTATAATGTCTCACCACACATCTCTCTTGGGAAACTTTATGTTCTGGTGTTATCCTTTTTTAAAAATATGTATTGTGGTCTCATGCATAATACAACTTCTGATCTATGATAAGACTAGACAGAAACCTTTCAGATGCTTTACTAACAGTATCTGAACTTCGATTTTTCTCTCCCACATTTCCAAGTAGGATAAATGATCAGACAATCACGCCAAGACTGCATATTAAACAATAAAGAGAAGTCTTTATTAAAACCAGTCAAACAAATCCCCCGAATGTTTATTTCTTAAGCTACTCTATTTGGATGGTATCTACAGCTCTTACTATCATTAGGTCTTCAAGTTATCCTTAAGTTGGCCAGGGAAAACCATGCCAGCATCTTAGCAATCACTATCCACACCTTTTATTGGAAGAAGAACATTTGCTGGATGCTGGCATATCACCAGATGGCTATTTTGAGCATTACTTTGCACTTGTTTGTCTTGCCAAAGTAAGTGTTCTGAAACTAAAAAATAGTTTCAGCAGTAAAGGAAAGAAATGTTTGAGAAACAGCAAGGATTGACTTCAATAAATGTCATGTCCTTTTCTTCATAAAAAAAATATTGTCTGGAGTATTCCATTCAAAAATAACCAGATAAAATCATGACATCTTAATGACTGCAATAAATAATGAATGCAATGTGCCGAAGGGTGGAACAATGAAAAGGAGAGTCCTTCAGTTGAGTGGAACACTCCAACATGAGCTTCAGTGAAGCTCCACCCCACTACCAAGCAGTCTGTACAACATATCCCAAACACCAGCTGTTGCTCCTTCTGCTGATTCCATCATGTGTCGGTTATATCGAGTAAAATGGACAGGTGTCGCTCACATGCCATTTCTTCCTCTTGATCGGCCCGGATCATCCGACTAAACTCTTTCAGTTTGTCAGATAGGGTCATTGTCGAATCGTTCAGCCAATCAGAGTCATTCATACTGGTGTCCTTGCTGTGCCCACTATCAGCAACCTCCTAGGATGAGAAAAATTTAAAAGTGGGGTTACGTAACATCGGGTTTCCAATCTCAAATATAATAGGAGTAGGAATGAAGATCAACCAATCGAGTTGGAAAAAAGATTGCTGCACATCAAACCACACAAAGTAGCAACAAAAGGAATATTAGTAAACCTGTGGTGTGATCGGAGCAGAAACTCGGTGTATGGGACCAACAATTTCAGCAGCAGAGACCATAGTCTGTGAGAGGTAGAGGGGGAGAGCAAGTGAGTCCAAAGGGCCCTCATCCAGCCAGCGATACAGTTGCTCCTCGCATCTGGAAATGACACAAAAACTTCAACCTAATTATCTCTAAATGTACTTGGAGTTGAATGGTATAATTACAGTTAACTTCACACAATCAGGCAGTATGAGAAATTTCTCAACAAAATGGAATACGTTTGACATTAATGTTTCTGGAGCAAACCTTAACCACTCTGGAGGGAATCTGAAGTTTAAACTCCTGGAGTTTCCTTTTTTTTTAAGTAAACAACAACCAATGCATTTCACCTTTTTTTGCCAAATGAAGGATAGCTTGGATGGTGGGAGGACCATCAGTGCAATTCACAGAATCAGAACAGTTACAGGACAGAAGGACGCCATTCGGCCCATCGAGCCTGTGCCAGCTCTTTGTAAGAGCAATCTAGTTAGTCTCATTCCCCCACTTTTCCCCGTAGCCCTACAAATCTGTTCCCTTCAAGTATTTATCCAATTCTTTTTTGAAAGCCACGATTGAATCTGCTTCCACCACCCTTTCAGGCAGCGCATTACAGATCATAACTACTCGCTGCATAAAAAAGTATTTCACGCCACCTTTGGTTCTTTTGCCAATTACTTTAAATCTGTGTCCTCTGGTTCTCGACTGTTTCACCGATGGGAACAGTTTCTCTTTATTTACTTTATCTAAACCCTTCATGATTTTGAACTCTTCTATCAAATCTCCTCTCAACATTTTCTGGTCTAAGGAGAACAACCCCAGCTCCCAGTCTGTCCATGTAACTGAAGTCGCTCATCCCTGGAACCATTCTAGTAAATCTTTTCTGCACCCTCTCTAAGGCCTACACATCCTTCCTAAAGTGCGGTGCCCAGAACTGGACACAATACTCCAGTTGTGGCCGAACCAGTGATTTATAAAAGTTCAACATAACTTCCTTGCTTTTGTACTCTATGCCTCTATTTATAAAGCCCAGGATCCTGTATGCATTTTTAACCGCTTTCTCAACCTGTCCCGCCAGATTTGTGCACATAAACCCCCAGGTCTCTCTGTTCCTGCACCCACTTAGAATTGTACCACTGAATTTACATTGCATCTCCTCGTTCTTCCTGCCAAAATGTATCATTTCACACTTCACTGCATTAAAGTTCATCTGCCATGTGTCCGTCCATTCCACCAGTCTGTCTATGTCCTCTGTCACGATCCTCCTCACTGTTCACTACACTTCCAAGTTTTGTCATATGCAAATTGTGAAATTGTGCCCTGTACACCCAAGTCCAAGTCATTAATATATATCAAGAAAAGCAGTGGTCCTAGTACCAACCCCTGGGGGACACCATTGTACACCTCCCTCCAGTCCGCAAAACAACCGTTCATCACTACTCTCTGCTTCCTGTCACTTAGCCAATTTTGTATCCATGCTGCCACTGCCCCTTTCATTCCATGGGCTTCAATTTTGCTGACAAGCAAAATGCAAGCAAGCACTTTATCAAACGCTTTTTGAAAATCCATATACACACCATCAACCCTCTCTGTTACCTCATCAAAAAACTCAACTTAGTTAAACACGATTTGCCTTTACAAATCCGTGCTGGCTTGCCTTTATTAATCCATACTTGTCCAAGTGACTATTAATTTTGTCCTGGATTATTGTTTCTAAAAGCTTCCCCACCACTGAGGTTAAACTGACTGGCCTGTAGTTGCTGGGTTTATCTTTACACCCATTTTTGAACAAGGGTGTAACATTTGCAATTCTCCAGTCCTCTGGCACCACCCCTGTATCTACGGATGTTTGGAAGATTATGGCCAGAACCTCCGCAATTTCCACCCTTGCTCCCCTCAGCCACCTAGGATGCATCCCATCCGGACCGGGTGACTTATCAACTTTAAGTACAGCCAGCCTTTCCAGTACCTCCTCTTTATCAACTTTTAGCCCATCCAGTATCTCAACTACCTCCTCTACTCCTGTCACTTTAAGAACATAAGAACATAAGAAATAGGAGCAGGAGTAGGCCAATCTGCCCCTCGAGCCTGCTCCGCCATTCAATAAGATCATGGCTGATCTGATCCTAACCTCAAATCTAAATTCATGTCCAATTTCCTGCCTGCTCCCTGTAACCCCTAATTCCCTTTACTTCTAGGAAACTGTCTATTTCTGTTTTAAATTTATTTAATGATGTAGCTTCCACAGCTTCCTGGGGCAGCAAATTCCACAGACCTACTACCCTCTGAGTGAAGAAGTTTCTCCTCATCTCAGTTTTGAAAGAGCAGACCCTTATTCTAAGATTATGCCCCCTAGTTCTAGTTTCACCCATCCTTGGGAACATCCTTACCGCAGCCACCCGATCAAGCCCCTTCACAATCTTATATGTTTCAATAAGATCGCCTCTCATTCTTCTGAACTCCAATGAGTGGAGTCCCAATCTACTCAACCTCTCCTCATATGTCCACCCCCTCATCCCCGGGATTAACCGAGTGAACCTTCTTTGTACTGCCTCGAGAGCAAGTATGTCTTTTCTTAAGTATGGAGACCAAAACTGTACGCAGTATTCCAGGTGCGGTCTCACCAATACCTTATATAACTGCAGCGATACCTCCCTGTTTTTATATTCTATCCCCCGAGCAATAAAAGCCAACATTCCGTTGGCCTTCTTGATCACCTGCATACTAACTTTTTGATTTTCTTGCACTAGGATCCCCAGATCCCTTTGTACTGCAGTACTTTCCAGTTTCTCGCCATTAAGATAATAACTTGCTCTCCGATTTTTCCTGCCAAAGTGCATAACCTCACATTTTCCAATATTGTATTGCATCTGCCAAATCTCCGCCCACTCACCCAGCCTGTCTATATCCCCTTGTAGGTTTTTTATGTCCTCCTCACTCTCTACTTTCCCTCCCATCTTTGTATCATCTGCAAACTTTGATCGGTTACACTCGGTCCCCTCCTCCAAATCGTTAATATAGATTGTAAAGAGTTGGGGACCCAGCACCGACCCCTGCGGAACACCACTTTGGCAGTATCTTCTTCCTTGGTAAAGACAGATGCAAAGTACTCATTTAGTACCTTCATGCGTACTTCTCCTTTTTGGCCCCACCCCTCCTCTTACTACCCATTTACTGTAGAAGACTTTTGGATTCCCTTTTATGTTGGCCACCAGTCTATTCTCATACTCTCTTTGCCCCTCTTATTTCCTTTTTCACTTCTCTGAACTTTCTATATTCAGCTTTGTTCTCACTTATAGTATCAACCTGACATCTGTCATATGCCCCTTTTTTTGCTTCATCTTATTCTCTATCTCTTTTGTTATCTAGAGAGCTCTGGTTTTAGTTGCCCTACCTTTCTCCCACGTGGGAATGTACCTGGACTGTACCTGAACCATCTCCTCCTTAAAGGCTGCCCACTGTTCAATTACAGTTTTGCCTGCCAATCTTTGATTCCGATTTACCCGGGCCAGATCCGTTCTCAACCCTCTGAAATTGGCCCTCCTCCAATTAAGTATTTTTACTCTGGATTGCTCCTTGTCCTTTTCATAACTAATCTAAACCTTATACTATGATCACTGTTCCCTAAATGCTCCCCACTGACACTTGCTCCACTTGACCCACCTCATTCCCCAGAACCAGATCCTTCCTCGTTGGACCGGAAATGTACTGATCAAGAAAGTTCTCCTGAACTTCAGAAATTCCTCCCCCTCTTTGCCCTTTACACTATTACTATCCCAGTCTATATTAGGATAGTTGAAGTTCCCCATTATCACTATGGCTCTTGCACCTCTGTAATTTCCCTGCAAATTTGCTCCTCTATATCCAAGTTGGTGGCCTATAGAATACACCCAGAAGTGTAATGGCACCTCTATTGTTTCTTAACTCTAACCAAATAGATTCTGTCCTTGACCCCTCAAGGACATCCTCTCTCTCCAGCACTGCAATATTCTCCTTAATCTATACTGCCACCTTTCAGTCCTTTCTTTTCTTCCCCATCTTTCCTGAACACCTTGTATCCAGGAATATTTAGTCCCCAATCCTGCCCTTTTTTGAGCCCGGTCTCTGTTGTCGCCACAACATCCTATTCCCATGAGGCTATTTGTGCCTGCAGCTCACCAACCTTATTTACCATGCTTCGTGCGTTTACACATATGCACTCGAAACCTTCGACCTTCTCGCATTCTCTCTTAGTCTGGTCCCACCTAATACTGTACTATTTCTTACTCTAGTGCTATCTGTCTCTCCCAATCCTTTGTGCACCTTGCTTTTCCTTTCTAATGATACATCCTGGTGCTCATCCCCCTGCTAAATTAATTTAACCCCTCCCCCACAGCACTAGTGAACTTCCCCACAAGGATATTGGTCTCAGCTCTGTTGAGGTGCAACCCGTCCGTCTTGAACAGGTCCCAGTGCCCCAAGAATCTGAAGCCCTTCCTCTTGCACCATGTCTTTCCTTCCCTTTTCTTCCCTATGTTGTTGGTTCCCACATGGACCACGGCTTCTGGCTGTTCCCCTCCCCCCCGCAAAATGTTCTGCACCCTCTCCACGATGTCCTTTACTCTGGCACCAGGGAGGCAACACCCTATGCGGGACTCATGTCAGCGGTCACAGAAACGCCTGTCTGTCCCCCTATCGAATCCCCCATGATTACTGCATTTCTACACTACTGTGCCCTCCTGTGCAGTCCTTTGCCCCATGGTGCCATGCTCAGGACTGCACTCCTTCGAGGAGTAGTCACCCTATACCGGTTTGAGGGTGCCACACACCCAGAAGATTCCTGCACTGCCAGCCTCTTCTTACCCTTTCGGATGGCCACCCACTTGCTGTCCTAAACTCTCTGTGGCTCAGAAACCCTCAACTTGAGCTCGAAGAGCTGGAGGCATTTCCTGCACATGTGGCCCTCCAGGACAGGTCCCAGTGACTAGGCGTGTGGATGAGGGTAACGCAGTGGATGTGGTATACATGGATTTCAGTAAGGCCTTCGATAAAGTCCCCCATAGGAGACTGGTCAAGAAGGTACGAGCCCATGGAATCCAGGGTGCCTTGGCACTTTGGATACAAAACTGGCTTAGTGGCAGAAGGCAAAGGGTGATGGTCGAAGGTTGTTTTTGTGACTGGAAGCCTGTGGCCAGTGGGGTACCACAGGGATCGGTGCTGGGTCCCTTGCTGTTTGTGGTCTACATTAATGACTTGGATATGAATGTAAAAGGTATGATCAGTAAGTTCGCTGATGATACAAAAATTGGTAGGGTGGTAAATAGCGAGGAGGATAGCCTCAGTCTGCAGGACGATATAGATGGGTTGGTCAGATGGGCGGAACAGTGGCAAATGGAATTTAACCCGGAAAAGTGCGAGGTGATGCACTTTGGAGGGACTAACAAGGCAAGGGAATACACAATGAATGGGAGGACCCTAGGCAAGACAGAGGGTCAGAGGGATCTTGGTGTGCAAGTTCACAGATCCCTGAAGGCGGCGGAACAGGTAGATAAGGTGGTAAAGAAGGCATATGGGATACTTGCCTTTATTAGCCGAGGCATAGAATATAAGAGCAAGGAGGTTATGATGGAGCTGTATAAAACACTGGTTAGGCCACAGCTGGAGTACTGTGTGCAGTTCTGGTCGCCACACTACAGGAAGGATGTGATCGCTTTGGAGAGGGTGCAGAGGAGATTCACCAGGATGTTACCAGGGCTGGAGCGCTTCAGCTATGAAGAGAGACTGGGAAGATTGGGTTTGTTTTCCTTGGAGCAGAGGAGGCTGAGGGGGGACATGATTGAGGTGTACAAAATTATGAGGGGCACAGATAGGATGGATACTAAGGAGCTTTTTCCCTTCGTTGAGGGTTCTATAACAAGGGGACATAGATTCAAGGTAAAAGGCGGGAGGTTTAGAGGGGATTTGAGAAAGAACTTTTTCACCCAGAGGGTGGTTGGAGTCTGGAACTCACTGCCTGAAAGGGTTGTGGAGGCAGGAACCCTCACAACATTCAAGAAGCATTTGGATGAGCACTTGAAATGCCATAGCATACAAGGCTACGGACCAAATGCTGGAATATGGGATTAGAGTAGACAGGGCTTGATGGCCGGCGCGGACACGATGGGCCGAAGGGCCTCTATCCGTGCTGTATAACTCTATGACTCTCTATGACTCTATGACACATGAAGCGTCCTGAAGTTCTCACATGCACAGGAAATGCAGGCAATGGGTCTCAGCTGCCCGTTCATTATATTTAGAAACCTTTTTTTCTAAACTCCCTTTTTATACTCGATTATTATTAATTTATTTACTGTTTACTTGCCCCGATTAACCTAACCTTTTATTCTGGGTCTCTGAGATCCTCCTCTGTTCACTGTGACCTCACTGTTGTCACTCTCTCTGTTCTTAGTGAACGGGGAAAGGGGAAACTCCCCTGGAGCTCAGCACCATTTCTCGCGATTCCACTCCCGCTCCCGTACTGATACCTGGGGCTCCTCCTCTGGAACTCCACTCCACTCCACTGATACGTGGGGCTCCTCCCCTGGTGCTCAGCACTGTTTCTCTCCACTCCACTCCCGCTCCTGTACTGATACCTGGAGCTCAGCACGACTAAATAATCTATTTATTTGTAGTAATTACTTTTTAAGTCTGTTTTGTTTTTTTTTTTGTTTTTTTAAATTTTGCACCT
This sequence comes from Heptranchias perlo, assembly GCF_035084215.1. NCBI lineage: Eukaryota > Metazoa > Chordata > Chondrichthyes > Hexanchiformes > Hexanchidae > Heptranchias > Heptranchias perlo. Next base: position 96,492,021 of record NC_090331.1, on the reverse strand, counting down.
CCCTCCCACTCACCAAATTCTCAAGTTTCCACTCGGTTCACGATCCGCTCTGTGTTTCAGGCCTCTTAACCCAAGATTCAAAGAGCTATCATTGCTTACTATAACTGTTTATTCATAAAAACGTCATTTCCATCCCAATGTTTGCCTCCCTGTCGGCATGTACCCATGCAATCCATGTCATTTGCAGAAAGCATGCTCTTTATTTTCCACATTTCTCAATTATTGTACCTCTGATTCTCCTCTTTTTCCATTTCAATTCCTGACAGCAGTCGTTCTGGTAGAAGTTCTGCTGCTGAGTAAGTATGGGTGATATCCACAGCAGAAACCCTCCTGTCTGGAAGGGTTTCTTCAGGTGTGACCTCCACACTATATGGTTTGAAGTCTGACCTCTGCTTAATTGAAGAGTCTGTCTGCTTCTGTGACAACCTGGAAAATAATATGATGAGATAACAAAGTGCCCATGTGTTGAAGGGAAAATCTACTGGATTACAACAGTGACTTTGTATTATTCAACCTAGTAAAGTTTGTTACTGAAATTCTGAGCCATGTGAACAATATACAATGATTCTCTGCTGCAGCCCAGACCTATTTAAAAGATGTCCATTTGTTAGCCATTGTTATCCACATTGGCTCATTTCTGGTTCCAGTCCCTCCTTCTCCCCAGCATACAGACCATCAGTTCGCACAACACAAAGGTGCAATCCCCTTACTCTGGTGCAACTCCATAACTAATACGGACCAACAGGCAAATGTTGCACAGGCAATCAGAGCACATAACACATTGACAAAAGGTTCGTGCACATCGCCAGAACTTTCAAACAAGCACCCAGACATAGCTTGGCTGGTGGTGAGAAGGGCCCTTCCTGTCAGATCCTTCAAGCACTCCCGGACTCTCAGTGCCACCGCACACTGTCCCCGAGGCTGCGGAGCAGAAAAAACAGTCACCCATCTCCTTCTGGAATGCGCCTTTGCAAAGAAGGTCTGGAGAGAGATGCAGTGGTATCTGTCTGGATTTGTCCCGAATAGTTCTGTAACACAGGACTCTGTGCTCTACGGGCTGTTCCATGGGACGCACACCGAGACGGACATCAACTGCTGCTGGAAGACCATTAACTCGGTGAAAGACGCCCTTTGGTCTGCCCGAAACCTGCTGGTCTTCCAGTGCAAGGAGCTGTCCTCGACCGAGTGTTGCAGACTGGCACATTTCAAGGTCCAGGACTACGTGCTCAGGGATGCACTGAAGCTGGGTGCGGCCGCAGCAAAGGCTCTGTGGGGAAAGGCAGCCATTTAGAGCCTTCCCGCCATTGTATACCGAGGGGCTGAAATCAGGGAAAACCCCCCCCGGGCAGAATGTAAAATTCAAATTGCTGTAATGTACCTGTATTGAATCTGTAATCAATAATCTGTATTGAGTATAATGCAATGAGACACCCCAGAGTGTCATGAACTGTAATTATGCACAATGTGTTTGTTGAATTGTACTTGATGTAACCTGAAAATTGTATAATCTGTATTGTGTACGTTTGGAATGTGATATCACAACTGTATTGTATGTTTTTGCTACAAATTTTTAAAAAGTATATTTTTTGGAAAAAAAACATTGACGACACCTACAGCTGAATGAATGTCAAGCCATCTGACCCCCCCACCCCCCCACCCCACCACCCATTAGCCGATTATCTAAGCGGGTCCATTTCATCACTCTGCCCTTCCCGCAGGCTGTCTGCCCTCCAGCTATCAATCCTCGAAGCACTGCTTATAGGGCACGATAATAATGGCTCAAGATCCCCCACTATGGACAGCCATCATGACCACATGTCATCGGTTTTGTAGCCAGGGTGTCTTCACTAAATGCATGATGTCTTTTAACAGCACACGGTGGGATCAATAACTGTATTCTTACAAACCATTATTGAACAGGATTATATCGTGACTAAGAACATAAGAAATAGGATCAGGAGTAGGCCATATGGCCCCTTGAGCCTGCTCCGCCATTCAATCAGATCATGGCTGATCTTCAACCTCAACTCCACTTTCCCGCCCGATCCCCATATCCCTTGATTCCCCTAAAGTCCGAAAATCTATCGATCTCAGCCTTCAATACACTCAACGACTCAGCATCCACAGCCCTCTGGGGTAGAGAATTCCAAAGATTAACAACCCTCAGTGAAGAAATTCCTCCTCATCTCAGTCCTGAATGGCCGCCCCCTTATCCTACGACTATGCCCCCTAGTTCTAGACTCTCCAACCAGGGGAAATAATCTCAGCATCTACCCTGACAAGCCCCCTAATAATCTTATATGTTTCAACTAGATCACCTCTCATTCTTCTAAACTCCAGAGAGTATAGGAATTAATCTAGTGAACCTTCGTTGTACCGCCTCCAATGCAAGTATATGCTTCCTTTGATAAGGAGACCAAAACTGTACCCAGTACTCCAGGTGAGGTCTCACTAAGGCCCTGTACAACTGTAGTAAGGCTTCCTTACTCCAACTCCCTTGCAATAAAGGCCAACATGCCATTTGCTTTCCTAATTGCCTGCTGTACCTGCATACTAACTTTGTGTTTCTTGCACAAGGACAACCAAGTCTCTCTCAACACCAACATTTATTAGTTTCTCATCATTTAAAAAATATTCTGTTTTTCTATTCTTCCTACCAAAGTGAATAACCTCACATTTCCCCACCTCTCCCACAAGAGAGAGTCTAACCACCTCCCCTTGACATTCAACTGTAAGGAATCTTACAACACCAGGTTATAGTCCAACAAATTTATTTTAAAATCACATGCTTTCGGAGATTATCCCCTTCGTCAGGTGAATCTCCGAAAGCTTGTGATTTTAAAATAAATTTGTTGGACTATAACCTGGTGTTGTAAGATTCCTTACATTTGTCCACCCCAGTCCATCACCGGCATCTCCACATCTTGACATTCAATGGCATTACCATCGCCGAATCCCCCACCATCAACATCCTGGGGGTCACCATTGACTAGAAACTTAACTGGACCAGTCATATAAATACTGTGGCTACATGAGCAGGTCAGAGGCTGGGTATTCTGCGGCGAGTGACTCACCTCCTGACTCCCCAAAGCCTTTCCACCATCTACAAGGCACAAGTCAGGAGTGTGATGGAATACTCTCCACTTTCCTGGATGAGTGCAGCTCCAACAACACTCAAGAAGCTCGACACCATCCAGGACAAAGCAGCCCACTTGATTGGCACCCCATCCACCACCCTAAACATTCACTCCCTTCACCACCGGCGCAGCGTGGCTGCAGTGTGTACCATCCACAGGATGCACTGCAGCAACTCGCCAAGGCTTCTTCGACAGCACCTCCCAAACCCGCGACCTCTACCACCTGGAAGGACAAGGGCAGCAGGCACATGGGAACAACAATACCTGTAAGAATTCTAGGAATTCCACCTTTTCCGAGTATGGAAAACTTTGGCCATTGACTAAAATCCTAAGATGGAAGGACAGGTGAGAGGTCACCAGACGAATCAACAACACACACAGTGGAATGTGGGAGAATTACTGCTTCAGACATGTCTCTGTTTTAATGCAAAACCTACAGCAGGTGGTCAAGATCAGAAAGGCAGTCGGCCATTGAAAGAGGCAACTGCTCCAGACATGGTGGGGCCATGTCTTTGTTTTAAAGCAAAACCGATCAACACCAAGTCGTTGGATACAAATGGAACCCTGATTACCAGGTGATCAACAAATCGGAAAGAACAATGGCCCATCGAGAAAAGCAATTGCAACATGATGAGAGGCCATCAAAAGATTCTTAAGGACTTTGTAACAACTGTTTAAACAGACATGAAGTGCCTTTTTTTTTTAAAGTGACGAAGACCATTGTAAGAGGAGGGATATATAAGTGGAAACTCGAAACCCCTCTCTCTCGTGTGCTCTCTCTGGCTCCTGCTTCTGTCTTGTGTTCTGCTCCTCTTGTTCTGCCTGTCTCTAGGTTTGCACTCTCCAGGGAGGAGAGCAGCTTCCAGTGAAACCAATGAACCCTACATGAGAGAACCGGTCAGCCAGACCTGCAAGTGCAAAGGATTGGTGAGTCTCGACCGTACATGTGTGTGTGATAGGTGTCTCCAGGGTCCCCACCAACCTCTTAGTTTAGCTGGATAAAGTACTGTAGTGGGTGTGTGTAACTCAATGTACTGTGTAGGACCGTTTTTAATCATTATTTTCTTCGTGTTGACGGTATAATAAAACCAACATTCCAATTCAATTCAAACACCAAGTTTGTGTTCTCTATGCTATTCGACTGCGTGATCCATCACTGGGTGCGTAAGCGTAAATCCCGTTTTCCTGAATCCCTGATGTATAAGTGTTCCTTGGCTAGACCGGGGACCAGATATCTGCACCGATCAATAGGGTGAGAACAACCCCAAAACACCCTACACACACCTGCACGTTCCCCTCCAAGTCACACACCACCCCGACTTGGAAATATATCGCCGTTCCTTCATCGTCGCTGGGTCAAAATCCTGGAACTCCCTTCCTAACAGCACTGTGGGAGAACCTTCACCACACGGACTGCAACGGTTCAAGAAGGCGGCTCACCACCACCTTCTCAAGGGCAATTAGGGATGGGCAATAAATGCTGGCCTTGCCAGCGACGCCCACATCCCATGAACGAATAAAAATTATACTCCATCTGCCACCTTCTTGCCCACTCACTTGCAGACTCTGTGTCCTCCTCACAGCTTACTTTCCCACCTAGCTTTGTATCATCAGCAAACTTGGATATATTACACTCGGTCCCTTCATCTAAGTCATTAATATAGACTGTAAATAGCTTGCAGCATCCCACTAGTTATAATCTGCCAACCTGAGAATGACCCGTTTATCCCCACTCTCTGTTTTCTGTCCATTAACCAATCCAATATCCATGCTAACATATTACCCCCAACCCCATGAGCCCTTACTTTGTATAACAAACTTTTATGTGGCACCTTATTGAATGCCTTTTGAAAATCCAAATATACTTCATCCACTGGTTCCCCTTTATCTACCCTGCTAGTTACTCCCTCAAAAAACTCTAATAAATTTGTCAAACACGATTTCCCTTCCATGTTGACTCTGCCTAATCATATGATGATTTTTTTTTTTTTAAGTGTCCTGTTACCACTTCCTGAATAACGGATTCCAGCATTTTCCGACAACCGATGTCAGGCTAACTGGCCTGTAGTTCCTTGTTTTCTCTCTCCCTCCCTTCTTGAACAGCGGGGTAACATTTGGTACCTTCCAGTCCACTGGGACCGTTCCAGAATCTAGAGAATTTTAGAACATTATAACCAATGCATCCGCTATCTCTGCAGCCACCTCTTCCGAACCGTAGGCCATCAGGTCCGTGGGATTTATTGGCTTTTAGTCCCATTAGTTCTCAAGTACTTTTTCTCTAGTGATATTAATTACTATAAGTTCCTCACTCTCATTAGCCCCTTGGTTCACCACTATTTTTGGTAAGCTATTTGTGTCTTCTACTGTGAAGACAGATACAAAATATTCGTTTAACGCATCTGCCATGACTACAGTCACTGGCTTATGTGTACTGAATAAATCAAGTCCATTTTTATTAAATGAGATTCTGGGACGTTAATCAGTGTTTTGAGGATCACATTCCTTACAGTGTTTGTGAAAACCAGTGACCTTGCCTAAAATATACAAAAGAGCTACTATTCCGTACAATCATAGCCACTGGTTTAAAATGACTGAACAAGACAAATTCCGTTTCATTACATAAGTGACCAGAGAATTTTTTAAACCAGTGATTTGGGGATCACAACCCACAATTCTGTTTGATTTTCCATGAAAATCAAAAACCTTGGTCGAGACTTAATCAATGTAACTGTAATTTGTTTTTCTTCTCTTTCACTCCTCTGGATAATTCTCAGGCTACAAATTCAAAAGGGTTCATTGCTCACACAGGATGTTACACACACTACAAAAATGCCTCTACAACATGACAGCAGCACCCAAACTCGTCCTTGTGCAAAAGGAGCCCCCCACCTAAATAAATGAACAGATGGAGAGCTTGCCCACTGCAGAGTCAGCAAACACATTAAAGAGAAACATTTACCCCTACCTCCTTCATCATTTCTACACATCTTTGCACATTCTGGCTTAGCTGGAACCCTGATCTCCAGATTCCTGTGGTTAGGAACAAGATCCCTGATATACCCAAGGCAGCTCCAACTGCCCAGGCAGCTCAAGAAAGGCCTGCACCGAAAATATCCTTAGGCAGATCAGCTCTCCTCGCACTGTGGTGCAGCTGTCACCTTGCAGAGGCCCTAACAGTGCACAGGCTTGGCACAAAAGGGCACTGAAACTGGCCAGCTGCTCCACGAGGAGTTCAAGGAATCTGTATACTGTGCCTAACCTGTCTTCAGCTGGCTCTCAATGAAGATGATGCATTGAATAAAACCCTTAAAATTCAGTCACAAAGGCCTCAAATAGGCTCTATGACATTTACTTGGCATGTAAAGACTATTCCTCCCACCCCAACCCCTTCAATCAAAATATCAAATCAGGCATGGACTAGATATGGTGTTCATAAATACAGAGAATAGACACCCATCAGGGACCTCTAGATATGGTATTCACCTAACTGACTCAGGTTCGCCTACTGGATAGAATACTCTGTTTCCAATGTGTTTTCTATTCATGCATATAAACAGAAATAAATCTATTAAGGGGTGATCTGATCGAAGTTTATAAGATATTAAGGGGAACAGATAGGGTGGATAGAGAGAAACTATTTCCCCTGGTTGGGGATTTTAGGAGTAGGGGGCACAGTCTAAAAATTAGAGCCAGACCTTTCAGGAGCGAGATTAGAAAACATTTCTACACACACAGGGAACTCTCTTCCGCAAACAGCAATTGATACTAGCTCAATTGCTAAATTTAAATCTGAGATAGACAGCTTTTTGGCAACCAAAGGTATTAAGGGATATGGGCCAAAGGCAGGTATATAGAGTTAGATCACAGATCAACCATGATCTTATCAAATGGCGGAGCAGGCACGAGGGGCTGAATGGCCTACTCCTGTTCCTATGTTCCTAAATAGCAGTAAGGAGTGAGGTGGACCTATTGCACATTACGATAATACAGCACATGTGGACAGCTCAGAAGGTATAATGTCTTTTCAAAGTACCAAAGCGAAAATTAAACATTAGTTTTATTAACATTTTCAAAGCTATGACTGCAGGAACAAAATAAAATTTGTTATTTTAAGTTTGCTGATTGGCAATTGCCAAGGTAAATTTTTAGAATGCAGAATTATCTGAAATGTGAGAGTGAAGGGAACACAGTTGTTGAGGCTGAAACATTGCCCACAAATGGTTCTATAAAACAAACCACGTCACACGAACTACAATCTGAATACAGCTCTAGAATAAATAGCATTCACCACAGGGAACTGGATTTATATTCTACTATTCTGTCCATTTACCTGCGTGAGGCTTCTTGGATTGCCATTTGGGTATTTGATCGTGCTTGTTCCCAAAATGTTGGTCGTTTATATTTTTTCAGATCATCCTGGAAATAATAGACCAAGATCTGACCATCTTCACTGACAGCCTCTGAGAAACGATAATAAAAAGTATGAATGTGAGGCATGTACATTCAACTCCAACAAAGATAAGGACTTCCTCTTCCTTTTTATTTTACTTTACCATCACAAAACATAGAAAAGGGCCTTCATTGGATGGGGCAAGGGAACCAGAAAGGAAATGACTATTCCAAGTCATTAGTACTCTGAAATCATGAGTCATGGTGCTGCTCAAAAATGTCACATCTCCCTGTGAGAATAACAGGAAAAGAACTGTGGACAGATGGGGCTTTTATACAATTTGAGGCTGGAACAGAAATATTCTGAAACTGGCAATAGCCTAATTACTTCGTAGAATCACAGACAGGAGGCGGCCATTCGGCCCATCGGGCCTGTGCCAGTTCTTTTGAAAGAGCTATCCAATTTTTCTTTTCAAGTATTTATCCAATTCCTTTTTGAAAGTTACTATTGAATCTGCTTCCACCGACCTTTCAGGCAGTGCATTCCAGATCAGAACAACTCGCTGCATAAAACATTTTTTCCTCTCATGTTGCCTCTGGTTCTTTGGTTAATTACCTTAAATCTGCGTCCTCTGGTTACCAATCCTTCTGCCAGTGGAAACAGTTTCTGGAGCAATGCTTGGGCCTCAGCTATTTACAATCTATATTAATGACTTAGTCGAAGGGACCGCGTGTAACGTATCCAAGTTTGCTGACGATACAAAGCTAGGTGGGAAAGTAAGCTGTGAGGAGGACACAAAGAGTCTGCAAAGGGATATAGACAGGTTAAATGAGTGGGCAAGAAGATGGCAAATGGAGTATAATGTGGGGAAATGTGAGGTTATTCACTTGGGTAGGAAGAATAGAAAAACAGAATATTTTTAAATGGTAAGAAACTATTAAATGTTGGTGTCCAGAGACACTTGGGTGTCCTCATACAAGAAACACAAAAAGTTAGTATGCAGGTACAGTAGGTAATTAGGAAAGCTAATGGAACGTTGGCCTTTATTGTAAGGGGGTTAGAGTAAGGAAGTCTTACTACAACTGTACAAGGCTTTAGTAAGACCTCACCTGGAGTACTGTGTACAGTTTTGGTCTCCTTATCTAAGGAAGGATATACTTAGAGGCGATCCAACAAAGGTTCAATAGATTAATTCCTGGGATGAGAGGGTTGTCCTATGAAGAGAGGTTAAGTACAATGGGCATATACTCTCTGGAGTTTAGAAGAATGAGAGGTGATCTCGTTGAAAACATAATATTCTGAGGGGGCTTGACAGGGTAGATGCTGAGAGGTTGTTTCCCCTGGTTGGAGAGTCTAGAACTAGAGGGCATAGTCTCAGGATAAGGGGTCGGCCATTCAAGACTGAGATGAGAGGAATTTCTTCACTCAGAAGGTTGTGAATCTTTGGAATTCTCTACCCCAGAGGGCTGTGGATGCTGAGTTGTTGAGTATATTCAAGGCTGAGATAGATTTTTGGACTCTAGGGGAATCAAGGGATATGGGGATTGGGCGGGAAAGTGGAGTTGAGATTGAATGGCGGAGCAGGCTTGAGGGGCTGTATGGCTGACTCCTGCTCCTATTTCTTATGTTCCTATGTTTCTCTTCATTTACTCTATCGAAACCATTCATGATTTTGAATCTATCAAATCCTGTCTTAACCTTCTCTGCTCTCAGGAGAGCAATCCCAACTTCTCCAGTCTATCCACGTAACTGAAGTCCCTCATCCCTGGAACCATTCTAGTAAATCTCCTCTGCACCTAAGGCCTTCATATCCTTCCTAAAGTGTGGTGCCCAGAATTGGACACAATACTCCCAGCTGGGGCCTAACCAGTGTTTATAAAGGTTCAGCATAACCTTCTTACCTTTGTACACTATGCCTCTATTAATAAAGCTCAGGATCCTGTATGCCTTTTTAACAGCCTTCTCAACTTGTCCTGCCACCTTGCCCCAATAAAGCAACTCACTCCCAAGCCTCTGCCAATCAAGGCCTCTAACTGTCCATCAAGAAAGCAGTTTAAGTCTCCTTGGTGGGCAAGTTTCTACCTACCATCCGACCATAGAATTTTACAGCACAAAAGGAGGCCATTGGTGTAGGCTCTCTGAACGAGCTGTCGGCTTAGTCCCATTCCCTCTTGTCCTTTCTCCATAACCTTCTAAATTTTTCTTCAAATATTTAATCTTTTAAAAGTGATTATGGGTTCTTCTTCCACCACTGTTTCTGGTAGGGCATTTAATATCCTGGCAATCCTCTACACAAAAAATGTTTACTAACTTCTCTCTTCACTCTCCTGGGGACGATAAATGTAAGCCCCCTAGTTACCAACTCACCAACCACTGCAAATAGTTTTCCCTATTTACCTCATCAATTTTGAACAAATCTATCAGATCTTCTTTTAACCTTCTCCATTCTAATAAGCCGCCCAGTTTCTCCAATATCTCTTTAGAAGCTTCTCATCCCTGGTATTGTCTTAGTGAATTGTTTCTGCACCCTCTCTGTGGCCATGACACCCATCCTGACGTAGGGTACCTCGAAACTGGTCACAATGTTCTAACTACAGCCTAGCCAATCAATTGTATAGGTTTAATGTTACCTCTTTGCTTTTGTACTCAATGCTGCTATTAAAATCCAGGCTCCCATATGCTTTTAAAACTTAAAAAAAAAATCAACCTCCCACTTTTAGAGATTATGTATGTCACTCCCCACGTCTCTCTGCTCTTCCTTTCCTTTTAACATTTTACATTTACTCCTTATTCTTCCTCCCAAAATGTATCCTCTTGCATTTCTATACATTAAATTTCATCTGACATCTATCTGCCTAAACTTCCTCATAAAGTTACTTAGTGCACTCTTCATTTAACCACAATCCAATTTTTGTGTCATCTGAAAATGTTAATACTGTGGTCCCATATCCAAGTCCAGCTCGTCTATATAAGAGCAGCAATGGTCCCAACACTGACCCCAGGGAGCACCACTCTTAACACCTCTCCAATCCAAAACAAAGTCCATTAACCACAACTCTGTTTTCTGTCCTTTAATCAGTTTCCTATCCATGCTGTCACATTCCCTTTATTACTGTACCTCCATTTTATCAGCAAGCCTGTGCGGTAACTTAACAAACGCTTCTTGAAAATCCATATACACAACATGTACAGCATTTCCTTTATCAATACGCATAGTTATTTCATCAAAGAACTTATTTTATTCCTATTTCTTTCTCTAAATCACATTCGGTTCTCTATATCCAATTATCTTCTTTCTGTCCCTCACAATGAACTAAGAGGGTAAAACAATGAGTTATAGTTCTCCTCAAAAGGACATGCTTTCAGCTGAATGTCACCAAAATTCAGTCTTCAGAACCATAAAATGAGAGAGATAAATGAGGCTTGATAAACTACCGCCTTGTATATTCAGCTCTCATTCCCATCTGTGTCTATGTCCCCGACCCCCCATCCAATCAAACTCAATTCTCACAAGAATCAGCCCATTGTAGAGCCCAGTTAAAAAGTAAAATATAAACATGTCTAACCTGTAACACAGGGCAGGCTGGGGGACCTCCATTCTCTCAACCGATGGTCGATGCAAAAGGCAACAATTTCATCCCAGGGTATTTCTAAAACCGAAGGCCCCTCATCTACCGAGACTTCCAACATAAAGGAACAGCTCTCTCTCCACCTGCCGCAGACTCTGTTTAGGAGCTGTTCAACCTTCGAAAGCAGTAGTGGGCAAGTTTGCTGTGACACTGGGACCCTAGACACGTATTGGAAGATCGTATCACAGACCTTAGCCCATGAAGCTGTGAGGAACAGAAAATGATTATTGCAATAATTCAAATTACGAACTCACCAACACGGAGTAAAATCTTCTCATAGCAACATTATGTTCTTACCATGCAAGGGAGGAAGATCCATCACTGGCAACTGAAAAGACAGCACAGCTTTCTTCAGCCAGGCCAGATGGTTATTAGAATTCCACTCTTTGTGTGCCAGTATCTCATCAGCTGTGGGTCCAGAAAACTCAGCCACTGGCCAGGAAAGATTGTACAGCTGCTCGGAGGAGACCACCTCTGAAAGGAAACGCAGCACATCATTGTAAAGCTCAATGATAGGGCTGGGGTCCTGGGAAGGCAATGCAGCCAATCGCCGTTCTGATTTATCACTGTAAAACTGGTCGCTGAACTCCCGGCACAGCCCGTCCTCTATGTACTGCATCAAAGTCTGACAGTAGATCTCCGGGGGTGATGGGCAATGTGAGGCCAGCCATCTTACTGCTTCAGATACCTAAAAAAAAACATTACATCCATTAGAGCCGAGGCATGTGAACTCTCACTGTAAACAGCTTCAGACATAAATAACGCACTGCAAGGTACTGCCAACACAGCACACAGCATCATTTTCCACATGGTCTGTTTGCTGTGAACGGGATGGGGGGGGGGGGGAAAGAGTTGATGATAAAATGAAAAAAAGGTGCCTCTACACAAATTCCACACCGCAATATTTGAGTAACCTTTTGCTCCAGTTTTTATATTTTGACCTGGGTTAAAACTGTACAGAAAAACAAACTCTTATCCAGATAAGAAAACCCTATAGACAATGGCCCTTAAAGACATGACACAGGAGCAGTTCAAGCACAAACTGTTGCCTCAGCCCCAGCTGTACACAGTCTCATTCTGGAATTACACCGCAGCTCTTTTGAATGAGGCTAATTTGATGCAATGAGGCAAGAAACATAAATAGAACGAGTGCTCCAGATCACGAAGGTGCTATATTCAAGGAATGTTGAGCAATCTATCATCTTTATTCAAACTGAAATGTTATTATGTTCTTTTTTTAAATTTGTGGGCAATGCTGTATTTATTGTCCTTTCCTGGTTGCCCCGAGAAGGTGGTGGTGGGCATCCTTCTTGGGCAATTGACTCGTCCATTTCTAAAGGCACTAAGAGTTAACCACGTACCACTGTAGGACTGGAGTCATATGTAGGCCAGATCCCTTGGGGTGGTAGACCACAAATGCCCACATTTATTGAACTCACAACCTCGGAGTTGCTAGTCCAGTACCTCAACATTACTCTACTGTGCTGTACTGTAGCACTATCCTGTCCAGATCCTCGCACCACACTAAAGGCAGATGTTCATCATGTAGCTGATGAGGAAACAGATTTAGGACAATAGCTGCTGGAAAGCATTAGCTGGAGGCCAGGTAAGTGAATTTTAGATCTTGTATTGTGTAATGAGACAGGGTTAATTAGTAATCTCACAGTAAAGGATCCTCTGGGGAAGAGTGATCATAATATGATGAATTTCACATTGAGTTTGAGAACGACATACTTAAAGTTCGAAACTAGAGTCTTCATAATAAATAAAGCCAATTACACAGGTATGAGGGGCGAGTTGGCTAAGGTAGATTGGGAAATTAGATTAAAAGGCATGACGGTAGATAAGCAATGGCAAACATTTAAAGAAATATTTCAATATTCTCAATGAATATACATTCCATTGAGGAATAAAAACTCCACGGGAAAAGTGATTCATCTGTGGCTAACTAAAGAAGTTAAGGATAGAATTAGGTTGAAAGAAGAGGCTTATAATATTGCCAAGAAGAGTAATAAGCCTGAGGATTGGGAGAGTTTTAGAAATCAAGCACAGAATAACCAAAAAATTGATTAAAAAACATAGAATATGAAAATAAAGTAGCAAGAAATATAAAAACAGATTGTAAGAGCTTCTTTTGTATGTAAAAAGAGTAGCAAAAGTAAACGTTGGTAACTTAGAGGCTGAGACAGGAGAAATTATAATAGGGAATCAGGAAATGGCAGAGACGTTAAACAAATATTTTAAATCTGTCTTCACAGTAAAAGACACAAAAGGCATAACAGAAGCAGAGCGGAAACAAGGGGCTAATGAGAGTGAGGAACTTAAGTAATTATTATCACTAGAGAAAAAGTACTGGAGAAACTAAAGGGACTAAAAGCCGACAAATCCCCTGGAGCTTATGGCCCACATCCTAGGGTTCCAAAAGAGGTGGCTGCAGAGATAGAGGATGCATTGGTTATGATCTTCCAAAATTCCCTAGATTCTGTAACAGTCCCAGTGGAATGTTACCCCGCCATTCAAGAAAGGAGGAACAGGGAAAACGGGGAACGACAGGCCAGTTAGCCTGGCATCAGTTGTTGGGAAAATGCTAGAATCCATTATTAAGGAAGTGGTAACAGGACACTTAGAAAATCATAATATGATTAGGCATGCTCTTCCCTAATTTAGCCTTCCCTAAATGGCCATTAGGGAAAGAAATCTGCCGTCCTTACCTGGTCTGGCCTATATGTGACTCCAGACCCACAGCAATGTGGTTGATTCTTAATTGCCCTCTGAAATGGCCTAGCAAGCCACTCAGTTGTAAAATCTCACTAAAAAAAGTCACAAGAATAAAACCAGACGGACCACCCGGCATCGGACCACCCGGCATCGGACCACCAGGAACCGGACACGACAAAGGCAAACCAAGCCCAGTCGACCCTGCAAAGTCCTCCTCATTAACATCTGGGGACTTGTGTCAAAATTGGGAGAGCTGTCCCACAGACTAGTCAAGCAACAGCCTGACATAGCCATACTCACAGAATCATACCTTTCAGACAATGGCCCAGACTCTTCCATTACCATCCCTGGGTATGCCCTGTCACACCAGCAGGACAGACCCACCAGAGGTGACGGGACAGTGATATACAGTCAGGAGGGAGTAGCCCTGGGAGTCCTCAACATTGACTCTGGACCCCATGAAATCTCATGGCATCAGGTCAAACATGGGCAAGGAAACCTCCTGCTGATTACCACCTACCGCCCTCCCTCAGCTGATGAATCAGTCCTCCTCCATGTTGAGCACCACTTGGAGGAAGCACTGAAGGTAGCAAGGGCAGAGAATGTACTCTGGGTGGGGTCTTCAATGTCCATCACCAAGTGTGGCTCCATGGCACCACTACTGACCGAACTGGCCACGTCCTGAAGGACACAGCTGCCAGACTGGGACTGCGGCAAGTGGTGAGCGAACCAACACGAAGGAAAAACCTATTTGACCTCGTCCTCACCAATCTACCTGTCGCAAATGCATCTGTCCATGACAGTATTGGTAGGAGTGACCACCGCACAGTCCTCGTGGAGATGAAGTCCCATCTTCAGACTGAGGACACCATCCAACGTGTTGTGTGGCACTACCACCGTGCTAAATGGGATACATTCAGAACAGATCTAGCAGCTCAAAACTGGGCATCCATGAGGCACTGTGGGCCATCAGCAGCAGTAGAATTGTATTCCAGCACAATCTGTAACCTCATGGCCCGGCATATTCCTCACTCTACCATTACCAACAGGCCAGGGGATCAACCCTGGTTCAATGAGGAGTGTAGAAGAGCATGCCAGGAGCAGCACCAGGCGTACCGAAAAATTAGGTGCCAACCTGATGAAGCTACAACTCAGGACTACATGCATGCTAAACAGCGGAAGCAACATGCTATAGACAGAGCTAAGCAATTCCACAACCAACGGATCAGATCAAACCTCTGCAGCCCTGCCACATCCAGTCGTGAATGGTGGTGGATAATTAAACAACTAATGAGAGGAGGAGGCTCTGTAAACATCCCCATCCTCAATGATGGCAGAGTCCGGCACGTGAGTACAAAAGACAAGGCTGAAGCGTTTGCAACCATCTTCAGCCAAAAGTACCGAGTGGATGATCCATCTCGGCCCCCTCCCGATATCTCCGCCATCACTGAATCCAGTCTTCAGCCAATTCCATTCACTCCACGTGATATCAAGAAACGGCTGAGTGCACTGGATACAGCAAAGGCTATGGGCCCTGACAACATCCCGGCTGCAGTGCTGAAGACTTGTGCTCCAGAACTAGACGCGCCTCTAGCCAAACTGTTCCAGGACAGCTACAACACTGGCATCTACCCGACAATGTGGAAAATTGCCCAGGTATGTCCTGTCCACAAAAAGCAGACCAAATCCAATCTAATCCGGTCAATTACTACCCCATCAGACGACTCCCAATCATCAGCAAAGTGATGGAAGATGTCGTCGACAGTGCTATCAAGCGGCACTTACTCACCGATGCTCAGTTTGGTTCAGCCAGGACCACTCGGCTCCAGACCTCATTACAGCCTTGGTCCAAACATGGACAAAAGAGCTGAATTCCAGAGATGAGGTGAGAGTGACAGCCCTTGACACCAAGGCAGCATTTGACCGAGTGTGGCACCAAGGAGCCCTAGTAAAATTGAAGTCAATGGGAATCAGGGGGAAAACTCTCCAGTGGCTGGAGTCATACCTAGCACAAAGGAAGATGGTAGTGGTTGTTGGTGGCCAATCATCTCAGCCCCAGGACATTGCTGCAAGAGTTCCTCAGGGCAGTATCCTAGGCCCAACCATCTTCAGCTGCTTCATCAATGACCCTCCCTCCATCATAAGGTCAGAAATGGAGATGTTTGCTGATGATTGCACAGTGTTCAGTTCCATTCGCAAGCCCTCAGATAATGAAGCAGTCTGAGCCCGGATGCAGCAAGATCTGGACAACATCCAGGCTTGGGCTGATAAGTGGCAAGTAACATTTGCACCAGACAAGTGCCAGGCAATGACCATCTCCAACGAGAGAGTCTAACCACCTCCCCTCGACATTCAACGGCATTACCATCGCCGAATCCCCCACCATCAACATCCCAGGGGTCACCATTGACCAGAAACTTAACTGGACCAGCCACATAAATACTGTGGTTACAAGAGCAGGTCAGAGGCTGGGTATTCTGCGGCGAGTGACTCACCTCCTGACTCCCCAAAGCCTTTCCACCTTCTATGAGGCACAAGTTTGGAAAAAGTTTTTTGAATTTTTTTGAAGAGGTGACTAAAGTCATGGACAGGGTAATGTCAATGGATGTTATTTATATGGACTTCCAGAAGGCATTTGATAAGGTGCCACATAAGAGACTGTTAGCTAAGATAGAAGCCCATGGAATCGAGGGAAAAGTACGGACTTGGTTAGGAAGTTGGCTGAGCGAAAGGCGACAGAGAGTAGGTACTCACATTGGCAGGATGTGACTAGTGGAGTCCCGCAGGGATCTGTCTTGGGGCCTCAATTATTCACAATATTTATTAACGATTTAGATGAAGGCACAGAAAGTCTCATATCTAAGTTTGCCAATGACACAAAGATTGGTGGCATTGGAAGCAGTGGAGATGAAAACATAAAATTACAAAGGGATATTGATAGATTAGGTGAATGGGAAAAACTGTGGCAAATGGAATTCAATGTAGACAAATGTGAGGTCATCCACTTTGGATCAAAAAAGGATAGAACAGGGTACTTTCTAAATGGTAAAAAGTTAAAAACAGTGGATGTCCAAAGGGACTTAGGGGTACAGGTACATAGATCAGTGAAGTGTCATGAACAGGTGCAGAAAATAATCAATAAGGCAAATGGAATGCTGGCCTTTATATCTAGAGGACTGGAGTACAAGGGGGCAGAAGTTATGCTGCAGCTATACAAAACCCTGGTTAGACTGCACCTGGAATACTGTGAGCAGTTCTGGGCACCGCACCTTCGGAAGGACATATTGGCCTTGGAGGGAGTGCAGCGTAGGTTTACTAGAATGAACATAAGAACATAAGAAATTGGAGCAGGAGTAGGCCAATCGGCCCCTCGAGCCTGCTCCGCCATTCAATAAGATCATGGCTGATCTGATCCCAACCACAAATCTAAAGAACACAAGAAGTCGGAGCAGGACCCGGCCACATAGCCCCTGGGCCCTCTCCGCCACCCACAGGGCATTGACCGATCCGAACTCAGCTTCATGTCCAATTTCCTGCCCGATCCCCATAACCCCTAATTCCCTTTACTTCTAGGAAACTGTCTATTTCTGTTTTAAATTTATCTAATGATGTAGCTTCCACAGCTTCCTGGGGCAGCAAATTCCACAGACCTACCACCCTCTGAGTGAAGAAGTTTCTCCTCATCTCAGTTTTGAAAGAGCAGCCCCTTATTCTAAGATTATGCCCCCTAGTTCTAGTTTCACCCATCTTTGGGAACATCCTTACTGCATCCACCCGATCAAGACCCTTCACAATCTTATATGTTTCAATAAGATCGCCTCTCATTCTTCTGAACTCCAATGAGTAGAGTCCCAATCTACTCAACCTCTCCTCATATGTCCGCCCCCTCATCCCCGGGATTAACCGAGTGAACCTTCTTTGTACTGCCTCGAGAGCAAGTATGTCTTTTCTTAAGTATGGAGACCAAAACTGTATGCAGTATTCCAGGTGCGGTCTCACCAATACCTTATATAACTGCAGCAATACCTCCTTGTTTTTATATTCTATCCCTCTAGCAATAAAAGCCAACATTCCGTTGGCTTTCTTGATCACCTGCTGCACCTGCATACCAACTTTTTGATTTTCTTGCACTAGGACCCCCAGATCCCTTTGTACTGCAGTACTTTCCAGTCTCTCGCCATTAAGATAATAACTTGCTCTCTGATTTTTCCTGCCAAAGTGCATAACCTCACATTTTCCAATATTATATTGCATCTGCCAAATCTCCGCCCACTCACCCAGCCTGTCTATATCCCCTTGCAGGTTTTTTATGTCCTCCTCACTCTCTACTTTCCCTCCCATCTTTGTATCATCTGCAAATTTTGATATGTTGCACTCGGTCCCCAATGATACCAGGACTTCAAGGGTTAAGTTACGAGGAGAGATTACACAAATTGGGGTTGTATGCTCTAGAGTTTAGAAGGTTAAGGGGTGATCTGATCAAAGTTTATGATATTAAGGGGAACAGATAGGGTGGATAGAGAGAAACTATTTCCGCTGGTTGGAGATTCTAGGAGTAGGGGACACAGTCTAAAAATTAGAGCCAGACCTTTCAGGAGTGAGATTATAAAACATTTCTACACACAAAGGGTGGTAGAAGTTTGGAACTCTCTTCCGCAAACGGCAATTGATACTAGCTCAATTGCTAAATTTAAATCGGAGATAGATAGCTTTTTGGCAACCAAAGGTATTAAGGGATATGGGCCAAAGGCAGGTATATGGAGTTAGATCACAGATCAGCCATGATCTTACCAAATGGTGGAGCAGGCTCGAGGGGCTGAATGGCCTACTCTTGTTCCTATATTCCTAAGTCAGGAGTGTGCCTTGCCTGATTGAGTGCAGCTCCAACAACACTCAAGAAGCTCGACACCATCCAGGACAAAGCAGCCCGCTTGATTGGCACCCCATCCACCACCGGCTCTCAGTGGCTGCAGTGTGTACCACCTACAGGATGCACTGCAGCAACTCGCCAAGGTTTCTTCGACAGCACCTCCCAAGCCCGTGACCTCTTCCACCTACGACAAGGGCAGCAGGCACATGGGAACACCACCACCTTCACATTCCCCTCCAAGTCACATACCATCCTGACTTGGAAATATATCGCCGTTCCTTCATTGTCGCTGGGTCAAAATCCTGGAACTCCCTTCCTAACAGCACTGTGGGAGAACCTTCACCACACGGACTGCAGCGGTTCAAGACGGCGGCTCCCCATCACCTTAAGGGCAATTAGGGATGGGCAATAAATGCGGGCCTTGCCAGCGACGCCCAGATCCCATGAACGAATAAAAAAAGTCAGCATGGTTTTTTGACATGGAAATAGTGTTTAACAAATTTATTAAAGTTTTTTGAGGATGTAACTAGCAAGGTGGATAAAGGGGAACTTGTGGATGTAGTATACTTGGATTTTCAAAAGGCATTCGATAAGGTGCCACACAAGAGGTTGCTGCACTAGATAAAGGCTTATGGGGTTGGGGATAATATTTTAGCATGGATAGAGGATTGGTTAAAGGATAGAAAACAGAGAGTAGGGATAAACAGGTCATTCTCAGATGGGCAGGCTGTAACTAGGGGGTGCCGCAAGGATCGGTGCTTGGGCCTCAGCTATTTACAATCTACATTAATGACTTAGATGAAGGGACCGAGTGTAATGTATCCAAGTTTGCTGACGATACAAGTCTAGGTGGGTAAGTAAGCTGTGAGGAGGACACAAAGAGTCTGCAAAGGGATATAGACAGATTAGGTGAGTGGGCAAGATGGTGGCAGGTGGAGTAAAATGTGGGGAAATGTGAGGTTATTCACTTTGGTCGGAAGAATTGAAAAACAGAAGCGGGCTGCTTTGTCCTGGATGGTGTCGAGCTTCTTGAGTGTTGTTGGAGCTGCACTCATCCAGGCAAGTGGAGAGTATTCCATCACACTCCTGACTTGTGCCTTGTAGATGGAGGAAAGGCTTTGGGGAGTCAGGTGAGTCACTCGCCGCAGAATACCCAGCCTCTGACCTGCTCTTGTAGCCACAGTATTTATATGGCTGGTCCAGTTAAGTTTCTGGTCAATAGTGACCCCCAGGATGTTGATGGTGGGAGATTCGGCGATGGTAATGCCATTGAATGTTATGGGGAGGTGGTTAAACTCTCTCTTGTTGGAGATGGTCATTGCCTGGCACTTGTGCGCTGCGAATGTTACTTGCCACTCATTAGCCAAAGGCTGAATGTTGTCCAGGTCTTGCTGCATGCGGGCCCGGACTGCTTCATTATCTGAGGGGTTGTGAATGGAACTGAACAATGTGCAATCATCAGCGAACATCCCCATTTCTGACCTTATGACGGAGGGAAGGTTATTGATGAAGCAGCTGAAGATGGTTGGGCCTAAGACACTGACCTGAGGAACTCCTATAGCAATGTCCTGGGGCTGAGATGATTGGCCTCCAACAACCACTACCATCTTCCTTTGTGCTCGGTATGACTCCAGCCACTGGAGAGTTTTCCCCAATTCCCATTGACTTCAGTTTTACTGAGGCTCCTTGATGCCACACTCGGTCAAATGCTGCCTTGATGTCAAGGGCAGTCACTCTCACCTCACCTCTGGAATTCAGCTCTTTTGTCCATGTTTGGACCAAGGCTGTAATGAGGTCTGGAGCTGAGTGGTCTTGGCAGAACCAAACTGAGCATCAGTGAGCAGGTTATTGGTGAGTAAACACCTTCCATCACTTTGCTGATGATTGAGAGTAGACTGATGGGGCAGTAACTGGCTGGATTGGATTTGTCCTGCTTTTTGTGGACAGGACATACCTGGGCAATTTACCTGCCTTACAGGCAGTGCAATGCAGGTTCACTAGATTGATTCCTGGGATGAGAGGGTTTCCCTATGAAGAGCGGTTGAGTAGAATGGGCCTATATTCTCTGGAGTTGAGAAGAATGATCTCATTGAAACATATAAGATTCTGAGGGGGTTTGACAGGGTAGATGCTGAGAGGTTATTTCCCCTGGCTGGAGTGTCTAGAAGTCGGGGCATAGTCTCAGGATAAGGGGTCAGCTGAGATGAGGAGGAATTTCTTCACTCAGAGGGTTGTGAATCTTTGGAATTTTCTACCCCAGAGGGCTGTGGATGCTGAGTCGTTGAGTATATTTAGGACTGAGATAGATAGATTTTTGGACACAAAGGGAATCAAGGGATATGGGGATCGGTCAGGAAAGTGGAGTTGAGGTTGAAGATCAGCCATGATCTGATTGAATGGTGGAGCAGGCTCGAGGGGCCGTGTGGCCTATTCCTGCTCCTATTTCTTATGTTCTTGTGAATACGTGCTTATATCAAGGGCTCAGTGTTGACCACGATTGGTTTGCAGAGATACAAGCGGCTAGTCCTGAAGCTGTGCAATGCCAACTGGTGTTGCAAAGGAAGTGGGGAATGTACAAGAGGCCAGAGTTGGAGGAACACAGAGATCTCGGAGGGTTTAGGGCTTGAAGAGGTTACAGAGTTAGGGAGGGGTGAGACAATGGAGGGATTTGAACACGGGGATGAGAATTTTAAAATGCTTAAGACCTGGACTGGTCTTTCTGACCCAGAAGCCAGTGAGCCAAGCTGACACTTGAATGGAAAGCAAATAGTTGAGACGCTGTTGCATTGCATCTCAATAACGCCAAGTGAACCGAGATCGTCTGTAACACATTTAGTAATGAAATGTTACCCTCTTTGTTCCCTGAAGATCGCTGTTTTTTCTTGGGATCAGGACGATGATGTACGCAGACACGAGGTGAGCAGCCACTAGTGCTTCAAGCTTTAGACCTTCATGTAAAATAAAAGTTTCTATAAATATCATATACATGGATCAAGTAAAAGTTCCATTCCAGCATCTGCAGCCAGTGCCATCGAATAGTAAAGCCAGTTACAGTTTCTTTAACACAAGACACAAAGACTTGTGAAATCCCAAACAATGTATTTTGGTCATTGCTGGCACCTTGAGTTTTTGGTGGGAATTGCCCAGCACCAGATGAGGCACAAGGTGAAGGACCTTCAAACATCCCCTTTATCTCTAACCTGCTATTTTTCTTCAAGGATCTTAAAGACCTTTGTGCTCATTTTTCCCACTGCTGCATGTTCTAGTTTCTGACCGCCTTCTGTGACTGCAGTCACAGCTCAATGTCTCACTGGCCCCCGTCATCTTCCTCAACCTCCACTACCTTCAACACTGCTCGCCACTCCACTCTCCTCCACCTTCCATACTTGCCGCTTGATGTCCACCTGTCCTCTGAAATGCACGGAGACCATCTTTCGCAACGAGGAACATTATGACTTCTTCTCGCTGTGGACAGCCTCCTTTAAAGCTGGACAGTAAGAAGTCCAGTCCCTGAAAGGTAACCATCCTGAATGCTACTGTCACATTCTACAACATGCTGCACATCAAATGCAGAGTAATCATATATTGCGAAGCTTAAAAACCAGGAAGGAGGTCAGTGCTTAAACCCCACTGCTATCTTCACAACAGCAACTACAAAGCTTCTACCCCTCAAAATTCACACCATCATGTCAGCTGGTGCCCACAGATACATTTTCTCTCTGTTCCTTCACATTTATTCAGTGCATTCCTATCCACTATTGCTCAGCTTCTCCAAAGCGGAGATATTTAAATAGCAGCTCTCCCTGCAGACTTCTAAACAGGCTCCCGCTGCTGGTCTATCCTTTCTCTGTGCCTACCCTGACAGGCCGTCTTCGATTTTAAATCAAAAGTGAAAGGCTGATTGAAGTCAGGTGAGAAAATTGTCATTTAAATATCACAGAGCTAGAAGGACAGACAACTGACAGCAATGCCGCTAAGCTGCTGAAGATCTCTGACAAAATTGCTTTGCTGGATATAAATTTCCAGTCTCACTGGCCGAGTATTATCAATAAATTGCCCACTCGGCAAAGTGGAGTTGAGGTTGAAGATCAGCCATGATTTGATTGAGTGGCGGAGCAGGATCGAGGGACCGTATGGCCGACTCCTGCTCCTATTTCTTATGATCTTATGATGAGTTGGGAAGAGAAAGTTCAGAAACTCGCTCCACAGCACACCCCGGTGGCCAGTACACACAACTACATTGTAACCGGTGGCAGCAAAATTGAATGGGAAGAGTTGAATGGTAAATCTTAGCCAAAAATTGTAACAGGACGCAAGGTTTGCGGAAAAAGGTGCATGTCCTCCACTAGATGCTTAACGATAGATATACAAAGGTATAAAGTATATCCGACTCAAAAATTACAAAGAATGGGAGGCGAGACGAGATAAGGTTTCACCAAAAGCCACTTTTACCAATAAGTTTCTAGTTTGAATTTGACAAGAGGGCTGGTATTGCAGCAATTACTGTAAACTAAATACACCGAATGAACACAATGCTTCATTTGTTAAGATGTTAAATTGTGTTTTAAATATACTGGCTAGAGAATTTCTCATGTTTACAATTATTAAATGTATCTGTAATATCTGAAAACTCTTGAGGCAAAAATTCCAATTTAAAAATGAACAACATTCCAAGTTTCCAGCTTTTCCTATCCCACTATGGCTGGCCCCAGGTCTCACCTTCTATCACCTCTTCCTCTTTCAATGGGTTTTCCTCACTGGGAACTAGGATGACCAGTGGGACTGCAGGATTTAAAGGCTTAGCTTGTAAGAGCTGTCTGACTTGTAGCATAGCAGAGAGCCAGTAGACTTCCTCCTCGTCCTTGTCTGTAGCTTCTTCTCGAGCTGGTAGAAAGAGGATCAGGCCAGTTGTTCCCAGCAGCTCCTTCCGCTGTTCCATTGCATCCACATCAGTGTCACTCAGAGGACCTTTAGTCACCTGGTTGAGAAATCCACAGATTAGTAATAGGTGAGTATCAGACACAAATATAACTTCTGAAAGAACCTTTAGGTCACTGAACTGTTTCAAGTCAACTCTAACCTTTACACATGCTGCGCGAGGTCCTTAACTTCACACAGATATGCACACGAGGCCCTTCCCTTTGCACAGATGTGCGTGTTTGAGGCCCTTCCCTTTGCACAGATGTGCGTGTTTGAGGCCCTTCCCTTTGCACAGATGTGCGTGTTTGAGGCCCTTCCCTTTGCACAGATGTGCGTGTTTGAGGCCCTTCCCTTTGCACAGATGTGCGTGTTTGAGGCCCTTCCCTTTACACAGACGTGTGGTTGCGGCCCCTCCCTTTACACAGATGTGTGGTTGCGGCCCTTACCTTTACACAGATGTGCATATACACATCGATTCCTTCACTGCTGCTCACTGCTTTGCACAGGTGTGTCTGAATGACATCATCTGTATCACTGTCCAGACCCTCCGCCCTTTCACGTCCTTGGAATTTTGCTTTCAGCCAATCAATTAAAGTTCTAAAAAGAGTATTTAATGGAAAAATAAATTTTATAAAACAGATAGTTATATTTTCTAATTAATTTAAAAATAAAAATGACAAATTGAGTGATGCAAGCTAAAAATGTTTGCAATTTTCTTGCAACACATTAGTCCAAATAATTTTTTAAATCATGATATGAATAAGTATGCATCATATGCTGTGTTGATTGTTACAATTCTGCAACTGTTTCCCAGGCTCAGCAGCACTTTAAATTCTTATCACCGGTGTGTGATGTGCTGGTGCACTGACATTGCCTGGTTGCCCGAGTGTGGAGGACGTGACCAGCTGGTGTCACTATCAGCACGGTTTAAAATTAGAGTGTGGATTAAAGAGTCAGTGAGTCATAGAGTCATACAGCACGGATAGAGGCCCTTCGGCCCATCGTGTCCGCGCCGGCCATCAAGACCTGTCTACTCTAAACCCATATGCCAGCATTTGGTCCGTAGCCTTGTATGCTATGGCATTTCAAGTGCTCATCCAAATGCTGGTCCTACACTCTATAACGCTGCACTCCACCACTCTCGGCCCCAGGACTTCCATGTGATTCACTTGTTCTTTTGGCACATATTTCACAATTTTCCAGGAGCGATGCTCCTCCAGTGCTTCCGTTGGTAGAAGCAACATTAGCTGCCGTGCAGATGAGAAGATACGGGGTCTGTGAGGAGTTAGCTGATCTCAGGTAGGCCACAGTGGGAACACTTCAACTGGGCTCTGCTCTCCGGGCTGGGGTTAGATAGATAGAAAGCAAGCAAGCAAGCAAGAAAGCAAGAAAGAAAACAAGCAAGAAAGCAAGCAAGAAAGCAAGAAAGAAAGCAAGAAAGAAAGCAAGAAAGCAAGAAAGCAAGAAAGAGAGCCAAGGTTTCCATCCCTGAACCCTATCCATTAACACAAGAGGTGCAGTATGTAACCAATGGCTGCTTGTTTCAGCTCAGGTTTGATTAAAATAATGTCAGAATGATTCAGGAGCAGATTTTCCTGACTCTGCTCCTGGATCACCTGGGCAGGTTGGAGGACATGTCCAATTTTCCGATATCTGCTGCACCATGATCCAGTGCAGCTGGGTACAGAACCAGGAAAATCTCCCCATCTTTTAAACCAGATGACCACATGGACACTTCCACTGGGTGGAGCATTTGACTGATATTGTCCTCCACTTGTTTAAAAAGTTACTTTCGAGACAGTGTTGCACAGCAGAGCATCGCTCTGTCCCCGTCCACTGGTCAGAGACAGGTTTGGTTTCTCCCACTCCACTCAGCTTCCTGCCTCAGCTGCACTGTTGGCAGAAGATGCTGAACAGGAGCCAAGTGCCTTTCTGAGGGGGTGGAAAAACAAGGCAGTCCGTAGCCCCCAGCCCACGTATGGACCTCCTACATGCCAAGTGACAGCAGCAAACAGGGGAGATCGTCCAACCATCGCCCTCCCTCTCTGCTGCAGGTGTGCCCAGCCCGCAGAGAGTGAGCAACCCTCGCCAAACCGACCTTCCCCGCCCTCGCCAAACCGACCTTCCCCGCCCTCGCCACACCGACCTTCCCCGCCCTCGCCAAACCGACCTTCCCCGCCCTCGCCAAACCGACCTTCCCCGCCCTCGCCAAACCGACCTTCCCCGCCCTCGCCAAACCGACCTTCCCCGCCCTCGCCAAACCGACCTTCCCCGCCCTCGCCAAACCGAACTTCCCCGCCCTCGCCAAACCGACCGTACCCCGCCCTCGCCAAACCGACCTTCCCCGCCCTCGCCAAACCGACCTTCCCCGCCCTCGCCAAACCGACCGTCCCCGCCCTCGCCACACCGACCTTCCCCGCCCTCGCCAAACCGACCTTCCCCGCCCTCGCCACACCGACCGTCCCCGCCCTCGCCAAACCGACCTTCCCCGCCCTCGCCACACCGACCTTCCCCGCCCTCGCCAAACCGACCTTCCCCGCCCTCGCCAAACCGACCTTCCCCGCCCTCGCCAAACCGACCTTCCCCGCCCTCGCCAAACCGACCTTCCCCGCCCTCGCCACACCGACCTTCCCCCCCCTCGCCAAACCGACCTTCCCCGCCCTCGCCAAACCGACCTTCCCCGCCCTCGCCAAACCGACCTTCCCCGCCCTCGCCAAACCGACCTTCCCCGCCCTCGCCAAACCGACCTTCCCCGCCCTCGCCAAACCGACCTTCCCCCGCCCTCGCCAAACCGACCTTCCCCCGCCCTCGCCAAACCGACCTTCCCCGCCCTCGCCAAACCGACCTTCCCCGCCCTCGCCAAACCGACCTTCCCCGCCCTCGCCAAACCGACCTTCCCCCGCCCTCGCCAAACCGACCTTCCCCGCCCTCGCCAAACCGACCTTCCCCGCCCTCGCCAAACCGAACTTCCCCGCCCTCGCCAAACCGACCGTCCCCGCCCTCGCCAAACCGACCTTCCCCGCCCTCGCCAAACCGACCTTCCCCGCCCTCGCCACACCGACCTTCCCCGCCCTCGCCAAACCGACCTTCCCCGCCCTCGCCAAACCGACCTTCCCCGCCCTCGCCAAACCGACCTTCCCCGCCCTCGCCAAACCGACCTTCCCCGCCCTCGCCAAACCGACCTTCCCCGCCCTCGCCAAACCGACCTTCCCCGCCCTCGCCACACCGACCGTCCCCGCCCTCGCCAAACCGACCTTCCCCGCCCTCGCCAAACCGACCTTCCCCCCCCTCGCCACACCGACCTTCCCCGCCCTCGCCAAACCGACCTTCCCCGCCCTCGCCACACCGACCTTCCCCGCCCTCGCCACACCGACCTTCCCCGCCCTCGCCAAACCGACCTTCCCCCCCCTCGCCACACCGACCTTCCCCGCCCTCGCCAAACCGACCTTCCCCGCCCTCGCCAAACCGACCTTCCCCCCCCTCGCCACACCGACCTTCCCCGCCCTCGCCAAACCGACCTTCCCCGCCCTCGCCAAACCGACCTTCCCCGCCCTCGCCAAACCGACCTTCCCCGCCCTCGCCACACCGACCTTCCCCGCCCTCGCCAAACCGACCTTCCCCGCCCTCGCCAAACCGACCTTCCCCGCCCTCGCCAAACCGACCTTTCCCGCCCTCGCCAAACCGAACTTCCCCGCCCTCGCCAAACCGACCGTCCCCCGCCCTCGCCAAACCGACCTTCCCCGCCCTCGCCAAACCGACCTTTCCCGCCCTCGCCAAACCGAACTTCCCCGCCCTCGCCAAACCGACCTTCCCCGCCCTCGCCAAACCGAACTTCCGCGCCCTCGCCAAACCGACCTTCCCCGCCCTCGCCAAACCGAACTTCCCCGCCCTCGCCAAACCGACCGTCCCCCGCCCTCGCCAAACCGACCTTCCCCGCCCTCGCCACACCGACCTTCCGCGCCCTCGCCACACCGACCGTCCCCGCCCTCGCCACACCGACCTTCCGCGCCCTCGCCACACCGACCGTCCCCGCCCTCGCCACACCGACCGTCCCCGCCCTCGCCAAACCGACCTTCCCCCGCCCTCGCCACACCGACCTTCCCCGCCCTCGCCAAACCGACCTTCCCCCGCCCTCGCCACACCGACCTTCCCCCCCCTCGCCACACCGACCTTCCCCGCCCTCGCCACACCGACCTTCCCCGCCCTCGCCAAACCGACCTTCCCCGCCCTCGCCAAACCGACCTTCCCCGCCCTCGCCACACCGACCTTCCCCCCCCTCGCCAAACCGACCTTCCCCGCCCTCGCCAAACCGACCTTCCCCGCCCTCGCCAAACCGACCTTCCCCCGCCCTCGCCAAACCGACCTTCCCCCCCCTCGCCACACCGACCTTCCCCGCCCTCACCAAACCGAACTTCCCCGCCCTCGCCAAACCGACCGTCCCCCGCCCTCGCCAAACCGACCTTCCCCGCCCTCGCCAAACCGACCTTCCCCGCCCTCGCCACACCGACCTTCCCCCGCCCTCGCCAAACCGACCTTCCCCGCCCTCGCCACACCGACCTTCCCCCGCCCTCGCCAAACCGACCTTCCCCGCCCTCGCCAAACCGAACTTCCCCGCCCTCGCCAAACCGACCTTCCCCGCCCTCGCCAAACCGACCGTCCCCGCCCTCGCCAAACCGACCTTCCCCGCCCTCGCCAAACCGACCGTCCCCGCCCTCGCCAAACCGACCTTCCCCTGCCCTCGCCACACCGACCTTCCCCGCCCTCGCCACACCGACCTTCCCCCCCCTCGCCACACCGACCTTCCCCGCCCTCGCCAAACCGACCTTCCCCGCCCTCGCCACACCGACCTTCCCCGCCCTCGCCAAACCGACCTTCCCCGCCCTCGCCAAACCGACCTTCCCCCCCCTCGCCACACCGACCTTCCCCGCCCTCGCCACACCGACCTTCCCCGCCCTCGCCAAACCGACCTTCCCCGCCCTCGCCAAACCGACCTTCCCCCCCCTCGCCACACCGACCTTCCCCCCCCTCGCCACACCGACCTTCCCCCCCCTCGCCACACCGACCTTCCCCGCCCTCGCCAAACCGACCTTCCCCGCCCTCGCCAAACCGAACTTCCCCGCCCTCGCCAAACCGACCGTCCCCCGCCCTCGCCAAACCGACCTTCCCCGCCCTCGCCAAACCGACCTTCCCCGCCCTCGCCACACCGACCGTCCCCGCCCTCGCCACACCGACCTTCCCCGCCCTCGCCAAACCGACCTTCCCCGCCCTCGCCACACCGACCGTCCCCGCCCTCGCCAAACCGACCTTCCCCGCCCTCGCCACACCGACCTTCCCCGCCCTCGCCAAACCGACCTTCCCCGCCCTCGCCACACCGACCTTCCCCGCCCTCGCCAAACCGACCTTCCCCGCCCTCGCCAAACCGACCTTCCCCGCCCTCGCCAAACCGACCTTCCCCGCCCTCGCCAAACCGACCTTCCCCGCCCTCGCCAAACCGACCTTCCCCGCCCTCGCCAAACCGAACTTCCCCGCCCTCGCCAAACCGACCGTCCCCCGCCCTCGCCAAACCGACCTTCCCCGCCCTCGCCAAACCGACCTTCCCCGCCCTCGCCACACCGACCGTCCCCGCCCTCGCCACACCGACCTTCCCCGCCCTCGCCAAACCGACCTTCCCCGCCCTCGCCACACCGACCGTCCCCGCCCTCGCCAAACCGACCTTCCCCGCCCTCGCCACACCGACCTTCCCCGCCCTCGCCAAACCGACCTTCCCCGCCCTCGCCACACCGACCGTCCCCGCCCTCGCCAAACCGACCTTCCCCGCCCTCGCCAAACCGACCTTCCCCGCCCTCGCCAAACCGACCTTCCCCGCCCTCGCCACACCGACCTTCCCCCCCCTCGCCAAACCGACCTTCCCCGCCCTCGCCAAACCGACCTTCCCCGCCCTCGCCAAACCGACCTTCCCCGCCCTCGCCAAACCGACCTTCCCCGCCCTCGCCAAACCGACCTTCCCCGCCCTCGCCAAACCGACCTTCCCCCGCCCTCGCCAAACCGACCTTCCCCGCCCTCGCCAAACCGACCTTCCCCGCCCTCGCCAAACCGACCTTCCCCGCCCTCGCCAAACCGACCTTCCCCCGCCCTCGCCAAACCGACCTTCCCCGCCCTCGCCAAACCGACCTTCCCCGCCCTCGCCAAACCGAACTTCCCCGCCCTCGCCAAACCGACCGTCCCCGCCCTCGCCAAACCGACCTTCCCCGCCCTCGCCAAACCGACCTTCCCCGCCCTCGCCACACCGACCTTCCCCGCCCTCGCCAAACCGACCTTCCCCGCCCTCGCCAAACCGACCTTCCCCGCCCTCGCCAAACCGACCTTCCCCGCCCTCGCCAAACCGACCTTCCCCGCCCTCGCCACACCGACCGTCCCCGCCCTCGCCAAACCGACCTTCCCCGCCCTCGCCAAACCGACCTTCCCCCCCCCTCGCCACACCGACCTTCCCCGCCCTCGCCACACCGACCTTCCCCGCCCTCGCCAAACCGAACTTCCCCCCCCTCGCCACACCGACCTTCCCCGCCCTCGCCAAACCGACCTTCCCCGCCCTCGCCAAACCGACCTTCCCCGCCCTCGCCACACCGACCTTCCCCGCCCTCGCCAAACCGACCTTCCCCCCCCCTCGCCACACCGACCTTCCCCGCCCTCGCCAAACCGACCTTCCCCCCCCTCGCCACACCGACCTTCCCCGCCCTCGCCAAACCGACCTTCCCCCCCCTCGCCACACCGACCTTCCCCGCCCTCGCCAAACCGACCTTCCCCCCCCTCGCCACACCGACCTTCCCCGCCCTCGCCAAACCGACCTTCCCCGCCCTCGCCAAACCGACCTTCCCCCCACTCGCCACACCGACCTTCCCCGCCCTCGCCAAACCGACCTTCCCCGCCCTCGCCAAACCGACCTTCCCCGCCCTCGCCAAACCGACCTTCCCCGCCCTCGCCACACCGACCTTCCCCGCCCTCGCCAAACCGACCTTCCCCGCCCTCGCCAAACCGACCTTCCCCGCCCTCGCCAAACCGACCTTCCCCGCCCTCGCCAAACCGAACTTCCCCGCCCTCGCCAAACCGACCGTCCCCCGCCCTCGCCAAACCGACCTTCCCCGCCCTCGCCAAACCGACCTTTCCCGCCCTCGCCAAACCGAACTTCCCCGCCCTCGCCAAACCGACCTTCCCCGCCCTCGCCAAACCGAACTTCCGCGCCCTCGCCAAACCGACCTTCCCCGCCCTCGCCAAACCGAACTTCCCCGCCCTCGCCAAACCGACCGTCCCCCGCCCTCGCCAAACCGACCTTCCCCGCCCTCGCCACACCGACCTTCCGCGCCCTCGCCACACCGACCGTCCCCGCCCTCGCCACACCGACCTTCCGCGCCCTCGCCACACCGACCGTCCCCGCCCTCGCCACACCGACCTTCCCCGCCCTCGCCAAACCGACCTTCCCCCGCCCTCGCCACACCGACCTTCCCCCCCCTCGCCACACCGACCTTCCCCCCCCTCGCCAAACCGACCTTCCCCCGCCCTCGCCACACCGACCTTCCCCCCCCTCGCCACACCGACCTTCCCCGCCCTCGCCACACCGACCTTCCCCGCCCTCGCCAAACCGACCTTCCCCGCCCTCGCCAAACCGACCTTCCCCGCCCTCGCCACACCGACCTTCCCCCCCCTCGCCAAACCGACCTTCCCCGCCCTCGCCAAACCGACCTTCCCCGCCCTCGCCAAACCGACCTTCCCCCCCCTCGCCAAACCGACCTTCCCCCCCCTCGCCACACCGACCTTCCCCGCCCTCGCCAAACCGAACTTCCCCGCCCTCGCCAAACCGACCGTCCCCCGCCCTCGCCAAACCGACCTTCCCCGCCCTCGCCAAACCGACCTTCCCCGCCCTCGCCACACCGACCTTCCCCCGCCCTCGCCAAACCGACCTTCCCCGCCCTCGCCAAACCGAACTTCCCCGCCCTCGCCAAACCGACCTTCCCCGCCCTCGCCAAACCGAACTTCCGCGCCCTCGCCAAACCGACCTTCCCCGCCCTCGCCAAACCGAACTTCCCCGCCCTCGCCAAACCGACCGTCCCCCGCCCTCGCCAAACCGACCTTCCCCGCCCTCGCCAAACCGACCGTCCCCGCCCTCGCCACACCGACCTTCCCCGCCCTCGCCAAACCGACCTTCCCCGCCCTCGCCAAACCGACCTTCCCCGCCCTCGCCAAACCGACCTTCCCCTGCCCTCGCCACACCGACCTTCCCCCGCCCTCGCCAAACCGACCTTCCCCGCCCTCGCCACACCGACCTTCCCCGCCCTCGCCAAACCGACCTTCCCCGCCCTCGCCAAACCGACCTTCCCCGCCCTCGCCACACCGACCTTCCCCCGCCCTCGCCACACCGACCTTCCCCCGCCCTCGCCACACCGACCTTCCCCGCCCTCGCCAAACCGACCTTCCCCGCCCTCGCCACACCGACCTTCCCCCCCCTCGCCACACAGACCTTCCCCGCCCTCGCCAAACCGACCTTCCCCGCCCTCGCCACACCGACCTTCCCCGCCCTCGCCAAACCGACCTTCCCCGCCCTCGCCAAACCGACCTTCCCCCCCCTCGCCACACCGACCTTCCCCGCCCTCGCCACACCGACCTTCCCCGCCCTCGCCAAACCGACCTTCCCCGCCCTCGCCAAACCGACCTTCCCCCCCCTCGCCACACCGACCTTCCCCCCCCTCGCCACACCGACCTTCCCCCCCCTCGCCACACCGACCTTCCCCGCCCTCGCCAAACCGACCTTCCCCGCCCTCGCCAAACCGACCTTCCCCGCCCTCGCCAAACCGACCTTCCCCCCCCTCGCCACACCGACCTTCCCCGCCCTCGCCAAACCGACCTTCCGCGCCCTCGCCAAACCGACCTTCCCCCCCCTCGCCAAACCGACCTTCCCCGCCCTCGCCAAACCGACCTTCCCCGCCCTCGCCACACCGACCTTCCCCGCCCTCGCCACACCGACCTTCCCCGCCCTCGCCAAACCGACCTTCCCCACCCTCGCCAAACCGACCTTCCCCGCCCTCGCCAAACCGACCTTCCCCCCCCTCGCCACACCGTCCTTCCCCGCCCTCGCCACACCGACCTTCCCCGCCCTCGCCACACCGACCTTCCCCGCCCTCGCCAAACCGACCTTCCCCGCCCTCGCCAAACCGACCTTCCCCGCCCTCGCCACACCGACCGTCCCCGCCCTCGCCACACCGACCTTCCCCCCCCTCGCCACACCGACCTTCCCCGCCCTCGCCAAACCGACCTTCCCCGCCCTCGCCAAACCGACCTTCCCCCCCCTCGCCAAACCGACCTTCCCCCGCCCTCGCCAAACCGACCTTCCCCGCCCTCGCCACACCGACCTTCCCCGCCCTCGCCAAACCGACCTTCCCCGCCCTCGTCACACCGACCTTCCCCGCCCTCGCCACACCGACCTTCCCTTCTGGCCCCTCTGTGCCGGGCACCAGTCCCTGTCTGACTGGGTGAGTATACGACCGACTCCACGGTCTCCAGCACTGCCTCTGTAACCCGCCCTCAGTGATGCGGAATTACCCTCCCTCCTTGAATTGAGGTGTCTGATTAGCTTGGCTCGGAACTAGTCCAGACAGCTGGACAAATGCTGAATCTGTAATGAGGGGAGTTGTGGTACAAGTTTACAACTTATCAACTAGTACAGGAGTGTGGGGTCGATGAGATGTCAGACTATCGTTAACATACTACAGTTTTATACAAAGAGTCAGGGAGTCACTGGGCTCAGAAGCTTCTTCTAACCTGTTGGTGTCACTAAGACCATATTCTTCATCGCTTGGCAACAGTAGAACAACCTTCCAGAAGATTCTACCCTGATGAATTGGGAAGTTATCTGCAACCAATGAGAATAAATCCAAAGGGGTCCAGGCAGCTTCACTAAAAGATAAATTATAATTCAAATTTAAGAATAACTGCTGTATCTTGCTTCATGGCCATCATATACAACACACATTAGCACCCATTATTTCTTGTGTATATGATTTAAGAGCAGGAGTAGGCCACACGGCCCCTCGAGACTGCTCCACCATTCAATAAGATCATGGCTGATCTTTGACCTTAACTCCAATTTCCTACTCGATCCCCATATCCCTTGATTCTACTTGAGTCCGAAAATCTCTCAGCCTTGAATATACTCAATGACTCAGCATCCACAGTCCTCTGGGGTAGAGAATTCCAAAGATTCACAACCCTCTGTATGAATAAATTCCTCCTCATCTCAGTCTTCAATGGCCGACCCCTTATCCTACGACTATGCCCCCTAGTTCTAGACTCTCCAACCAGGGGAAACAACCTCTCAGCATCTACCCTGTCAAGCCCCCTCAAAATCTTATATGTTTCAATGAGATCCCCTCTCATTTTTCTAAACTCCAAAGAGTACAGGCCCAGTCTAGTCAATCTCTCCTCAGCTCTCTCATCCCAGGAATTAATCTAGTGAACCTTCGATGTACCGCCTCTAATGCAAGTATATCCTTCCTTAGATAAGGAGACCAAAACTGTACACTGTACTCCAGGTGAGGTCTCAACAAAGCCCTGTACAATTGTAATAAGACTTCCTTACTCTTGTACTCTAATCCCCTTG
This sequence comes from Heptranchias perlo, assembly GCF_035084215.1. Taxonomy (NCBI): domain Eukaryota; kingdom Metazoa; phylum Chordata; class Chondrichthyes; order Hexanchiformes; family Hexanchidae; genus Heptranchias; species Heptranchias perlo. The sequence continues at coordinate 96,457,709 of NC_090331.1, read as the reverse complement.
CAGTAAAGGCCAACATGCCATTTGTTTTCCTAATTGCTTGCTGTATCTGCATGCTAACTTTTTGTGTTTCTTGTACGAGGACACCCAAATCTCTCTGAACACCAACATTTAATAGTTTCTCACCATTTAAAAAATATTCTGTTTTTCTATTCTTCCTACCCATGAATAACCTCACATTTCCCCACATTATACTCCATCTGCCACCTTCTTGCCCACTCACTTAACCTGTCTATATCCCTTTGCAGACTCTTTGTATCCTCCTCACAGCTTACTTTCCCACCTAGCTTTGTATTGTCAGCAAACTTGAATACATTTCACTTGGTCCCTATTTATTAATATAATAATTATTAATTATATTAATGATACAATCTATGTTAATGACATAGATTGTAATAGCTGAGGCCAAAGCACTGATCCTGGAGTGGTTCTCCACTATTTCTGGTATGCTTTTTGTTTCTCCTACTGTGGAGACAGATAGACAACACATTAGCACCCATTAAATCATGTACAACACACATTAGCACCTGTAAAATAATATACAACACAAATTAGCACCAGTTAAATTATACAAGACACGCGTTTGTACCCGTTAAATCATCTACAACATACATTAGCTCCAGTTAGATCCTACACACAAATTAGCACCCATTAAATCATACACAGTACACAAATTAACACCAGTAAAAATCATATACAACATTAGCAACCATTAAATCGTATACAACACACATTGGCACCCATTAAATCATATATAGCACACATTAGCACCAGTGAAATCACATACAAGACATATTATCACCCGCTAAATCACATACAACAAACATTCCCACCCGTTAATTCATAAATACACATTCGCACCCGTTAAACCATACACAACACAAATTAGCACCGACTAAATCATATAAAACATAAATTAGCACCGACTAAATCATACACGACACAAATTAGCACCCATTAAAAATATTAGGCAACACACATGCGCATCCGTTGGTCACACGTAGCATACATCAGCACCAGTAAATCACATACAACACACAAGTCCGCATCTGTTAAATCATACACTCAAGTTGTCACCTGTTAAATCATATGCAACACACATTAGCACCAGAAAAAAGACAACACAAATTAGCACCCAGTAAATCATATACAACACACATTAGCAACAGTAAAGTCATAAACACACATTCGCACCTGTTAAATCATACACACAAATTAGCTCCAGTTAAATCATACAAGGCATACATTAACACACAATAGCACCTGTTAAATCATGTACAACACACAATAGCACCTGTTAAATCATGTACAACACACAATAGCATCCGTTAAACCATACAGCAAACATGACTGCCCATCAACTCCATCCGGACAAAGATCCCTTCAGCCATATACAGTCCCTACCGCTAATAACGGGCATGTTCGTGAAAATGCGATTTGCCTGCTGGTAGCGTTTGTAAAATTAAAAATCACACTGTTAAAAGTAATGTCCTCTAAAAGCCCTACACATGAAACTGCCCTGCCCGAGACAATTTCAAAGTTCCTGAACCGCTGCTGCCACGTTTGCGAATGTCTTTCAGAAATTATCACTTAATAAGGGGGTGATTCAAATACATTAAAACTGCGGGGCAAACGGCAATGGATGGGGCGGACGGTAGGTAACCTCAAACAGCTGCTTGAACTGCCCGAAATAGTTGGCCCATTTTTTAACATAGTTTAAAGCAGCGCATTTATAATTGACGCCTATGCTAATGAAAAATAGTCAGTGCCATTTGGCCAATATAGGCAGTTGTCCTGGATAAACGGGGACGGTGTGGGTGGTGGGGACTGTAACGAGATGGCCTAAATAAGCAGAGAGATGATACTCTTTGTGAAAGGTGAGAATGTCAAGAGTGTCTGCAAATTAATCTACACCACAAAATTTCACAAATGAGTTCCTGTACCAGAGGAGCTGCTGGTAGAAATTCTGAACTCTCATTTGATGAACTGACTCCTTCCTCCTCTGCAGCAACCTGCAACACAACAGAAACAAAAAAACATCTTTCACAGGTCGTTCATGTCTTCTTTCGTCAAATCATACCAAGCCCCACTCTGCTTCAGTTCAAACATTATAGCCTGGTCATTAGCAGCCTTCGACAGGTTACAGGAACCACACAATGGAATTCTTCAATGCATCTAGAAGATGGTGTCAGGAGGTCAAAAAAACAATTGTTCATATTTCTGCATCTAACATTTGCAAGAACTAACTGCACCAACCTACACAGTAGCAGGGTGGGGTCAGATTCCTCTGAGCACAGTACTCTAGTGGCTGGGATGCTGCTCAGTGTACAGAGGTAAAATGCACACCTCAATTTCAAAAAATACCCTGCAATTATTTGCTGCAAAAAAGCACTGTAAAAATGACCTTGATAGTTTACCCCAGACTGCTGTCACAGTGAGGCCAATGTGTAATTCATAGTGATTATAGAATGGTTTCACTCTGGCAAAGGAGTATGGGTAAAGTCCACCTCCATTATCAAGAACCTTCAAATGTAGTCAAAGGTATATTAGGGGATCATGGGACTGGGTGGGACAGAGCGCATTTAAACTAAAACGGCAAGAAATAATGTTAGCTTTCTGTAAAGGATAGATGGTACGAGAGACACCAAAGGACAAGAGAAATAAACAAAATAAAACAGGTCAATCGGCACGTGAAAGAGAAAGATTGGTTAACGTTTTGAATGGGACTCCATCAGGAGCAACAAAAAAGTATGTCAAAAGGGAACAAAGCAAAAAGGTAAAACCAGAAAACAAAAACAAAAAAACTGACAAATAAAGTGATTGAGGGTCACAGTATGATTCCCAGCTTGGCCTTTCATACAAAATCTATATACTACACGTAGCATTAATGATACGTTGGGGGACACAGCATTTTATAAGGAGAGGGGCATTATACCATTGATAGAGTATGTATTTTTTGCTGGTACAGTAGAGGTTTATCCCTCTCAGGGTGGAACGTTAGCGTGGTACTTTTGTTGGTGCTCCAACTATTGTGGCGCTTGCTCTAAGATGGTCTCTCTTCTATGTCTTATGGAGACCGTGTGTGTCTTCACTGTTCTAAATTACATGGGTTTATTTGGTTTTTAAAGCTTTCTCCTGTGGTATTGTTTTTGCTGCTGCCTTAATGAGCCTCGCTGGCAAGGTAGAGAGGACGAATGCTATTGGGGTTGAGGGGGAGGCAGGGGTTGAGGGGGAGGCAAGTGTGGGAAAAAATATCTGGACTGCAATTCTAACAGGAATCTCTGAACACATTTATGTACAGACATCAGCAGATAGTAGGCGTGTCTTTGGCATTTTAAGACAAGTTTTTATCAGTTTGTCTATAATCCAGACAGACCCATCAAACATCGCTCATCTGGAGTCAGAATAATACATTTTGATGCAAGTTATTTTTCAAAAATGAATAAAGTTTCAATTGTTTAAACAGGTTTGTACTCAGCTTTACTTTTACTGGTAAGTGACTCTTCCAACCGCGACAGGTCTGTGTAAACCATTTTGTATCAGATTCCATTACCAAAGGTACAACATTTCTAACAGGAGTCTGATCCAAGCATAGCATCTTTGCCAAACTGGTACATTCAACTTGACCGAAAGATACCACACACCAGAAGTTCAACATCAAAGGAGGCATCTTCCAGTAAAGTTGAATGTACCAGTTTGTTCTTGGATTAGGATTGTTATCAGGCTTGAGCACAGAGCTGGGTAAATCGCCAAGCGGAGTGAAAGCGGAGGGAATTTGGTGAGAGTGGGAATTAGGTGCAAAGGGGGAAGAGAGGTTCTAAGTAATTTAAGCCAAGGGACAACAGCAAAAGAGTAAGAGCACTCTAAGTAAATAAAATTTAATTACACATAAATTTTAAATAAATAATTAATAGGAGTTAAGGGTGTACTAAACTAAAACACATATATAACATTAGGGACATATATTATAATATATATAAGTAGACAGACTTCAAGTAAAATGGTAGAACAGCTGAGACCCATTGTCTGCACATCCTGCGCCATGTGGGAACTCCAGGATGCTTCGTGTTTCCTGGATAACCACGTGTGCAGGAAGTGCCTCGAGCTCAGGAGCGGCAGGAGTCTCTGCAGGGCATTCGGGAGGCTGAGAATTTCCCGGATCGCACGTTCCAGGAGGTGGTCACCCCGCAGTCACAGAGAGCTCAGGAGGACAGAACGTGGGTGGCCATCGGCAGGGTAGGAAGAGGCAGGCAGTGCAGGAATTCTCCGGGAGTGTGACACTCTCAAAGCAGTTTTAGGGTGATGACACCTCGGAGGAGTGCAGTCCAGAGTACATCCATGGAACCCTGGGGAAAATGACTGCACGGTGGGGTGGGCACAGCGAAGTGTAGAAATGCAGTGGTCATAATGGATTCCATAATCTGGGGGAAAGACAAGTGTTTCTGCAAACATTGAGCCTGGTGCTAGGCTAAAGGACATCACAGAGGGTGCAGAACATTTTGAGGAGAGAAGGGGAACAGCCAGAAGTCATATGGTCCCTGTGGGAACCAAAGACATAGGAAAGAAAGGGGATGAGGTCCTGCAGTCAGAGTTTCAGGAGCTAGGGAGGAAGTTAAAAAGCAGGATCTCGAAGGTAGTAATCTCTGGATTATCCCCAGTGCCACACGTTAGTGAGTATAGGAATAATAGGATAAGACAGGTTAATGCCTGGCTGGAGAAATGGTGTAGGAGGGAGGGCTTCAGATTCCTGGGGCATTGGGACCAGTTCTGAGGCAGGAGAGACCTGTACAAGGTGGGTGTGTTGCACCTCAACAGGGCTGGGAACAATGTCCTTGCTGGGAGGTTCACTAGTGCTGTGGGGCAGCGTCTAAACTAATTTGACTGGGGATGGGGTACCAGGATGAAGCATTAGAGAAGAAACATGGTGCACAGAGGACTGGGAGAGACAACCAGCATTAGAATAAAGAGTACTTCAGAAATAGGAGGGATCAGACAGCTGAGAAATGCTAAGCAGACAAAGGCGGGTTTGAGGTGCATGTGCGTAAATGCACGGAGTGTATATAAGGTTGGTGAGCTGCAGGCACAAGTAGCCACATGGGACTATGATATAGTGGCAATAACAGAGACCTGACTCAAACAGGGGTGGATTGGGAACTTAATATTCCTGGCTACAAGGTATTCAGGAAAGAAAAGGAAGGAAGGAAGGAAGAAAAGGAGGAGCGGTGGCAGTATTGATTAAAGATACTGTTACACCACTGGAAATGGATGATGTACTTGAGGGGTCAAAGACAGAATCTATTTGGTTAGAAATAAGGAACAACAGAAGAGCTATTACACAACTGGGTGTAAACTATAGGCCACCAAATAGTGGGAAGGAGGTAGAGGAGAAAATTTGGAAGCAAATTTCAGAAAGATGCAAGAACTTTAAGGTAGGGGGACTTCAATTATCCCGATATAGACTGGGATAGTAAGAGTGTAAAGGGCAAAGAGGGGGAGGAATTCCTGAAATGTGCACAAGAGAACTTTCTTCATCAACCCAACGAGGAAGGAAACAGTCCTAGATCTAGTTCTGGGGAATGAAGTGCGGCAAGAGGAGCATGTTTCAGTGGAGGAACATTTAGGAAACATTGATCACAATATCATTAGGTCTAGAGTAGTTATGGAGAAGGATAAGGAAAAATGAAATGTGAAAATACTCAACTGGAGAAGGACTAATTTCAGTGGGTTGAAAAGAGATCTGGCCCAGGTGGATTGAAATCAAAGACTGGCAGGTAAAACAGGAAATGAGCATTGGGAGGCCTTCAGGGAGGAGATGGTTTGGGTACAGACTAGACACATTCCCACATGGGAGAAAGGAAGGGCATCCAAAGCTACAGCACCCTGGATGACTAAAGATATAGAGATTAAAATGAAACAGAAAATGTGAGATTCATAATACAGTGGAGAACCAGGCTGAATGCAGAAAGTACAGAGGAGATCTAAAAAACAAGAAATAAGAAGGCCTAAGAAAGTGTATAAGAATAGATTAGCGGGTAACATAAAACAGAGCCCCAAAGTCTTTTATAAACATATAAATAGTAAAAGTGTAGTCAAAGGAAGGGTGGGACCGATTAGGGACAAAAAAGGAGATCTTCTTGTAGAGGCAGAGGGCGTGGCTGAGGCACTAAACGAATACTTTGCATCTGTCTTCAAGAAAGAAGAGGATGTTGCCGATGTCACAGCACAGGAGGAGGTAGTAGAGAAGTAGGTTAGGATAAAGAAGTATTAAAAGATTGGCAGCGTTCAAGTAGGAAAGTCACCCGGTCCGGATGGGATGCATCCTAGGTTACTGAGGAAAGTAAGGGTGGAAATTGCAGAGGCTCTGGCCACAATCTTCCAATCCTCCTTAGAAATGGAAGTGATGCCAGAGGACTGGAGGATTGCAAATGTTACACCCCTGTTCAAAAAAGGGGAGAGGGATAAACCCAGTAACTACAGGCCAGTGGTGGGGAAACTTTCAAAAGACAATAATCCCGGACAAAATTAATTGGCACTTGGAAAAATATGGGTTAATAAATGAAAGCCAGCGTGGATTTGTTAAAGGCAAATAGTCTGACTAACTTGATTGAGTTCTTTGATGAAGTAACTAAGAGGGCTGATGAGGTTTATGTTGTATATATAGATTTTCAAAAAGCATTTTATAAAGTACCACATAATAGGCTTGTTAGCAAAATTAAAGCCCATGGGATTAAAGGGACAGTGGCAGCATGAAGACAAAATTGTCTAAGGGAGAGAAAGCAGAGGGTAGTGGTGAACTGCTGTTTTTCAGACTGGAGGGAAGTATACAGTGGTGTTCCCCAGGGGTCAGTATTAGGACCACTGCTCTTTTTGATATATATTAATGACCTGGACTTGGGTATGGAGAGTATAATTTCAAAGTTTGCTGATGACACGAAACTCAGAAATGTAGTAAACAATGTGGAGGATAGTAACAGACTTCAGGAGGACACAGACAGACTGGTGAAATGGGCAGACACATGGCAGATTAAATTGAACACAGAGAAGTGTGAAGTGATACATTTTGGTAGGAAAAGTGAGGAGAAGAATGAGGAATCCCTGCTGGTTTTTTTTTTGGACTCTAGGGGAATCAAAGGAAATGGGGATAGGGCGGGAAAGTGGTGATCAGCCATGATCTGATTGAATGGCGGAGCAGGCTCGAGGGGCCGTATGGCCTACTCCTGCTCCTATTTCTTATGTTCTTATAAAATAAATGGTACAATTTTGAAGGGGGTGCAGGAACAGAGCATCCTGTGGATGTACGTACACAAATCTTTGAAGGTGGCAGGAGAAGTTGAGAAGGCTGTTAAAAAGGCAAACAGGATCCTTTGCTTAATAGCTAGAGGCATAGAATACAAAAGCAAGGAGGTTATGCTAAACCTTTATGAATCACTGGTTAGGCCCCAGCTGGAGTACTGTGTCCAATTCTGGGCACCACACCTTAGGAAGGATGTCAAGGCCTTGGAGAGGGTGCAGGGGAGATTTACTAGAATGGTAGAAGGGATGAGGGACTTCAGTTATGTGCAGAGACTAGAGAAGCTGGGAGTGTTCTCCTTAGAGTAGAGAAAAGTTAAGGGGAGAATTGATAGAAGTGTTCAAAATCATGAAGAGTTTTGATAGAGTAAATAAGGCAAAACTGGCAGAAGGGGGTCAGTAACCAGAGGACAGGGTAGTGGGCAAAAGAACCAGTGGTGACATGAGGAAAATTTTTTTTTTTTTTTTACACAGCGAGTTATGATCTGGACTGCACTGCCTGAAAGGGTGTTGGAAGCAGGTTCAATAATAACTTTCAAGATTGAATTGGATAAATACTTAAAGGGAAAAAAATTACAGGGCTCTGGGGAAAGAGCAGGGAAGTGGAATTAATTCTATAGCTCTTTCAAGGAGTCAGCACAGGCATGATGGGCCGAATGGCTGTATCACTGTATGATTCTATAAATGTCACTGTCTGTTTGTTGGTTAAGAGGGCTGAAAAATTTCAGATCAGTGAGCAAAAAAGCATCTGAGCTGCAATTCTTCCTTCCAAGGATCTGAAACAAATTGGTAAAATACAGTATCAGTACCGTATACACGAGATGCTGAGGTTGTCCTCGTCTGTGGGCAGTTTTGGGCTCACCACTTGGGGACTCAGTTTGCAGCAAGGGCCTGCCCTGCCTGGAGCTGCTGGGAATGTCCACATTTGTTTCCTCAGGCGTTTCCGAGCCTCAGCAGTAGCTCTCCATCTAGCAGAACATTTGAAAATTGAGAGTTTAAGGATACATAATTGAAAGATTCTGTGTAGTGGCACTCTCTGCCCGCTCTCCCATCGGCATCACCATGCCTCACTTTCACTTCACACAGCAGCTTTGACGTTTTCGTGTTCTAAGTGCAAGAATACAAGCATAGGAAACGGAAGGTTTAATCTTAGCTGACACTCCAGTGCAGTACCAAGGGAGTGCTGCATTATCACAGGTTATGTCTTTCGGATGAGATGTGAAACGGAGGCTCTGCCTGCCTGTTCCAGTGGTTCAGGTGGCTGGATAGCGACACCACTATTCCCGGCCAGAATGGAGATATTTGGGTTATTCCCCTGTCAAGCACAACTCCCTCCAAAGACCCTGAATGTGTTGTCGCTTCCCAAATCTGTGCCCAACTTTCCCAGAACTCCATGTCTGAATCTCTCCAATAAGGTTTCCACCCCTGCCACAGCACTGAAATGGCTTGAAAGAGACACAAAAGGCAACCTATATGACTGTGATCATGGTGCACCATCCCTCCTCATCCCCTCTGCAGCTTTTGACACAGTTGACCACAATATCCCCCTCCAATGCCTCTCCTCCACTTCTCTCACTTGGTGCCACTCTTACTCACCCAACCGTAGCCAGAAAATTTCAAGCAATGGCTTCTCTACCTCTGGAGTCCCCCAAGGATCTATCCTTGGCTCCCCACTCTTCTTCATCTATATGCTGTCCCATGGCGACGTCACGTCAGGTTCCACATGTACGCTGACAACACCCAGCTCCACCTCACCACCACCTCTGATTTGTCACACTGCTTGTCCAACATCCAGTATTGGATGAGCAGAAACTTCCTCCAATTAAATATTGGGAAGACCAAAGCCAGTGTCTTCGGTCCTCACCATGAACTCCGTTCGCTAGCTACCGACTCCATCCCTCTCCCTGGCCGTTGTCTGAGGCTGAACCAGACCGTTCGCAATCTTGGCGTCCTATTTGACCCTGAGCTGAGCTTCCGACCCCATATCCACTCCATCACCAAGACTGCCTACTTCCACCTCTGTAACATCGCCCGCCTCTGCTCCTGCCTCAGCTCATCCTCTCATCCACACTTTTGTCGTTACCTCTAGACTCGACTATTCCAATGTTTTCCTGGCCGGCCTCCCACCTTGCACACTCAGTAAACTTGAGCCCATCCAAAACTCCGCTGCCCGTATCCTAACTCGCACCAAGCCTCGTTCACCCGTCACCCCTGTGCTCGCTGATCTACACTGGCTCCCGGTCCGGGAACGACCCGATTTTAAAATTCTCATCCTTGTTCTCAAATCCCTTCATGGCCTCGCCCCCTCCCTATCTCTGTAACCTCCTCCAGCCCTACAACCCTCCGAGATCTCTACGCTCCTCCAATTCCGGCCTCTTGCTCATCTCCGATTTTCATCGCTCCACTATTGGCCGCCGTGCCTTCAGCTGCCCAGGCCCTAAGCTCTGGAATTCTCTCCCTAAATCTCACCACCTCCCTCTCCTCCTTTACGGCCCTCTCTAAAACCCACCTCTTTGACCAAGCTCTTGGTCACATCTACTAATCATCTCCATCGTTGCCTCAGCGTCCATTTTTGTCCGATTACACCTCTCCAGGACATTGGAGACGTGCTAAATAAATGCAAGTTTCTTTCTTTTTCTTAGTACCCATTTACAGCTCCAAACAGTTGGAGATCACACAAGCCACAGGTTAGATGCAATTCAGAACTCCCACGACAATATCCTGACGCTGTATCTCACCACTAAGCATACCAGAGCAGAGCATTGTTTACTGATTCATGGTGATGCTCACTACTTTTAACTGCCTCTGCCTTTTGCGACGTCGTTATAAAAAAAGATTTGGAAGAAACTTTATGTTTAAACACTGTTTGCTGGGACCTGAAATGCAGCTCCACTTCATTCCACTGCAGTTAACAATTCTATGGATGGGAGATTTTTTTGTTCACTTACTTCTTTAAGTATTTGCAGAAACAGTGAACTTCCTGCAGTGTCTCCTTCACTGCCTGGAAGATCTCACTTTCCAGCGTTTCTTTGATGAGGTAGCTGCAGAGCTCTGCGGAGCAGCGATTGATTCGTGCTCGCCTGTCCTCCTCCACCGCAAGCCTACCAGGGACAAAGTGAAGGGCTGAGTACAAGTACCTCCTTGGGGCATTAACATAGAATTTAGGAAGACATGGTTATATGCCATGTGCAATTAGCAATGAATACCTTTTACCAATCACAAGAGATTGAAGGTAGTTCTGCAAGTTAGGGCTATCCACGTTACTCACTTACCCAGAGTACAAGGCCTCACAAGGCTCCTGAAGTTTGAAAACTGCAGCCCGAGTCCTTTAAAGCATCTAGGGTTTGGAGACTTAGAAAGGCAGATTGCTGATCAGTGCATAAAAGCTGCATCTTGATTGGTCTAAATCCACCATTTAGTGAACAGCTTTTTACAGTCTTCCAGGCCCCAGAAGTTTAAAAGCCAAAACTGAGAAGTCTAAATCACTATAGCACACAAGTGTACAAAGATGAAAGAAACCAGCAGTGGCCTCATGAGCCAGGTAATGGACCACAGGCCGTCTTGGACAGCCCTGCTGATCCCCCACAGCGTGTGGAGCAGAAATATTTGTGATTCAGGGCATCAGGGATCCTGTTCACACAATGAAATGACTTGGAGTGAAGGGAACTGTCAGCATGTAGAATCGACCCACTAAAGTGGCAATGGGATCAGTGATCGCATTGAGAACACATTTGCTTAGAGGGTGGCTACACATACAGTCTTTTTGCAGTGGTCATGGAGCGGCAGTGTTTTCCAGTCTCCAAGTATTATTTTTTGATCACTTATTTTTTCCCAGTTTCATAGAATGATACAGCACACGATGAGGCCGTTCGGGCCATCATGCCTGTGCCAGCTCTTTGAAAGAGCTATCCAATTAGTCCCATTACTCTGCTCTTTCCCATTAGCCCTGCAAATGTTTCCTTTTCAAGTACTTATCCAATTCCCTTTTGAAAGTTACTATTGAATCTGCTTCCACTGCTCTTTCAGACAATGCAATCCAGATCACAACTCAGAGTAAAAAAAATCTCATCTCCCCCTGGCATTTTTGCTAATTATCTCAAATCTGTGTCCTCTGGTCACTGACCCTCCCACCAGTGGAAACAGTTTCTCCCTATTTACTCTATCAAAACCCATCATGATTTTGAACACCTCTATTAAATCTCTCCTTAACCTTCTCTGCTCTGAGGAGAACAATCCCAGCTTCTCCAGTCTCTCCACATAACTGAAGACCCTCATCCCTGGTCCCATTCTAGTAAATCTCCTCTGTACCCTCTCTAAGGCCCTTACATCCTTTCTAAAGTGTGGTGCTCAGAATTGAACACAATACTCCAGCTGAGGCATAACCAGTGTTTTATTAAGGTTTAGTATAACTTCCTTGCTTTTGTACTCTATGCCTCTATTTATAAAGCCAAAAGATCCCGTTTTTTTTTTAACAGCTTTATCGACTTGTTTCTAAGTCTCCTCACACTAAGCAGAAGCAAAGAAGGCAGGACTTTGACCTGCTTTCAGGACTCTGTCAGAATTATTCTAGAACTGGTCACTGATTGTCATTTTAACACCAATTTACTTCACCTTGCAGCCTTGGTTGTGTCCTGCACTATGGGCCTTTGCCATTGTTTAGTAAATTTAAAAATTGGTATCCCAATGTCTTAGCCAGGCTGTTAGTTAGAGCCCTGTGCATGAGCCGTGCAGTGCACCCCAGGATCTAACAGTAATCTGGGCAGCAGGTGAGTTTTGACCATTATAGTATTTTAAACAGCAACCAAATTTAACTCTTGGAAAGCGACAAGACCATGCTGGCAACTCTCAGCAAGACGACAGTGGTTACTAAAGAAGTAAAATGTCACAGATTTAATTTGAATTAAATCCTCACACATCCAAGCGAACTTCAGGAAGATCTTAGGATCATACAGACAAGGTCTACTGCTTGGTGTATCTTCCCGCAGATTCTGCCCCTCATGAAATTAGGAACTCCAGTATGTGGAGGTGAGGATGTGAACTTGTGTTCTTTCATTCTGTGGTAGAGTACGAGGACAAACCAACAACCAGTACAGACTACACGCTGCATAACTCACTGGAAGCCGGACACAAGAGATCTGGTCATTATAGGGCTGAACAATTTCAACTGGGTGGCGGCCAGGGGCGGGGGAATGAGTTGTCTACATTGTGATTTTTATCCAATTGGTTAATGTATTAAGACAGCCAAACCTCTTCACGTTGCAAAATGACAAAACTCCATACAACTAGCACAGCAAATATGAGATTAAGCGTGGCATTTCTACTCTGCACACCTGCCACCATTGTGGTCAGTAATTTAGTGCCAACTGATGGCCGGTTTTGTGGTACGGAGCCGCACCTACAAAGAACTGGGTTGAGACTGACCAAACTCATTTCACATGGGACACTGAGAGCCAGCAAAGAAAAGGCACTTTCGTCCCTTCAGTATAGGCTGGAATGGCATGCAGGTCCCAGAGGTCCCCATTTGTTTGAAATTAATTTGAAAGTTGTTGGGAGATGAAAGGACATTGTTCAAATGCACAATACAACTTACACTGTCGGAGCTAGCCTCTTCCCACTTCATGGTATCACTTCTACATCTACAAGGCAAAGTGGTTCTGCCAATCTGGCTAACTCTATGAGCACCACCACCCACCCCCCGCCGACCCCACTACTCCCTCTACTAAGGTCCTATGCAGCCTGGTCCGTACAATCAGGGCACCATTCTATCTTTCCCTGGTCTCCACAAAGCTGCTGTGTTATTCATTACCTTAGTTCCCGAGTGGCATATTCTCTTACAGAGTAATCCACAACTTGGTCTGTAAGTTCATCGCATAATGCCTGACTGTAGCGGCTCTTCCACAACTCCCGTTCCTGCTTCAGTCTGCAACATGCAGAAAATATTCATCACAAATCACTTTTATACGCTTTACAGGTTTCTGACGTTTTTCGTCCTAGATTGTAAAACTGAACATTCTGAAAATCAGATCACAGATACTAATGTCGATGGATGTCTGCCTACTTCACACTTCAACATGAATTGCAGACAACTGAAGGTCTCAGTACCTACCTCGCCTGTTCAATCCTGCGCTTTTCGTCTGCGATCCTCTGTCTCTCTGCCTGAATTTCCTCAGACGAAGTTTGCTTCAGTATCTCTGTGGTGATTTCTGCAATCAGCTCCTCAGTAGACATGTTTGACAAACTAGCAAAATACAAGATGACATCACCGTGGGAAAGTTCAGTGGGCATTTAGAAGCCAATCTTGTTCGAACAACTTTTTTGTGCTCAAGGTGAGTGATGTTAGGTCAAGGTAGATAGTCAAAATCTTTTCCCAAAGGTAGGGGAGTCTATAATGAGGGGGCATAGATTTAAGGTGAGAGGGGAGAGATACAAAAGGGTCCAGAGGGGCAATTTTTTCACTCAAAGGGTGGTGAGTGTCTGGAACGAGCTGCCAGAGGCAGTAGTAGAGGCGGGTACAATTTTGTCTTTTAAAAAGCATTTGGACAGTTACATGGGTAAGATGGGTATAGAGGGATATGGGCCAAGTGCAGGCAATTGGGACTAGCTTAGTGGTATAAACTGGGCGACATGGACATGTTGGGCCGAAGGGCCTGTTTCCATGTTGTAAACTTCTATGATTCTATGTTAATGCTGGAGAATGGAACACTTACCGTTTCACACATCTGTGTTAACACCAAGCATTCCGAAGTCTGATATAAAATGATTAGGTGCAGAGCAAAGATCCCTCTACTGTGCACCAACCTTAGACGAGGACCCCAACAATTATCCATTTCTCCCACACCAGCCGTCCGATGGCCTCTCTGATGAGAGTGCCAATTAGAGGCAGGTCTGCACTAGCAACTGGATTTAAGACAAACTATTTCATGCAGGACCTATAAAGCCAGGAAAAAAATCTGACGCTAGCGTAAGAAATGGGAATAGAATTCAGTTTCAGACATTAAAGTTGGCCAGCTTCGAGATTGGAGTACGGTTATGAAATCCTTCCTATAATTTCTCCCATTTTCTTTCCTCGTCCCAGTCTAGGGAGATGTGATGTCGGAAGAGTGCGGGAGAGGTGAACTGACTCTCAACCTCCCTCAATGCCAGGTGTAAGCAAGCACGTAGCATACATGTAACAGTCAAAAGAGCCTACTCCCTCCGATGTGACCGTCTCCCCACTGTCTGGTGTCTATCTACAACAGCATGTTCCAAGTGGGGAACTGACAACTTATTTCTTTCCACTTCAAGGCATTACACATTGCTGACTGAATGTTCTACGCCTCAAAGCTGACCAAACATTTAAACCATTTTAGTTCATGGCATTTTCACATCAATCTAAAAATATTATCCTGATGTTGAAACCCTCGGGCGCTCCTCACCAGTTTTTCCCATCGTTTTTGGAAGACCCGAATATCTTAACTACCTAAAATCCCTCCCCAGTGACAACTCCTTGTCCTGAAATAGCTTTGTACCTGATGGCTTCAGCAGCATAAGCCGCCCCTGCTTTCGCCAGCTCCTCGCACTCCACACGGAGAACTTCTCTTACCATATCTTTGACCAAGTCTTTGACCACTTCAACTATCACCTGAAAGAGTGGAAGCAATACTGAAATGAAGGACAGAGACAGAGACAGTCACAGTCATCTGGCCACTAACATCCAAAACACACAAGGCAGCGGGATTTGGAGCTCTTCATCCATTACTCCTTTTCCCTCTTTTTAAAATTGGTATCTCCTCTCTATTTAAGACTTTTTTTGTCCCTCAATTTCTTTTGGTTCTCCTACTCCTTACAACAGCAATATAAAGAGAGCATCTTATCCACTACTCCACCTAATTATGATACTGAACTGTTCCACTGCAGAGTTTTATAGTACTGGATTGCTTTTATTCAAAAAAAAAAATTCCCAATTTTTCTCCCTCTCTCCACACTACAATTTACAATCCTAAATCAAACCCACAGACAGGACCAAACACAGACACTCACTATAGGAGATATACAGTGACATTCCCAATAATTGTTGGTATGAACGCTCAAAGTACAAGGGCTAAAACCTGGTACATAAATCACACTTCATGACTTTTGGTATGTACAAATTGTAGTGTCAGGTTGGCTCAGTGGCAGCCCCTCACCTCTGAGTCAGAAAGTTGTGGCTCAAACTCCACCCCAGGATTCGAGCATATGTAGGCTGACACTTTAGTGCAGTCATGAGGAAGAGCTGCATTGTTAGATGTGCTGCCTTGCAGAGGACATTAAACTGAGGCTGTGTCTGCCTGCTCAGTTGATTTAAAAGATCCCATGGCACTATTTGAAGGTTAGGTGGCTCTCCCAGTATCCCAGCCAACTTTCCTCCCTCAGCTAATCCCAAACAAAACAGATTAAGTGCGCATTCATCACACTTGTTTGCGATACCATGCTGTGTGCAACTCGACTGTCATGTTTGTCTACATAACAACAGTAACTACACATTCACGGCCATGAAGCACTTAGGGTTACCCTAAGGATGCTACACAACTTTCTGTAGGAAAGGGACTGATTACCAAATATTATAGTAACTTCCGTTGCACACTCCAATAGCAATGGAAAAGCACACTGCTAAAAGTAAGAAACAATGGACAAAAAATAAATTCACTGTTCTGTACACATACATAAAATCATTTCACAGTCACAAGCACATATATATTAGTCATTAGTACCGGACACCTCTCAAGTGAGTTGTAACAGTGATCTCTAGTCCATGATGAAACAAATCCTAAACAGCAAAGTTTGAGTGGTTGTCAATTGAACCTCTGAACTTGATTAATCCCTTGAAGTTTAGCACAGTGGAAATCTGGTGTCCATTAGAAAATTAGACAAGTAACAAAAGGAGCAGTGATGGTGAAGTAAACTCGGGATAATGTTATGTTAGCACTGGCACTTCTGATGTGTCCAGGTTGTACCTTTTCAGAGTAGACCGGCTGAGGCTTTGGTGGAGGTGCACTGGGCACCTGAGGGGCAACAGGTAGCAGAGCTGTCGGAGGAGCAGGAACCTGAAGCAACGGCAGAGGCAGTGGCAGAGGCATAGGCATGGGCATGGGTATAGGCATGGGTATAGGCAGTGGCAGAGGCAGTGGCTGAGATGGCTGTTCGACAGGAGGCATTTCTTGAGCTGATATTCGGTCCTCCAGCAGTACAGCTACGAACAAACAGATAAAATAGTAAACAAACAAAAAAACTGACAAAAACTACAATTGCCCATTTCTATCAGCAGTGAATGAGCCAAGATTACAAAACAATAGAAATTTACATTTGAATCAGCTGGCAATGTCCACCCACAGAAGACGTTACTTCCATTCATTACAGCTCTGTTGCTGCATTATCTACTTTCAGCACAATCTTCCCCCATTCTCTGAATGGAGTTCTAGCGTTACCACTAGGATTGCAGCTTAGACTGTAGGTTTTTTTCACCAGAAATTCAGTAAAGCATAATGCTTGTCTGAAATTTCCAAACCTGGGTTGAGTTTGAAGAAAGCACTTTAAGCTGCATCACATCAGTGGTAGTAGTAATGGGAGCAATTTAAGATGATGAATTCAGAGTGTCACACAAGAAACATATTGACACAATATTGAAGCTTATTGGAAAAACACAATTAACATATTGGTTCCAACAATATGGGGAAAGAGCAGAGGAGTGGGACTAATTGGATAGCTCCTTCAAAGAGCCAGTACAGGCACAATGGGCCGAATGGCCTCCTTCTGTGCTGTATGATTCTGTGAACATAAAGCTATTGACATGACAAAGTTGATCCTCCATATCCAATGTACACATATAAAATGTAATAACCATGAGTCCTTTCAGATGCCAGGTGCATCTGAATAGGTCATTATCCAGATGGGGTAACAAAAGGGCACAGACCCTCTTCACATTCCCATCATTGCAGTATCCTTGCGAGCAGTGGGGCTTATCCACACAGGGTTTCATTCCGAATCAGACTTCAGTGCTTTGCCAAAGAAGGCTAGCAGGCAAGGCCAAGTTTAAAGAAATGTTCTGGGGTTTCAAAAGAGAAATAAACAAGCACCTGGCATCTGAAAGGACTCATGGTTATTACATTTTATATGTGTACATTGGATATGGAGGCCAGGTGGATCAACTTGTGCCCAATGATACACAGACTACAAGGATAAGCTAAAATCACAGAGAAAAAACAATAAAGGCAATAAAGGAGAGTTCTTTGCATGTAGAATTTAACCTACAACCAAAGATGTGGAGATGCCGGTGATGGACTGGGGTTGACAATTGTAAACAATTTTACAACACCAAGTTATAGTCCAGCAATTTTATTTTAAATTCACAAGCTTTCGGAGATTTTCTCCTTCCTCAGGAAACATTTGCCTGAGGAAGGAGAAAATCTCCGAAAGCTTGTGAATTTAAAATAAAATTGCTGGACTATAACTTGGTGTTGTAAAATTGTTTACAATTTACAACCAAAGAATGAGGACAACCACACCTAATATGCCTCCTTTTTCGTTCAAACCCCCACATACAAATTCATCATATCTGGGTAGCACAGATAACAGAGATGAGATGCTTACAACTTGGCTGAGGGAACACAGCAGCACCAAATCACTCGTGCCTTAATCTATCAGATCAAAATAATAACGTTTCAGTGCATTATACACTGGCCTGTCACCTCGGGGACCTGGGCTCAGATTCAGGCCAGACAGATGACGTGCTTGCTGGATGGAAGGGTTTTACTCTGCACCTAATCATGTTGTACCTGATCTGGGATTGGCACAAAGTATTGCATTCCTCACCTTGATGAACATAAAAATTTCACACCAAAATATTACACAAGAGCATGTATATTCCTTTGTATTATTGCCATACAGATTTGATCAAGAGAAACTCTTTACTTACTGGTCCATGACGTAGTAGGATCAGTTTCAACCTTTCCTGCTGCCTCATGACCACCTATGTCAAAACAAAACACACTCAATGTAATCACACGTTGCTTGACAGCAGGATTATCTCATATTTACTACCAAACAAGCAAGTGGTGCAGTAGGTTAAACTACTGTCCTTTCACCTCTGGGGTCTTGGGTTCGGCCCAGATTGATGAAATGAAAATCTCCTCTGCCTTCTGGCTGAAAGAGTCCTGCATGAAATGATTTTAGAAATCTCAATTCAGTTCCAAGCAGAAGTGGGCCCACAGCACAAAAAACATCCTGAACTGGCAATCTCATTCACAGAAGTCAGAGGACGACAGGTATAAGAAATAGAAAAATGTCACTTTGCTGCAGCAGGAGGCACACTGAGGTTGGGTAGAGTACGTGAAGCTTTACTCTGTATCTAACCTATGCTGCAACTGACCTTGGAGTGCTTGACAGCAACGCTGGGTGCCGGAATTGGAAAGTGTTCCATTCCCCATCACTAATATCCATCGTCTTGACGAGCACAAAATTCTATCGAGAGAACACTGGCGGCGGTGAATCTTTCTACTCCATGATCCCTAAACAAAGGTTTCTGCAAACAACTTTTGATAACATTTTTCACCTAGCCCTCATGAGCAGAACAAAATGGGTCTGCCCGTCAATAAACGAGGGTTTGGACAGTTTGATGCTGATTCTCTACAGCTCGTTTCACAATTTATGGTCTGCAAGAAAGCAGTTTGCTTGAATTGCTGAATGTCATGTTTAAAAAAATGTCAGTGGTGACAAAAGTTGCCCATTGCTAGGTAGCAAGAACTTGGGTTTTAACACCAGAGTTAACTTCACTCATCAAACACCTTCACTTGATCAGAGGAAATTAATCTTATGTAGCCAAAAGAAATAGAGATGACCTCCCTACACAGGTTTGTACACACCTTCCATACTCGGGGTCAGTTTCTGGCTGGTGCTACTTGGCTCACGGCTCTCTCCGACGTATCGCCCTTGACTGTCAAAGCTCAAAACGGGGACATGCAGTGTAAACAGTGGTAGAGGTCCTCCATTCACCACCT
The DNA here is from genome assembly GCF_035084215.1 of Heptranchias perlo. Classification (NCBI taxonomy): domain Eukaryota; kingdom Metazoa; phylum Chordata; class Chondrichthyes; order Hexanchiformes; family Hexanchidae; genus Heptranchias; species Heptranchias perlo. The sequence continues at coordinate 96,438,411 of NC_090331.1, read as the reverse complement.
CCCCGATCAGTGCAGTGCGCTTCTGATCAATAAACTGGGACTTCTTGGGCAACAGTGCACAATCTGGATCTGTTAACGTTAAGCGATTCAATTCAACATACCTGCAACATATTAAATATATCAATTAAAAATTCAGAGGAGTAGATTGTTTATTATCCACAGAGTCACCTTTATTCTTTGAATAAAGTTGAACCCCCCCTTATACAATTAAAAGTTACCATCATCCTACAGCTGGGCGCAGGGGCAGAGAAAGAGAGGAACGACAAAGGACACAGGCCCTTAAATCAGGAGCTGGGGAAAGATACGTCTGGCAAACCCTGTGAGTGGGTTAGGTATGACACACACACACACACAAAAAGCGAGACCCCACGCCCCACGAAGTGAGACGCCAAACACACAGAAATCAAGTCCTCAATGCACAAAGAAAGCAAGACTGACAAAACTGAGACTTCCATAAATACAAAAAGTGAAACCCCTAAAAGTGAGATCCACATGCACACAAAGCAAGACCTTCCACATACACAAAAAGCGGAGACCTTCCTCTCCTCCCACTCCCTACCCCCAATCCTCCTTTCCCCCCCTCTTCCACAGCTCAAATATGTGGAAGCTTCAGTTCTTTCACATTCCTGGGCCTGAAGGATTGGAGAGGACTGCTGGAGTTTGATTTTGCTCTGGGAGCAGCTTTCTCAAGACCTCCAGTTCCAGGAACTTCTAACCAGCTGAAGTCAGTTTTGTGCAGAAGTGTAAAGACAAGAACCCGGTCACAGCAGCTCAAGAGGCTCATTTGACTCGCAGGCCATCTCTTGGACACTAGTGGACATTCTGACCTACCGTTAAGTATTACTTGCCTGTTAGTGAAAGTCTGGAACAGGTCGAGAGCAGTACTTCAAATCCACTCCAGACTTTCACTAGCAGGCAAGTTACACTTAACAGTATATTAATACATTTTAAAATGCTGAAAACATCCCCCATAATCCAGCCCTCGAAAACCAGGCAACTCAGTCCTACTTGTCAAAAGCAAAATACTGCGGATGCTGGAAATCTGAAATAAAAACAGAAAATGTTGGAAAGACTCAGCAAGTCAGGCAGCATCTGTGGAGGAAGAAACAGAGTTAACGTTTCAGGTTGAAGACCTTTCGTCAGAACTGGAAGATGTTAAAGAGTTAAAGTTTTTGAGCAAGTACAGAACCAGGGAAAGGGGGAGAGGGAGGGGAAGGGAGAAAGAACAAAAGGGGAGGTCGGTGATAGAATAGAGGGCAGGGATTAAACGACAAAAGGGATGGTGGTGCAAGACAAGGAGGGATTAATGGGACAGGTTAAGAAACAAAAGATCGGTCTAGAGTAGCTATAAATAGCAACAGCAGAGCCATTAACAGCAGCTGCAATCCAATAAATATTTTTTTTTTAAATGAAAAAAAAATGGGAGCAGTGGTTCTGATCTGAAGATATTGAAATCAATGTTGAGTCTGGAAGGTTGTAAAGTGCCTAAATGACAGATGAGGTGCTGTTCCTCGAGCTTACGTTGAGCTTCATTGGAACAGTGTAAGAGGCCGAGGTCAGAGTGGGAGTGGGACGGGAATTCAAATGGCAAGTGACCGGCAGGTCAGGGTCACACTTGTGGACAGAGCGGAGATGTTCAGCAAAGCGATCACCCAGTCTGTGTTTTATCTCCCCAATGTAGAGGAGACCGCATTGTGAGCAGTGAATACAGTATAGTAAATTGAAAGAAGTCCAAGTAAATCACTGTTTCACCTGGAAGGAGTGTTTACGGCCCTGGATGGTGGGAAGGGAGGAAGTGAAGGGGCAGATGTTGCATCTCCTGCGCTCGCACAGGAAGGTGCCGTGGGGAGGAGAGCGGGTGTTGGGGGTGATGGAAGAGTGGACCAGGGTGTCGCGGAGGGAACGGTCCCTTCGGAATGCTGAAAGGGGAGGGGAGGGGAAGATGTGTTTGGTGGTGCGATCGCGCTGGAGGTGGCGGAAATGGCGGAGGATGATACGTTGAATGTGGAGACTGATGGGGTGGAAGGTGAGGATAAGGGGGACCCTATCATGGTTCTGTGAGGGAAGGGAAGGGGTGAGGGCAGACGTGTGGGAAATAGGATGGACACGGTCGACGGTCCTGTTAACTACAGTGGAGGGGAATCCTCAGTTGAGGAAAAAGACATATCGGAAGCACAGGTGTGGAAGGTGGTATCATCGGAACAGAGGCAGAGAAACTGGGAGAAGGGACGAGAGTCCTTACAGGAAGTGGGGTGGGGGGGGAAAGTATAATCAAGGTAGCTGTGGGAGTCGGTGGGCTACCACATGTGAGCCTGGAGGTTTGGAAAGAGTTGTCCCAGCACTGAATGTGGAGGCTGGTGGGGAGATGGATAAATTCTAAACCAGAACAAGAACTTTCATTTATATAGCGCCTTTAACGTGGTACGGCGCTGGGTGTCGTCAGTGTACACGTGGAATCTGACGTCGTGTTTTCCGATGATGTTGCTGAGGGGCAGCATATAGATGAGAAATAGGAGGGGGTCAAGGATAGATCCTTGGAGGACTCCAGAGGTAACGGTGTGGGAACGGGAAGAGAAGCCGTTGCAGATGACGGCAGATTTGAAGGGGAGGAGGACAGTACCTGAGGAGAGGGAACCGTTAACAGCTAACGTGGCGGCCAGGAAGGGAAGTTGGATGGTCAATAGTTTGGTAGGAATAGGGTCGAGGGAGCAGGAGGTGGGTCTCATGGAAAACATGAGCTCAGAGAGGGCATGAGGGGAGAGAGGAAAGAAACTAGAGAAAGATGAGAGTTCAGGGCTAGAGGAAGGGAGGGAAATGGCAGAGGCAGCTGAACGGGTGGTCTCAATCTCAGTGACAAAGTAGTCCATGAGCTCCTCGCACTCGTCGGAAGTAAGAGTGGAGGGGGCAGGGAAGAAGGGTTTAAGATGACAGTTTGTAGTGGTATGATATGTCAATATTCACAGATCGAGATAAATTCAATCTAGAGGGAACAATGATGTAAACTTTCTACACAGTTCCTGGGGTTCCACAGTACACCCAATGAGAAAGAGCTTGGACATCTCTGCATAATATGAGGGTCAACTCTAAAAGTGGGGAAGTCGCCATCCAAGTATTGAAAAACAAAGGAGCAAGTAGACATGGCACAAAATGGAAGAAGGGCCCAAGGTACTGGGAGAGTCCAGGAGGAAAATAGGGGCAACAGCTGAGGCCTAAAGCTATTGAATTCAATTTTCAGACCAGAGGGCTAATGAATGCCCAGTAGGAAGAGAAGCAACTCTTGAAGTTTGTGTCGAGCTTAGCTGGAGCAATGTAGGATGTCAAAGGTGGAAAGGTCTGAGGGAGTTGAAGTGATGGGCCATGGGGGAATCAAGGATCATTCTGACATTCAGCAGTCATCCAATCTCTGTTTGACTTCCCCAATATAAAGGATATCACACTGTCAGCAGCAATATAAGAGATTAGGGAAAGTGCAGGAGGCATCAATGGGGCACGTGTTGCACCTGCTCCAGTTGCAGAACATGCCTCGAGAAGATTAGCTAGTAAAGAAGGTGGTTAAAAACAGTTTAAACATCCTAGCTCCTTCTTACACTTACCAATCACTCAAACTCAGCCCATAGCACTTGGCAAATTCTGTTGCCTCCTCCAAATCTTTAAACAGCAACATTCTAACAAGAGTCTCCATTGGGAACATTGTGGATCGCTGAGAACTCACTGTGAGAGCAAAATTCAAAGTCTTCAGAGCCTCTCGACGTACCTGAAACAAACCAACAAAACTTTGTATATCTGGAACAATGCTATCCTAGTAACTTGTACCTATCTGACCCAGGTAGTTCAGCAATGCACAGCAGGAGATCAGAGAGGGGATAAGGACCTAGTGGTTTGTCAAAAGTTGGCCAACAAGTGAAATCGGCTGCAGAATTCACCGGGCTCTATATATACCTTCTTCATGCTACTTGTTCACTGATTCTACATTCTTCAGCTTGGCCTTGTACATACTAAGTTGGCGGATGTCAATGCCGGGGAACGGAATACTTTCCCACCTTTGGCACTTGGTATTAGCATCAAGCACTCACAAATCAGCAAGACCACACAGAGATAAAAGGAGCATCCCATTACAGCTGTAGCGTCAGTGTGGAGCGCTGCAGGGAGAATGGAAATGCAGCCTGAATCCAGAGTCGGGACCTAACAACACTGGAGTGAAGTGGAATGAGACTCAGTCAGTTTGGACCATGACATTCAATCGACACTACATAAATTTAGAGCTTGTGCAAAGCTTAAAATGCTTCACACTAACTTGTAGTACGAGTGCACCGTAAGACTCTATTTACTGTACCTCAATAATATGTTTTTATCTAATCCTAGGGAGAATACCACCTTCTGTATTAGAGTGAACTTTTCTATTTCAGCTCTGGCCATCTTTATCGCTCGAGGAGGATTTACAATCTGCAGATGAGCAGTTTTATGAATGGACTGATACTAGTTAGGAACCAGGTTGAGGCTGCCTCAATCCCCATTCTCTTAGGAACTATACAACCAGCAGAGGGAAGCAGTTTTATCTCATCATTCTGGACTAGAATTTAGGTCTCAAGAGATAGACAGAATCCTAACCCATATGTGTTCTCGTTGAAAATTCAAGAACAGAACAGAAAAAAACGTAACGGCATTATTCTTCAGGGATTTACCACACTGTGTATGATACACTGTGTTAACGTAGCAGGAGATGGCCTCAGTGCAGAGGGCTGCAGTGTTTATTGCGGAATAGCAGAAAGAAAGAGCATTTTCACTTTAACAACAGGAAAAATCTTGCAGAAAAGCATGAAGGATTATTGCTGAACTGGTGGGAGGCATTCAATTTGTTATATCAATTGGTGAAGTTCACCAAAAGACAGCAGAACATTCAGAAAGGTAATCATTCTAGCTTGCGCCGATGGTTCAGCTCTTTAAGCCAGACAGTTGCTGAATCATGCAGCACAGGAAAGGCTGGAAATCTGTGCCTAGTTAGCCAATCTGTGCCAAGGGCAGTGATAGGAGGCACCACAATTCTCCTCAGAGCTCCTTTGGGTTAGGGAAGGGGCAGAATCAAACAGAGTTCCTGCTCCTGATCATTAACCGGCTGGAAAGTGCGTGGATGTTGGGTGAGGATACAAGCGGGCTCAAAGATGAGGCCCTTGAGCCTGGCAACAATCACCATTTAGGCCCACACAAACAACTGGCAGCAGTATCAGAGATGCTGGCACCTATAGAACCCAAATATGAGTCAGCACCTTGAGGAGAGAGGAGAAAACGACTGGGAATTAAATATGCCAGGGTATTTAACAATCAGGAAGGACAGGCAGGAAGGAAGGGGAGGTGGGGTGGCTATGTTAATAAAGGAAGGAATCACTGTAATACAGAGAAATGATATTGGGACAAAGCATCAAGATAATGAAACAGTTTGGGTGGAGATAAGGAATAATAAGGGAAAAAAAACATTAGTGGGCGTAGTATATAGGCCTCCTAATAGTTGCAACTCTGCTGGAAGAAGTATTAATCAGGAGATAGTCGGGGCATGTAATAAGGGAACAGCCATAATTATGGGGGATTTTAATTATCATATTAACTGGACAAATCAAATTGGGCAGAGCAGCCTTGAGGACGAGTTCATTGAGTGCATCAGGGATGGATTTCTTGAGCAGTATGTAACTGATCCTACAAGGGGGCAGGCAACCTTGGACCTGGTCCTGTGTAATGAGTCAGGATTAATTAATAATGTCCTAGTTAAGGATCCCCTTGGAACGAGCGACCACAACATGGTTGAATTCCATATCCAATTAGAGGGTGAGAAGGTTGATTCTCAAACAAGCGTACTGAGCTTGAATAAAGGAGACTATGATGGTATGAGAGCGGAATTGATTAAAGTGGACTGGGAAAATAGATTAAAGGGTAAGACGGTACATGAGCAGTGGTGTTCATTTAGGGAGTTATTTTACAACTTTCAAAATAAATATATTCCACTGAGGAAAAAAGGGTGTAAAAGAAATGACAGCCACCCGTGGCTAAGTAAAGAAATCAAGGATAGTATCCGACTAAAAACAAGGACATATAAGGTAGCCAAACTTAGTGGGAGGATAGAAGATTGGGAATTCTTCAAAAGACAGCAAAAAGTAACTAAAGGATTGATTAAGAAAGGGAAGTTAGATTATGAAAAGAAATTAGCAAAAAATATAAAAACAGATAGCAAGAGTTTCTATAGTTATATAAAAAGAAAAAGGGTGGCTAAGGCAAACATAGGTCCCTTAGAGGATGAGACCGGGAAATTAATGGTGGGAAACATGGAGATGGCAAAAATGCTGAACAAATATTTTGTTTCAGTCTTTACAGTAGAGGACACTAAGAATATCCCAACACTGGACAAACAGGGGACTCTCGGGGGGGAGGAGCTAAATACGATTAAAATCACTCAGGAGATGGTACTCAGTAAAATAATGGGACTCAAGGCGGATAAATCCCCTGGACCTGATGGCTTCCATCCTAGGGTCTTGAGGGAAGTGGCAGTAGGGATTGTGGATGCTTTGGTGATAGTTTTCCAAAATTCCCTGGACTCAGGAGAGGTCCCGGCAGATTGGAAAACTGCTAATGTAACACCGTTATTTAAAAAGGGTAGTAGGCAGAAGGCTGGAAATTATAGGCCAGTTAGCTTAACATCTGTGGTGGGTAAAATTTTGGAGTCTATTATTAAGGAGACAGTAACGGAACATTTAGATAAGCATAATTTAATAGGACAAAGTCAGCATGGCTTCATGAAGGGGAAGTCATGTCTGACAAATTTGCTTGAGTTCTTCGAGGATATAACGTATAGGGTGGATAAAGGGGAACCAGTGGACGTAGTGTATTTAGACTTCCAGAAGGCATTCGACAAGGTGCCACATGAAAGATTATTACTTAAGATAAAAAATCACGGGATTGGGGGTAATATTCTGGCATGGGTGGAGGATTGGTTATCAAACAGGAAGCAGAGAGTTGGGATAAATGGTTCATTTTCGGACTGGCAACCAGTAACCAGTGGTGTTCCACAGGGGTCGGTGCTGGGTCCCCAACTCTTTACAATCTATATTAACGATTTGGAGGAGGGGACCGAGTGCAACATATCAAAATTTGCAGATGATACAAAGATGGGAGGGAAAGTAGAGAGTGAGGAGGACATAAAAAACCTGCAAGGGGATATAGACAGGCTGGGTGAGTGGGCGGAGATTTGGCAGATGCAATATAATATTGGAAAATGTGAGGTTATGCACTTTGGCAGGAAAAATCAGAGAGCAAGTTATTTTCTTAATGGCGAGAGACTGGAAAGTACTGCAGTACAAAGGGATCTGGGGGTCCTAGTGCAAGAAAATCAAAAAGTTGGTATGCAGGTGCAGCAGGTGATCAAGAAAGCCAACGGAATGTTGGCTTTTATTGCTAGGGGGATAGAATATAAAAACAGGGAGGTATTGCTGCAGTTATATAAGGTATTGGTGAGACCGCACCTGGAATACTGCATACAGTTTTGGTCTCCATACTTAAGAAAAGACATACTTGCTCTCGAGGCAGTACAAAGAAGGTTCACTCGGTTAATCCCGGGGATGAGGGGGCGCACATATGAGGAGAGGTTGAGTAGATTGGGACTCTACTCATTGGAGTTCAGAAGAATGAGAGGCGATCTTATTGAAACATATAAGATTGTGAGGGGTCTTGATCGGGTGGATGCAGTAAGGATGTTCCCAAAGATGGGTGAAACTAGAACTAGGGGGCATAATCTTAGAATAAGGGGCTGCTCTTTCAAAACTGAGATGAGGAGAAACTTCTTCACTCAGAGGGTGGTAGGTCTGTGGAATATGCTGCCCCAGGAAGCTGTGGAAGCTACATCATTAGATAAATTTAAAACAGAAATAGACAGTTTCCTCGAAGTAAAGGGAATTAGGGGTTATGGGGAGCGGGCAGGAAATTGGACATGAAGCTGAGTTCGGATCGGTCAATGCCCTGTGGGTGGCGGAGAGGGCCCAGGGGCTATGTGGCCGGGTCCTGCTCCGACTTCTTGTGTTCTTTAGATTTGTGGTTGGGATCAGATCAGCCATGATCTTATTAAATGGCGGAGCAGGCTCGAGGGGCCGATTGGCCTACTCCTGCTCCAATTTCTTATGTTCTTATGTTCTTAAAATGTGAGAAGAGGAAAAAATTGGAAGGAAGAATGATGGTTGGGATTGGGGGGGGGGGGGGGGGGGGAAATGGAAATTTTACTCCAAAGTTTAAAGAACTATGCCAAAAATAGGAAAAAACTACAAAGAAAATCATGACCAGCCACAAGACTAGTAACTCAAAAAAAGTACCTGTAATCCCCTGCTTTCACATTCAAAGAAGTGTCATCAGTAGACAGCAATTCACAACTTAACATATTTCAGAGGTTGCCAGGTGATCAGCTGTACCTGTTTGAAGTAGCGATGCAGTATGCAGGCACTGAGGTAGGAGGCTGCCCCGACCAGTTTGAAAAACCTCACAAAGTTATTACTGTTTAGAGCGGCGAAGGCCTGGACCGCGAACTTCACCTCCGGGGAGTTCCGGATGATTGGGCGGAACTGCTGGACTTCCCTAGAAGAGCAGAGAACATGAAACAGTAAATCACCCATTTTGAAGTACGAGTACACTGAGCCAGCAGACCTGTCTCGATGGAGCATAAGGAGGAGGCTGCCTGTCTGCCCTCTTGGCGAGTTAATGATGCCCAACAGAAGAAACAATATCTTTCCCCAATTCAGTGCTTTTTTTTTTTAAAGAGCATGGTTGCGAATGAAGGATCATCCCTGCATATTTTATAGTACACTTTTAAAGGGGATGTGGGAAGAGAGAGACCTGGGGGTTCAGATACACAAATCTTTGAAGGTAGCAGGGTACGTCAATAAAGCTGTTCAAGAAGCGTACGGGATCCACGACTTTATAAACAGAGGCGAAGAGTACAAAAGCAAGGAGGTTATGCTAAACCTTTATAAATCACTGGTTAGACCTCAGCTGGGGTATTGTGTCCAATTCTGGGCACCACACTTTAGGAAGGACGTCAAGGCCTTGGAGAGGATGGAATGGAGGTTTACTTGAATGGTATCAGAGACGAGGGACTTCAGCTATGTAGAGAGAGTGGAGAAGCTGGGATTGTTCTACTCAGAGCAGTGATGGATAAGGGGAGATTTAACACAGGTCTTCAAAATCATGAGGGGATTTGATAGAGCAGATCATAGAATCCTAGAATAGTTACAGCACAGAAGGAGGCCATTCAGCCCACGCTGGCTCTTTGTAAGAGCAATCCAGTTATTCCCATTCCCCGTAGCCCTGCAAATTTTTTCCCTTCAAGTTTTTATCCAATTCCTTCTTGAAAGCCACAACGGAATCTGCTTCCACCACCCTTTCAGGCAGCACATTCCAGATCATAACCACTCGCTGCGCAAAGAAGTTTTTCCTCATGTCACTTTTGGTTCTTTTGCCAATCACCTTAAATCTGTGTCCTCTGGATCTTGACCCTTCCGCCAATGGGAACAGTTTCTCTTTATTTGCTTTATCTAAACCCTTCATGATTTTGAACATTTCTATCAAATCTCCTGTTAACCTTCTCTGCTCTAAGGACAACAAACCCAGCTTCTCCAGTCTATCCACGTAACTGAAGTCCCCCATCCCTGGAATCATTCTAGTAAATCTCTTCTGCACCCAAGATAGGGAGAAACTGTTTCCATTGGCTGTAGGACCAGAGGATGCAGATTTAAGATAATTGGCAAAAAAGCCAAGGGAAGGGGGGGGATGGGGAGATGAGAATTTTTTTTCTGCAATGAGTTGTAATGATCTGGAATGCACTGCCTGAAAGGGCAGTGGAAGCAGATTCAATAGTAACTTTCAAAAGGGATTTGGATAGGAAAACCTTGCAGGGCTATGAGGAAAGAGCAGGGAGTGGGAATAATTAGAGAGCTCTTTCAAAGAGCCGGCACAGGCACGATGGGTCGAATGGCTTCTGTGTCATATCATTCTATGATATAGCTTGTGTGAAATCAATGGTCCAAATGACAAAGTGTTAGATTGGAGCTGTAACTTCATAACCCATTCACTGAGCTGGGTTACTGCTGCAGGTCTGAATAGCAAATATATAACAAATATTACGAAGATGAAGTATAGGTGAAAGAGGCCATCTGGCCCATCTAGCTCATTCCTCTATAAGACCCATCATGCCCCCTGCCCCGTCTCAGCATCCAATGGCCTCTTCAATGACCCCAGAATTTTTGCCTCCATGACCTTACCCAGTAGCATTCCAGGCTTTGCGTGAAGACGTGGTTCCAGACATCTTCCATAACTTGCCCTTTTACCAGTTTGCATTCACGTCCCTGATCATGATTTAACTTGAAATAGTGCTCCGGGTTAACCTTTTCCATTCCATATATCATATATCTCTAAAAGGTTGCCTCTCGTCTGCCACCTTCTAAGATTGAAGCGTGTAAGTCCAATAACTAATTAATTCTATGCACTGACTGCCGAGCCCAGCACTGGCATAATCCTACCTACAGATATGAGTAGAATGTGTTTTGGAGAGAATCTATAATTTTGTTAATTTAAGTAGCAGGCTTGGCTCAGTGGTAGCACTCTCAATTGAATCATAAGTTTGTGGTTCATACCCCACCTCCAGAGGCCTGATAACACTTCCGTTCAGTACTGAGGGAGTGCTGCATTGTTGGAGGTGCCGTATTTCAGATGCGACGTAAAACCGAGGCTACCGCCTCGATACAACAGTGACGACACTACACTTGGCTGTGAAGCGCTTTGGGACGTCCTGAGGTTGTGAAAGGTGCTATAGAAATACAAGTTCTTTCTTTACTTTCGACAGTGCCCCTCTGAACTTTCCTCTATTATTCCCCCTAAGTTGCAAATATCCCGTCCTACCCACACTTCCTCCTACATGCATCTTCACCATCCTGAAATCAAGGCTCATCACACCATCTTCTACTCCAATTTAGGTCAAGGCTCATATGGTGACAGGAGGAGAGAACCTGGTGCAGCAAATACAGAACACTGAAAACTAAATATTTGCCACTCACCGGAGAATATCTCCCTCATTCAAATTTATCAGAACATGGTAGGCCCGGAACTCTGCCTCATTCTCACAGTAGGTATCCTTGGTGGCCAAGTCCTGGTACATCTCCTTCAGGCTTTGCAGGCACTTGGTCAGGTTTTCATCGTTTATCTTGGCATCATAGGAGGACATTGGCTCCTCACAGAGATGATGACCACAGTGGATGTGGAATCGTGTGCACTTCTCAATAAGCACTACAGTCAGCTGATTACACAGGTGCTGCTGAGTAATATCCTGACAGAAGGCAAGGAAAAACACCCGTGTCAATAGGGAGGTACAGCCCTCTTTGTAAAGGAAATCAATGCAAATATACTTTTCCCTTCAATTACTGAGGCGGTGATGTAACTGGGATTTCAGTACAGCGTAAGGGTAGGTATGTGAAATTTTTATACTGTGTCCACTTGAACTGTGGAAAACACCCAGAGATCCAAATTGAGTTTCTGCTCTCCAACCTTGGCTTATATCTAGCATTTTGTAATATATACTACTAGCGTGGGAGTACTGTGGGTATAGGTCTGTCACTATAACACTGGGCTACAGTACTGGTGGATACAAATCTGTCACTGTGACACTGGGGTACAGGTCTGTCACTGTATAACACTGGGGTACAGTACTGGGGGGTACAGGTCTGTCGCTGTATAACACTGGGGTACAGTACTGGGGGGTACAGGTCTGTCGCTGTATAACACTGGGGTACGGTACTGGTGGGTACAGGTCTGTCACTGTATAACACTGGGGTACAGTACTGGTGGGTACAGGTCTGTCACTGTATAACATGGGTACAGGTCTGTCACTGTACAACACTGGGGTACAGTACTGGTGAGTACAGGTCTGTCACTGTATAACACTGGGGTACAGTACTGGTGGGTACAGGTCTGTCACTGTATAACACTGGGGTACAGTACTGGTGAGTACAGGTCTGTCACTGTATAACACTGGGGTACAGTACTGGTGGGTACAGGTCTGTCACTGTACAACACTGGGGTACAGTACTGGTGAGTACAGGTCTGTCACTGTATAACACTGGGGTACAGTACTGGTGGGTACAGGTCTGTCACTGTATAACACTGGGGTACAGTACTGGGGGGTACAGGTCTGTCACTGTATAACACTGGGGTACAGTACTGGGGGGTACAGGTCTGTCACTGTATAGTACTGGTGGACACAGGTCTGTCACTGTAGGAACAGGAAGAGGATGAGTTTCATAGGGGGCAAAATTAACTCAGGTAGGAAATACTCTCAGTCTGGACAACTGTTGTTAGAGCTTGGACTAATTCTTGTAATATGTCAAAATTGACACATTTTAAAAATACAAAAATTGTAAGTAACAGCACAGCTGGAAGGTTGAAGGTTCAAGCTGGAATGACACTTCAGTACAGTACTGAGGGAGCAATGCACTGTCAGAGGTGCCATCTTTTAGATGAAATGTTAAACTGAGGCTCGTCGGCCCTCTCAGGTAGATGTAAAAGATCTCACGGCAGTATTCAAAGAGAAGCAGGGAGCTTTCCTGATCAAAACTTATTCCCCAACCAACACCACCAATAACAGATAGCTGCTAATTCATTCATTTGCTGTTTGTGGGACCTTGTTGTGCGCAAATTGACTACATAACAGTAATTGCACTTCAAAAAACAAGCAATCCATTGGGATGTCTCAAGGACGTGACAAAGTGCTAAAGAAATAGCACTTTTCTTTCTTTAAACTCACCTGCCATCACCTACTAAAAACAGCGACTGTAACTTAGTAATCTGCATGATTCAGGAGATGGCTTTGCTAAGCATCGCACAGACTGTATGTATTCAGTCACTTCTTTCATGCTCATTGAAATGAGGATGTTAGTGCTGGGGAATGATACAACTGCCGTTTCAGGCACCCAGTGCCAATGTTAGATTTTGAGTAAACCTCCCTCTAGACCATCCCAGCAAAGTACTTCATCCTCTACCTCAGAAGAAGGGCCCCAATGTACTCATCTGACACTTTCCATTTCGCATACCAGTCATCCTGCAGCCTCTCAGAGTCTGAATGCCAATTTAGTGTCGAATTAGGGAGAGTTCTGTGGTGTGGACCAATGCTCACTAGAACTAGATTGAGACGGCCAAACTCATTTTATTTCAATAGTCAGATTTTCATCCCATCAGGTCCCATAGATGAAGATATCTAACCCACTTCACCAGGAAATCCTGACAATCACACTTTAAATTACTGTCACTGAGGGAGAAAGTTAGAAAGCTGGGGTCCAATGTGCACAGAGAGTTGTTGTCTGCCAATCCAGTATTTCTGGTCACATAACCAGCTGGATAATATCAAATGGGTGAGGGACAAACACACCCAAGTTCCTAACCCACTTTAAAAGTCTGATTTGGAAAATAATTTCTATGGGAATTATATCCTACCAATTAACTCTGCCAAGTGTACGGGTTCCAAAAGCCCTACTTCACTTCTCCAAGTCAACCACTGGAGTCAGGAGGAAGCGGTACAGTTGTAACAGTGCTGGAGCACGGAGCAGCCGCAGATAGTACAGGCTCCCATAATTTCACAGTTGTGCAACTGCCTTTTAACTGCTAATGAAGCAACCAAGAATTTAACAAACCTGAAACAATCCATCAAATCAACCCTCAATTCCTTTAAGCCTTCACTGGAAGTACTTCTTGGAGTTTGATGCAAGATTCACACTTTATTCTGAGCTGCGCCAATGCCTTCTGACAAGTCAAAATCCACCAAGCGGTTGAATGAACTGAAGTTAATGTTTCCTTTAAAGCAGTATATATAGTATCAAGTACTGCCTAATTCTCATTTTCACCACATCCCCTCCAAATTATCCAGTTCCAGATAGGAACCCCCACCCCGAACTGCATCAGTGTGACATTTTCACTTCCCATGCCAGCCGTTCTTGGTAAGCCCTGTCTAATGAAACTGACAATTTACACCACTTTGCAAGCATCTCATTTTGCAGTGAACTTGCGCCCACTAGATTTACACTGTCTTAGCTTAGTTCTCACATAGGACCCTTATAGCCACCACAGAGGAGACTGTCGCCCAGTGTTCCAAATCAGTCTTTTTTTGACCGATTCACAGGTCAACGAGCCCTGGGACTCAAACAAGCAATCATAGGGTTACAAGGAAACAATTTTGATTGACTACATTATTGAGCCTGAAAGCCCAATACATTTTTACTCAGCCTGGACTGTCAGATGAAAGGTGCTACTGCAAAGCACATTAATTTGTGTTTTTCTCCATTTGATTGGCTCATGCCTCACATAACCTCCTATATCCAGAAGTTCTTAGGCTTCTTAAGGACCTCAACTCCAACACATCCATTATTCAAATTGGAAAGTTGCATCAGTGCGTTGTGGTGATCTGTGGTAACCTCTCTTGGCACTGGGTAGCTTGGGTAGGAGTACCACCTCACCAGTACACGCCAATATAAACAACTTTCCTAATGGATAATCTGCTTGGAGAGATGTGAAAGTGTTATGTCAATATGTGCATAAAATATTAATTGGGCATTATTAATTCACCTTTCTCACTCCTCGAGTTCTGTTCCATACAAAGTCATACCAGTCCCGGTAATTGCCTTCACCCAGATCCATGATCTTAGTCACTAGATAATCCATGGTTATTTTCAGGACAGCGGCAGGTCGAAGTTCATGGGGTAAAGGTTCTTCCTGGTCCGCAGATGATCTGCTATATTCTTTGATTGTAGCTTCATGGTTAACCTGTGGTGTGGCAAACATATCAATTAGTGCCAGTTTGTAACATAATTCACAATGATCAGTCTTTAGAACTTCAGTAGCATTGAAAGTCTGAGGGTTTACAAGAATGAGAGAGTGTTGGGGCAGGCTATTTCTGCAGTATATTGTAACAAGCCACTATGGCACATGTAGCCAGGAAAATTGCTGTGCTAAAGGAGCCAATAATATGGATTCCTAGAGCAAAGGCACTTACAACACAGGCGAAGTAATTACCCATAACTATGTACAGAGTTGTACTTAGCACCAGCCACTAAAAGAGTTGGGGAGCAGTGACTGACCCAGCGGGTTCTTGTAAGTAGACTGTTCGAGATACAACCTGACTTTTCCAAATGACAATGAACCAGAAGGGTAAAACAGCAGAGAATGGTAAAAAAAGGGGTCCACACACTGACTCCTATCGAAAGGGTTGGCTTCACACAATGACTCCTATAGAAAGGGATGGCTTCACACAATGACCCCTATAGAAAGGATTGACTTCACACAATGACCCCTATAGAAAGGATTGACTTCACACAATGCCTCCTATAGAAAGGGATGGATTCACACAATGACTCCCATAGAAAGGGTTGACTTCACACAATGACTCCTATAGAAAGGGTTGACTTCACACAATGACTCCTATAGAAAGGGTTGACTTCACACAATGACTCCTATAGAAAGGGTTGACTTCACACAATGACTCCTATAGAGGATTGACTTCACACAATGACTCCTATAGAGGATTGACTTCACACAATGACTCCTATAGAAAGGGTTGACTTCATACAATGGCTCCTATAGAGGATTGACTTCACATAATGACTCCTATAGAAAGGATTGACTTCACACAGTTGACTTCACACAATGACTCCCAAAGAAAGGACTGACTTCACACAATGACCCCTATAGAAAGGACTGACTTCACACAATGACCCCGATAGAAAGGATTGACTTCACACAATGACTCCTATAGAGGATTGACTTCACACAATGACTCCTATAGAAAGGGTTGACTTCATACAATGGCTCCTATAGAGGATTGACTTCACATAATGACTCCTATAGAAAGGATTGACTTCACACAGTTGACTTCACACAATGACTCCCAAAGAAAGGACTGACTTCACACAATGACCCCTATAGAAAGGACTGACTTCACACAATGACCCCGATAGAAAGGATTGACTTCACACAATGACTCCTATAGAGGATTGACTTCACACAATGACTCCTATAGAAAGGGTTGACTTCATACAATGGCTCCTATAGAGGATTGACTTCACATAATGACTCCTATAGAAAGGATTGACTTCACACAGTTGACTTCACACAATGACTCCCAAAGAAAGGACTGACTTCACACAATGACCCCGATAGAAAGGACTGACTTCACACAATGACCCCGATAGAAAGGATTGACTTCACACAATGACCCCGATAGAAAGGATTGACTTCACACAATGACTCCTATAGAAAGGAATGGATTCACACAATGACCCCTATAGAAAGGACTGACTTCACACAATGACCCCGATAGAAAGGATTGACTTCACACAATGACTCCTATAGAAAGGGTTGACTTCACACAATGGCTCCTATAGAGGATTGACTTCACATAATGACTCCTATAGAAAGGATTGACTTCACACAGTTGACTTCACACAATGACTCCCAAAGAAAGGACTGACTTCACACAATGACTCCTATAGAAAGGAATGGATTCACACAATGACCCCTATAGAAAGGGATGGCTTCACTCAAAGGGGGAAAAAAATTATATGTTTTTAAATATTCTCTCTCTCTCTCTCCCTCTCTCTCTATCTGCCATTTTGAGTTTCTTTCTGCCTGCCTGTGTAATTGACACAATGTATATCCAGTGTACTGGGACGTGCTGTTCTCCGTGACTGGCCTGTTTGAATAACGACACCTTTTGATTGGTGTGATGCTGTCCCAACATAGTATAAGATATGCGATTTGAGAACCTTTTCACTCATTCATCTGACGAAGGAGATAATCTCCGAAAGCTTGTGATTTTAAAATAAATTTGTTGGACTATAACCTGGTGTTGTAAGATTCCTTACATTTGTCCACCCCAGTCCATCACCGGCATCTCCACATCATGCCCGATAGAAAGGACTGACTTCACACAATGACTCCTATAGAAAGGACCGACTTCACACAATGACTCCTATAGAAAGGAATGGATTCACACAATGACTCCTATAGAAAGGGATGGATTCACACAATGACTCCTATAGAAAGGGATGGATTCACACAATGACTTCTATAGAAAGGAATGGATTCACACAATGACCCCGATAGAAAGGACCGACTTCACACAATGACTCCTATAGAAAGGACTGACTTCACACAATGACTCCTATAGAAAGGACCGACTTCACACAATGACTCCTATAGAAAGGACCGACTTCACACAATGACTCCTATAGAAAGGACCGACTTCACACAATGACTCCTATAGAAAGGAATGGATTCACACAATGACCCCGATAGAAAGGACTGACTTCACACAATGACTCCTATAGAAAGGACCGACTTCACACAATGACTCCTATAGAAAGGAATGGATTCACACAATGACTCCTATAGAAAGGAATGGATTAACACAATGACTCCTATAGAAAGGGATGGATTCACACAATGACTCCTATAGAAAGGACCGACTTCACACAATGACTCCTATAGAAAGGATTGACTTCACACAATGACTCCTATAGAAAGGGATGGATTCACACAATGACTCCTATAGAAAGGATTGACTTCACACAATGACTCCTATAGAAAGGGATGGATTCACACAATGACTCCTATAGAAAGGACCGACTTCACACAATGACTCCTATAGAAAGGAATGGATTCACACAATGACTCCTATAGAAAGGGATGGATTCACACAATGACTCCTATAGAAAGGACCGACTTCACACAATGACTCCTATAGAAAGGAATGGATTCACACAATGACTCCTATAGAAAGGACCGACTTCACACAATGACTCCTATAGAAAGGAATGGATTCACACAATGACTCCTATAGAAAGGACCGACTTCACACAATGACTCCTATAGAAAGGAATGGATTCACACAATGACCCCTATAGAAAGGACCGACTTCACACAATGACTCCTATAGAAAGGATTGACTTCACACAATGACTCCTATAGAAAGGGATGGATTCACACAATGACTCCTATAGAAAGGATTGACTTCACACAATGACTCCTATAGAAAGGGATGGATTCACACAATGACTCCTATAGAAAGGACCGACTTCACACAATGACTCCTATAGAAAGGAATGGATTCACACAATGACTCCTATAGAAAGGGATGGATTCACACAATGACTTCTATAGAAAGGACTGACTTCACACAATGACTCCTATAGAAAGGACCGACTTCACACAATGACTCCTATAGAAAGGAATGGATTCACACAATGACTCCTATAGAAAGGGATGGATTCACACAATGACTTCTATAGAAAGGACCGACTTCACACAATGACTCCTATAGAAAGGAATGGATTCACACAATGACTCCTATAGAAAGGACCGACTTCACACAATGACTCCTATAGAAAGGGATGGATTCACACAATGACTTCTATAGAAAGGAATGGATTCACACAATGACCCCGATAGAAAGGACTGACTTCACACAATGACTCCTATAGAAAGGACTGACTTCACACAATGACTCCTATAGAAAGGACCGACTTCACACAATGACTCCTATAGAAAGGACCGACTTCACACAATGACTCCTATAGAAAGGACCGACTTCACACAATGACTCCTATAGAAAGGAATAGATTCACACAATGACTCCTATAGAAAGGACCGACTTCACACAATGACTCCTATAGAAAGGACCGACTTCACACAATGACTCCTATAGAAAGGAATAGATTCACACAATGACTCCTATAGAAAGGACCGACTTCACACAATGACTCCTATAGAAAGGACTGACTTCACACAATGACCCCTATAGAAAGGATTAACTTCACACAATGACTCCTATAGAAAGGGATGGATTCACACAATGACTCCTATAGAAAGGATTGACTTCACACAATGACTCCTATAGAAAGGGATGGATTCACACAATGACTCCTATAGAAAGGACCGACTTCACACAATGACTCCTATAGAAAGGACCGACTTCACACAATGACTCCTATAGAAAGGAATGGATTCACACAATGACTCCTATAGAAAGGGATGGATTCACACAATGACTCCTATAGAAAGGATTGACTTCACACAATGACTCCTATAGAAAGGACCGACTTCACACAATGACTCCTGTAGAAAGGAATGGATTCACACAATGACTCCTATAGAAAGGGATGGATTCACACAATGACTTCTATAGAAAGGACTGACTTCACACAATGACTCCTATAGAAAGGACCGACTTCACACAATGACTCCTATAGAAAGGAATGGATTCACACAATGACTCCTATAGAAAGGGATGGATTCACACAATGACTCCTATAGAAAGGGATGGATTCACACAATGACTTCTATAGAAAGGAATGGATTCACACAATGACCCCGATAGAAAGGACTGACTTCATACAATGACTCCGATAGAAAGGACCGACTTCACACAATGACTCCTATAGAAAGGACTGACTTCACACAATGACCCCTATAGAAAGGATTGACTTCACACAATGACTCCTATAGAAAGGATTGACTTCACACAATGACTCCTATAGAAAGGATTGACTTCACACAATGACTCCTCTAGAAAGGAATGGATTCACACAATGACTCCTATAGAAAGGACTGACTTCACACAATGACCCCTATAGAAAGGATTGACTTCACACAATGACTCCTATAGAAAGGATTGACTTCACACAATGACTCCTATAGAAAGGATTGACTTCACACAATGACTCCTATAGAAAGGAATGGATTCACACAATGACCCCTATAGAAAGGATTAACTTCACACAATGACTCCTATAGAAAGGGATGGATTCACACAATGACTCCTATAGAAAGGATTGACTTCACACAATGACTCCTATAGAAAGGAATGGATTCACACAATGACTCCTATAGAAAGGGATGGATTCACACAATGACCCCTATAGAAAGGACCGACTTCACACAATGACTCCTCTAGAAAGGAATGGATTCACACAATGACTCCTATAGAAAGGAATGGATTCACACAATGACCCCTATAGAAAGGATTAACTTCACACAATGACTCCTATAGAAAGGGATGGATTCACACAATGACTCCTATAGAAAGGATTGACTTCACACAATGACTCCTATAGAAAGGGATGGATTCACACAATGACCCCTATAGAAAGGACCGACTTCACACAATGACTCCTATAGAAAGGACTGACTTCACACAATGACTCCTATAGAATGGACTGACTTCACACAATGACCCCTATAGAAAGGACTGACTTCACACAATGACTCCTATAGAAAGGGATGGCTTCACACAATGACTCCTATAGAAAGGAATGGATTCACACAATGACTCCTATAGAAAGGACTGACTTCACACAATGACCCCTATAGAAAGGACCGACTTCACACAATGACTCCTATAGAAAGGACTGACTTCACACAATGACTCCTATAGAAAGGACCGACTTCACACAATGACTCCTATAGAAAGGACTGACTTCACACAATGACCCCTATAGAAAGGGTTGACTTCACACAATGACTCCTATAGAGTATTGACTTCACACAATGACTCCGATAGAAAGGATTGACTTCACACAATGACTCCAACAGGCTGGTTTCAGCCTGGCCGTGAGCAGAAGTAATAATTTTACTGTTCCTTACTTAACAAGTTCTTTTTCCGTGGACCGGTTCAACTTCCCTACTTGGCAATCTTATCGATAGTTTCACTCTTATTACATATAATTGCTATTCTAGCGAGAAACTTTTAATTATAAATCTGTCTTTGATTCTGTATCATTTTGTACCAATCCGTCTCCTGATTCTACAGAGACCCCAATTGAAAAGGATGATGTACACCCAGATGTTTTCCTTTACCGAACCAACTGTTTTTCCTGCACCAGTTATCAACTGATTAAAGTTCTCTGAAATACATGAATCAGTATGCACTGGCATGTTTTTTAATTAGGTTTACTGATGTGACTAAACTGACCATTGCTTTAAGGTCAGTATTAGTTCAACAATTCAGTGGTCGCTGCAACTAAATTGACTTATACTTCCCCGTGTAACAGGCAAAGGCTAATGGTTAATATTACTACAACACAAGAGAAATCAATAGTAGTATAACATTAGCAGACTTCCAGACAGTCCAATTAACCCTTTCCTTACAAAATAAACAGCAACTGAGAAACAAGGCTCTGAACCCCAGTGAAAGGGAAGGGTGAGATGGAAGTCCCATTCATTTTCAGACAGTTTACACAAGGACAGACCATCATTAAACCAAATAATTAGACTGAAGCAAAGTTGGAAAGAGATAACAGCCAGCTTGGATCAGACTTATAAAAATGGAAACCAAACCTGCCCAAATAAACACAGTTTGTATCAAACTTCAGAATTATCTTCTTCATGGAATAAGTAAATGGAGAATTTGAAACTGACCTTGTCAGTGCCAGGTATGATCTCAAAAGAGCTGAGTTGGTATCTCGTCTCCCTCATGTAACGCTCCTTCTCTGGGCACATGTCCGGACAGGTCCCCACCACAGCTTTAGCCTTCTCCAGCTCAGTTCTTTTCACCCGGGCTGTGAGCACATGAGGAGAATCAGACACAAGTATGAAAATCTCAGCAATCACCCAATACCGTATCACTCCCAACTCCAGCAAGGGGAAATCACTCCATCTCTGTCATTAAATGTTTATCTCATTCTCTCCGGTTTGTTATAAAATTTAATTCAATTACCACGCATTTTAACTCGTTCATTCACCCCCATCTGGTGCTCTTAATAGTCCCATCATGGTGTTACTTTATTCTACATCGAAAGGTGCCTGCAAAACAGCTCCTGAAAACCTTCTCCAGCCTGTTAGAGATATGGGGAAACTATTTGGAACTTGCCTCATTTATTTTCCCATAAACTAGGCTTGAATAACAATTAATCAAAGAAAAGGCCAGCCCCAGATGATATTTTCAATCACTGTCATTTGTTGCAGCAGCTCCCAAACGCTCCTCGAGCAGTCAGGGTGGTGGGGCCAGGAAAACTGCCCCCCCTTCCCCCAGCTACAAATGTATCCAAACCCCTGCTCCCAACCAGCCTGAGGCCCCCTCACAATCTCTCCTCCTCCCACAGTCTGAGGCCCCCTCACAATCTCCCCTCCTCCCACAGTCTGAGGCCCCCTCACAATCTCCCCTCCTCCCACAGTCTGAGGCCCCCTCACAATCTCCCCTCCTCCCACAGTCTGAGGCCCCCTCACAATCGCCCCTCCTCCCACAGTCTGAGGCCCCCTCACAATCTCCCCTCCTCCCACAGTCTGAGGCCCCCTCACAATCTCTCCTCCTCCCAGGAAGTATTTCTTCCTTTGTACCCAGAAAGGGGCAAGATCACTTCTGCAGCTATTATAGGGTCCCACGTATAACTTCAGGGTCCGCAGAAGGTGAGAAGAGAAAGAAAGAGCGTGACAGTGAGCCAGAGAGAAAGAGAGAGAGAATGTGTCAGAGGCATAAGGAATAGGAGAATTATAAAAGGATGAGAAAAGAAAAAGACATACAGACAGGAGGAGACATCGTGAAAGAGGGAATGAGAAAGTGCAAAAAAAGTTGGAGGCAAATGGAGCTACTGAGACAATGAGAAAAAATGTGTGAGAAAACATAAGACAGAAAATCAGAGTGAGTAGAAAGAGGGAATTGAAGAATGAAAAACCAAGCAGAAGGACAATTAGAGGATTCACTGTCAATGGGTGGAAAATCTAACTCTTGGACAAATAATTTTTGTAAATTCATGAGTTTCAGCAACAGGAAGTGATGCATCATTACCTTGTCTCATTATCTTGTCCCGCTGGTCAAGTACCCTGTATTTCTCCTCAGGATTAACAGCAACTGTGAGGGAAGAAGGCAGAGTTCCTGCACACTCAGATATTGACGCCTGATCTTCCACCCCTGGTGAATCCTGGGATTCATTCTCAAACTGCAGGCTCTTTGAAGAAGATGGTTTATTAACTGGCGACCTGCAGAGCAAATCCAATTAACAAACATCCGATTGTGTTTTAAACCCCAATTCTTTGCATGTTTCTGCCCTCAGTTGGCCCCTCACATTCATTTAAAGTGTAGATATCTTCATGCAGTGCATCACTCACGGATGAATCCACCTACAGCGTCACAGGAAACTGTGACAGACTGAAACACTCACCCAGTGTTAGACCAGATCCACCCTACACTAGACTGAAACACTCACCCAGTGTTAGACCAGATCCACCCTACACTAGACTGAAACACTCACCCAGTGTTAGACCAGATCCACCCTACACTAGACTGAAACACTCACCCAGTGTTAGACCAGATCCACCCTGCACTAGACAAACACTCACCCAGTGTTAGACCAGATCCACCCTTCCATAGACTGAAACACTCACCCAGTGTTAGACCAGATCCACCCTGCACTAGACAAACACTCACCCAGTGTTAGACCAGATCCACCCTGCACTAGACTGAAACACTCACCCAGTGTTAGACCAGATCCACCCTGCACTAGACTGAAACACTCACCCAGTGTTAGACCAGATCCACCCTGCACTAGACTGAAACACTCACCCAGTGTTAGACCAGATCCACCCTACACTAGACAAACACTCACCCAGTGTTAGACCAGATCCACCCTGCACTAGACAAACACTCACCCAGTGTTAGACCAGATCCACCCTGCACTAGACTGAAACACTCACCCAGTGTTAGACCAGATCCACCCTGCACTAGACAAACACTCACCCAGTGTTAGACCAGATCCACCCTGCACTAGACAAACACTCACCCAGTGTTAGACCAGATCCACCCTGCACTAGACTGAAACACTCACCCAGTGTTAGACCAGATCCACCCTGCACTAGACTGAAACACTCACCCAGTGTTAGACCAGATCCACCCTACACTAGACTGAAACACTCACCCAGTGTTAGACCAGATCCACCCTGCACTAGACTGAAACACTCACCCAGTGTTAGACCAGATCCACCCTGCACTAGACTGAAACACTCACCCAGTGTTAGACCAGATCCACCCTGCACTAGACTGAAACACTCACCCAGTGTTAGACCAGATCCACCCTGCACTAGACTGAAACACTCACCCAGTGTTAGACCAGATCCACCCTGCACTAGACTGAAACACACCCAGTGTTAGACCAGATCCACCCTGCACTAGACTGAAACACTCACCCAGTGTTAGACCAGATCCACCCTACACTAGACTGAAACACTCACCCAGTGTTAGACCAGATCCACCCTGCACTAGACTGAAACACTCACCCAGTGTTAGACCAGATCCACCCTGCACTAGGCTGAAACACTCACCCAGTGTTAGACCAGATCCACCCTGCACTAGACTGAAACACTCACCCAGTGTTAGACCAGATCCACCCTACACTAGACTGAAACACTCACCCAGTGTTAGACCAGATCCACCCTGCACTAGACTGAAACACTCACCCAGTGTTAGACCAGATCCACCCTACACTAGACTGAAACACTCACCCAGTGTTAGACCAGATCCACCCTGCACTAGACTGAAACACTCACCCAGTGTTAGACCAGATCCACCCTGCACTAGACTGAAACACTCACCCAGTGTTAGACCAGATCCACCCTACACTAGACTGAAACACTCACCCAGTGTTAGACCAGATCCACCCTGCACTAGACAAACACTCACCCAGTGTTAGACCAGATCCACCCTGCACTAGACTGAAACACTCACCCAGTGTTAGACCAGATCCACCCTGCACTAGACAAACACTCACCCAGTGTTAGACCAGATCCACCCTGCACTAGACTGAAACACTCACCCAGTGTTAGACCAGATCCACCCTGCACTAGACTGAAACACTCACCCAGTGTTAGACCAGATCCACCCTGCACTAGACTGAAACACTCACCCAGTGTTAGACCAGATCCACCCTGCACTAGACTGAAACACTCACCCAGTGTTAGACCAGATCCACCCTGCACTAGACTGAAACACTCACCCAGTGTTAGACCAGATCCACCCTGCACTAGACTGAAACACTCACCCAGTGTTAGACCAGATCCACCCTGCACTAGACTGAAACACTCACCCAGTGTTAGACCAGATCCACCCTACACTAGACTGAAACACTCACCCAGTGTTAGACCAGATCCACCCTGCACTAGACTGAAACACTCACCCAGTGTTAGACCAGATCCACCCTGCACTAGACTGAAACACTCACCCAGTGTTAGACCAGATCCACCCTGCACTAGACAAACACTCACCCAGTGTTAGACCAGATCCACCCTACACTAGACTGAAACACTCACCCAGTGTTAGACCAGATCCACCCTGCACTAGACTGAAACACTCACCCAGTGTTAGACCAGATCCACCCTGCACTAGACTGAAACACTCACCCAGTGTTAGACCAGATCCACCCTGCACTAGACAAACACTCACCCAGTGTTAGACCAGATCCACCCTGCACTAGACTGAAACACTCACCCAGTGTTAGACCAGATCCACCCTGCACTAGACTGAAACACTCACCCAGTGTTAGACCAGATCCACCCTGCACTAGACTGAAACACTCACCCAGTGTTAGACCAGATCCACCCTGCACTAGACTGAAACACTCACCCAGTGTTGGACCAGATCCACCCTGCACTAGACTGAAACACTCACCCAGTGTTAGACCAGATCCACCCTGCACTAGACTGAAACACTCACCCAGTGTTAGACCAGATCCACCCTGCACTAGACTGAAACACTCACCCAGTGTTAGACCAGATCCACCCTGCACTAGACTGAAACACTCACCCAGTGTTAGACCAGATCCACCCTGCACTAGACAAACACTCACCCAGTGTTAGACCAGATCCACCCTGCACTAGACTGAAACACTCACCCAGTGTTAGACCAGATCCACCCTGCACTAGACTGAAACACACCCAGTGACAGAGTCCACCTCATTGAAGCTCATCTTAAAAAGAGTCAATGTATTTTGTGAATTAAATTGGAACTTCACTAGCATAGTAAGCACAAGGAATGATAACAATGACAATAAGGCAGGGAGACAACTGACAAGTCTGGGCAAATGCATACTGTTTCTTGCAAGTAACAGTACTGATAAACAATTCCCTGTGGCCTTCAGTGCGGAGGTGAATGCAGACAATTCCTTGCACAAATCAGTACAGAAGTTTCTCTTCATGTTCTGATGGGGATTGGGCAAAGCAGTTCTTTCATCTCTGGGACCTAAGATCAAGTCCTTGAACATTTTATCGCCTCCCAAATCTGTGCTCATCTTTCTTGCAACTCCATGTTTGAACCTCTGCGTCAGGTTTCTGCCATTGCACAGCACTGAAACAGCTCTAACCAAAGCCACAAGTGACATCCTATGTGACTGACCGTGGTGCAGTATCCCTCCTCGTCCTCTCTGTACCCTTTGACACGATCCAGGACACCATATCCTCCAAAACCTCTCTTTGGTTATCCAGCTAATTGGGACTGCATTAGTTCCACACATAACTATCCGATTACATAGAGTCATAGAGTTATACAGCACAGATAGAGGTCCTTCGGCCCATCGTGTCCGCGCCGGCCATCAAGCCCTGTCTACTCTAATCCCATATTCCAGCATTTGGTCCGTAGCCTTGTATGCTATGGCATTTCAAGTGCTCATCCAAATGCTTCTTGAATGTTGTGAGGGTTCCTGCCTCCACAACCCTTTCAGGCAGTGAGTTCCAGACTCCAACCACCCTCTGGGTGAAAAAGTTCTTTCTCAAATCCCCTCTAAACCTCCCGCCTTTTACCTTGAATCTATGTCCCCTTGTTATAGAACCCTCAACGAAGGGAAAAAGCTCCTTAGTATCCATCCTATCTGTGCCCCTCATAATTTTGTACACCTCAATCATGTCCCCCCTCAGCCTCCTCTGCTCCAAGGAAAACAAACCCAATCTTCCCAGTCTCTCTTCATAGCTGAAGCGCTCCAGCCCTGGTAACATCCTGGTGAATCTCCTCTGCACCCTCTCCAAAGCGATCACATCCTTCCTGTAGTGTGGCGACCAGAACTGCACACAGTACTCCAGCTGTGGCCTAACCAGTGTTTTATACAGCTCCATCATAACCTCCTTGCTCTTATATTCTATGCCTCGGCTAATAAAGGCAAGTATCCCATATGCCTTCTTTACCACCTTATCTACCTGTTCCGCCGCCTTCAGGGATCTGTGAACTTGCACACCAAGATCCCTCTGACCCTCTGTCTTGCCTAGGGTCCTCCCATTCATTGTTAGTCCCTCCAAAGTGCATCACCTCGCACTTTTCCGGGTTAAATTCCATTTGCCACTGTTCCGCCCATCTGACCAACCCATCTATATCGTCCTGCAGACTGAGGCTATCCTCCTCGCTATTTACCACCCTACCAATTTTTGTATCATCAGCGAACTTACTGATCATACCTTTTACATTCATATCCAAGTCATTAATGTAGACCACAAACAGCAAGGGACCCAGCACCGATCCCTGTGGTACCCCACTGGCCACAGGCTTCCAGTCACAAAAACAACCTTCGACCATCACCCTCTGCCTTCTGCCACTAAGCCAGTTTTGTATCCAAAGTGCCAAGGCACCCTGGATTCCATGGGCTCGTACCTTCTTGACCAGTCTCCTGTGCGGGACTTTATCGAAGGCCTTACTGAAATCCATGTATACCACATCCACTGCGTTACCCTCATCCACACGCCTAGTCACCCCCTCAAAAAATTCAATCAAATTAGTCAGACATGATCTTCCCTTGACAAAGCCATGTTGACTATCCCTGATTAATCCTTGCTTCTCCAAGTGGAGACTAATTTTGTCCTTCAGAATTTTTTCCAATAATTTTCCTCACTGGCCTGTAGTTCCCCGGTTTTTCCCTACTCCCCTTCTTGAATAATGGTATTACATTAGCGGTTCTCCAGTCCTCTGGCACATCCCCTGTGGCCAGAGAGGTTCTGAATATATGTGTCAGAGCCCCCGCAATCTCCTCCTTTGCCTCACACAGTAGCCTGGGATACATTTCGTCCGGGCCTGGGGATTTATCCATTTTTAGGCCTGCTAAAACCGCCAATACCTCCTCCCGCTCGATGTTAATATGTTCGAGTATATCACAGTCCCCCTGCCGTATTTCTATGTCTACATCGTCCTTCTCCATAGTGAAAACAGATGCAAAAAATTCATTTAGAACCCCTCCTACATCTGCCGGCTCCACACACAGATTACCATTTTTGTCCCTAATGGGCCCTATTTTTTCCCGAGTCATCCTCTTATCCTTAATATACTTATAAAACATCTTAGGATTTTCCTTTATTTTGCTCGCCAGTGTTATTTCATGGCCCCTCCTTGATCTCCTAATTTCTTTTTTAAGTATCCCCCTGCACTTTTTGTACTCCTCTAGGGCAATCTCCAGCAATGGCTTTTCTCCCACCCCATTACCTCCAGAGTCCCCCAATGATCTACATGCTGCCCTTTGGCAACAGCAATTCTACATGTACGCTGACGACATCCAACTCTACCTCTCCACCGCTGTCGTCAGCTGCATGTCCGATATCTTGAATGAACTGCAGGTTCTTCCATTTTAACACTGGGAAGACTGAAGCCTTCATTTCCAGCCCCTGCCACAAACCCCGCACCCTTGCCACCGATTCCATCATAAAGTTCGCCTACTTTCACCTCCATAACATCATCCAACTCAGTCAATCAGCTCCTGAAACCCTTATCTGTGCCTCTGTCATCTCCAGATCCAACTATTCCAAAGCACTCCTGGCCGACCTCCCATCCTCCACCCTCCATTTATCCAAAACTCTGCTGCCTGAATCCAATCCCACACCAGGTCCCATCACCCCGTGCTCGCTGACCGACATTGAAGTGTTGGAGGACCAGGAGCCAATTAAAAAATTTTGCATCCTCTTATTTAAATCCTTTCATGGTCTCAACCCACCCTATCTCTGAAACCTCCTCCAGCCCCAAAACCCTCACCTCCCCGTTAACTTTCGGTACCTCCAATTCCAACCTGTTTTTTCTGATTAAGCCTCTATGAAGCACCTTGGGATGTTTTTCCACATTGAAGGCGGTATATAAATGTAAACGACAAATCAATTGACCACTGGAAGCTGGCCTTCTATTGCCTATCGGAACTTCGTGATGTTAATCTGAATGGGGGGAGCTAACTTGGTCAGATTTTATCCCTAATCTGTGCCAGGTGAGCCCACCTCAGCCAGGGTGGGTGTTGGAGCCCAACAATTGGCCCCAGCACATCACTACTACAAAGGAGAAAGATCATGTAGACCTCCTGCTCCAAATCTCTACCCAGCTGAACACGTGCGTGTGGACACGGGTGCAGCCCTGATCAGACTCAGCTGTGATGCCCAATCAGTTGAATGCCTCGCCAACACTCATCATCTCGGTTCACCATCCACAGGATGCACTGCAGCATTTCGCCAAGGCTTCTTCGAAAGCACCTTCCAAACCCACGACCTCTACCACCTGGAAGGACAAGGGCAGCAGGCACATTGGAACACCACCACCTGCACGTTCCCCTCCAAGTCACACACCATCCCAACTTGGAAATATATCCATTCTTTCATCGTCGCTGGGTCAAAATCCTGGAACTCCCTACCTAACAACACTGTGGGAGAACCTTCACCACACAGACTGCAGCAACTCAAGAAGGCGGCTCACCACCACCTTCTCAAGGGCAATTAGGGATGGGCAATAAATGCCTGCCTTGCCAGCGACGCCCACATCCCATGAACGAATAAAAAAAAAGAATGGCCACGGCAGCTAGTTACTGGAGAGTGACTGACATCTATGGAACCATAACCGAGAAAGGAGTCAACGGCTTCATGGTAGAAAGGTTAGGAGAAAAAATTGGTGACAAAACGAGGAAAAAGAGCTACCCTGTATATTAAATTAGCTATCTGCGCTCTATTTCGGATCACCATTCTGTCATACCTTTAAATGGTATCTCAATAGGATTTTCTCCATTATACACTGATCTGTCAGACACGCCTGCAGCTGCACATATTTATCCCTAGATGAATCATAGAATCATAGAATCATAGAAGTTACAACATGGAAACAGGCCCTTCGGCCCAACATGTCCATGTCGCCCAGTTTATACCACTAAGCTAGTCCCAATTGCCTGCACTTGGCCCATATCCCTCGATACCCATCTTCCCCATGTAACTGTCCAAATGCTTTTTAAAAGACAAAATTGTACCCGCCTCTACTACTGCCTCTGGCAGCTCGTTCCAGACACTCACCACCCTTTGAGTGAAAAAATTGCCCCTCTGGATCCTTTTGTATCTCTCCCCTCTCACCTTAAATCTGTGCCCCCTCGTTATAGACTCCCCTACCTTTGGGAAAAGATTTTGACTATCGACCTTATCTATGCCCCTCATTATTTTATAGACTTCTATAAGATCACCCCTTAACCTCCTACTCTCCAGGGAAAAAAGTCCCAGTCTGTCTAACCTCTCCCTGTAAGTCAAACCATCAAGTCCCGGTAGCATCCTAGTAAATCTTTTCTGCACTCTTTCTAGTTTAATAATATCCTTTCTATAATAGGGTGACCAGAACTGTACACAGTACTCCAAGTGTGGCCTCACCAATGCCCTGTACAACTTCAACAAGACATCCCAACTCCTGCATTCAATGTTCTGACCAATGAAACCAAGCATGCTGAATGCCTTCTTCACCACCCTATCCACCTGTGACTCCACTTTCAAGGAGCTATGAATCTGTACTCCTAGATCTCTTTGTTCTATAACTCTCCCCAACGCCCTACCATTAACGGAGTAGGTCCTGGCCCGATTCGATCTACCAAAATGCATCACCTCACATTTATCTAAATTAAACTCCATCTGCCATTCATCGGCCCACTGGCCCAATTTATCAAGATCCCGTTGCAATCCTAGATAACCTTCTTCACTGTCCACAATGCCACCAATCTTGGTGTCATCTGCAAACTTACTAACCATGCCTCCTAAATTCTCATCCAAATCATTAATATAAATAACAAATAACAGCGGACCCAGCACCGATCCCTGAGGCACACCGCTGGACACAGGCATCCAGTTTGAAAAACAACCCTCCACAACCACCCTCTGTCTTCTGTCGTCAAGCCAATTTTGTATCCAATTGGCTACCTCACCTTGGATCCCATGAGATTTAACCTTATGTAACAACCTACCATGCGGTACCTTGTCAAATGCTTTGCTGAAGTCCATGTAGACCACGTCTACTGCACAGCCCTCATCTATCTTCTTGGTTACCCCTTCAAAAAACTCAATCAAATTCGTGAGACATGATTTTCCTCTCACAAAACCATGCTGACTGTTCCTAATTAGTCCCTGCCTCTCCAAATGCCTGTAGATCCTGTCCCTCAGAATACCCTCTAACAACTTACCCACTACAGATGTCAGGCTCACTGGTCTGTAGTTCCCAGGCTTTTCCCTGCCGCCCTTCTTAAACAAAGGCACAACATTTGCTACCCTCCAATCTTCAGGCACCTCACCTGTAGCGGTGGATGATTCAAATATCTCTGCTAGGGGACCCGCAATTTCCTCCCTAACCTCCCATAACGTCCTGGGATACATTTCATCAGGTCCCGGAGATTTATCTACCTTGATGCGCGTTAAGACTTCCAGCACCTCCCTCTCTGTAATATGGACACTCCTCAAGACATCACTATTTATTTCCCCAAGTTCCCTAACATCCATGCCTTTCTCAACCGTAAATACCGATGTGAAATATTCATTCAGGATCTCACCCATCTCTTGTGGTTCCGCACATAGATGACCTTGTTGATCCTTAAGAGGCCCTACTCTCTCCCTAGTTACCCTTTTGCCCTTTATGTATTTGTAGAAGCTCTTTGGATTCACCTTTGCCTGATCTGCCAAAGCAATCTCATATCCCCTTTTTGCCCTCCTGATTTCTCTCTTAACTCTACTCCGGCAATCTCTATACTCTTCAAGGGATCCACTTGATCCCAGCTGCCTATGCATGTCATATGCCTCCTTCTTCTTTTTGACTAGTGCCTCAATCTCCCGAGTCATCCAAGGTTCCCTACTTCTACCAGCCTTGCCCTTCACTTTATAAGTAATGTGCTTACCCTGAACCCTGGTTAACACACTTTTGAAAGCCTCCCACTTACCAGACGTCCCTTTGCCTGCCAACAGACTCTCCCAATCAACTTCTGAAAGTTCCTGTCTAATACCATCAAAATTGGCCTTTCCCCAATTTAGAATTTTAACTTTTGGGCCAGACCTATCCTTCTCCATAGCTATCTTAAAACTAATGGAATTATGATCACTGGTCCCAAAGTGATCCCTCACCAACACTTCTGTCACCTGCCCGTCCTTATTTCCCAAGAGGAGGTCAAGTTTTGCCCCCTCTCTAGTCGGGCCATCCACATACTGAATGAGAAATTCCTCCTGAATACACTCAACAAATTTCTCTCCATCCAAGCCCCTAATGCTATGGCTGTCCCAGTCAATGTTGGGAAAGTTAAAGTCCCCTACTATTACCACCCTATTTTTCTTGCAGCTGTCTGTAATCTCCTTACATATTTGCTCCTCAATTTCCCGTTGACTATTTGGGGGTCTGTAGTACAATCCTATCAAAGTGATCTCTCCCTTCTTATTTTTCAGTTCTACCCATATGGACTCAGTGGGCGAACCCTCGGATATATCCCCTCTCACTACTGCCGTGATGTTCTCCCTAATCAAGAACGCAACTCCCCCTCCTCTCTTACCTCCTGCTCTATCTTTCCTATAGCATCTGTACCCTGGAACATTGAGCTGCCAGTCCTGCCCCTCCCTTAGCCATGTTTCAGTAATAGCTATAACATCCCAGTCCCATGTACCCATCCATGCCCTGAGTTCATCTGCCTTGCCCATCAGACTTCTTGCATTGAAATAAATGCAGTTTAATCTAGACTTCCCTTGGTCTTTGCCCTGCTTTCTCAGACCATCTGTCCGGTCATGTTCTGTACACTCTCCCTTACTGCGTTTTGTTTCTGTCACCACTTTATTTCCCACTGACTTCCTGCATCGGTTCCCATCCCCCTGCCACATTAGTTTAAACCCTCCCCAACAGCACTGGCAAACACTCCCCCTAGGACATTGGTTCCAGTCCTGCCCAGATGCAGACCGTCCAATTTGTACTGGTCCCACCTCCCCCAGAACCGGTTCCAATGGCCCAGGAATTTGAATCCCTCCAGCTTGCACCATCTCTCAAGCCACGTATTCATCTTAGCTATCCTGTCATTCCTAATCTGACTAATCCGTGGCACTGGTAGCAATCCTGAGATTACTACCTTTGAGGTCCTACTCTTTAGTTTAACTCCTAACTCCCTAAATTCAGCTTGTAGGACCTCATCCTGTTTTTTACCTATATCGTTGGTGCCTATATGCACCACGACAACTGGCTGTTCACCCTCCCCCTCCAGAATGTCCTGAAGATGCATGAGTTCCAGATATCTATATCTCCTGCATCACTAATGGTCTCGGGAGGGAAATTCACTGTTTCCTGAGCTTCTATGGGCAACGCAATGGGAGATCATAGTATGGTTACAGCACAGGAGGAGGCCATTCAGCCCATCGAGCCCATGCTGGCTCTTTCTGAGAGCAATCCAGTTAGCCCCATTCCCCCGTAGCCCTGAAAATTTTTTCCCTTCAAGCATTTATCCAATTTTTTTGAAAGTCATGACTGAATCTGCCTCCTCCACCCTTTAAGGCAGCATATTCCAGATCAGAACTACTCTCTGCTTAAAAAAGTTTTTCCTAATTTTGCCTTTGGTTCTTTTGCAAATCACCTTAAACCTTTGTCCTCCGGTTCTCGACCCTTCCACCAATGAGCTGTTTCTCTTCATTTACTTTATTTAAACCCTTCATGATTTTGAACATTTCTATCAAATCTCCTCTCAACCTTCTCTGCTCTAAAGAGAACAACCCCAGCTTCTCCAGTCTATCCATGTAACTGAAGTCCCTCATCCCTAGAGCCATTCTGGTAAATCTTTTCTGCACCCTCTCTCAAGCCTTCACATCCTTCCTAAGGTGCAGTGCCCAGAATTAGACAATACTCGAGTTATGGCCAAACCAGTGCCTTATAAAGGTTCAACATAACTTCTTTGATTTTGTACTCTATGCCTCTATTTATAAAGCTCATGATCCTGTATGCTTTTTTTTAAATCGCTTTCTCAACCTGTCCTGCCATCTTCAAAGATTTGTGCACATATACCCCCAGATCTCTCTGTTCCTGCACCCCCTTTAGAACTGTACGCTTAGTTTATATTGCTTCCCCTCATTCTTCCTGCCAAAATGTATCACTTTGCACTTCTCTGCGTTAAATTTCATTTGCCACGTGTCCGCCCATTCCACAGCCTGTCTATATCCTCTTGAAGTCTATCACTATCCTCCTCACTGTTTACTACACTTCCAAGTTTTGTGTCATCTGCAAATTTTGATCCACGTGATTTGTGTAAAATGGTGTCACCTGTTTGTAGTATTTCCAACTGCAGGAGATTTTGTGGTTGTATTGCGCAGAGGCGAGTGCTCAAAGTTAGTTTTGTCCAGACTGCGCTTCTCTTCAACTCCTTTTGTCGTATCCATTTCTTCCAGAGAAGTTTTCTTCCCAGGACCTGGGGTGCAGGGGCAGGAGGGAAAAAGGAAGGCATTACTTCATTATTATGAGGTTTCAGTACAGTGGTCATTATCTAGACTTTATTTTGTCAATCCCATCCTACAGGCTGGTAGGAACCAAGCAACTGGGAAAACTGCAGTCCTGCTGCACTCCTTCAGTCAAACACTAGAAGGGAAGTGGAGGAAGAAATATGTGTGAGATGAGTAAAACAAAAATTGAATAATCATCACGGGAGATTTCAACTACCCCCAAATGAACTGGCTCAAGAGGTGGGGAAAAAGGGAAGGGCAATGGAGTTTTTACAGTGTGTACAGGACTCCTTTCTTTCCCAGTATGTGAGAAGCCCAACAAAAGAGGAATCAATGCTGGATCTAGTAATAAGAAATGAACCGGAGCAGATAAGAGAAGTAAGCGTTGGGGAACATCTATGCAATAGCGATCATAATATAATAAGGTTTAAAATAATGATTGAGAAAGACATAAATAATCAAAGACCAAAGTAATAGATTGGAAAAAAGCTTAATTTTGAGGGGATGAAAATGGAATTAGGGAAGGTAAACTGGAAAAAAATGTTGGCAAAGAGATAGAACAGTGGTGGGAAATATTTAAAACGGTGTTCAATAGAGTTCAGGAGAAATATATTCCTCTAAAAAACAAGAACAAACTAGCCAATAATGAAACATTATGGGTGAAAAGACAAAATTGAAACTAAAGAAAAAGTCATACACTAAGTACATAGACAATAAAAGAGAGGATAACAAAAAGGAATATGAAGAGGTGAAGAAAAAAGTAAAAAAAAACAATTAGGAAGGCAAAGAGGAACTACAAAATTAAATTATCAAGGAATATAAAAAGAAATAGTAAAGTATCCTACAGATACATAAATAACAAAAGAAAAATTAGGATAGGAATAGGGCCATTAAGGAATGCACAAGATAAACTCACAAGTAATGACAGCAAAATGGCAGAAATATTAAATAGTTACTTTGCCTCAGTATTTACCAGGGAGACTAACAAGGTGGGCATGACATTAGAAGAAGAGATCAAAAAAGATATAAAGATATTTAAGATAGAAAGGAATAGAGTAGAGTAATGGTCAGAAATTATTCTTTAGGCACTACAGGTAAAGGGAAAACTAGAGGATGTAAAGTAATTAAATCGGGAGAGAAAAATAAGAAACGCGAGAGAAAAACAACATTAGAGCAGGACGGGTTAGGGGGTGTGGCCCAATTAAGCGCTCTTTATACAAAGAGTATAAGGAACAAATTGAATGCATTGCAGGCGCAAATTCAACTTAGAGGGTACGACATGGTAACCATTACTGAGGCGTGGCTACAAGACGGTCAGGACTGGGAACTGAATATACCAGGTTATAAGGGCTGCAGGAAGGATAGGGAAACTGGTAGAGGGGGAGGAGTAGCCTTAGTGATTAAGAATGAAATTATTTTAACGATGAGAGGATATAATGAGAGGTAAGCAGGCAATGGAGATTTTATGGGTAGAATTAAGAAATAGAAAAGGATTTAAGACTGTAGTGGGAGTTGTGTATAGGCCCCCTGGTAGCAGCTGTCAAGTGGCAGAATATATAAATGCAGAGAATAGACAAGCATATAGCAAAGGCAGAGTGGTTTTAATGGGAGATTTTAACTTTCATACACATTGGGATCAGCAGATGAGCTCATGTCAGAAAGATAGCGAATTTCTTGTGTGTTCAGGACAGCTTTCTGCAACAATATGTCCTAGAACCAACAAGGGGCAGGCCATATTCGATTTAATAATGAGCAATGAGCCAGATTAGTACCATCTTCAGGATGCACTGCAGCAACTCGCCAAGGCTTCTTCGAAAGCATCTCCCAAACCCGCGACCTCTACCACCTAGAAGGACAAGGGCAGCAGGCACATGGGAACAACACCACCTGCACGTTCCCCTCCAAGTCACACACCATCCCGATTTGGAAATATATCGCCGCTGGGTCAAAATCCTGGAACTCCCTTCCTAACAGCACTGTGGGAGAACCTTCACCACACGGACTGCAGCGGTTCAAGCCGACGGCTCACCACCACCTTCTCAAGGGCAATTAGGGATGGGCAATAAATGCCGGCCTTGCCAGCGACGCCCACATCCCATGAACGAATAAAATATTTAGTTAACAGCCCAACGATGCATGAACATTTATCTAATAACGATCATAATATGAACGAGTTCAACGTTGTGTTTGAAATGGAGAAACCCGTGACAGCTGCTAAGATTCTAAATTTAGGTAAGGCTGACTTCAACGCGATGAGACAGAGACTGTCCACAGTAAACTGGGCAAATCTGTTAATGGGTAAAACGAAAGACGATCACTGGAAGATGTTCAAAAAAGAATTTAATGTGATACAGGACCAGTTTATACCCCTAAATGGCAAGTGATCTACTTGCCAAAAATGCAGCCATGGGCAACAAAAGAGGTAAGGGACAACATGAAACTAAAAGAAAAAGAATGCAAAAATGCAAAAAATAGCACAGATCCTGGCGTCTGGGAGAGATACAAAAAACAGCAAAAGGTGACAAAACAGATAGTAAGCTACAAAAAGGGAGTATGAAAAGAAACTTGCAAAGGATATCAAAATCACTGCAAGAAATGTTTACAATTATATTAGGAAAAAGAGGGTGGTCAAGAGCAATGTGGGCCCCTTAAAAACTCAATGGTGATACTGCAAGTGAAAATAAGGAAATGATAGACATGTTAAATAATTACTTTGTGTCAGTATTTACAGTAGAAGAGGATAGCATGCCAGACACCCCAAGGAAACTAATTTTGAATCAGGGACAGGGACTCACCATAATTAACGTAAACAAATTAACAATAACGAAGAAAATAATGGCACTAAAGAGTGACAAATCCCCAGGGCCAGATAGTTTCCATCCCAGGGTTTTAAAGCAAGTAGGTGAGAACATTGCAGATACCCTAACTATAATCTTCGAAAGTTCTCTTGATTCAGGAACCGTTCCTTTGGATTGGAAAATTGCACGTCACTCCACTATTTAAAAAAGGTGAGAGACGGAAACCAGGGAATTATAGACCAGTTAGTCCAGCATCTGTTGTTGGGAAATTACTAATCTATAATTAAGGATAGAGTGACTGAACACCTTGAAAATTTTCAGCTGATCAGAGAGAGCCAGCGTGGATATGTGAAGGGTAGGTCATGCCTGACGAGCCTGATTGAATTTTTTGAAGAGGTGACTGAAGTAATGGACAGGGGAAATGTCTATGGACGTTGTTTATATGGACTTCCAGACGGCATTCGATAAAGTCCTTCAAAACAGACTGTTAGCTAAAGTTGAAGCTCATGGAATTGAAGGCAAATTATTGACCTTGTTAGGAAATTGGCTGAGCGGCAGGAGACAGAGAGTAGGGATAATGGGCAGGTACTGAAATTGTCAGGATGTGACTAGTGGTGTCCCACAGGGATCTGTGTTGGAGCCTCAACTATTCACCGTATTTATTAACAACTTAGATGACGGATTAGAGAGCCACATATCCAAGTTTGCATATATCCAAGATGGGCAGCATTGTAAGCAGTATGGATGGAAGCATAAAATTACAGAGATATTAATCGAATAAGTGAATGAGCAAAACTGTGGCAAATGGATTTCAATGCACGCAAGTAGGAGGTCATCCACTTTGCACTTAAAAAGGATAGATCAGAGCACTTTCTAAATGGTGAAAAGCTCAAAACAGTGGAGGTCCAAAGAGACTTAGGGGTCCACGTACATAGATTATTAAAATGCCGTGGACAGGTACAGAAAACAATCAAAAAGGCTAATGGAATGCTGGCCTTTGTATCTGAAGGACTAGAATACAAGGAGTAGAAGTTATGCTACAGCTATACAAAGCTCTGGTTAGACCACACCTGGAGCACTTTGTTCAGTTCTGGGCACCGCACGATAGGAAGGATATACTGGCCTTGGAGGGAGTGCAACATATATTTACTAGAATGACACCAGGACTCCAAGGGTTAAATTACGAGGTGAGATTACACAAATTAGGGTTGTATTCCCTGGAATTTAGAAGGTTAAGGGGTGATTTCATCAAATTTTCAAGATATTAAGGGGAACTGTTAGGGTAGATAGAGAGAAACTATTTCCGCTGGTTGGGGAGTCTAGGAGTAGGGGACGTAGCCTAAAGATTAAAGCCAGGACTTTCAGGAGTGAAGTTAGGAAACACTTCTACGCGTAAAGGGTGGTAGAAGTTTGGAACTCTTTTCCGCAAACAGCAGTGTTGCTAGCTCAATTGTTGATTTTAAATCTGAGATTGATAGGTTTTTGTTAACCAAAGGTATTAAGGGATATGGGGCTATGGTGGGTATATGGAGTTAGGTCACAGATCATCCATGATCTCACTGAATGGCAGAACAGGCTCGATGGGCTGAATGGCCTACCCCTTCCTGTTCCTATGTTCTTAAGTTTATCAATTCTCTCCCCCCTTTAAGAAAGGATAAAAACCCCTGGTCCGGATGGATTGTATCCGCGCATTTTAAAGGAAGTTAGGGAAGAGACGGCAGAGGCACTGTGACATATATACGAAATTTCATTACAAAAAAGGCATAGTGCCAGAGGACTGCAGGACAGCTAATGTTATTCCTGTATTTAAAAAGGGAGATAGAACAAGTCCAGGGAATTATAGACCAGTTAGCTTAATTTGGTGATAGAAAAGATAATGAAATCTTTACTCAAAAGATGTAACAGAAAAACATCTAGAAAACAAAAATATAATACAGTTGTCAGCACGGATTTCAGAAGGGAAATCTTTGAAGAAGTAACAGAAAGAGTAGACAAGGGTAATGCAGTAAATGTAATACATTTGGATTTTCAAAAGACCTTCGATAAGGTACCCCGCATCGTAGACTCATGACTAAGGTCAGAGCGTGTGGAGTCAGAGGACAGGTAGCAGAATGGATAGCAAGCTGGCTACAAAACAGAAAACAGAGAGTAAGGGTTAAGGTTAGCTACTCAGACCAGCAAAAGGTGAGAAGTGGTGTTCCACAGGGATCGTTGCTTGGACCACTGTTGTTCACAATTTACATCAATGATTTGGACTCGGGAATCGAAAGTACAATTTCAAAATTTGCGGATGACACCAAATTGGGGGTTAATACAAAGGAAGAATGCATCAAAATGCAAGACATTAATAAACTTGCAGAATGGGCATGTAATTGGCAAATGAATTTCAATATTTTGATAGGAAGAATAAGGAGGCCACATATTGCCTGGATGATAAGAGTCTAAATGGGGTAGAGAGCACAGGGATCTCGGGGTACAGATACACAAATCACTAAAAGTAGCAACGCAGATAAATAAGGCCATAAATAAGGCAAACCAAGCACTGGGGTTCATTTCTAGAGGGATAGAATTGAAAAGCAGAGAAGTCATGTTAAACTTGTATAGAACCTTGGTTAGATCACACTTGGAATATTGTGCACAGTTCTGGTCTCCATATTGAAAAAAGGATATAGAGGCATTGGAGAAGGTGCAAAAAAGATTCACAAGGATGATACCAGAACTGAGAGGATATACTTATCAGGAAAGACTGAGCGGGCTGGAGCTCTTTTCTCTAGAAAAAGAGAAGGCTGAGGGCTGACCTGATAGAGGTCTTTAAGATAATGAAAGGGTTTGATGGGGTAGACATAGAGAAAATCCACTTTGGCAGAAGGAATAGAAAATCAGTATCTTATTTAAATGGAGAGAGATTGCAGAACTCTGAGGTACAGAGGGATCTGGGTATCCTAGTACATGAATCACAAAAAGTTAGTATGCAGATACAGCAAGTGGAAAGCAAATGGAATGTAGTCATTTATTGCAAGGGGAATGGAATATAAAAGTAGAGATGTTTTGCTACAGTTGTACAGGGCATTGGTGAGACCACATCTAGAATACTGTGTGCAGTTTTGGTCTCCTTATTTAAGAAAGGACATAATTGCTTTAGAGGCGGTTCAGAGAAGGTTCACTCGACTGATTCCTGGGATGAGGGGGTTATCTTATGAGGAAAGGTCGGACAAGTTGGGACTGTATACACTCGAATGAGAGGTGATCTTATTGAAACATATAAGATCCTGAGGGGGCTTGAAGGGGTAGATGCTGAGAGGATGTTTCCCCTTCTGGGAGAGACTAGATTTAGGGGCCACAGTTTAAAAATAAGGGGTCTCCCACTTAAGACGGAGATAAGGAGAATTTTTTTCTCTCTGAGGGTCGTGTGTCTGTGGAACTCCCTTCCCGACAGAGCAGTGGAGGCAGGGTCGCTAATA
Source organism: Heptranchias perlo (assembly GCF_035084215.1). Taxonomy (NCBI): domain Eukaryota; kingdom Metazoa; phylum Chordata; class Chondrichthyes; order Hexanchiformes; family Hexanchidae; genus Heptranchias; species Heptranchias perlo. Next base: position 96,397,412 of record NC_090331.1, on the reverse strand, counting down.
TTTTTAAGGCTGAGTTAGAGAGATTCCTGATTAAGAAGGGAGTCAAAGGTTATAGTAGGTAGACGGGAAAGTAAGGTTGAGCTCACAATCAGATCAGCCACGAGCTTATCAAATGGCAGAGCAGGCTCGAGGGGCCGAATGGCCTACTTCTGCTCCTAATTCGTACGTTCGTATGCAAAATGTTTCCATATTTGTGGGGGAGTCCAAAACTAAAGGTCATAAATATAAGATAGTCACTAATTTATCCAAAAAGGAATTCAGGAGAAACTTTTTTTCCGAAGTAGAAAAAAGTGGTAAGAACATGGAATGAGCCATCACAGGGAGTAGGTGAGGTGACGAGCATAGATGCATTTAAGGGAAGCTAGATAAGCACATGAGAGAGAAAGGAATAGAAGGATATGCTGATAGGGTTAGATGAAGTAGGGAGGGAGGAGGCTCGTGTGGAGCATAAATGCCAGCATAGACCTGTTGAGCAGAATGGCCTGTTTCTGTACTGTAGACTCAATGTTACGGTGACCACCCTGACTGCAGAATAGAGCATGTCCCAGGGAACCTGCATGGAGTTCATTAAAACAGACAATCCAGCTGGTCCAGTAACAGCTGGAGTTCCTACACTCCACACTGGGGTAGAACGACATTCTGAGCTCCCAGTATTAGCGAAGACCACCAAGGAGGGAAGTCAATCAACACCAGTATCGGAAGAGCCCTTGGAGCAGACTACCTCTTGAACAGAGAATGGTGCTGAGGGCAGGAAAAAGGAAAGGACAAACCTTTAATGTCATACAGCTAGGTATCAGAGTGACCCCACAGAAAAACCTGCTGCATGCTTTGCTGGTGAAAATATGAAGACCATCTACACTAGGGAAGAACACAAGTGTACACACACACACACACACACACACACACACACACAGTATGTGTATTTTTGGGAAATTCAGTGCCTGCAAAATAATATTTAACACGTGTGAAGTAACAATAAGTGCAGTGTATTGCGGAATTAAAGATATGGTGCACTTAATCGCCATTCTCAGTGTTAGAAGCCAGATTCACCACACAGGGGAAAGAACTACCATGCTAAACAAATTCTTAAACCTTTCCCTTGTAAATGGGTTTACCATTGTTACAAATAAAGCACAGCATTCTCCCCTAATTCACTCTTTTTCCTGCACCTCAAAACTGCACCACCTTCAGTCTTTCCTTCTTCCTACAATTTACAGCATTTTAAAAACCAAGTTTGCATCACCTAATCATTATTTGTAAGTTTCAGCTTGGCTTAGTGGGAGCACTCCTGCCCGAGTCAGAAAGTTATAAGTTCAGGCCCCACTCCAGGATTTACTCATATAATCTAGGCTGGCACATAGTGCAGTACTGAGGGAGTGCTGCATTGTCAGCGGTGCTGGCTTTCAGATGAGACGTTAAACTGAGGCCCAGCCCATTTATTCATATAGACGTGAACGGTCCAATGACACTATACGAAGAACAAGGAGGAATCCTCAGTGTCCTGACTAATATTTATCACTCAACGACGTCACCAACGCTCATTCCCACCTCTCTCAGTGAGATCACTCAAGCTGCTTTTACACTGCCATATACTGTGGCTGGCTCCGGTCACATGGGTCTCACACAACCAGCACATCACCAAAGTAGGGTCACTTTTGCATGAAAAATACCACAAACAATGAGTCATTCTGAATCATATTAAACATTCAAAAATTTACAACTGACCAAGTTTTTAAAAAAATGGAGCAGAAATGCCACCACGGATACTAAAAGGGTTAATACATCCTGTTCGGAGTAAGTTGGACGTAGCAAGGCCAGCAGCTGGGAAGACGTGGCAAATTTGCTTTGGTGTTACAATGAGCTATACAAGACCCGTACGGGGCACAAACACAGCCCAATATAAAAGCGGCTTCAGACGGGGAAGGGTGCGAACTGCAAGCGATAGGGAGAATAAAACATAAACTGTTCCTGTAACTCACTGTTCTTCTTCCGTTGCCAAAATATTTCAATCTGATGCTTGCGTAGAGATTTCCCTTTTTTCTTGGCAGTTGATGCAGATGCCTTTAAAAGAAACAAGTTCATTGTAACACTCTCCTCATCCGTTAACACATGTACAAATGCTCAAACTAAGAGGGTTCTGGGTCACAGGGCTCGTCTGCCCTGTTGCTATCATAAAAGATTTGCAAAAAACTTCACTTTTAACTCCCAAAAAACATGTGGGTTGTCAAATGAGGGCAGGACCTGGCTCAGCTGTGATGCCCCCAACAATAAAATAGCATGGCAATACTCACTGTTTAGACTCACACACTTAGCCACTTGGGTGAGGTACCAGAGGACAATCGGGACCAGTACAGTCAGCACCTTCTAGGGGTGGGACTTATAAAACTGGGAAAAGAAAATCTAACCAAGCCTCATAATGTTGTTCAGCCTTATGTAGAAGTCACGAATCATAGAACGATACAGCACAGAAGGCGGCCATTCAGCCCATCGTGCCTCTGCTGGCTCTTTGAAAGAGCTATCCAATTAGTCCCACTCCTAGCTCTTTCCCCATGGCCCTGCAATATTTTCCTTTGCAACTATTTATCCAATTCCCTTTTGAAAGTTATTATTGAATCTGCTTCCACCACCCTTTCAGACAGTGCATTCCCGATCATAACAACTTGCTGCGTAAAAAATTTTCTCCTCATCTCTCCTCTGGTTATTTTGCCAATTATAATAAATCTGTGTCCTCTGGTTACCTACCCTTCCGCCACTGGGAACAATTTCTCCTTATTTACTCGATCAAAACCTTTCAAACAGAATAAGAAATACAGCCAGACCTATCCTCTTAATATTTCCATGCCCACCTTTGCTTTAAATTTATCATATTTTCCAGCAAGGAAGTCATGCTGTTTTGTTTTTAACAGTTTTGTACCTGGCTGTGCAGGTTGCACTATCACAGTGCAACAGGCAGCAACTAGGCAGGAAGTAAGGGAACAGCAAAACTGACTGACAGCAACCAAATAAAACCCAGAACACTGATCGACACATCTGCCTGTTGCAAGTAGTCCCTCTTTTTAAAAATAAAAGGCTACTGTGCTGATAAGATTTCTAATACTCTCTTGTTAACTTTAATTAAACATGAACGCTGATTAAAGATGGAAATTTGGGGGTGCAGCTAAGGTCCTCAGGTACTCACGTGATCGTAGAAGTGAACCACTGCCAGGCTCTTATTGGTTTGGCAATAAACCCGCTGCACCTTGCCAAACTGAGAGAAGTGCTTCTTGATGACCTCCTTCTTGTTAAGGTCTGCCGGGATGTTTTTGCACTGGATGGCAGTGAGTTCTGACAAAGGCATGCTGGACAAACTGTCTGTGCTCTCACCTCGTAGCCTCCGAGAGGAAGGCTTGCCGGGAAAATCTGGGAGGACAAATGAAATCCGAAATTAATCCAGAACACCGCAACGCCACCCAGCAAAACTGAAAATGGGACCTTGAAGGAGCTGCAATACATGTGCTGTATCAAAAACCATTCATGTCTCCACAGCACAACCAGGAATTACCGAGCATACAGACAAAACAGAAGGTAGTTCAAACTGAGCAGCAGGAACCAATAACAATATTCTAAAAATCATGATTTAGAAAAGGGGCTACAACATCCTATTGCTGGAAATGCTACAGGAAATCAATCCTGCAGTTCCTTCAACGAAAAGGCAATTTGTTTCTCATCCCAATGACTCTGCTGTTTCAGACGGCGTGTCGCTGAGCCTCACAGACCAAAGAAGGTTCCAGATTCGATCGTTGGGACGTGCTGAGGTAGCCAATCGCAGCTGGGACATTGAAAGGGCCCAATAATGAGTCTCAGTGGTTTGCAAGAGGTAAAATAAAGTGTGCCAGGGTTCCTGCTCTGGATTGTTGCCCAGCAAGCAGACTTGGGAATTGCACACATGTGGGCTTCATGTGAGGACAGGTTCAGGCTTAACTATAATGACCCAATGGTTGAATAGCTGGCTGACATACACTGACCAGGCTCACATCAAGAGCAGACTAAAAATAGAAAAATGCAAAAAAAAGACAGAAGATAAAAATGGAGAAAAAGAGCCAAAAGCTTGACAATTTTAACCAGGGAAGATTATTTCCTTTTATGCTGCTTTAATTTGGTGGTTGTTGGTTCCTGTGACAAAACATATTTTCACCTGTCCTGGATATTTCAACTTACAATATTTCCGTACTGCTAGATTTACCACACAAGGTATTAACTGCCAAGGTTGCACAGTGTCCTTTTTAATAATAAGCCACCAGTCTAAAACCTGTCTGTTTGTCCATTAGATTTTCCTCAAGATTCATTTAGGCTCACACAATAGTGATTTGCAGTCTCACTCACCCTGAGGGGCATCATTCCTGACAATCTCAAACAACCGGTGATATTCCTAGAGAGAGTGTGCCTTGCACCACCTGATTGTCTACAGTGTGATTCTATTGCATTCCCAGAGAGGCAGGGTTGGTGGGGGTGGTGCATAGCAGGTAGATTTTTGGGAGCCTTCTGGCCCCACAAAGAGAAGGACATCATCCCAGGATGGTGACTTCGATTCACAGAAATTTGAGTCCCTTGAGGAAATGGGCAGGTTCTTATTGGCTGGAGCACCCTGTGATTAACCACTCAGTGGGCAGAAGATTCATCTCACCGACTCAAAGGTTCAGTTCACAGAGAGGCAGGCTCAGTCACAGAGTTGTGTAGATTCTGCTGCCAGCCGCCAAAAGGTTGTCTGTACTTTAAAGCCACCGCACATTGTCCCCGAGGAGGCTGCGGTGCAGACGAAACCGTCACCCATCTCCTTCTGGAATGCGCCTTTGCAAAGAAGGTCTGGAGAGAGATGCAGTGGTATCTGTCCAAGTTCGTCCCGAGCAGCTCCGTAACACAGGACTCTGTGCTCTACGGGCTGTTCCCGGGGATGCACACAGAGACAGTCATCAACTGCTGCTGGAAGACCATTAACTCGGTGAAAGACGCCCTTTGGTCTGCCCGAAACCTGCTGGTCTTCCAGTGCACGGAGCTGTCCTCGACCGAGTGTTGCAGACTGGCACATTCCAAGGTCCAGGACTATGTGCTCAGGGACGCGCTGAAACTAGGTGCGGCCGCGGCAAAGGCTCTGTAGGGAAAGGCAACCATTTAGAGCCTTCCTGCCATTGTATACCGAGGGGCTGCAATCAGGGAAACCGCCCCCCACCCCGGGCAGAATGTAAAATTCAAATTGCTGTAATGTACCTGTAATGAATCTGTAATCAATAATCTGTATTGAGTATAATGCAATGAGACACCCCAGAGTGTCATGAACTGTAATTATGCACAATGTGTTCGTTGAACTGTACTTGATGTAACCTGAAAATTGTATAATCTGTATTGTGTACGTTGGGAATGTGATATCACAACTGTATTGTATGTTTTTGCTACAAATTTTATGAATAAAGTATATTTTTTGAAAAAAAAAGCCTGGCCTAGCATAGCCTTAAAGGGTCAATCATGTGTAAATGGCCTTTTGTCTAAAGGCCCCATGTTTAAAGAAAAAACAAGTTGCACCTTCATTGTTTTGTATACAGAAGAGCATGGGGAAATGAATATTCTCACTGTGTTGGACGGTGTGAACAAAAAGCAAAATACTGCAGATGTTAGAAACACTCAGCAGGTCAACCAGCATCTGTAAAGAGAAGGACCCACACCTGAAATGTTCACGTGTCTGTTCTCTCCACAGATTCTGCCTGACCTGCTGAGTGTTACCAACACTTTATGTTTTTGTTTGTTTTGTTAAAAATTAAAATCGCTTGTTGGTTCAAAGTCAGTGTCTCAACTCAGAACACTGCTTATTCAGTCCCTCTTCCAGAAAGAGAGGGGATTCACATGATAAACTCCAGCAACCAATGTGCAATCTTCTCCGGGTCTCAAGCTATCGGTTAATTAGATACTGGGCAGCAAAAGGTGGTCAGATCATAGAGAGGCTCAGGTTCCACTCATAGGAGTGATTGGTGACACTGAACCCCAGGAAAAATATCCAACGGTAGACCCAGGCAACCGTTTCAGCACAAACACTTAAATGTGACAAAACACAGACTGGAAGGCAGGATTGCAGAATATATTTGGGAATATTTCAATTGTATTCATTTTCAGAACCACAGCTTTATGTCCTCCTCTCAGAAGGCTCCTGCGTCATGCTCAGCCTTTGTGCAGGATCCTTTATGTGTGCATTGATTAAATAAACCATTTGCCGCAATCTTTTAACACAGATCATGAAAAACAAAGTATTGAAGAGCAAAATGTAGAGAAGTTTTTTTCATAACCAAAATTTGAGCTCTTAAACTAGGCTGACTGTAGTACTGAGGGTGTGCGGTGCTGTAGGAGTTACCATGCTTCAAATGAGACATTAAAGGTCCTGTCCAGGTGAACATTTTTGGTTTGTGGGGTTAGGGTTAGAAAGCTCTTTGTGGAAGGAGAGAATCAGTTCAACAATTTATTACAAGAACAGAAATCCACACCCTGCCATTTTGAATTTTGCTCCAGCTGATGATGGTCCAAGACACTGGGTCAAAGCATTCTAAAAAAATTAGCTACAACATTGAAGACAGGAAGAATCTTTTAATCACAAAAAATGTTTGGTGTACAAGGAAATTCCTTTGTCCCAACATACCTACGCCACTACCCCCCAACCCCACCCCACACAGACACTACATATCTACAGGGCTAGATTTATAATTCTACATGAATTCAGACTCACCATCTCTCACTTTCTTCTTTGTTTCTTCTTTTCTCACTCGAGCAGGCCACTCCATTGGAATGCTTGACTCAGACAACAGCTTCAATTTTTCCTGTAGTCTACTTTCTGAGGATATGGCGTCTCTTTTAGACTCCTTCCTACTGGAGCAGTTACCCTTCAACACATCTCGAAGAGTCCGACTAAAGATGCCCATCGGTCGAGTAACTTTCACTGGCCGTTTCCCTAGAGACTGGTTGCTCTTGGACCCTGTTGCTTGTTCTTTAGCAGCAATGTATTCAAAGTGGTGTGGCGACCTGTCTCGCTTGTCTTTTCTTTTCACCCCCTTCCTGGGTGTCAACTGTTCCTCCTCCACTTCATGCTTGGGAGCCTGCCCAATCGTTGCTAGTGTTCCAGTAGCTCCCATTGCACTCCGTCTCCCATCATATGCCAACGCAGGGCTGACACCGGTCACTCCAAAGACTGGTTTCTGAGTTGTTTTTTCTTCGCCAGCTACTTTTTTGCTTGGTGCAGAAAAATCTAACAAGGCACCTGGTTGAGAAAAGGTGAATGAGGCTGAGGAGCTGCCGGGGGTCGGCTGGACAAAACGGAAGCCTCCGGGAGAACTGCTAATAGCCGCCGGCTGAGAGAAGTTAAAAGTGTCTGGCAAACTAGCTGTCGCCGTCGGCCGAGAAAATCTGAAGGGGCCGGAGGAAGTGCCGCTGCTTGTTGGCTGTGAGAAGCTGAAAGATGGGCCGCTGTTAGTGGCAGCCTTACTCTGTGAAGCCGTGGGGGTGGCCGCTTCTCCACCACTGCTCAGAGGCTGGGAGAAGTTAAATGGCGGCAGTTTATTTGACGATTTGTTCGAGTCCAGACTTCCACCGAATGATCTCTGGCCGTCCGGATTCTCCAGCGCTTTGAAGTTTGGCTCAGAGTGCCCGAAACTCCCGCTCGCCGCTGCTCCAAAGTTCCCAGGACTCGCGAACGGCCCAAGGGGCTTAAAACTGAAGGGCTGACTCGGGCCAGGGCTGGAACTGGCGACAGTCGCCATGCCCGCTGAACCCGCCTGGTGTCCAAACGCAGGGAGCGACTCCCCCACTTCACTCGCTTGCCCGAAGCAAGGAGCAGCCTGTTGGGCCTGGAAACCCGGGAAGGTGTTGTCTCCTGTGGGGAAGAGCGCGGGGGGCTGCCTGCCCGGCGGATCCATGGTTCTCCACCAGGCCCGAAGCTCTCAGTAACCTGGGATCAGCTCGACTCCAGCATCGCTTCACATTTACCGCTTGTTATCAACGGAATTTCAGCTTTGTATTCTAATAACATTTCACCAGTCTCTCTCTCTCTCACTCACCGCCGCCATTACCGCCCACAGAAACAACACCCGCCGCCCTGGTCGGTCCGCCTCATTCTTCCGTTCCGGTCAGTACGGAACAAAAAGACAAGCGCACCCACTTCCGCTTCCAATCAGCCTCTCCGCACTGAGGGTTGCCAGTGGCAACACGCTCCGGACCCGGCCCGGCGCCTCTCTCCCCCTCGGACCCGGCCCGGCCCGGCGCCTCTCTCCCCCTCGGACCCGGCCCGGCCCGGCGCCTCTCTCCCCCTCGGACCCGGCCCGGCCCGGCGCCTCTCTCCCCCTCGGACCCGGCCCGGCCCGGCGCCTCTCTCCCCCTCGGACCCGGCCCGGCCCGGCGCCTCTCTCCCCCTCGGACCCGGCCCGGCCCGGCGCCTCTCTCCCCCTCGGACCCGGCCCGGCCCGGCGCCTCTCTCCCCCTCGGACCCGGCCCGGCCCGGCGCCTCTCTCCCCCTCGGACCCGGCCCGGCCCGGCGCCTCTCTCCCCCTCGGACCCGGCCCGGCCCGGCGCCTCTCTCCCCCTCGGACCCGGCCCGGCCCGGCGCCTCTCTCCCCCTCGGACCCGGCCCGGCCCGGCGCCTCTCTCCCCCTCGGACCCGGCCCGGCCCGGCGCCTCTCTCCCCCTCGGACCCGGCCCGGCCCGGCGCCTCTCTCCCCCTCGGACCCGGCCCGGCCCGGCGCCTCTCTCCCCCTCGGACCCGGCCCGGCCCGGCGCCTCTCTCCCCCTCGGACCCGGCCCGGCCCGGCGCCTCTCTCCCCCTCGGACCCGGCCCGGCCCGGCGCCTCTCTCCCCCTCGGACCCGGCCCGGCCCGGCGCCTCTCTCCCCCTCGGACCCGGCCCGGCCCGGCGCCTCTCTCCCCCTCGGACCCGGCCCGGCCCGGCGCCTCTCTCCCCCTCGGGCCCGGCCCGGCGCCTCTCTCCCCCTCGGGCCCGGCCAGGCGCCTCTCTCCCCCTCGGGCCCGGCCCGGCGCCTCTCTCCCCCTCGGGCCCGGCCCGGCGCCTCTCTCCCCCTCGGGCCCGGCCCGGCCCGGTCTAGCGCCTCTCTTGCCCCCTCTCCATGACGCTGGTGATCAGGAACCTGCAGGGAGCGGTGCCGCTGCGCAGGGCCCGGTTGCGGCGGGACTGCCAGACCCTGCGCCAGATCCTGGGCCTCGCTCGGTTCGACCTGGGCCTGATCTGTATGGACGACCAGCGAATACGGGCCCTCAACAGACGGTACAGGCGGCGGGACGCGGCCACTGATGTGCTGTCGTTCCCTTTCCATCAGGTAACGGGACTGGGATCTCCGGGCCGCCACTTTCCAGAAACAGACCCGAGCAACTTGTCTACTGTTGTGATCTGGAATGGGCTGCCTGAAAGGGCGGTGAAATCAGATTCAATAATAACTTTCAAAAGGGAATTGGATAAATACTCAAAGGGGAAAAGTTTGCAGGGCTATGGGGGAAAGGCAGGGGAGTGGGACTAATTGGATAGTTCTTTCAAAGAGCCAGCACAGGCAGGATGGGTCAAATGGCCTCCTTCTGTGCTGTATCATTCAATAACTCTTGTAGTTATAATGCATGAAGATCCTGTGGGATGCTCTCCGGTCATCTCCAAATGCTGGTAAACATCACACTATCGGAATGTTAGTCTGGCTAAAACTAGGACTTATTTCCAAGTAAGATAACACATAGAAACAGAGGGAAACTATTGGCAGAATACATGAGAAAAACAATATATCATCAGTTGATTATCGTCAGAACTCTTGTGGCCGTCCTCTGGGCCTCTTTAAAAGGCAGGGAGCTGCTGTAGCCTTTTTTAAATCAGACACCTGAAGTTAAATGGAGTTAAATCCATCGGGTAAAATGATAGGCAGACTCCTCGTTTCTTGTCTTGCCTTTATTTCATTGTGCCATAAGTAGGATTTTTCTTTTATATTTTGAAATAAACTTTATTCATAAAATTTGTGAAAGTACATACAATGCAATTCAAGTTATGCTTCAAACATACAACAGGTCATACAACTTGCAACGGTACATACAGTACAAAGCAACAGTCCTGGTACAATCAATAGTTACGCACCATACCTTGTAAATACAGTTCATGGCACCCTAGGGTGCCTCCTTGCGTTAGTCGTTACAGGTTACAGATACAGTACATTTTGTTACGTTCATTTATCATTTTACCTTCTGCGCGAGGGGGTTTTTTCCTGATTCCAGCCCCTCGATATAGGTCTAAAAGGTGGCTTTCCCCAATAGAGCCTTTGCGTAGGTCGCACCTGGCCTCAGTGCTCCCCACCGCACATACTCCTGCACCTTGGAGTGTGCCAGGTGGCAACACTCGGTCGTGTACAGCTCCTTCAGCTGGAAGACCAGCATGTTTTGTCCTGGATGATGTTCAGTTTCTTGAGTGTTGTTGGAGCTGCACTCATCCAGGCAAGTGGAGAGCTTTCCATCACACTCCTGACTTGTGCCTTGTAGATGATGGAAAGACTTTGGGGAGTTAGGAGGTGAGCCACTTGATACCCAGCCTCTGACCTGCTCTTGTAGCCACAGTATTTATGTGGCTGGCCCAATTCAGTTTCTGGTCAGTGGTGACTCCTCAGAATGTTGATGGTGGGGGATTCGGCGATGGTAATACCATTGAATGTCAAGGGGAGGTGGTTACACTTTCTCTTGTTGGAGATGGACATTGCCTGATACTTATGCTGCACAAATATTACTTGCCACTTATCAGCCCAAGCCTGGCAGTTGTTCAGGTCTAGCTGCATGCAGGAATGGACTGCTTCATTATCCGAACAATTGTGAATAGAGTTGAACACTGTGCAGCCATCAACGAATAGCCCCCTTATGATGGAGGGAAGGTCATTGATGAAGCAGCTGAAGATAATTGATCATATAAACAATTGAAAAAGGCGTTCTGTCTTTCTTTCAGGATCTGAAAGCGGGCGATGTTCCCAAACCCCTACACCAGGATGAGTATAACCTTGGAGACATCTTCCTTGGAGTGGAATATATCTACAGACAAAGCCAAGCACATGGACAAGACTTCTACAGTGTACTAACAGTATGTATTAATGAGGGATTTCCACAGAAAGGGAAACGAAAATAATTAAATTTAATAACTTATGGGAGAGAGCCGATTTACAGTTTGTAGTGATTTTAGAACATTAGTGGGTATGTAAAACAGGATAGGAGTGAAATTGGACTTCGGTGAAAGCCCAAAATGGGCGATGGTGAATTGATGCCCGTTTTACACTGCACCAGTGGAAAAGAAAACCAGGAGCGGTGTGAAACGCGCGGGGCGGACGGGAGGGCGGGGCGGGGGCGGAGCGAGCGAGGGAGGAGCAAGCGAGGATGGGGCGGGGGAGGGGGGCGAGCGAGGGGGGGAGGGGAGGAGGGGGGGCAGGGGAGGGGTGGCGAGGGAGGGGACGAGTGGGGGAGGGAGGGCGGGGGGGGAAGGGAGGGGACGAGCGAGGGAGGGACGGGCGAGGGTGGGGCAGAGGAAGGGCGGGGCGGACGAGGGAGAGGCGGACGGACGGAGGGAGCGAGCGAGCAAGAGACGGATGGAGCGCCGAATGGCCTACTCCTGCTCCTGCTCCTATTTTCTATGTTTCTATTCTAATCTTATATGTTGGCGTAGTTTCCACATCCGGAATTAATCTTGGACATGAAGCGTGAAGTCCACAGCCTCACAATTCTGTATGAAGAAATTTCTCTGTTTTAAATCTCTTACATTCAATCTTGTATGTATGGCTCCTTGGATCCCTCAACTACTGGAATCAGTCTGTTTCTATCTACCCTGTCACACCCTTTCAAATGTTAAACACTTCTATTTTATAACACCCAGTAATCTGCCTTGTTCTGATGAAAAAAGACCCAAATTTTCAAGTCTTTCTTCGTTTGTGTATTTTCCCATCCCAGTGAATCTGTGTTGTACCCTCTCTAAAGCCTCAATTTCCTTCCTATCGTGTGGAGCCCAATACTACACACTGTACTGTAACAGGTCTTATCAATGTAAGGAATCTTACAACACCAGGTTATAGTCCAACAAATTTATTTTAAAATCACAAGCTTTCGGAGATTATCCCCTTTGTCAGGTGAATGAGTGAAAGATTCTCAAATCGCATATCTTATACTAGGCTGGGACAGCATCACACCAATCAAAAGGTGTTGTTGTTGTTCAAACAGAGAACAGCACGTCCCAGTACACTGGATATACATTGTGTCAATTACACAGACAGACGGAAAGAAACCCAAATGGCAGAGAGAGAGAGAGAATATTAAAAACATAATTTTTTTTCCCTTTTTGCTGGTGGGGTTACGTGTAGCGTGACATGAACCCAAGATCCCGGTTGAGGCCGTCCTCATGGGTGCGGAACTTGGCTATCAACTTTGAGAACCTTTTCACTCATTCACCTGATGAAGGGGATAATCTCCGAAAGCTTGTGATTTTAAAATAAAATTGTTGGACTATAACCTGGTGTTGTAAGATTCCTTACATTTGTCCACCCTAGTCCATCACCGGCATCTCCACATCAGGTCTTATTAAGGTTTACATAGGCTCATCAATACTTCTTCGCTTTTATATTCTGTACCTCTTGCGATATAACCTAGAATTCTATTAGCTTTTTTACAGCCTTATCAACCTGAGGTGCTGCCTTTAATGTTGCAAGCAGCCAGAGCGACCAACTGAGTCTGGGCAGGGGAGGGGGGAGCTTTTAAAGAACATGTTCATGGTATTGAAATCTTAGAAAAATGGATTATAGATTTGATCAGTGTCCTCTGTGAATAGATGAATCTATGGAGTAACTACCCTGCCCTGATTGTCTGTTATTTTTGTGCAGGTGACCACATTACATGGAATCTGCCATCTGCTGGGCTATAGGCATAGCACAGAAACTGAGTGGAAGCAGGTATGATCGTGCTCTCCTTTATGCAGTGAGACCTCCGTTAATTATCCATACCCCAATTCAGCGCCATTCTGATCACCTGATAGAATTTTCATGGAACAAAAGCCTTGTGCGAGACACTACCTCACTGCACCATCGGCTAACACCAATCTGCTTCCATCTGACCTAAATCAACTTCACAGCCCGAGAAAGGTTAAAAAAGAAAAGACTTGCATTTATATAGCACCTTTCACAACCTCAGGGCGACCCAAAGCGCTTCACAGCCAATGAAGTACTTTTTGAAGTGTAGTCACTGCTGTAATGTGTTATTTCTTTTGTTATTACCTTATCGTACTTCCCTTTAGTCCTGTGCCACACGTGTCGGGACAATTATTTGTTCATTCCACTAACTACTGTATGGGGGATACATTTCATCAATTATGGCATATATTGTAGGTTCCACTGTATTATACATCCATTACAATGAATCCCTTGCTTTGGGTCTGAGGAACATTCAATACTGATATCAGGAGTGTTTATTTTAAATTGGCGAAGCAAATCTCAACATTTCTGCTTTGGTTGGAGATTCCAGAACAAGGGGGCATAATCTTAAAATGAGAGCTAGGCCATTTAAGAGTGAAATCAGGAAGCACTTTTTCACTCAAAGCGTAGTGGAAATCTGGAACTCTCCCTGAAAAGGCTGCTGATGCTGGGACAATTAAACTTTTCAAAATCGAGATCAGTAAGTGTATCGGAATATGGAGCAAAAGCGGGTGAATGGAGTTGAGGTACAGATCAGTCATGATCTAATTGAATGGCGGAACAGGCTCAAAGGGCTGAATGGCCTCGTCCTGTTCCTATGTCCATCATTACGGAGAACTTCTAAGTGATCTTCTGTTTTTCGTATGCTTTTTACTGGCACTTTTTTCACATGACTAGTATCATTCAAATGGGCAAATACATATCATGAACCACGTCATTGTTCAACTTTGATCACAGACTTTTTTTTTAAACTGATGGTCTTTGTCCTAATACTGATCAAATTGCAAGCAGTACGTGGCCTCCAAGGATAACTACTGTGAGAATGAGGCAGAGTTCCGCGGCTACCACGTTTTGCACAATCTTAATGAGGGAGATATTTAGTTTTCAGTGTTCTGTATTTGCTGCACCAGGTTCTCTCCTCCTGTCACCATATGAGCCTTGACCTAAATTGGAGTAGAAGATGGTGTGATGAGCCTTGATTTCAGGATGGTGAAGATGCATGTAGGAGGAAGTGTGGGTAGGACGGGATATTTGCAACTTAGGGGGAATAATGGAGGAAAGTTCAGAGGGGCACTGTCCAAAGTAAAGAAAGAACTTGTATTTCTATAGCACCTTTCACAACCTCAGGACATCCCAAAGCGCTTCACAGCCAATGAAGTGCTTTTGAAGTGTAGTCACTGTTGTAATGTAGGGAAATTCAGCAGCCAATTTGTGCAAAGCAAGGACCCACAAACAGCAGTGAAATAAATGACCTGATAATCTGTTTGAGGAATAAATATTGGCCAGGACTCTGGGAGAACTCCCCTGGCTCTTATTCAAATAGCAGCATGGAATCTTTTACATCCACCTTAGAGAGCAGACGAAAGACGGCACCTCCAAAGCCCAACATTTATACCTTCCCTGAAGTACAGTTTCATTAGATACAGTGCAGGCAGAAATTTAAATATAGAATTGGTTGAAAGATCACTGCAGCAATCCCTCAATACTGCATTAGTGTCAGCCTGGATTATGTGCTCAGGTCTCTGCAGTGGGACTTGACCCCTAGTTGCCCTGAGAAAGTGATGTTTGGCCTTCTGCTAGCACTGCTGCAGTCCACAATGGTGTTAGCTAGGGAATTTCAGGATTTAGATCCAGTGACGATGAAGGAACGGCGATGTATGTCCAAGTCAGAATGGTGTGTGACTTGGAGGTGATGGTGCTCCCATGACACTGCTGCACCCATGACACTGCTGCACTTGTCCTTCTTGTTGATAGAAGCTGAGAGGTGCTGTCAAAGAAGTCTTGGCGAGTTGCTGTAGTGCACCCTGTGGATAGTACACAGTACAGCCACAGTGCGCTGGTGGTGGAGGGAGTGGATACTGAGCCCAGTGGCAGACTGCTTCTCCTGGACGGTCTTAAGCTTCTCTCACTCGTTCCGAGGCAGTGTTGAGGATGTAAGTCAGGATCACAGAATGGTCAAAAATACAACAGCTTCTGTCTTTCATATGCCATGTAAAAAATAAAATATTACTGCATTTCATATCCTGCACTTAACACAAGAAGTAAGCCCAGGATACAGGGTGAATGCTCAATATGATGCTCCTTTAAAGCGCTGTGTACAAACTAAAATTTTACCATTGGCTTTGTTTTAAAATGAAAGCTTGGGGCAGGTGTGATATTTTTGGAGTACATTTCTTAAATCATAAAAGTTTGCAAGGCTTGCAGTTTGTAAATTCATCAGAACCCAGGCCAGTGATGCAATTTGATTCCCAGTCATTTTTGCACAGATCTTGAAAAATTATGCACTTGTCGGGATCCAAAAAACCCAATACCCTCCGTTCTCATAGGATCATACAACACAGAAGGAGGCCATTCGGCCCATTGTGTCTGAGCCGGCTCTTTGAAAGAGCTATCCAATTAGACCCAATCCCCTGCTCGTTCCCCATCGCCCTGCAACTTTCTCCTTTTCAAATATTTATCCAATTCCCTTTTGAAAGTTACTATTGAATCTGCTTCCACCACCCTTTCAAGCAGGGCATTCCAAATCATAACAACTCACTGCGTTAAAAAAAAAATTCTTCTCATTTCCTCCTGGATTTTTTGCCAATTATCTTAAATCTGTGTCCTCTGGTTATTAACTCTCCTGCCAGTGGGAACAGTTTCTCCCTATCTACTCTATCAAAAGCCCTCATAATTTTGAACACCTCTACTAAATAGAGTCATACAGCACGGATAGAGGCCCTTCGGCCCATCGTGTCCGCGCCGGCCATCAAGCCCTGTCTACTCTAATCCCATATTCCAGCATTTGGTCCGTAGCCTTGTATGCTATGGCATTTCAAGTGCTCATCCAAATGCTTCTTGAGCTTCTTGAATGTTGTGAGGGTTCCTGCCTCCACAACCCTTTCAGGCAGTGAGTTCCAGACTCCAACCACCCTCTGGGTGAAAAAGTTCTTTCTCAAATCCCCTCTAAACCTCCCGCCTTTTACCTTGAATCTATGCCCCCTTGTTATAGAACCCTCAACGAAGGGAAAAAGCTCCTTAGTATCCATCCTATCTGTGCCCCTCATAATTTTGTACACCTCAATCATGTCCCCCCTCAGCCTCCTCTGCTCCAAGGAAAACAAACCCAATCTTCCCAGTCTCTCTTCATAGCTGAAGCGCTCCAGCCCTGAGATGTGGAGTACTGCTCCACACCTGGCATTCCCCTAGTACCTCACCCATGGGGCAAGACTACGATAACCAAGGCCAATCACATGATGCTAACACATGCACACTTTCAAGTGGGGGGTCACAGTATCGTGATCAGAATAGATAACTCTGCATGGTACTTTTTTTTTTTGCCCCTCCATAACCTTTGAATATTGAGAAAAGTTGTAGCTACTTTGAACGTGTGATTGTCCTTCTCCCCGATTCCCTTTAACCAAGATCAGCAAACAGGGGAACGACCCTGAAAACTTCATGGTGTATTCAGCCATTGGGTGGAGTGGTTCTATCTATGTCCTATATTCAGTTGCTGAGATGAGTTTAGGACCCACTTCCAGACCTTTAATACCATTCTATAACTGGGAGCTGTGAGAGAGGAATATTCAGGTCACTGTGACATCTGAATATCCCTTTTATGATCTGGTGAAGCACCTGGCCTGCACTCTCTGAACTTCCACTGTTCCCCCTGCTCCTCTGTTGAGTGGGAATTTCTAGGTGGGAACTTCCCACTAAGCAAGTGGAAGTTTACAGTCAGGGCAAGTACACAGGATCAGTAAGGAGCAACTCACTCACAATCTCCATTGGAATTCTGCTGCCCTGGCACAATAACACCACAGCAAGCATGTAACAATGTCATTGCACCAGAGATTTTATCATTGTGCACATCTGTATCAAAATCTGGAATGATTTTACAAAATACGGTAGCCGTTCATGACGACAGAGAATTCTGTTGTTCAATGTGTTGGTTACTGCTTCCCTGAAAAGCCACAAGGCAACGTGACTAAAAGAACACTGTATTTCACATCCATGTACCAGAATTCTGATGAGAGAAACGTTCCTTAGTTCCAAGTTGTTGCACCTGTGTGCCAGTTTTTTCCCACAATAGCCATCCCGTTAGCCTGAGAGTAAAATTGCCAGTTTTGATCTGTGGGCCTATGCTGTCAGAGCTGGTTCAGACTGACCAAACTCATTTCAGGTAGGATGCATACATCCAACAGAGAAAGAAGCAATTGTACTTGAGCCACCGTGATGCCTAATTGAAGAATGAACTTGCATTTACATAGCATCTTTCACATCCTCAGGATGTCCCAAAGTGCTTCACAACCAAAGAATTAGTTTTGAAGTGTAGTCACAGTTGTTTTCTAGGCAAATGCAGCAGCCAATTGCGTGCAGGAAGGTCCCACAAACTGCATTGAGATGAATTACTAGTTAATCTGCTTTGGTTGAAGAATCAATGTCGACTCTTTATGAATAGTGCCATGTGGTCTTTTCCGTCCACGATTTATCGTCTCATCCAAAAAACGACACCTCCAATAATGCAGCACTCCTTCCGTACTGCACTGAAGTGTGAGCCTAGATTTGTGTGTCCAAGTCCTGGAGTGGGGCTTGAGCCCACAGCCTTCTGACCCAGAGGTGAGAGTGCTACTGAGTCAAACTGACAGAGAGAAGTAAACTCTTCTGATGTCTAGAGCATCTGTGTGTGAAGCAAGAAAAATGTGCTGTGTACTGATTCTCTCCAACTTTTTCTCTTCCTCAGATGTTCCAGAGAGAGTCCAACACCCTCCAGTTGTTTAATAAACTCACTGGGGCCAGCCTACAGCCTCTAACACAGAACAACTTCTGAATGAGAGCCACTGAGAATCATTTCTTTGACTTTTACTTTTACAAACAATGGAATGAATAGGTGCAGCAAGGCCTCTATCAACAGGATAAAGGAAATGGTTCTTTGGGCTATGAAGACTGTTTAATCGTACAATATCAATAAAGTCAGAAACATTTTTGGAATTTCTTTTCCATGAGCCTCGTGTTCACGGTAAGGAAAATGGGCCACTTTCCACTCCAGGCACCCAGTGTCAAGGTATAACATGGATTGAATGCAGAGTAAAGCTCCCTCTGCTCTGCCCCAATCTTAAAAAAGTGCCTTCTAATACGCTACTGTTAGATTTTTCCCTTCCCCACACCAGCCATCCTGCGGCCTCTACTTGGTAAGTGGCATTGCCCATTTAATGCCTATCCCTGTGGTGCCTTCCTAAAATTATTTGTTTTAGTTACGCCCTAATTCAAACGAGCAGCACCTCATAAGTGCCTTTTGGGTTATTCCAAACAAGCGATATCTGAATTTTAAAAAAATATTTAAATTTAATTTCAAATCGAGCTGCACTCTGTTACCTAGTATGACTGGTTTTATGTGCAGGTGGGCTAACTAGGCGGAGGCTAGGTGATCCCACAGCACTGAAATCTAACCCCTTTATCCCAGACAAGTGCATTGTTTTTTCTTATTCATTTTCTGGATGTGGGCATTGCTGGCAAGGCCAGCATTTATTGCCTGTCCCTAGTTGCCCTGAGAAGCTGGTCATGGGCTTTCTTGAACCGCTGCATTGTAGGGGTTTGATCCAACTGAGTGTCTTGATAGGCCACTTCAGAGGGCAACCACGATGAAGTGGGACTGGAGTCGCATATAGACCCAGACCGGGTAAGAACGGCAGGTTTCCTTCCTGAAAGGATATTAGTGAACTATTTTATGACAATCCGACAGCTTCATGGTCACTTTTACTGATATCAGCTTTTTATTTCCAAATTTTTAAAACTGAATTCAAATTCTCAAACTGCCACTGTGGGATTTGAACTCATTCTCTGGATTATTTGTCATGGGATAGATGCAATAGGCCAACGTCTGAAGCTGTCACTTTAGCTGCTCTGAAGTGAAGCAGCAGGTCAGCAGAACTCTGGAGGTACAGTAATAGAAATAAATCAAATATACAGAACCTTTCAAAGGTGAAGAGATTTTATTCTCAATTTGTTTAGCAATGGCTCCTTTAAGGGCTATAAAATAATTATAATTTGAAAAAATATATACATGTCATCAAGATTGCTGTACCTACTCACAATTAATCACCAGTGAATAAACATTTAATGTGTTCAGCAATTCCCTCTTTCTTATACTTTGCTATGTAAATAGTTTCAGTAAATTCTGAATACTGTTAAGTATTTCCATGATCAACAAATGCAAGCTTTGAAATCAGTGTGGATTCGAAGACTTGGTGCATTCTAATCCATCCAAATAGCAACATCGAAGTGGATTCTCAGCGCTGACTGGTTT
Organism: Heptranchias perlo; assembly: GCF_035084215.1. Lineage (NCBI taxonomy): Eukaryota > Metazoa > Chordata > Chondrichthyes > Hexanchiformes > Hexanchidae > Heptranchias > Heptranchias perlo. Next base: position 96,377,928 of record NC_090331.1, on the reverse strand, counting down.
GGTCACAGTACTTTCTAAATAACCTCCCATGTTGTTGGATGAATCTTGAAATGCACGAGTTGCTGTTGTGCAGAGGGGCTTCGACAGCCAGATGAAACCAGTAGTCAAAGTTGGACAGAGTCTCATGGACATGACTGCTGGGTGGATGGATAGTGTGGATAAGTGAGCAGGTGGGTCGATAATGTGACTGGCTAGAGAGTGTGTAACTAGTTTATTTAACAAGATAAAAGTGACGCATAGTTACGGAGTTGCTGTTTATTCAACAGGGTAAGGATTACTCACTGTCTGTACAGAGTTGCTGTTTATTCAACAGGGTAAGGGTAAGTACAGTGTCCAATATATCTTCAGTATAGCACAGTGAAATTTTGCTGTGTCAGGTACAGTTCATAGGATTGCATTGTCGATTATCCAATAAAGAAGAATGTAAATTTCCATTAAGATAGTTCAGAAGGTTCACACTCCATCTGTCAAATGAGCGGTCAGAACCCATTCTTCCAGGAGAAAAGAGGCTCCCTCGAGTGTCCTTAATCCACTGTTCTCAAGCTGGGAACAGAAATTGCAATGTTTGGTTCATATATAGCTGTGTTTTTAAAAAAAATAAAAGGAACAATAGATTATATCAACCTTAACATGGTTAACCAGAGGATTCCACCAATCTCCCGCTGGAGAACACTGGTGGAAATTACAAGCAATGCATTTTTAATGGCAGAAATGTTCCTTCTGCTTGTCCCCTATTTCCGTTCCTTTCCTAAAGCTCGTGCATTTTTAGTGTACAATTCCACAGCCTCTGGCAGCCAATCCAAGTAACCATTCTTTGTGTGTCAACAACAACAATAACCTGCATTTATATAACGACTTTAATGTAGTAAAATGTCCCAAGGTGCTTCACAATAGTCAAACAAAATTTGACACTGAGCCATATAAGATATTAGGACAGGTGACCAAAGGCTTGGTCAAAGAGGTAGGTTTTAAGGAGCTTCTTAAAGGAGGAGAGAGAGGCAGAGGGGTTTAGGGAGGGAATTCCAGAGCATAGGCAGCTGAAGGCACGGCCGCCAATGGTGGAGTGATTAAAATCGGGGATGCGCAAGAGGCCAGAATTGGAAGAGCGAAGAGAACTCAGAGGGTTGTAGTACTGGAGGAGGTTACAGAGATAGGGAGGAGCGAGGCCATGGAGGGATTTGAAAATAAGGATGAGAATTTTAAAATTGAGGCACTGCTGAACCAGAAGCCAATTTGGGTCAGCGAGCACAGGGGTGATGGGAGAACAGGACTTGGTGTGAGTTAGGATACGGACAGCAGAGTTGCCTGAGCTCAAGTTTACGGAGGGTGCAAGGAGATAGACCGGCCAGGAGAACATTCATCGAGTTACATCGAGTCTACTGCACAGAAACGGGCCATTCGGCCCAACTGGTCTATGCCGGCGTTTCTGCTCCACATGAGCCTCCTCCCATCCCTCTTTATCTACCCTTATCAGCATACCCTTCTGTTCCTTTCTCTCTCAAGTGCTTATCTAGCTTCCCTTTAAATGCATCCATGCAATTTGCCTCAACTACTCCTTATGGTAGCATGTTCCACATTCTTACCACTCTTTGAGTAAAATAGTTAAATAGTCGAGTCTAGAGGTAACAAAGGCACGGATAAGGGTTTCAGCAGCAGCTGAGCTGAAGCGGGTGGAGACGGGTGTCGTTACAGAGGTGGAAGTAGGCGGTCTTGGTGATGGAGTGGATACATGGTCGGAAGCTCAGCTCAGGTCAAATAGGATGCCAAGGTTGCGAATGGTCTGGCTTGAGCCTCAGACAATGGCCAGGGAGAGGGATGGACAGTGTCAACAGGTTGCTCGACCAGGGGAAATGGGGTCCTGTCTTTGCTTGAGGCGGGGTCAAGGATAGCCATTGGGAGCTCAGGGACACAGGTCAATTGTACTATCCCCATCACTGTCCAGATGGGATCAAGTAACTCAGCACAAGTAGGGGATTGGACTCAGAACCCTCCTAGTCTCTGTGTCTCAGTACCACACAACATTGTGTATTTACCCTCTGAGCATTTGGGGCAGCCTCATTCGGAGGCTTTTAATTATTTAAAGGATATTTATAAATGAATGATACATTCAGAAATCCTTGATGCCTGTGCCCCTTAATGTAAAAAATGTGACCTTTGCAAGTAAATTCAAAGCACCCTAAAGGATCCCAAGGGTTTTAAGGAAAGAAGGAAACCTGCACGGAGAAACATTTGTTTGGCCCATCTTTCTACAGAAAAGGAAAATTGATTTTGAATTCAATGCATCAGCCAAAGGAGAACCTGCAGCTGTTTCCAGTTGAAAGTGCTGAGGACTTGTCACAGCCAAAGGAAATTGCTCAGAAGTGATTATCCAGTTTTAGAGAATTTTTCACACCTTCAGGAGAATCAGAAAAAAGACAGCAGCCAATGTAGCAGAAATTCCATCACAGAGGAGACCGAGCAGGGCAGTCAATGGCAGTCAGCAGACAACTTCTGTTAGGGTAATGGTGACTGACGTCTGCACAGTGTGGCAGTACTGTAGTGCACAGGTACTAAAACTAATCAGAAAGGGCGAATGGAATGTTGGCCGTTATCTCAAGGGGGCTGAAATACAAAGAGTGGAAGTGATGTTCCAGCTGTACAGAGCCCTGGTCAGACCCCATCTGGAGTACTGTGTTCAGTTCTGGGCACTGAACCTCAGGAAGGATATATTGGCCTTGGAGGGGGTGCAGCGCGGATTCACCAGAATGATACCTGGGCTAAAAGGGTTAAATGTGAGGACAGGTTGCATAAACTAGGCTTCTGTACTCTTGAGTTTAGAAGGTTGAGGGGTGATTTAATCAAGGTATTTAAAATGATAAAGGGATTTGATAGGGTAGATACAACGAAACTATTTCCTCTGGTGGGGGAATCCAGAACAAGGGGGCATAATCTTAAAATTAGAGCCAGGCCATTCAGGAGTGAAATCAAGAAGCACTTTTTCACACGGAGGGTAGTGGAAATCTGGACATAGAATGTAGTAGAAATGTGGAATTCTCTCCCTCCAAAAGGCTGTGGATGCTGCATCAATTGAAATTTTCAAGATTGAGATTGCTATATTTTTGTTGGGTAAGGATATCAAGGGGTATGGAGCAATGACGGGTAAATGGAATTGAAGTACAACTCAGCCATGATCTAAAAGAATGGCAGAATAGACTTTAGGGGCTGAATGGCCTCCTCCTGATTCTGTGTTCTTATTGCATGTACTTTGTGGAAATGTCTGTTTTGTGTGCTCTACTAAGAAGTCCTTCAACTGAGGACTGCCACAGAGAGGAAGGAGGCAGAGCAGGACAATACTTTCTTTTCAAAGAAACACTTATTTCCTTTTTCCCTTACCCAGAAAGGATGTTCCTTCTCAATATCCTAATTTAGTTCCAGACCTTTTTAAGACCTTTGGCCTTCGGGCTTATTCTGGTGCTGCCGGTCTACCTTAGAAATCTGTAGAGGAGCAATACAGAGTCGTGCCATGATCACTCCTGCTCAGAACTCTGGCAAAGTCCATGGGTAAGGAATCTTACAACACCAGGTTATAGTCCAACTATAACCTGGTGTTGTAAGATTCCTTACATTTGTCAACCCCAGTCCATCACCGGCATCTCCACATCAAAGTTCATGGGGACGGGGGAAGGGCCTCCAGGAGCAAGCCTTTGGTGGTTTGGGGGTTCATCTGCAGAACTTGTTCTGCTGGGTCCCAGCCGAGTCTGCGAACGTTCCAGTGAAGTCCCACCGAACCATCACGCCTATTAATCCAGTATGGTAGCGTCGTGGTAATGTTACCAGATTCACGCAGTACCCACAGCTTTTTGGGGGAGAGAATTCCAAATTTCCACTACCCTCCGTGTGAAAAAGTGCTTCTGGATCTCACTCCTGAATGGCCTGGCTCTAATTTTAAGATTGTGCCCCCCTTGTTCTGGATTCCCCCACCATTTTAAACACCTTGATTAGATCACCCCTCAACCTTCTAAACTCAAGGGTATACAAGCCTAGTTTATGCAACCTGTCCTCACATTTAACCTTTTAGGCCCCGGTATCATGGACTAGTAATCCAGAGAACATTAGTTCAAATCCCACCAGGGCAGTTTGAGAATTTGAAATCAGTTTTTTAAAAATCTGGAAATAGAAACCCATCTGGTTCACTAATGTCTTTTAAAGAAGGAAACCTGCAGTCCTTACCCGGTCTGGCCTATATGTGACTCCAATCCCACACCAACGTAGTTGACTCTTAACTGCCCTCTGAAGTGACCTAGCAAACCATTCAATTGTGTGAAACTGCTACAAAGAATAAGAAGAATGAAACCGGACCGAACATTCGGCTACGATCTAGGCATCGGATTGAGACATGACAAAGACTCACCCAGCCCAGTCAACCCTGCAAGCTCCTCCTCGCTAACGTCTGGGGACTGGTGCTAAAGTCAGGAGAATTGTCCCACAGACTAGTCTTACTCACAGAATCGTACCCATCAGCCATGTCCCAGAGTCCTCCATCATCATCCCTGGGTGTATCCTGTCACACTGGTAGGACAGACCCAACAGAGGTGGGGCCCAGTGGTATACAGTCGTGGGGCAGAGGGGGAGGCGGGAGTCCTTACCATTGGCTCAGGTCAAACATGGGCAAAGAAACCTCCGGCTGATTACCACCTATTGCCCTCCCTCAGCTGACGAATTAGTGTTCTTCCATGTTGAGCACCACTTACAGGAAGGGGTAACAAGGGCACAGAATTCGATACGGTAGATTCAAAGAAACTATTTTCTCTGCTGGGTGAGGATCAAGAACGAGGGGACATAATCTTAAAATTAGAGCTAGGCCATTTAGGAGGGAAATCAGGAAGCATTTTTCACACAAAGGGTCGTAGAAATCTGGAATTCTCTGCCCCAAAAGGCTGTGGGTGATTGCAGCCGGTTATGTCAATTGGAGCTTTCTAAACTGAGATTGATAGATTTTTGGGAGATAAGGGTATCGAGGGACATGGAGCTAAGTGGGTAAATGGAGTTAAGATCAGCCATCATCTAATTGAATGGCAGAGCAGGCTCGAGGGGCTGAATAGCCTCCTCCTGTTCCTATGTTCCTAGAATATACTCTGGGTGGGGGACTTCAATGTCCATCACCAAGAGTGGCTCGGTAGCACCCCTACTGACCGAGCTGGCCGAGTCCTGACGGACATAGCTGTCAGACTGGGCCTACAGCAGGTGGTGAGAGAACCAACACCAGCCTCTCCTAGTCAACAGCCTCTTGTGCCTGTGGGAGCAACTTCAACATCTTCCAACCATGGGAGCTGAATCTCGAGGCCCCTTTCCTCACAGGCGCACCAAATCACAACCTATCCAAGCTCCTGGAACCTTTGTTCTAGATGTAGAAATGTGGGAAGTCCATTTGTGGTGGCACCCACTCTCACTGAGGGGGACGGTATTGCCGATGTGCCTTCTGGGTATGGTTCTTATTCATGCATGGGCTTTCAATGGGCATCAGATGGCTGCTCTACCATGGTGGGCATCACAGCCAAACCTGATACTGTCCTCACCCACCAGCAGGGGTCAATAGGTAGCAATCAAGAATGCAAATCATGGCTGATCTCTGCCCTTCCGAACTTGGCTCTGAGGCCAATTGTAACAATTATCACAGATCAGGAATTAAAGGCACACTTCCTCGCTCAGCTATCCACTGGGTAAACCCACCAAGCCATCTGGGGCGCCTTACAGTACCATTTAAACAATAGAAATCTACTTGTCTGTCAGAACTATCAACCTAATAACAATAAATGTAATGTTCAGTTCAAGCTAAATGCAAAGATTTGCTTCATGCCTAAACAATGTTCTGGTCCTCGATGATATTTGATTAATACGAGGAGTGAAAAATCAATCATGAGTTATTACAATGGATGGATTCATTTTGAGTGGGTAGTGGTGTAACTCAAGGGAAATGTTAAATAACAGTAGGGAGGCACAGATACTAATGAGGGCTGCAATCACTCCCTCAGTAATACAGGGGATATAATACCACCCTCTCCCCTTCCTCCGCCAACCTGCTTTTGCCTCAAGGCCGGGCCAGAACTTGTCAGCTGATGGCCCACTTGTCCTTTGCAGCCGATTACGAAAGTTGATTTAAATTTCCCGCACAACGGGGAGCTGCCCCGTTGGTCACTGTGGCTCCCCAGAGCATGGAAACTGATTCATGTGGTTGTAGACACAGAGAAGCAGTGTGCAACTGGCTAGTTCTCGCAAAGGGTCCACCCCAACTGAGGCAAAGTGGGCTCCTTACTGGAACTTGCTGCCACCTGTCCCTGGTCCATCTGCCTTTGCAGCGAGTTGAATGAACGAATGCAAGGTTCCTGTACCCCAGGAAACCACAATGATTGACGGGAGCAGATGCCTGGAGTACGGGAAACTTGAATTGGCTGATTTCAGTTCTGTGGTAACTCAACTACCAGACAAACATCTTTTGTGCACCCAAGATGTTCTGTGAGTGCCATTCATGCTGTAACTAGAAACAGCAGCACGCAAGACAATGGCAGAGGTGGGAGTCGGATTATTGGGGAGCAAGCAGGGTGGGGGGAGACAGAGCATCGGGCAGGTGGAATGGGGCCAATTACCGGCCCTTCCTGCTGCCCTAATGTTTTACACTAATAAGCAGCTATGCTGCAGAAGACAAACGCTGACATGCAGCCAGAGGAGTGACTTTACCTTCAGGTGTGTAGTATTCTGCACCTATAGTCCTGGAGGCACCCGGGAGTAGGTCCCAACGACTGCTTCCCTTCAAAGAAAGAGGAAAGAACTTGCGTTTATATTGCATCTTATCACATCTCTCAGGATGTCCCAAAGCACCTGACTCTCACTGAGTTACCTCTGAAGTGTGGTCACTGTTGTTTTGTAGGTGAATGCAGGAGCCATTTTGAGCACAGCAAAGTCCCACAAACAGCAATAAGATGAATGACCAGATAATTAATATTTGGAGCTATTGGTTCAGGCTGGGAAAAAGCTCCCTGCTCTGCTTTGAATATTATTATGGGATCTTTACTGTCAACCAAATGACAGCTCCTCTGACAATGCAGCACTCCCTCAGTACTCAGTGTCAGCCTTGATTATGGGGGAGGATTTCCATGTGATTCTCCCACCAGAACTTCAACAGGAGCCCCACAGAAATGATGTAAACAGCTGTTTCTCCAGGAGTTCCACTGATCTCTCCCCACATAAATTTCAACATATGTGCTCAAATCCTAGAGCAAGGCTTGAACCCACAACTTTCTGACAGACACAACAGTGTACCAACTAAGCCAAATTGGCACCTAACTACTACTCCTTGGCTCTTCTGAAGCTTTACGGTGTCCTGTCCTAGGGGCCTTGGTCCTACATCTTTGTTTCTCAATAATAAAAAGAAGTCATGTGTTGAAGTATTAAACCCTGAATCGAAAGTTTATCAACCGTGGTTCATTTTGTGGGTGAACCTCCTATTGTTCCAAAATGGGAGTAATGTGTTTCTTTCATGTCAAGGTGAATGAACCAGTAACAATGGAGAATTTGTGGCACGTTCCATATTATTTAGATATCCTACGATTTGTGAACAATTCTACAAATCGTGACTGTAGTTACATTGTGTTATCCATATAGACAAGTGTGTCTTAGTTGCTCGTATGGATTAATAATAAAGGCAGAACTTGTATCAGTAGCAGTCCTTTGCCACCTCACAGTCCTGCCCAAGACACCATAAACGCTACCTCGGAAAGCAACGAGTGACTCCAGAAAAGGTGACTCTGGCACTGTTGCAGGATTATCAGTTTAGTTGCAGATACTAACCAGTTGGCTATGCAGCCATCCATCAATGCTACTCCATCAACTGGGGGAACAATGAGTAGTGTTGCACATAGACAACCAACACACACAAGGGGCAAGCACACCAGCAAAACATACACTACAAATACTGTGACACCGAATGCAGGTAATGTCCAATGTCAACCCATTGATTTCAATTGGGCGGTTCTGTAACGAGCAAACCGCTTCACCAGGTGGCAGAGCTGAAAATCGCCCCCAATCACTTTTACTATTGTCTTGAATGGTCACTGGTAAAGCAGTTGGCTGACGGCGGAATCACAGCTTCCCTGCTGAGCTTGGGCCTGTTACTGTCTCCTTTTCTTGCTCTCCAGCAAGGGAGAGCTATTAGGAACTAGATTGGCCCAGCTCGAGTACAACATGTAGAAGAACCCCATGAGGAGGTTCCAGAACTCCACTCGGCCGAACCCTGTGTGGGTGAATCGCAGACCCACACTTCACCATCTCATGGTGCAGCGTGTTGAAACATTCCTGAGAATAGCGGGAACTGGAATTGCAGCCCTCAGCAAAACATCAGTAACAGTCCTGGCCAATTTCAATGGGATGAGAACAGATCCGGCCCGGGTAAATTGGAATCAAAGATTAGCAGGCAAAACTGTAATTGAACAGTGGACGGCCTTTAAGGAGGAGATGGTTCGGGTACAGTCTAGGTACATTCCCACGTGGGAGAAAGGGGAGGGCAACTAAAGCCAGAGCTCTCTAGATAACAAAAGAGATACAGAGTAAGATGAAACGGAAAAAAGGGGCGCATGACAGATGCCCGGTTGATAACACAAGTGAGAACCAGGCAGAATATAGAAAGTTCAGAGGGGAAGTGAAAAAGGAAATAAGAGGGGCAAAGAGAGAGTATGAGAATAGACTGGCGGCCGACATAAAAGGGAATCCAAAAGTCTTCTACAGGCATGTAAACAGTAAACGGGTAGTAAGAGGAGGGGTGGGGCCGATTAGGGACCATAAAGGAGATCTACTCATGGAGGCAGAGGGGATGGCCGAGGTACTAAATAAGTACTTTGCTTCTGTCTTTATCAAGGAAGAAGATGCTGCCAGAGTCTCTGTAAAGGAAGATACAGTTGAGATACTGGATGGGCTGAAAATTGATAAAGAAGTACTTGAAAGGCTATCTGTACTTAAAGTAGATAAGTCACCCGGTCCGGATGGGATGCATCCGAGGTTGCTGAGGGAAGTAAGGGTGGAAATTGCGGAGGTACTGGCCATAATCTTCCAAACATCCGTAGATACGGGGGTGGTGCCAGAGGACTGGAAAATTGAAAATGTTACACCCTTGTTCATAAAAAAGTGTAAGGATAAACCCAGCAAGTGTAGGCCAGTCAGTTTAACCTCAGTGGTGGGGAAACTTTTAGAAACAATAATCTGGAGATTAACAGTCACTTGGACGAGGGTGGATTGTTTAGGGAAAGCCAGCACGGATTTGTTAAAGGCAAATCGTGTTTAACTAACCTGATAGAGTTTTTTGATGAGGTAACAGAGAGGGTAGATGAGGGTAATGCGGTTGATGTGGTGTATGTGGATGTCCAAAAGACGTTTGATAAAGTGCTGCATGGTAAGCTTATCCTCAAGATTGCGGCCCGTGGAATAAAGGGGGCAGTAGCAACATGGATACAAAATTGGTTAAGAGACAGGAAACAGAGAGTAGTGGTGAACAGTTTTTTGGACTGGAGGGAGGTATACAGTGGTGTTCTCCAGGGGTCGATGCTGGGACCACTGCTTTTCTTGATATATATTAATGACTTGGACTTGGGTGTACAGGGAACAATTTCAAAATTTGCAGATGACACAAAACTTGGAAGGTAGTGAACAGTGAAGGATAGTGATAGACTTCAAGAGGATATAGACAGGCTGGTGGAATGGACGGACACGTGGCAGATGAAATTTAACGCAGAGAAATGCGACGTGATTCATTTTGGTAGGAAGAACGAGGAGAGGCGATATAAACTAGAGGGCACAACTGTAAAAGGGGTACAGGAACAGAGAGATCTGGGGGTATATGTGCACAAATCATTGAGAAAGAGGTTAAAAAAGCATACAGGATCCTGGGCTTTATAAATAGAGGCATAGAGTACAAAAGTATGGAAGTCATGATGAACCTTTATAAAACACTGGTTCGGCCACAACTGGAGTATTGTGTCCAGTTCTGGGCACCGCACTTCAGGAAAGATGTGAAGGGCTTAGAGAGGGTGCAGAAAAGATTTACAAGAATGATTCCTGGGATGAGGGACTTTAGTTATGTGGATAGACTGGAGAAGCTGGGGTTGTTCTCCTTGGACCAGAGATGGTTGCGAGGAGATTTGATAGAGGTATTCAAAATCAGGAAGGGTCTAGACAGAGTAGATAGAGAGAAACTGTTCCCATTGGTGGAAGGGTCAAGAACCAGAGGACATAGATTTAAGGTGATTGGCAAAAGAACCAAAGGTGACATGAGGAAAAACGTTTTTACACAGTGAGTGGTTAGGATCTGGAATGCACTGCCCGAGGGGGTGGTGGAGGCAGATTCAATCATGGCCTTCAAAAGGGAACTGGTTCAGTACTTGAAAGGAAAAAGGGAATATGGCGGGGGAGTGGGACTAGCTGGATTGCTCTTGCATTGAGCCGGTGGGGACTCAATGGGCCGAATGGCCTCCTTCCGTGCTGTAACCTTTCTATGATTCTATGATTCTACAGGCTCACAGGTCAGGATCCAGTGCACTGTTGGAGTGTCAGTGACATGTATCCTTCACTCCGTCTTTGGCTCTGGTCCTGGACTTTGAGAATTCATATCACTGGCCCTGAAAAACCATGGGGGTTCTACCAGCAGTGGGAGACTAGCTGCAACCCGAGGGAAAGGGCCATTTCTTGCTGTTTGCGCCATTACCCTGGGTTGATCTGTGGTCTCCTGCTAAAGTTACGGCGGGAGGAGTGGGAGAACCTTGGGGAATTTCAGCGCCAATGTCTGGAATGAGTAATACAATTGGATATTCGGCAGCAATAGAAAATTCAGGTAAGTAGGAAAGGAGTATTTAGGAGATGATTTAAAAGCCACAGATGTATTCTACCAATCTTCACTTACGTTTGTAAGGCAGGGAGTGTCACTGTGGGGCCCATCAGGTGTTGAATTGAAGGCTGGAGGTTGCTGTGCTGTGCCATTGGGTTGGGAGGTAGCATTGATGGCCACAATGGGTGTCCTATTGGTGGGAGAGGAGGTGGATGTGACGCTGGCTGCCCTTGGGAAGAGTAGTGATGATGATGGTGCACTGAAGATGGACGTGGCTTCTCAGCTTTCACTACAAGTGGCACTGCTGACTGCACATCCTGTGGTTTAGGAAGAATTGTAACCCATCAGTCTGAGAATACATTGCACACCATTTCACAGAGAGAGGCCAGTGGTACACGCATTGGAGGTTAACTTTATTTCACAATTGCAACTGAATATATTTCTGGTTATATCAGTTCTGTCTCATATGCTAGAGTACAAGGTCTCTAAATACTTACCTATATTTCTAGTCATAACAGTACTTTTATTTTATTTAAATTGTGATTTTTTTTTTTACTGATGTCGCACATAACACTTTCTTAAACAGAATTTCAGCTGGCGCTGAGTAATACAACACTCACAGGACTCTACTCACCCACACTTCCCCCTTGTCTAATGACTTTCTATTATTGTGTGTGACATTTATGTTCAAGGTGAGGGGATGTTAGTGCTGGGGAATGGAGTAGTTTCCATTTCAACCACCTGGTGTCAGCGTCAAGCACTCGCAGGCCCCAACAATGTGCCATAGCTCCAACCTCAAAAGAGTGCTCCCTCTTGTACCAGTGTGACATTTTTATTTCTCACCAACCATCTCCATGGCTCCTATGAGTGAAATTGCCTATTTAAGGCCCATTCATGCCAACCTAGGGTATGTGGAACCATTCATTCCCATGTTGATTGAACCACTGAGAATAGTGAATGGTCTCTGATGTTGGGCACCAGTACAGGGAGGCAGCCCAATGCATGGAACATGGAACTGAAGGCCCAATGTTAACTCGGGGCGGGATTCGGGAATCAAAGCAGGCGTCATCGAGACCCAGAAAATGTTAATTCCTGGCCCTGACACCGATTCCCACCTGGACCCAGTAAGAATGGCCACACAGCAGCTGGGGGTTCTCTTTGCATTCCAGGACGATCCTGGAATAATGAGAAGTTTTGTCAGAGGAGAGCAGGATCTGATAGTGCTTTATGTGGTCCAGCCAGATCTGGCAATGAATGGCTAAACTGGTTGTCCGCCATAAATGCCAAGTCCGCATCCCTTCGACTTAAGGGAGCAGAGATGAGGGCTGTACCAGGGGGAGCGACCAGGATGAGAGAGAGTAATGGTTTTAATGGGGACAAGGGCATCAAAGGTGGAGGTGAGGGTGTAATTGAGCAGATCGGTAGCTCTGGAGGGCCAAAGGCTAGACATTTGGGAATTTGAAAGTGCCGTCGGAAGTGACTTGGGGGAGAGATTTTTCCAGGGGCAGACATAGAAGGATGGGGATTGGGAGGGGGAAGGAGGATGTGGGTGGAGTGGGATACAAGGAAGTGATCAGAGATGGCCTTATCTGTGATTGACATGATGGAAGTAGAGAGGCCACGTGTGATGGCAAGGTCGAGGGGGTGGCCATGAATATGGGTGGGGGAGTTTATATGGACGGAGAGATTAAGGGAGGATAGGACGGCAGTGAACTCAGGAGAGAGAGCATGATGAGTTGAGATGGAGGTTGAAATCACCCAGGATGAGAAGTCGCTCGGTGCGGAGGCTGAGGGAGGAAAGCAGTGAAGATATTTTGATGCGACACTTGGCGTGGTACTTGGATGGATGGTAAAGAACGAGGATTTTAAAGGGGAGGTGAGAGGGGTGGAACAAAGTGAGATGCTCAAAGGAGGAGAAGGTGCCAGAGGAGTAGGGGGACAGACCAAGGTGTGATTTGGTGATAAGGGCCACACCATCGCCGCGACGGTCTGGGCGGGGCAAGTGATGGAAGATATAGCCAGGCGGAGAGGCATCAGTAAGGGGGAAGGTGTCATCACCAGTCAGTCAAGTTTTTGTCAAGACCATGATGTCGATGCAATCATCCACGGTAAGCTCATGGATGGCAAGGGCCTTGTACACAAGTGAACGGGTGTTCTGGCTAGCCCCTCAGCTCATGATTGATGCTTATCACTGTGTCCTTCAGCCTACTCCTCGAAACCTGGTTATCCATGTGACTCTGAACACTTACATGGGACAGAGCAACTTCTCCTGGGGTTCGAATGAGATCATCCACCTTATCAAGTTACGAGGCATTTAATGGATCGTAATTGTTTCTGGTATTTGTAACGTTTATGTTTTATGATGAGGTTTAACATTCCAGTGGCTCAAATTCTCCCAAAGTGGCATTCTACAGGATCTACCAAGTTTGAACAGCACCAGCACTGTAATGGGTAGTCTGAGTTCAGCAGAATCTTACAGAGAGGACAGACTGCCAAAAAAAACAACACATGCTTCATCACAACCCCACAGGGCATTCATGTTTATAGACACTATGCTGAAAATCTGATCAGAGATGCTGCAAACTGCAGACACAAGCATTTGTGGACTTTGTCACAGCTTCTGACATACCAGATAAATTGTTCATTTATTCCGAGTGAATTTGGCAGTGAGTGAAGCTCAGTCCAGCCCTGGCTCTGATCTCTCAGCAGCACAGATGATGGTGAAGTTGACCTATATTCCAAGCAGGAGTTGGCAATCTTCCACAGTTGCGTTAGATAGACAGTTATAGTTCTTTGCGATCTCCATGTGGCCACAGATAGGATGTCACCTGCCAGCAGGTCAAAGTCCATAACAAATTAATGGAATGGGGCACGGCCGGGTCAGGTTCTTAAGTGGCTCTATTGGAGGTTTAGGTGACTCTTTGACAAGCCATTGAGAGACAGGGGTTCATGGGCAGGAGACAAAGCACATGGCCAAACAAGATGAAACGTCTCCTGAATTGTGACTGCAACAGGAGCTAGCTCGGTTCTGGAGATGATAGCTAAGAACGGGAATCGAGTACCTTCAAAAAGGTTTTCACCTTCCTACCGTGTAATCAATCAAATACCAACTGTACCAGCCTTCATTCAGACATTGTTAGGGCTGAGACCAAGCTGGTCAGATTTAGTGCTGCTGAATGTCATCTAACAAACAAACTGGCCTCAGCTCACAGCCCTGGTTCAAAGAGCAATGTCGCTACAACATTTTGAAATGCCTCAGTCCATGGGGAAGTTCAGGTGACCAATAGGTCAGGGAAGCCCATCTCCATACCAAATAAGAAAAGACCTTGTCATCGGTTTGAGATTTCTAAAGGTAGAAGTCCAAACTGCTGAGAGGTTGTTTCCCCTGGCTGGAGAGTCTCGAACTAGGGGTCATAGTCTCAAGATAAGAGGTCGGCCATTTAGGACAGAGATGAGGAAAAGTTTCTTCACTCAAGAGGGTTGTGAATCTTTGGAATTCTCTACCCCAGAGGGCTGTGGATGCTGAGTCATTGAGAATATTCAAGGCTGCAATGGATGGATATTTGGACACGAAGGGAATCAAGGGATATGGGGATAGGACAGGAAAGTGGAGTTGAGGTCAAAGATCGGCCATGAGCTGAGAGGAGTGGAACAGAGCAGAGGGAGCGTCCCATAAAAAGCCAGGATTTCGAAGCGCCGAAAACAGATGAGAGGAGCAGATTGGAGCATCCCATAAAAAGGCGGGATTTCGGAGCGCCGAGAACAGCTGAGAGGAGCGGATCAGAGTATAGGGAGCTGCGACGGAGTTCGAAGTGATGTCAGGAATCAGAAAGGGACGCGACACAGGGGAGGCACCTGATTGGTGAGTAGGTTCAGGTGAGTATTTCTACTATTCCACAGTAACTAAAGTAAAATGAAAGGTAAGGTCTGCAGCTCTTAGAGCAAGTGGTGTTTTTTAGTGAATCAAGGTCCCTGGTATAGTTAACATTCTCTAAATTAAGAGTAATTTAAAGGAGTAAACTCTTTAAAGGGAGTAATTAACAAGCTTAATCTAAGGCAAGTCATGGCAGCAGAGTTCGCACCCGTGATATGCTCCTCCTGCACTATGTGAGAAATCATGGACACTACCAGTGTCCCTGGCGACCATGTGTGCAGGAACTGTGTCCAGCTGCAGCTACTGACTAACTGTATTTCGGAGCTGGAGCTGCGGGTGGATTCACTGTGGAGCATCCGCGATGCTGAGATTATCGTGGATAGCACGTTCAGTGAGGTGGTCACACCGCAGGTAAAGATTACGCAGGCAGAAAGGAAATGGGTGACCGCCAGGCAGAGTAAAAGGACTAGGCAGGTAGAGCAGGAGTTCCCCTGGGACCATCTCCCTCTCAAACAGATATACCGCTTTGGATACTGTTGGGGGAGATGGCTTATCAGGGGAATGCAGCAAGAGCCAGGTTCGGGGCACCACAGGTGGCTCTGCTGCACAGGAGGAGGGGAAGAAGAGTGGCAGGGCTATAGTGATAGGGGATTCAATTGTAAGGGGAACAGATAGGCGTTTCTGCGGCCGCAAACGTGACTCCAGGATGGTATGTTGCCTCCCTGGTGCTAGGGTCAAGGATGTCACGGAGCGGCTGCAGGGCATTCTGGAGGGGGAGGGTGAACAGCCAGTAGTCGTGGTCCATATCGGTACTAACGACCTAGGTAAAAAAAGGGATGAGGTCCTGCAAGGTGAATTTAAGCAGTTAAGAGATAAATTAAAAAGCAGGACCTCAAAGGTAGTGATCTCAGGATTACTACCAGAGCACAGGAACAGGAGAATAGACCAGATGAATGCGTGGCTGCAGGGATGGTGTAGGAGGGAGGGATTTAGATTCCTGGGACATTGGGACCGGTTCTGGGGAAGGTGGGACCTGTACAAGCGGGACGGGTTACACCCGAGCAGGATCGGGACCAATGTCCTCGCGGGGGTTTGCTAGTGCTGTTGGGGAAGGTTTAAACTAGAATGGCAGGGGGATGGGAACCTGAGCGGGGAGACAGAGGAGGGGGAAACAAGGATAGGAACAAAAGACAGAAAGGGAAGAAGCAATAGTGGAAGGCAGAGAAAACAAGGGTGAGAAACAAATAGGGCCATAGTGCAAAATAAAACTAAGGTGACTAGCAATCTTAAAAAGACAAGTCTAAAGGCATTGTGTCTAAATGCGCGGAGCATTCGCAATAAGGTAGATGAATTAACAGCGCAGATAGATATTAACGGTTATGATATAGTTGCGATTACGGAGACATGGCTGCAGGGTGACCAAAGATGGGAACTGATCATCCAGGGGTATTCAATATTTAGGAAGGACAGGCAAAAAGGGAAAGGAGTTGGGGTAGCGTTGTTAGTAAAGGAGGAAATCAATGCAATAGTGAGGAAGGATATTGGCTCGGAAAATCACGATGTGGAATCTGTATGGGTGGAGCTAAGAAACACCAAGGGGCAAGAAAACGTTGCTGGGGGTTGTCTATACGCCCCCAAACAGTAGTGGAGATGTAGGGAAGAGCATTAAACAGGAAATTAGAGACGCATGCAAGAAGGGTACAACTATAATCATGGGTGACTTTAATCTATATATAGATTGGTCAAACCAAATTAGCAATAACACTGTGGGGGAGGAATTCCTGGAGTGTGTACGTGATGGTTTTCTAGACCAATATGTTGAGGAACCAACTAGAGAACAGGCGATCTTAGACTGGGTATTGTGCAATGAGAAAGGATTAATTAACAATCTTGTTGTGCGGGGTCCCTTAGGGAAGAGCGACCATAACACAATAGAATTCCTCGTTAACATGGAGAGTGAAGTAGTTGAATCCAAAACTAGGGTCCTGAATCTAAATAAAGGAAATTATGAAAGTATGAGATGCGAGTCGGCTATGATAGATTGGGGAACTTTACTAAAAGGGATGACGGTGGATAGGCAATGGCTAATATTTAAAGAACGTGTGCAGGAATTACAACAGTTATTCATTCCTGTCTGGCGCAAAAATAAAACAGGAAAGGTGGCTCAACCGTGGCTTACAAAAGAAATTAGGGATAGTATTAGATCCAAAGAGGAGACATATAAAATTACCAGAAAAAGCGGCAAGCCTGAGGATTGGGAGCAGTTCAGAATTCAGCAAAGAAGGACAAAGAGATTGATTAAGAGGGAAAAATAGAGTATGAGAGTAAACTAGCAGGAAACATAAAAACTGACTGTAAAAGCTTCTATAAATATGTCAAGAGAAAAAGATTAATGAAGACAAATGTAGGTCCCTTACAGTCAGAAATGGGGAAATTATAATGGAGAACAAAGAAATGGCAGAACAATTAAACACATACTTTGGTTCTGTCTTCACAAAGAAGGACACAAATAACCTGACAGAAATGTTAGGGAACCAAGGGTCTAGTGAGAGGCTGGAACTGAAAGAAATCAGTATTAGTAAAAAAATAGTGCTAGGGAAATTAATGGGGCTAAAGGCTGACAAATCCCCAGGGCCTGATAATCTACACCCCAGAGTACTAAAGGAAGTGGCCCTGGAAATAGTGGATGCATTGTGATCATCTTCCAAAATTCTATAGACTCTGGAACAGTTCCTACAGATTGGAGGGTGGCAAATGTAACCCCACTATTTAAAAAGGAGGGAGAGAAAAAACAGGGAATTACAGACCAGTTAGCCTATCATCAGTAGTGGGGAAAATGCTAGAGTCTATTATAAAGGATGTAATAACAGAACACTTGGAAGGCATTAATGGGATTGGACAATGTCAGCATGGGTTTATGAAAGGGAAATCATGCTTAACAAATCTACTGGAGTTTCTTGAGGATGTAACTCGTAAAATAGATAGGGAAGAACCAGTGAATTTGGATTTGGATTTTCAGAAGGCTTTTGATAAGGTCCCACACAAGAGGTTAGTGTGCAAAATTAAAGCACATGGGATTGGGGGGAATATACTGGCATGGATTGAGAATTGGTTGACAGACAGGAAACAGAGAGTAGGAATAAACGGGTCTTTTTCCGGGTGGCAGGCAGTGACTAGTGGGGTACCGCAGGGATCAGTGCTTGGGCCCCAGCTATTCACAATATATATCAATGATTTGGATGAGGGAACTAAATGTAACATTTCCAAGTTTGCAGACAACACAAAGCTGGGTTGGAATGTGAGCTGTGAGGAGGATGCAAAGAGGCTCCATTGTGATTTAGACAAGTTGGGTGAGTGGGCAAGAACATGGCAGATGCAGTATAACGTGGATAAATGTGAGGTTATCCACTTTGGTTGTAAAAACAAAAAGGCAGATTATTATCTGAATGGTGATAGATTGGGAAAAGGGGAGGTGCAACGATACCTGGGTGTCCTTGTACACCAGTCGCTGAAAGCGAGCATTCAGGTGCAGCAAGCAGTTAGGAAGGCGAATGGTATGTTGGCCTTCATTGCAAGAAGATTTGAGTACAGGAACAGGGATGTCTTACTGCAGTTATACAGGGCCTTGGTGAGACCACATCTGGAGTATTGGGTGCAGTTTTGGTCTCCTTATCTGAGGAAGGATGTCCTTGCCATGGAGGGAGTGCAACGAAGGTTTACCAGACTGATTCCTGGGATGGCAGGACTGACAAATGAGGAGAGATTGGGTCGACTCGGCCTATATTCACTAGAGTTTAGAAGAATGAGAGGTGATCTCACCGAAACATATAAAATTCTAACAGGACTAGATAGACTAGATGCAGGGAGGATGTTCCCGATGGCTGGGGAGTCCAGAACCAGGGGTCACAGTCTCAGAATCCGGGGAATGCCATTTAGAACAGAGATGAGGAGAAATGTCTTCACTCAGAGGGTGGTGAACCTGTGGAATTCTCTACCACAGAAGGCAGTGGAGGCCAAGTCATTAGATGTATTCAAGAAGGAGACAGATGTATTTCTTAATGCTAAAGGGATCAAGGGATATGGGGAAAAAGCGGGAACAGGGTACTGTGTTAGACGATCAGCCATGATCATTTTGAATGGCGGAGCAGGCCCGAAGGGCCGAATGGCCTACTCTTGCTCCTATTTTCTATGTTTCTATGTTTCTATGATCTTATTGTAAGGCGCAGCAGGCTCGAGGGGCTGTGTGGCCTACTCCTGCTCCTATTTCTTATGTTCTTACGTAGATCACCTCCAAACTGCATGAATTTCAGAGACTTAAAGGAAGACAGCCAAATCTTCTTCCATTATCAGTCCCAGTACCATTATCCTTCCTCTTTAGAAAAAGGATTCCTGTTCCCAAGTCTCAGCAAATTTATGTAATGAACAGTTGGGCTGTTTCAATAAGGAAGTTGCCAAACTGATCTCAGCTGGGCAGTAGCAGGTCCACTTTAGTGCTGCCAGAGTAGGTGGGGAAAACTGACCAGGATTCCCACTCCTGATCAATATCCACAGACGCCTGCTGAAAACGCTTGTGTTTGTAGATATTGGATGAGGACAGGATCGGGATTGGCTGTGATGCCCTTTGCGATCAAATGGCGTTCGAACACTCACTGCCAATACCCACACATGAATAATGACTACTTAGGTGAAGTGCCAGTGGGCAGCCAGTACCCCCGAAAAAAGACAACACATCCAGAGGGGAGGGAGAAAAATTGATGTGAATTTTTCAAAAACTTTTTAAAGATGGAAAAAAAAGAAGTCACATGTTAAATCCCTGTTCATTGGTTAGCACTTGTGCTTCAGAGCAAACTGGTGACAGTTTCAACCTGATGGTTGAGAACATGGAGGAATTCTTGACACTTAGCATTCAGGAGAGCAGTAACCTTTGGCAGCTCCAGATCCTTCAACAACATTGGGTACCTGGCCTCTTGTGGTACAGCAGATGAGTTGTTGAATAGGATAAGTGCCTTCCATATGTGACATCAATGACAAATGCATATTCAGAAGGGCCCCTTTGGAAAGTATGGTTTTTGCCCCTGAATTCCTCATTTTCATCAACAATCTGGCGGATGTTGTCAAGCAATGTTCTCCTTTATGACAACATCTTCTACACAATGGTTAATTCCCATCTGAAAGATAGACAGTGACTGAGTCATAGATATAGACAGATATAGCAAGATAGAAGCAGAATTGGACAGTTTGAAGACAGATTCACAATGATGGTGACCACCTATATTGGTACCAAGCTCCCTTCCGTTAGAAATTGTCATGACTTAACTTTCACATGGAAATTATACTGGGCCAAACGTGGGCAGAGGTGGCTGAAAAAACTTTAGCAATGTCCCACCCACTCATCATTTTCAGTAACCACGATGTTTTATAAAGTCATGGCATGTGTTGGTGTTCAGTAATAGAGAGATCCACGATCCTGGATTCGAAATATAATGCAGGAAATCCAGGGCCTGGGTTATCCTGGACGATATTTGGTTAGTATTGAGGGAGGTCCATGGCCCAGGTAACCCCATGGATGATAGGTGGTCTGTACTGAGGGAGGTCCATGGCCCAGGTAACCCCATGATGATAGGTGGTCAGTACTGAGGGAGGTCCATGGCCCAGGTAACCCCATGGATGATAGGTGGTCTGTACTGAGGGAGGTCCATGGCCCAGGTAACCCCATGGATGATAGGCGGTCAGTACTGAGGGAGGTCCATGGTCCAGGCAACACCTTGGATGATAGGCGGTCAGTACTGAGGGAGGTCCACGGCCCAGTTTGCCCCTTGGATGATAGGCGGTCAGTACTGAGGGAGGTCCATGGCCCAGTTTGCCCCTTGGATGATAGGTGGTCAGTACTGAGGGAGGTCCATGGTCCAGGCAACACCTTGGATGATAGGCGGTCAGTACTGAGGGAGGTCCACGGCCCAGTTTGCCCCTTGGATGATAGGTGGTCAGTACTGAGGGAGGTCCATGGCCCAGTTTGCCCCTTGGATGATAGGTGGTCAGTACTGAGGGAGGTCCATGGCCCAGTTTGCCCCTTGGATGATAGGTGGTCAGTACTGAGGGAGGTCCATGGCCCAGTTTGCCCCTTGGATGATAGGCGGTCAGTACTGAGGGAGGTCCATGGCCCAGTTTGCCCCTTGGATGATAGGCGGTCAGTACTGAGGGAGGTCCATGGCCCAGTTTGCCCCTTGGATGATAGGCGGTCAGTACTGAGGGAGGTCCATGGCCAAGTTTGCCCCTTGGATGATAGCTGGTCAGTACTGAGGGAGGTCCACAGTCCAGAGAGAAGAGGAAATGAGATTGAAGAAAACTGATTTGTCCAACAGAAATTTCTTACCTGTCCATGAGAGACGGTAGGACTGGCAGAACCGCCAGGCTGGGAGAACGCCATTGGAGGCAGTGCCTTCAGCATCATATTATGCATAATTATCTGGTGCATCTGGGCATTTTGCATTAACATCAGCTCAACCATATCTGTGAACAAATTAATAAAAGATTATATTAAACAAGAAGCTAAGTGCCGGGGGTGGGGGCAGGGAGATTAGAGGGGGTACATTTCACATAAGGCAGGCATTTATGCTTCACACGAGCCTTGTCCCACCCCTCTTCATCTAATCCTATCAGGATACCCTTCTATTCCTTTCTCCCTCGTGTTTATCTAGCTTCCCCTTAAATGCATCTATGATATTTGCCTCAACTACTCCTTGTGGGAGCGAGTTCCACATTCTCACCACTCTCTGGGTAAATAAGTTTCTCCTGAATTCCCGATTGGATTTATTGGTGACTATTTTATATTTATGGTCTCTGGACTCCCCCACAAGTGGAAACATTTTCTCTACATCTACCCTATCAAACCCTTTCATTATCTTAAATACCTCTATCAGCTCAGCCTTCTCTTTTCCAGAGAAAAGAGCTCCAGCTTGTTCAGCCTTTCCTGATAAGGATATCCTCTCAGTTCCAGTATCATCCTTGTGAATCTTTTTTGCACCCTCTCCAATGCCTCTATATCCTTTCTATAATATGGAGACCAGAACTGTGCACAGAGATAGGGAGGGGTGAAATCATTAAGAGATTTAAACACGAAGATGAGAATTTTAAATTTGAGGCGTGCCAATGTCGGTCAGCAAGGATAGGGATGATTGGTGGATGGGACTTGGTATGGGACAGGATGCGGGGTTTTGGATGAGCTGAAGCTCATGGAGGGTGGAAGATGGGAGGCCGGCCAGGAGAGCGTTGAAATAGTCGAGTGTGGAGGTAACAAAGGCATGGATGAGGGTTTCTGCAGCAGATGAGCTGAGGCGGGGGCGGAGACGGGCGATGTTACGGAGGTGGAAGTAGGCGGTCTTGGTGATGCAGAGAAAATGGGTTTGGAAGCTCAGCTCAGGGTAAAATAGGCCACCAAAGTTGCAATTGGTCTGTTTCAACCTGTGACAATGGCCAGGCAAGGGGATGGACTCAATGGTGAAGGTACAAAGTTTGTGGCGGGAACCGAAGACAATGCCTTCGGCCTTCCCAATATTTAACTGTCGAATATTGCGGCTCATCCAAGACTGGATGTCAGACAAGCAGTCTGACAGCGCAAAGGCAACGGAGGGGTCGAGAGGCGGTGGTGAGGTAGAGCTGGGTGTCGTCAGCATACATGTGGAACCTGATGTGTTTTCAGATGATGTCGCCGAGGGACAGCCTGTAGATGAGAAATAGGAGGGGGTCAAGGATGGATCCTTGGGGGACTCCAGAGGTAACAGTGCAGGAGTGGGAAGAGAAGCCATTGCGGGTGATTCTATGGCTATGACTGGATCGATAAGAATGGAACCAGGCGAGCGCAGTCCCACCCATTGGACGACGGAGGAGTGGCATTGGAGGAGGATGGTGTGGTCAACTGTGTCGAAGGCTGCAGACAGGTCGAGAAGGATGAGGAGGGACAGATTACCACGGTCACAGAGGATGTCACTTGTGACTTTGATTAGGGGCGATTCAGTACTGTGGCAGGGGGCGGAAACCTGATTAAAGAGATTCAAACTCGGCTGTGCAGGAAAGATGGGCACAGATTTAGGAGGCGACTGTGTGTTCAAGGACTTTGGAGAGGAAAGGGAGGTTGGAGATGGGGCGGTAATTTCCAAGGACAGAGGGGTCAAGGGTGGGTGATGACGGTGGTTTGCGAAGCAATGGGAAACTACCCCAGCAGAGGGGACCATTTACAATGTCAGCTAAAGTGGGGACTAGGAAGGGAAGTTGGGTGCTCAGCAGTTTATTGAGAATGAAGTCAAGGGAGCAGGAGGTGGGTCTCTTGGGCAAGATGAGCTCAGAAAGAGCATGAGGGGAGATAGGAGGGAACCTAGAGAAAGGTTTAGGGCCAGGGGAAGGGAGGGGCCTTGGGAGAGATTTGACTTGGTGAACAAGGAGAAGCAGGGAAATAAGCAGAGGCAGCAGAACGGATAACCTCAATCTTAGTGACAAAGAGGTCCATGAGCTTCTCACACTGGTTCTTGGAGGGTGGAGGGGCTGGGGAGAGGGGTTTAAGGAGAAAGGTGGTAGCGGAGAAAGGAAGCTGGGGGTTATCGTTGCTCTCCAGAATGGACCTGGAACAGTGAACATCTTTGGCAGAGGAGGGGAATGCCTGATACAGCTTGATGTGGTCCAGCCAGATCTGGTCACATTTCTAAATGAGCTGTGCACCAAATACGCTCAAGTCTGCACCCCTTGGACTTCAGGTAGCAATGATGGGGACTATTCCGGGGAATAACTGGGATGCGAGAGAGTAAGGGTTTTACTGGGGACAAGGTTGAGCAGATCAGTAGCTGCAGAAGTATTGTGGTAAATGGAGGGCCAAAGGTTAGACAGTTGGGAGCTTGAAAGTGCCGTTTTAAGTGACTTGGAGGAGTTATTTCTGGGGCTTACGCAGAAGGAAGTGGGTGGGGAGATACGGGCGGTGAAGGATACAAGGAATTGGTCAGAGATGCTTTGTCTGTGATCGAGACTGTAGGAGTAGAGAGGCCAAGTGAGATAGCACAGTTGAGGGGGTGGCCGTGAATATGGGTTGGAGAGGTTTATTTGGAGGGAGAGGTTTAGGAATGCAGAATGGTGGTGAAATCAGAGGAGAGAGGTGAGATGCAGGTTGAAATCACCGAGGATGAGGAGTTGCTCAGTGCAGAGGCTGAGGGATGAAAGAAGAGAGGGTCTCTCGGGGAGAAACTCGGCGTAGAGCTTGAGGGTGGGAGGTAGAGAACGAGGATTTTAAAGGAGAGGCGAGAGGGGTGGAACAAGGTGAGGTGCTTAAAGGAGGAGAAATCACCAGAGGAGTAGGGGGAGAGACCAAAGTGTGATTTAGTGATAAGGACCACACCATCACCGGAATGGTCTGGACGAGGCAGGTGGTTAAACGTGTAGCCACATAGGGAGGCTTCGGTAAGGGATAAGAGGTCACCACCCCTCAACAAAGCTTTGGTCCGAGCCATAATGTCAATGCAATCATGTACAATAAGGTTGTGGATGGCAAGGGCCATGTTCAGAAGTGAATGGACATTCTAGAGGGAAATGTGAAGAGGGAGAATGATTATTGATCCGCAGTCAAAGTCCGGGGGGGACAGTAGCGGGCGGTCCGGGGGGGGGGGGGGGAACAGTGGCGGGCAGTCCGGGGGGGGGGGGGGGGACAGTGGCGGGCGGTCCGGGGGGGGGGGGGGAACAGTGGCGGGCGGTCCGGGGGTGGGGGGGAACAGTGGCGGGCGGTCCGGGGGGGGGAACAGTGGCGGGCGGTCCGGGGGGGGGGGGACAGTGGCGGGCGGTCCGGGGAGGGTGGGGGACAGTGGCGGGCGGTCCGGGGGGGGGGGAGACAGTGGCGGGCGGTCCGGGGGGGGCGGTGGGGGACAGTGGGTGAGAGAGTACGATGGGGCAGTTGGGGTTGCTACTCGTAGGAAGGCAACGATGACAACCTCAATGGGTTCTTCGGAGGAGGAACAGAGAGGCTCAGAGGGAAGCTGTGGGCTTATCTAAGAGGAAGTGAAGCCTGTGGCGCTGGCAGGAGAGTAGGAAAGCAGAGGAGCAGTGATGGATTTGGGTCAGGATTGGAGAAAGCAAAGTATCCGAGAGTGGAGAAAAGAAAGGTGGTATGACTGGGCAACAGGAAGGGACGGAGACAGAGGGGCCGCGAGGGGCAAGGGAAAAGATCGAAGTAATGGGCTGTGTCTGGAGATGCAGCCAAGAGGTGTAGTAGATACACCAGTTCTATAATACATGCTAATTCTGGGAGAAGTGGTTGCTGCTACAAGATGTCACTGACCCCAAATGATGCCTGTCTATAAATAGGAGGATAATGAAGGCCAATGCCGCTCTCACACCGGAACTGCACCTGACTTAAGTTAAGTTGGTAGAAAAGAGGGGATTTTACCTTCATGGGTTGTCAAACCAGGAAGTGGTTTAGTTCCCAGGCTTTGACTGTTAACAAGCTTTGTTTAAAGTATACAGTGGTGTTCCCCAGGAGTCGGTATTAGGACCACAGCTCTTTTTGATATATATTAATGACCTGCAAATGATACGAAACTCGGGAATGTAGTAAACAATGTGGCGGATAGTAACAGACTTCAGGAGGACATAGTCAGACTGGTGAAATAGGCAGACACATGGCAGATGAAATTTAACACAGAAGTGTGAAGTGATGCATTTTGGCAGGAAGAATGAGGAGAGGCAATATAAACTAAATGGTCCAATTTTAAAGGGGGTGCAGGAATAGAGAGACCTGGGGATGCAGGAACAGAGAGACCTGAAGCTGGGAGGACAAATTAATAAGGATCCTTGGCTTTATAAGCTGAAGCACAGAGAACAAAAGCAAGGAAGTTATGTTAAACCTTTATAATAACAGCCTCAGCTATTTACAATCTATATTAATGACTTAGATGAAAGGACCAAGTATAATGCATCCAAGTTTGCTGACGACACAATGTTAGGTGGGAAAGTAAACTGTGAGGAGGAAATAAAGATATATAGGATAGCAAAGGGATTATAGACAGATTGAGTGAGTGGGCAAGAAGGCGGCAGATGGAATATAATGTGGGGAAATGTGAGGTTATTCATGGGTAGGAAGAATAGAAAAACAGAATATTTTTTAAATGGTGAGAAACTATTAAATGTTGGTGTTCAGAGAGATTTGGGTGTCCTCGTACAAGAAACACAAAAAGTTAGCATGCAGATACAGCAAGCAATTAGGAAAACAAATGGAATGTTGGTCTTTATTGCAAGGGGATTAGAGTACAAGAGTAGGGAAGTCTTATTACAATTGTACAGGGCTTTAGTGAGACCTCACCTGGAGTACAGTGTACAGTTTTGGTCTCCTTATCTAAGGAAGGATATACTTGCCTTAGAGGCGGTGCAATGAAGGTTCACTAGATTAATTCCTGGGATGACAGGGTTGTCCTATGAGGAGAGGTTGAGTAGAATGGGCCTATACTCTCTGGAGTTCAGAAGAATGAGAGGGGATCTCATTGAAACATATAAGATTCTGAGAGGGTTTGACGGGGTAGATGCTGAGAGGTTGTTTCCCCTGGTTGGAGAGTCTAGAACTAGGGGGCATAGTCTCAGGATAAGGGGTCGGCCATTGAAGACTGAGATGAGGAGGAATTTCTTCACTCAGAGGGTTGTGAATCTTTGGAATTCTCTACCCCGGAGGGCTGTGGATGCTGAGTCATTGAGTATATTCAAGGCTGAGATCGATAGATTTTCGGACTCTAGGGGAAACTAGGGATATGGGAATTGGGCAGGAAAGTAGAGTTGAGATCGAAGCTCAGCCATGATCTTAATTGAATGGCGGAGCAGGCTCGAGGGGCCATATGGCCTACTCCTGCTCCTATTTCTTATGTTCTTATAAATCACTGGTTAGGCCCCAACTGGAGTATTGTGTCCAATTCTGGGTACCACACTTTAGAGAGAGTGCAGAAAAGATTTACTAGAATGATTCCAGGGATGAGGGACTTCAGTTACGTGGATAGACTGGAGAAGCTGGGGTTGTTCTCCTTAGAAAACACAGGTTTAAGGTGATTGGCAAAAGATCCAAAGGCGACATGAGGAAAACGTTTTTTTACGCAGCGAGTGGTTAGGATCTGGAATGCGCTGCCTGAAAGTGTGGTGGGAGCAGGATCAATTGGGGCTTTCAAAATTGAATTAGATAGTACCTGAAGGAGAAAAATTTGGGCTACAGGGAAAGAGCGGGGCTGAGGGACTAGCTGGATTGCTGTTGCAGAGAGCTGGTGCAGGCTCGATGGGCCGAATGGCCTCCTTCTGTGCCATAGCCATTCTATGAGTCTCTGATCCTACAGCAGAGAAGGGGAGATTTAATAGAGGTCTTCAAAATCATGAAGGGTTTTGGTAGAGTAAAGAAGGAGAAACTGTTTCCAGTGTCAGAAGGATCAGTAACCAGAGGACACAGATTTAAAGTAATTGTCAAAAGAACCAGAGGCGACATGAGGAGAAATTTATTTACACAGCGAGTTGTTATGATCTGGAATGCGCTGCCTGAAAGGGCGGTGGAAGCAGATTTAATGATAACTTTCAAAAGGGAATTGGATAAATACTTAGAGAAATATATCACCGTTCCTTCATCGTCGCTGGGTCAAAATCCTGGAACTCCCTACCTAACAGCATTGTGGGAGAACCTTCACCACATGGAATGCAGCGGTTCAAGAAGGCGGCTCACCACCACCTTCTCGAGGGCAATTAGGGATGGGCAATAAATGCTGGCCTCGCCAGCGACGCCCACATCCCATGAACGAATTTTTAAAAAAATTGCAAGGCTATGGGGAAAGAACAGGGGAATGGGACTAATTGGATAGCTCTTTCAAAGAGCCAGCACAGGCACAATGGGCTGAATGGCCTTCTTCTGTGCTGTATCTTCTATGATTCTATGAAAACATCAGCTTTGATTGAAGCAGTTGGAAAAATCGTTCCTCAGTTGTGCAAGAGAGGATTCTGCAAACTCCCTTTCAGCAACTTCAACCAGGGAGTCCTTTTACCATGGGACTCACTGTGGGCTTTCTCACATACATCCCTCAAGGATGTCTCAGAAGCTGGCTGCATAAGGAGGCAACAGTTCAGTGAGGAGGCAGTGAAGGAACTCTGTCTCCTGTTAAAAAATTTACCTCCAAACACCCTCTCAAACACAAAAATCAAACAACAGTCTAATTTCATAACACTGGGCTTCCTATCACAAAGTGGCTTCACTGTGCATATATATTTTTACAGCAAGTGTTTCTTATCACCACAGTGCCTACTCCTGGTGCCTCTTTGTGCTGTTCTTAAACCTATCCTGGTGCCAAGGACACCAGCGGTGAGTGGCTGCCCTGTGGCAGCATGAATCTCTTGGGACTGAGATGGCCCTGGTCTCAGGGTCCTAGGAGGACTCTTCACAGGCTTCTTTGTCACTTCCAGTGCTTTGACAGCCTGGTCCTGTGCCCTGACACTAACATGAGGAGGTATCTGAGGGGGTTGGCTAGAAAGTTGACACCAGCTGTCATCAGGACAGAGGACAGCACGGTGAAGGTGATCCAGCCCGGCCACTTGTACTGGGTCCTGGATTTGAGTGCCCGCTGGTGAGCAGAAGGGCAGATCTGATGGTAGCAGTTAGATCCTTCAGACCCCGAGAGATGTCACCTTAAAGATCTTGGAAGGCGGTTTCCAGTCTTCTTTCCAAATGGTCCCTGAAGGCTGGTGGTCAAAGCATTCACTGTGAACGCACTGACTGGTCTGGTGGTCTCTGTCATGGGGCATGGATGCAAATGTTCATGGTGCCATTACCTGCTCCAGGTAGCGCTGCCTTGTGTCGAATCCTTCTTGAATATTGGCACCGAGGATGGTCTCTCTGCCTATATTTGTGCCATTTCCAGTCCATGTAGGTCCAGAGCTGAAAACTGCCTCAGTCTTCCCCACACTAGGGCTTCAGCAAATAAACTGGGTCGGCATTTCAGTCCAGAATGACTTCTCGGGTTCTCTAAGATGGCCCTCAGTGCCTCCATGTAAATGTGATGCTCATCCAGCATCCTTCTTAGAGCAGGAGCCCAGAGATCTGAATCTGCTGGCTCAGGAGCCAGGGGCTGAATTCTGTTCACCTTCTGTCCCTCACTGTCAGATCAAGTTTACCTTGGCTACTCTGGTAAGATCATTAAATTTCTTCCTGCATTGTAAAGAAGCTCTAGGGCTGAAGGAGGTGGCATTCACTGCCAGTCACCTCCCTCCACAAAGTTCATACCGTATTCATCTTGAGTTTCTTGTCCATGACCCCAAACAGACTGTCCCTCCTTCTCCCTATCTCTGATAGGAGGCCACACAGGGTAGGATCCCTGACGTTTGCTGTTTGTTTCTTCGATCTCTCCCAGGTTGCCTGTTTCCTCCAGTTTGGTTTGGTGGGCACCAAGACCTCAGGGTGCGAAGCGGTGGTGCAATGGTGCTGTTGGAATTTCAGGCTCACCGTATCATATCATGTGGAGGCAACACTTACTGAGGCATTCCATTAATTTTTAGAATGCACGATGTGATGCCACCCTGTCCTGCCATGGTTCCAGTCTGTCTTGCCCCAATACACTCTACCATGGAACGATGGGTCATGGGATTCCACTTGCAATGCTTCATATTCTTCATTTACCATTTTAGTCATGGGGAGATGCTTCCAATTGGGAATGTACCAATTCAGGCATGGGGAGGGGCTTCCAATTGGGAATGTACCATTTTAGCCATGGGGAGGCGCTTCCAATTGGGAATTTACTATTTCAGCCATGGGGAGGCCCTCTCAATTGGGAATGGCCTATGGTGAAGCAGACTCACAATAATGAAGGGAAAATGATAACGGATGCCTGAAAGCAAACACTAGCTCCTCCAATGGTTTAGTCGATAAATGGACTGCCCAGTGGTACTGAGCCATTAACAACATGGAGTTCCCAGGTTTAATTCCTGGCCTAACTAAGTTAGCAGACAGTCTGGTGGTCTGGGCAGTAGACTCAGACCAGGCAGTCCTCAATGAGGTATGGGAAGAATCAGCCAGGCTTCCTGTTCCATATCACGATCCAGTTATCCCTGCTAGAAAGTGCACGTGTGTGGTGTTGGGTGAGCACAGGGTCAGGCTGACTCCATTTAAACAACCTGGCTGAACTCACTGCGAACAATGACCACCTGGGTGAGACACTGGAGCTGAGACTTCCAAAGGCAGTGAAGCCATACGCTAAGAATGAGTCAGGTCCTTCAGAGGGAAATTAGCAACAAAAAAAACAGAACGTTTAATAAAAACATATTTTCTTAATGGTGAGAGGCTAGGAGCTGTGGAAGAGCAAAGAGATTTGGGTCTCCACACGTACAAATCACAAAAAGCTCGTGCACAGGTACAAGAAACAATCAAAAAGACTAATAGAATGTTGGCCTTTATCGTAAGGGGGCTGGAATACAAAGGGGAGGAAGTTATACATCAGTCGTACAAAGCCTTGATCAGAGTCCATCTGGTGTACTGCGTTCAGTTTTGGACAACAAACCCCCAGGCCTTGGAGGGGTACAGAGCAGATTTACCAGAATGATATCAGGGCTTGTGGTAATCCAATACCTCTGATGGCCCCTCTTGTGCACCCTGCTTCCGTGCTCTCCCTCACACCACTCATCTAACATCTATCCAGGTCCCCTCTCAGGTGCCCCACGTGCAGTCTATTTCTTTACTGACACCTCTGTGCCTTTCCCATACAATCTGCTTTAATGTTTTACGCCCTATAGTAAGAGCCTTGTAAGGGAGAGGGATTCAGAGGAAAAAGGGATTCATAGGAAAAAAAGGTACAAGGAATATCAAGAGGGATGCAAAAGCACATTCAGCTACTATCCCACAAAGGAAAAGCAGACCTCTTTCTTACACTATTCAGTTTTGAACCAATTTAGGGTTAAGATTGAAACCAGCCAACAAACCACATAGGCAAATCCATTTTGCATTCATATGCATTCATGTGCAACATGCTTTAAAAATACTGGCCTGTCCTGTCAAGTTTCAGACTGTACAAAAGGTGACTGTGCTAATCAGAGCATTCCTCCCTCACGGCATGTCAGCATCCAATTTTTAAAATCCAGAACCAGAAGTACACAGCAGAGGCGTATACATGTGCAGTAAGTATACCTGTGTGCCAAGCTAAGTGTTAACAGTAAGATCACCTCTCTCGCCCCATTTGAATCGCTAGATGCAGCAGAAGCCTACTGAGATATCACTGGTGAGAAAAGATGCTGAACTGTGTTATTCAATTTGGAGACCACTCATTGGCACATCCCATAATTAACAGGGGGCTAAAAACAGCCTGTTGATCTTAGAGAGAGAAAATGGCAGGTCTCCTTGGGGAAGAGGGGAGAGAAGGGGAGGAAACGATCCTTCAAAAGTTACACATTGCTATGTACAACTAGGGTGGGCACCTCTTACTCAGTCCAAAACCAGACGGGAGTGGCATCTACATAACTGGTCCGTTTACACAGGGCACACAACAGTTCACACAGCTTTTTATTAGCTCAGCAATTGAAAAATGGACTTTTCTCATCTGGTTGTTGGTCAAAATTTACACGGGGTCACTCCTGAAACCAGAGCGTGCAATTCAAAGTCGGACCGTGTATACCTGGCATGACTCACAGATATAAACACAGGACAAATGCCTCCTTCAAAAGCCTTTAACAACGAAATAAAACTGCACGTTTAGAAACATTTCTTACCCTCCTTGATGCTGCCTGATCTGAGTGGCGGTAGAGCCTGTGGAGGAGGGATCTGGGTGATGAGTGGCTGTTGCTGTGGTAACTGCTGTATGATTGTTGCGGGTTGCTGGGGGAGCTGGGGAGAGAGAAGTGGGAATGAAGGGCAGGCAGAAATAGCTGAGAAACAATAAAGTGAGGCCGTAAATGAAATTCAGTCACTGGATACCATGCTGCTTAAAAAACTTTAGAGGGAAAATGGGTATTGGGTAAAACTCTGTTCTTTCACCTTTGGGCGCTGGATTACAATCCAGTGAAAAGGGATGAAAATCTTCCCACACTGCTAAATATTTTAATCATTCATTTTCTTTAAGTGACTTGACTCTAGTTCATAGCATACTCACTTCTGGATTAGGAGTTTGTGGGTTTGAGCCCCATAATCACATTATTTAGGTTGTCACCCCGGGGCAGTACTGAGAGTACTACCTTGTCAGCAGTGATAGTCCTCAGATGAGGCGTTAAACCGAGGCCCAGTATATCGACAGGTTGATGTTAAAGATCTATTGACCTATTTGAAGACGAGCAGGGTGTCCTAGTGTCCTGGTGCTCTGGTGTCCTGGTCAACATTCCCTCCTTTGATGGTGTTGATTGTAACTCCACCAAAAACAAACCAGATGAACTGCTTTTTCACCTTATTGCTGATTGTGGGACATTACGAGCGCAGATTGGCTGCTGTGTTTTCCTACATAACAATAACCACTGCACTTCAAAATAATTAATTGTATGAAGGGCTCTGAGATGTTTTGACCTTATTAGGGAACGAATGTTCTTACTTATAGATTATAGGTTATTCCACGGGATGATAGGGTTCGAAAGAATTTATTGGCTTTCATAGGAATTAAGCATAAAATGATAACTATTATTACCAATAATCACAGATACACAATGATTATTACCAATAATCACACATTCACAATGATTATTACCAATAATCACACATTCACAATGATTATTACCAATAATCACAGATACACAATGATTATTACCAATAATCACAGATACACAATGATTATTACCAATAATCACAGATACACAATGATTATTACCAATAATCACAGATATACAATGATTATTACCAATAATCACACATACACAATGATTATTACCAATAATCACAGATACACAATGATTATTACCAATAATCACACATATACAATGATTATTACCAATAATCATACATATACAATGATAACTATTATTACCAATAATCACACATATACAATAATAACTATTATTAATAGTAATCACACATGTACATTGATAACTATTATTACCAATAATCATACATATACAATGATAACTATTATTATCAATAATCACACATATACAATAATAACTATTATTAATAGTAATCACACATGTACATTGATAACTATTATTACCAATAATCACACACATGCTTGAGACACTTACGATACAAGGTACTGGAGAATTCACACATTTCAGGTTTTGAGCTCGAGGGGACTGGCTGGCCAAGTGATGTCGAATTCTGAAGTATCTATTTTAACACCCTCTTTCTACCGTTCTTTCACTTTGGCCATGTGAGAATCCATATGATTCCACGTTATTACCTCATCCAATTAGCTGGAATTCAGTTTTAACAAGAATCACTCCCCAAGCCTTCACCTTGACTGAATTGTCAATCAAGTCATTCAACTGGTGACAATTACAGGGGTCCAAGACTCTCCGACTGGCGAGTTATCACTTGCCGTTGGCAGATGTGTCTTTGGAGGAGCTAATCTGTAGGTGGACAGCTGCTGGGACAAAGAAAATTTGTAGCTGAATGTTTATCAGCTAAAGACTCTGTCTGGTAAATGAAACTGATATTTCCAGCGTTCTAACAAAAATTCAATTAACATGTAAAAGCTAAAAGTTAATTGTAAGAATTAGCTGTTTCCTTACAACACAATGAAGCAGGATATAAATTATGCCTTATTATTTATGTTTCAGATGCTAATCAACTTGCATTTTCTGTTTTTATCTCGGTATTTTTTATCTGAAATGCAGGCCCACCAACTCTCCTTCATTCAGTCAGAGTCTCACGCATAAGATGCTGATATCCTACCTCAGGATCACAATCCCTCATGTAAATGCATTATACCAAGATAGCTCCATAGGAAGCTATGGAGGCAGAGACATCCCAGCATTCATTGTAGTAGTGAAAGTCCTCTATTAGAACTAGAGCCCTCGCACTGCATTGACACTGCCCACACTCATTTCATGGAGGACCCTCACAGCCAACAGACAGAGGAGATTTCCATCCGATTCATCTGGCCTGGATTTGAACTCATGTCCCAGTCTTTAACCCACTGTACCACCCATCCTCCCTGTTTCTTTAGTTCTAATATACACATTGCAGTGACTGCAGTGAAACTGGGATTGTTTGAGGGAAGTCAAACAGATCTTGCAGCGATTTGTAATCTTTACACATTTGTCCACTTCAAGCATGAGGTTCAGGAGCCATTTACCCCAGATTAGTTTGTTACAGATAAAGGGGAATTCCTGTTCGCAAGTTCTTGTCTTCTTAACTGAAATTTCTGTAAAGGGGAACCAGCCCGTGTTTGAACCCTGGGCCATTTCCCGGTGCCTGGTCTCCAACCTTACCGTGTGTTGGATAATCCGAGGCGGCTCTGGTGGGGGCTGCTGGTAGACATGAATCGGTGGTGCCTGCTGAATGGGCTCCAGGCGCGGGTACCGTCTCCGAGTCCCTCCCCACGTGTGGGGCCGCGAGATCTCGTCCAACATGTGCTGTTCCTGAAAATATAAACGTTGGATTATCGCAATGGTCGGTTGTTTTGCGTGCTTCAGTCTTCTTGCTCTTTCAATCTCTGTTTCTCACCGTGTCACACAGCACCACTTTCAGCCTGTCATGTTCAGAAACTTGGAGCGTAGCAGGCAGGAAAATGGGTGCTGTGGACCTGGGCGTACTCAGTGTACTGTGGTTGCTAAGCATTGTCCAAAATCCGAAAATAATAGCCCGTCCTGCCTTGGCCGGCAACCAAGCATTGGTTTCAGAATCTCTACATCTTGTTCGGTGCAGGCTTCAGGGCTGTCACTAACACAGCGCAAGGATTACTTGCAGAAAGGGATAACTACACGAGCCTTCTCTTTTGTTTTAACCCTTTTTCTTTTGGTTCCTCCTCAGCCATCCCTGGATATCTGGCAGAATCTCCCCTCCTCCTTCTGTAAAGACGGATGAAAAGTAGTGGTTTAACCTGACCCCGATATCTTCCTCCCATTACACCTTCAGTTTTTAAACAGGTAACGGCCCGAGCATGGTTGGGGCAGGAACGGAGATGGCCTGGTGGAGGCTGCTGATCCTGGAACAGGCTTCTCAGTTCTCGGGTTGCACCAAATATTTTTTCTGGCGCTGAGGGCCAAGGACCAGACCTGTGGGGGTGCTCTAGCTCCCTACAAATTGCAGAATAGCATATCTGGTAATCTATCATCAAACAAAACACTCCTGTTGCTCACTGGAAATGACACAAGCATTCTCATTCTCCGAGCCGTTAAATAATATTCCATCAAGCCATGTGACGATAACATATGAAGCAGGTTTATTAACAGTCAAATTTATCAGAAGCAATAGGACAACACCGCAGATATTCAAAGACCCGGCACAGGCACGAGGGGTCGAACGGCCTCCTTCTGTGCTGTAACAAACAACGATACTCTACTATAACCACTATGAAATAATTAACTTACATTCAATTTTCAATTTCTTGGTTCGTTGAACAAGAGGTGAAGCACCTTACTGACTTCGTATTATCGCTCAGCCTGGACCAGCATCCAGATCACAAAACAAAACCAGGGCACCCCCACCCATCAAAACTGAGGCACTCCCACCAATCAAAACTGAGGCACCCCCACCCATCAAAACCGAGGCACCCCCACCCATCAAAACCGAGGCACCCGCACACATCAAAACTGAGGCACTCCCACACTTCAAAACCGAGGCACCCCCACCCATCAAAACCGAGGCACCCGCACACATCAAAA
Organism: Heptranchias perlo; assembly: GCF_035084215.1. Lineage (NCBI taxonomy): Eukaryota > Metazoa > Chordata > Chondrichthyes > Hexanchiformes > Hexanchidae > Heptranchias > Heptranchias perlo. The sequence continues at coordinate 96,342,436 of NC_090331.1, read as the reverse complement.
CTGAGGCACTCCCACACTTCAAAACCGAGGCACCCCCACCCATCAAAACCGAGGCACCCCCACCCATCAAAACCGAGGCACCCCCACCCATCAAAACTGAGGCACCCCCACACTTCAAAACCGAGGCATCCCCACCCATCAAAACCGAGGCACCCCCACCCATCAAAACCGAGGCACCCCCACACATCAAAACTGAGGCACTCCCACACTTCAAAACTGAGGCACCCCCACACTTCAAAACTGAGGCACCCCCACCCATCAAAACTGAGGCACCCCCACACTTCAAAACTGAGGCACCCCCACACTTCAAAACTGAGGCACCCCCACCCATCAAAACTGAGGCACCCCCACACTTCAAAACTGAGGCACTCCCACACATCAAAACTGAGGCACCCCCACACTTCAAAACTGAGGCACCCCCACCCATCAAAACTGAGGCACCCCCACACTTCAAAACTGAGGCACCCCCACACTTCAAAACTGAGGCACCCCCACCCATCAAAACTGAGGCACTCCCACACTTCAAAACTGAGGCACTCCCACACTTCAAAACTGAGGCACTCCCACACTTCAAAACTGAGGCACCCCCACACTTCAAAACTGAGGCACCCCCACCCATCAAAACTGAGGCACCCCCACCCATCAAAACTGAGGCACCCCCACCCATCAAAACTGAGGCACCCCCACACTTCAAAACTGAGGCACTCCCACACATCAAAACAGAGGCACCCCCACCCATCAAAACTGAGGCACTCCCACCCATCAAAACTGAGGCACTCCCACACTTCAAAACCGAGGCACCCCCACCCATCAAAACTGAGGCACTCCCACACTTCAAAACTGAGGCACCCCCACCCATCAAAACTGAGGCACTCCCACCCATCAAAACTGAGTCACTCCCACACATCAAAACTGAGGCACTCCCACCCATCAAAACTGAGGCACTCCCACCCATCAAAACTGAGGCACTCCCACCCATCAAAACTGAGGCACTCCCACCCATCAAAACTGAGGCACTCCCACACTTCAAAACTGAGGCACCCCCACACTTCAAAACTGGGGCACCCCCACACTTCAAAACTGAGGCACCCCCACACATCAAAACTGAGGCACCCCCACCCATCAAAACGGAGGCACTCCCACACATCAAAACTGAGGCACCCCCACCCATCAAAACTGAGGCACCCCCACACTTCAAAACTGAGGCACTCCCACCCATCAAAATTGAGGCACTCCCACCCATCAAAACTGAGGCACCCCCACACGTCAAAACTGAGGCACCCCCACACTTCAAAACTGAGGCAGCCCCACACATCAAAACTGAGGCAGCCCCACACATCAAAACTGAGGCACCCCCACCCATCAAAACTGAGGCACCCCCACCCATCAAAACTGAGGCACTCCCACCCATCAAAACTGAGGCACCCCCACCCATCAAAACTGAGGCACTCCCACCCATCAAAACTGAGGCACCCCCACCCATCAAAACTGAGGCACCCCCACCCATCAAAACTGAGGCACCCCCACACTTCAAAACTGAGGCACTCCCACCCATCAAAACTGAGGCACTCCCACACTTCAAAACTGAGGCAACCCCAAACTTCAAAACTGAGGCACCCCCACACTTCAAAACTGAGGCACCCCCACACATCAAAACTGAGGCACCCCCACACTTCAAAACTGAGACACCCCCACCCATCAAAACTGAGGCACCCCCACACATCAAAACTGAGGCACCCCCACACTTCAAAACTGAGACACCCCCACCCATCAAAACTGAGGCACTCCCACACATCAAAACTGAGGCACTCCCACACTTCAAAACTGAGACACCCCCACCCATCAAAACTGAGGCACCCCCACACTTCAAAACTGAGGCACCCCCACACTTCAAAACTGAGGCACTCCCACACTTCAAAACTGAGACACCCCCACACTTCAAAACTGAGGCAGCCCCACACATCAAAACTGAGGCACCCCCACCCATCAAAACTGAGGCACCCCCACCCATCAAAACTGAGGCACTCCCACCCATCAAAACTGAGGCACCCCCACCCATCAAAACTGAGGCACTCCCACACTTCAAAACTGAGGCAACCCCAAACTTCAAAACTGAGGCACCCCCACACTTCAAAACTGAGGCACCCCCACACTTCAAAACTGAGACACCCCCACCCATCAAAACTGAGGCACTCCCACACATCAAAACTGAGGCACTCCCACACTTCAAAACTGAGACACCCCCACCCATCAAAACTGAGGCACTCCCACACATCAAAACTGAGGCACCCCCACACTTCAAAACTGAGACACCCCCACCCATCAAAACTGAGGCACTCCCACACATCAAAACTGAGGCACTCCCACACTTCAAAACTGAGGCACCCCCACACTTCAAAACTGAGACACCCCCACCCATCAAAACTGAGGCACCTCCACCCATCAAAACTGAGGCACCCCCACACTTCAAAACTGAGGCACCTCCACCCATCAAAACTGAGGCACCCCCACACATCAAAACTGAGACACCCCCACACTTCAAAACTGAGGCACCTCCACCCATCAAAACTGAGGCACCCCCACACATCAAAACTGAGACACCCCCACACTTCAAAACTGAGGCACTCCCACACTTCAAAACTGAGGCACCCCCACACATCAAAACTGAGGCACCCCCACACTTCAAAACTGAGGCACCCCCACACTTCAAAACTGAGGCACTCCCACACTTCAAAACTGAGGCACCTCCACACTTCAAAACTGAGGCACTCCCACACATCAAAACTGAGGCACTCCCACACATCAAAACTGAGGCACTCCCACACTTCAAAACTGAGGCACCCCCACACATCAAAACTGAGGCACCCCCACACTTCAAAACTGAGGCACCTCCACACTTCAAAACTGAGGCACTCCCACACTTCAAAACTGAGGCACTCCCACACTTCAAAACTGAGGCACTCCCACACATCAAAACTGAGGCACTCCCACACTTCAAAACTGAGGCACTCCCACACTTCAAAACTGAGGCACTCCCACACATCAAAACTGAGGCACTCCCACACATCAAAACTGAGGCACCCCCACACATCAAAACTGAGGCACTCCCACACATCAAAACTGAGGCACCCCCACACATCAAAACTGAGGCACTCCCACACATCAAAACTGAGGCACTCCCACACTTCAAAACTGAGGCACTCCCACCCATCAAAACTGAGGCACTCCCACCCATCAAAACTGAGGCACCCCCACACATCAAAACTGAGGCACTCCCACACTTCTAAACTGAGGCACCCCCACACATCAAAACTGAGGCACCCCCACACATCAAAACTGAGGCACTCCCACACATCAAAACTGAGGCACTCCCACACATCAAAACTGAGGCACCCCCACACTTCAAAACTGAGGCACCCCCACACTTCAAAACTGAGGCACCCCCACACTTCAAAACTGAGGCACTCCCACACTTCAAAACTGAGGCACCCCCACACTTCAAAACTGAGGCACTCCCACACATCAAAACTGAGGCACCCCCACACATCAAAACTGAGGCACCCCCACACATCAAAACTGAGGCACTCCCACACATCAAAACTGAGGCACCCCCACACATCAAAACTGAGGCACCCCCACACTTCAAAACTGAGGCATCCCCACACTTCAAAACTGAGTCACTCCCACACATCAAAACTGAGGCACTCCCACACATCAAAACTGAGGCACCCCCACCCATCAAAACTGAGGCACCCCCACACATCAAAACTGAGGCACCCCCACACTTCAAAACTGAGGCATCCCCACACTTCAAAACTGAGTCACTCCCACACATCAAAACTGAGTCACTCCCACACATCAAAACTGAGGCACTCCCACACATCAAAACTGAGGCACTCCCACACATCAAAACTGAGGCACCCCCACCCATCAAAACTGAGGCACTCCCACCCATCAAAACTGAGGCACTCCCACACTTCAAAACTGAGGCACTCCCACACATCAAAACTGAGGCACCCACACATCAAAACTGAGGCACCCCCACACTTCAAAACTGAGGCACTCCCACACTTCAAAACTGAGGCACTCCCACACATCAAAACTGAGGCACCCCCACCCATCAAAACTGAGGCACTCCCACACTTCAAAACTGAGGCACTCCCACCCATCAAAACTGAGGCACTCCCACACATCAAAACTGAGGCACCCCCACCCATCAAAACTGAGGCACTCCCACACATCAAAACTGAGGCACTCCCACACATCAAAACTGAGGCACCCCCACACATCAAAACTGAGGCACCTCCACACTTCAAAACTGAGGCACTCCCACACATCAAAACTGAGGCACCTCCACACTTCAAAACTGAGGCACTCCCACACATCAAAACTGAGGCACCTCCACACTTCAAAACTGAGGCACTCCCACACATCAAAACTGAGGCACCTCCACACATCAAAACTGAGGCACTCCCACACATCAAAACTGAGGCACTCCCACACATCAAAACTGAGGCACCTCCACACTTCAAAACTGAGGCACTCCCACACATCAAAACTGAGGCACTCCCACACTTCAAAACTGAGGCACTCCCACACATCAAAACTGAGGCACCCCCACCCATCAAAACTGAGGCACCCCCACACATCAAAACTGAGGCACCCCCACCCATCAAAACTGAGGCACTCCCACACATCAAAACTGAGGCACTCCCACACTTCAAAACTGAGGCACTCCCACACATCAAAACTGAGGCACCCCCACACTTCAAAACTGAGGCACCCCCACACTTCAAAACTGAGGCACCCCCACACATCAAAACTGAGACACTCCCACACATCAAAACTGAGGCACTCCCACACATCAAAACTGAGGCACTCCCACACATCAAAACTGAGGCACCCCCACACTTCAAAACTGAGGCACTCCCACACTTCAAAACTGAGGCACTCCCACACTTCAAAACTGAGGCACTCCCACCCATCAAAACTGAGGCACCCCCACCCATCAAAACTGAGGCACTCCCACACATCAAAACTGAGGCACTCCCACACTTCAAAACTGAGGCACTCCCACACTTCAAAACTGAGGGACCCCCACACATCAAAACTGAGGCACCCCCACACTTCAAAACTGAGGCACTCCCAAACTTCAAAACTGAGGGACCCCCACACATCAAAACTGAGGCACTCCCACCCATCAAAACTGAGGCACTCCCACCCATCAAAACTGAGGCACCCCCACACATCAAAACTGAGGCACCCCCACCCATCAAAACTGAGGCACCTCCACACTTCAAAACTGAGGCACTCCCAAACTACAAAACTGAGGCACTCCCACACTTCAAAACAGAGGCACTCCCACCCATCAAAACAGAGGCACTCCCACCCATCAAAACTGAGGCACTCCCACCCATCAAAACTGAGGCACCCCCACACATCAAAACTGAGGCACCCCCACCCATCAAAACTGAGGCACCTCCACACTTCAAAACTGAGGCACTCCCAAACTACAAAACTGAGGCACTCCCACACTTCAAAACAGAGGCACTCCCACCCATCAAAACTGAGGCACCCCCACCCATCAAAACTGAGGCACCTCCACACTTCAAAACTGAGGCACTCCCAAACTACAAAACTGAGGCACCTCCACACTTCAAAACTGAGGCACTCCCACACATCAAAACTGAGGCACCTCCACACTTCAAAACTGAGGCACTCCCACACATCAAAACTGAGGCACCCCCACCCATCAAAACTGAGGCACCCCCACACATCAAAACTGAGGCACCTCCACACTTCAAAACTGAGGCACTCCCACACATCAAAACTGAGGCACCCCCACCCATCAAAACTGAGGCACCCCCACACATCAAAACTGAGGCACCTCCACACTTCAAAACTGAGGCACTCCCACACATCAAAACTGAGGCACTCCCACACATCAAAACTGAGGCACCCCCACACATCAAAACTGAGGCACCTCCACACATCAAAACTGAGGCACTCCCACACTTCAAAACTGAGGCACTCCCACACATCAAAACTGAGGCACCTCGACACTTCAAAACTGAGGCACTCCCACACATCAAAACTGAGGCACCCCCACCCATCAAAACTGAGGCACCTCCACAATTCAAAACTGAGGCACCCCCACACTTCAAAACTGAGGCACCCCCACCCATCAAAACTGAGGCACCTCCACACTTCAAAACTGAGGCACCTCCACACTTCAAAACTGAGGCACTCCCACACTTCAAAACTGAGGCACCTCCACACTTCAAAACTGAGGCACTCCCACACATCAAAACTGAGGCACTCCCACACTTCAAAACTGAGGCACCCCCACCCATCAAAACTGAGGCACCCCCACACATCAAAACTGAGGCACCCCCACACTTCAAAACTGAGGCACCCCCACCCATCAAAACTGAGGCACCCCCACACTTCAAAACTGAGGCACCCCCACCCATCAAAACTGAGGCACCTCCACACTTCAAAACTGAGGCACCCCCACCCATCAAAACTGAGGCACCTCCACACTTCAAAACTGAGGCACCCCCACACTTCAAAACTGAGGCACTCCCACACATCAAAACTGAGGCACTCCCACCCATCAAAACTGAGGCACCCACACACATCAAAACTGAGGCACCCCCACACTTCAAAACTGAGGCACCCCCACACTTCAAAACTGAGGCACTCCCACACTTCAAAACTGAGGCACCCCCACACTTCAAAACTGAGGCACTCCCACACTTCAAAACTGAGGCACCCCCACCCATCAAAACTGAGGCACCCCCACCCATCAAAACTGAGGCACCCCCACACATCAAAACTGAGGCACCCCCACACTTCAAAACTGAGGCACCCCCACCCATCAAAACTGAGGCACCCCCACACATCAAAACTGAGGCACCCCCACACTTCAAAACTGAGGCACCCCCACACATCAAAACTGAGGCACTCCCACACATCAAAACTGAGGCACCCCCACACATCAAAACTGAGGCACCCCCACACATCAAAACTGAGGCACCCCCACACATCAAAACTGAGGCACCGCCACACATCAAAACTGAGGCACCCCCACACATCAAAACTGAGGCACCCCCACACATCAAAACTGAGGCACCCCCACACATCAAAACTGAGGCACCCCCACACATCAAATCTGAGGCACCTCCACACTTCAAAACTGAGGCACTCCCACACTTCAAAACTGAGGCACCCCCACACTTCAAAACTGAGGCACCCCCACACTTCAAAACTGAGGCACTCCCACACTTCAAAACTGAGGCACCCCCACACTTCAAAACTGAGGCACCCCCACCCATCAAAACTGAGGCACTCCCACCCATCAAAACTGAGGCACCCCCACACTTCAAAACTGAGGCACTCCCACACTTCAAAACTGAGGCACCCCCACACTTCAAAACTGAGGCACCCCCACCCATCAAAACTGAGGCACCCCCACCCATCAAAACTGAGGCACCCCCACCCATCAAAACTGAGGCACTCCCACACTTCAAAACTGAGGCACTCCCACACATCAAAACTGAGGCACCCCCACCCATCAAAACTGAGGCACCCCCACCCATCAAAACTGAGGCACCCCCACCCATCAAAACTGAGGCACCCCCAGCCATCAAAACTGAGTCACTCCCACACTTCAAAACTGAGGCACTCCCACACATCAAAACTGAGGCACCCCCACCCATCAAAACTGAGGCACCCCCACCCATCAAAACTGAGGCACCCCCACCCATCAAAACTGAGGCACTCCCACACTTCAAAACTGAGACACCCCCACCCATCAAAACTGAGGCACTCCCACACTTCAAAACTGAGGCACCCCCACCCATCAAAACTGAGGCACCCCCACCCATCAAAACCGAGGCACCTCCACACTTCAAAACTGAGACACTCCCACCCATCAAAACTGAGGCACTCCCACACTTCAAAACTGAGGCACCCCCACCCATCAAAACTGAGGCACCCCCACCCATCAAAACCGAGGCACCCCCACACTTCAAAACTGAGGCACCCCCACCCATCAAAACTGAGGCACCCCCACACTTCAAAACTGAGGCACCACCACACTTCAAAACTGAGACACTCCCACCCATCAAAACTGAGGCACCCCCACCCATCAAAACCGAGGCACCCCCACACTTCAAAACTGAGGCACCCCCACCCATCAAAACTGAGGCACCCCCACACTTCAAAACTGAGGCACCCCCACACTTCAAAACTGAGGCACTCCCACACTTCAAAACTGAGGAACCCCCACCCATCAAAACTGAGACACTCCCACACTTCAAAACTGAGACACTCCCACACTTCAAAACTGAGGCACTCCCACACTTCAAAACTGAGGCACCCCCACCCATCAAAACTGAGGCACTCCCACCCATCAAAACCGAGGCACCCCCACACTTCAAAACTGAGGCACCCCCACCCATCAAAACTGAGGCACGCCCACCCTTCAAAACTGAGGCACCCCCACCCATCAAAAGTGAGGCACTCCCACACTTCAAAACTGAGGCACCCCCACCCATCAAAACTGAGGCACCCCCACACATCAAAACTGAGGCACTCCCACCCATCAAAACTGAGGCATCCCCACACATCAATAGGAGGCACTCCCACACATCAAAACTGAGGCACCCCCACACATCAAAACTGAGGCACTCCCACACTTCAAAACTGAGGCACCCCCACCCATCAAAACTGAGGCACCCCCACCCATCAAAACTGAGGCACCCCCACCCATCAAAACTGAGGCACCCCCACCCATCAAAACTGAGGCACCTCCACCCATCAAAACTGAGGCACCCCCACACTTCAAAACTGAGGCACCCCCACACTTCAAAACTGAGACACCCCCACACATCAAAACTGAGGCACCCCCACCCATCAAAACTGAGGCACTCCCACCCATCAAAACTGAGGCATCCCCACACATCAATAGGAGGCACTCCCACACATCAAAACTGAGACACTCCCACGCTTCAAAACTGAGGCACTCCCACCCATCAAAACTGAGGCACCCCCACACTTCAAAACTGAGGCACTCCCACACTTCAAAACTGAGGCACCTCCACACTTCAAAACTGAGGCAACCCCACACTTCAAAACTGAGGCACTCCCACACATCAAAACTGAGGCACTCCCACACATCAAAACTGAGGCACTCCCACACTTCAAAACTGAGGCACTCCCACCCATCAAAACTGAGGCACCCCCACACATCAAAACTGAGGCACTCCCACACTTCAAAACTGAGGCACCCCCACCCATCAAAACTGAGGCACTCCCACCAATCAAAACTGAGTCACTCCCACACATCAAAACTGAGGCACTCCCACCCATCAAAACTGAGGCACTCCCACCCATCAAAACTGAGGCACTCCCACCCATCAAAACTGAGTCACTCCCACACATCAAAACTGAGGCACTCCCACCCATCAAAACTGAGGCACTCCCACCCATCAAAACTGAGGCACTCCCACCCATCAAAACTGAGGCACTCCCACACTTCAAAACTGAGGCACTCCCACACTTCAAAACTGAGGCACCCCCACCCATCAAAACTGAGGCACTCCCACACTTCAAAACTGAGGCACTCCCACACTTCAAAACTGAGGCACTCCCACACTTCAAAACTGAGGCACCCCCACCCATCAAAACTGAGGCACTCCCACACATCAAAACTGAGGCACTCCCACACATCAAAACTGAGGCACCCCCACACTTCAAAACTGAGGCACCCCCATACTTCAAAACTGAGGCACTCCCACACATCAAAACTGAGGCACCCCCACCCATCAAAACTGAGGCACCCCCACACTTCAAAACTGAGGCACCCCCACACTTCAAAACTGAGGCACCCCCACACATCAAAACTGAGGCACCCCCACCCATCAAAACGGAGGCACTCCCACACATCAAAACTGAGGCACCCCCACCCATCAAAACTGAGGCAATCCCACCCATCAAAACTGAGGCACTCCCACACTTCAAAACTGAGGCACTCCCACCCATCAAAACTGAGGCACTCCCACACTTCAAAACTGAGGCACCCCCACCCATCAAAACTGAGGCACCCCCACACTTCAAAACTGAGGCACTCCCACCCATCAAAACTGAGGCACTCCCACCCATCAAAACTGAGGCACCCCCACACGTCAAAACTGAGGCACTCCCACACTTCAAAACTGAGGCAGCCCCACACATCAAAACTGAGGCACCCCCACCCATCAAAACTGAGGCACCCCCACCCATCAAAACTGAGGCACTCCCACCCATCAAAACTGAGGCACCCCCACCCATCAAAACTGAGGCACTCCCACACTTCAAAACTGAGGCAACCCCAAACTTCAAAACTGAGGCACCCCCACACTTCAAAACTGAGACACCCCCACACATCAAAACTGAGGCACTCCCACACTTCAAAACTGAGGCACTCCCACACATCAAAACTGAGGCACTCCCACGCTTCAAAACTGAGGCACTCCCACCCATCAAAACTGAGGCACCCCCACACTTCAAAACTGAGGCACTCCCACACTTCAAAACTGAGGCACCTCCACACTTCAAAACTGAGGCACTCCCACACTTCAAAACTGAGGCACCCCCACCCATCAAAACTGAGGCACTCCCACACATCAAAACTGAGGCACTCCCACACATCAAAACTGAGGCACCCCCACACTTCAAAACTGAGGCACTCCCACCCATCAAAACTGAGGCACCCCCACACATCAAAACTGAGGCACCCCCACCCATCAAAACTGAGGCACTCCCACGCTTCAAAACTGAGGCACTCCCACCCATCAAAACTGAGGCACTCCCACACTTCAAAACTGAGGCACTCCCACCCATCAAAACTGAGGCACTCCCACGCTTCAAAACTGAGGCACTCCCACCCATCAAAACTGAGGCACCCCCACACATCAAAACTGAGGCACCCCCACCCATCAAAACTGAGGCACTCCCACGCTTCAAAACTGAGGCACCCCCACCCATCAAAACTGAGGCACCCCCACACTTCAAAACTGAGGCACTCCCACCCATCAAAACTGAGGCACCCCCACACATCAAAACTGAGGCACTCCCACACATCAAAACTGAGGCACTCCCACGCTTCAAAACTGAGGCACTCCCACCCATCAAAACTGAGGCACCCCCACACTTCAAAACTGAGGCACTCCCACACTTCAAAACTGAGGCACCTCCACACATCAAAACTGAGGCACCCCCACACTTCAAAACTGAGGCACTCCCACCCATCAAAACTGAGTCACTCCCACACATCAAAACTGAGGCACTCCCACCCATCAAAACTGAGTCACTCCCACACATCAAAACTGAGGCACTCCCACCCATCAAAACTGAGGCACTCCCACCCATCAAAACTGAGGCACTCCCACCCATCAAAACTGAGGCACTCCCACCCATCAAAACTGAGGCACCCCCACCCATCAAAACTGAGGCACTCCCACCCATCAAAACTGAGGCACTCCCACACTTCAAAACTGAGGCACTCCCACACTTCAAAACTGAGGCACTCCCACACTTCAAAACTGAGGCACCCCCACCCATCAAAACTGAGGCACCCCCACCCATCAAAACTGAGGCACCCCCACCCATCAAAACTGAGGCACCCCCACACTTCAAAACTGAGGCAACCCCACACTTCAAAACTGAGGCACCCCCACACATCAAAACTGAGGCACCCCCACCCATCAAAACTGAGGCACCCCCACACTTCAAAACTGAGGCACCCCCACACTTCAAAACTGAGGCACCCCCACACATCAAAACTGAGGCACCCCCACCCATCAAAACGGAGGCACTCCCACACATCAAAACTGAGGCACCCCCACCCATCAAAACTGAGGCAATCCCACCCATCAAAACTGAGGCACTCCCACACTTCAAAACTGAGGCACTCCCACCCATCAAAACTGAGGCACTCCCACACTTCAAAACTGAGGCACCCCCACCCATCAAAACTGAGGCACCCCCACACTTCAAAACTGAGGCACTCCCACCCATCAAAACTGAGGCACCCCCACACGTCAAAACTGAGGCACTCCCACACTTCAAAACTGAGGCAGCCCCACACATCAAAACTGAGGCACCCCCACCCATCAAAACTGAGGCACCCCCACCCATCAAAACTGAGGCACTCCCACCCATCAAAACTGAGGCACCCCCACCCATCAAAACTGAGGCACTCCCACCCATCAAAACTGAGGCACCCCCACACATCAAAACTGAGGCACCCCCACACATCAAAACTGAGACACCCCCACCCATCAAAACTGAGGCACCCCCACACTTCAAAACTGAGGCACCCCCACACATCAAAACTGAGGCACTCCCACACTTCAAAACTGAGGCACTCCCACACATCAAAACTGAGGCACCCCCACACATCAAAACTGAGGCACTCCCACACTTCAAAACTGAGGCACTCCCACACTTCAAAACTGAGACACCCCCACCCATCAAAACTGAGGCACCCCCACACTTCAAAACTGAGGCACCCCCACACATCAAAACTGAGGCACTCCCACACTTCAAAACTGAGGCACTCCCACACATCAAAACTGAGGCACCCCCACCCATCAAAACTGAGGCACTCCCACACTTCAAAAATGAGGCACCCCCACCCATCAAAACTGAGGCACCCCCACACTTCAAAACTGAGGCACCCCCACACATCAAAACTGAGGCACTCCCACACTTCAAAACTGAGGCACTCCCACACATCAAAACTGAGGCACTCCCACCCATCAAAACTGAGGCACCCCCACACTTCAAAACTGAGGCACTCCCACACTTCAAAAATGAGGCACCCCCACCCATCAAAACTGAGGCACTCCCACCCATCAAAACTGAGGCACTCCCACACATCAAAACTGAGGCACCCCCACACATCAAAACTGAGGCACCCCCACCCATCAAAACTGAGGCACCTCCACACTTCAAAACTGAGGCACCCCCACACATCAAAACTGAGGCACTCCCACCCATCAAAACTGAGGCACTCCCACCCATCAAAACTGAGGCACTCCCAAACTACAAAACTGAGGCACCCCCACACTTCAAAACTGAGGCACCCCCACACTTCAAAACTGAGGCACTCCCACACATCAAAACTGAGGCACCCCCACACATCAAAACTGAGGCACCCCCACACTTCAAAACTGAGGCACTCCCACACTTCAAAACTGAGGCACCCCCACCCATCAAAACTGAGGCACTCCCACCCATCAAAACTGAGGCACTCCCACACATCAAAACTGAGGCACCCCCACACATCAAAACTGAGGCACTCCCACACTTCAAAACTGAGGCACCCCCACCCATCAAAACTGAGGCACCCCCACACTTCAAAACTGAGGCACTCCCACCCATCAAAACTGAGGCACTCCCACCCATCAAAACTGAGGCACTCCCAAACTACAAAACTGAGGCACTCCCACACATCAAAACTGAGGCACTCCCACACATCAAAACTGAGGCACTCCCACCCATCAAAACTGAGGCACCCCCACCCATCAAAACTGAGGCACCTCCACACTTCAAAACTGAGGCACTCCCACACTTCAAAACTGAGGCACTCCCACACATCAAAACTGAGGCACCTCCACACTTCAAAACTGAGGCACTCCCACACTTCAAAACTGAGGCACTCCCACACTTCAAAACTGAGGCACTCCCACACTTCAAAACTGAGGCACCCCCACACTTCAAAACTGAGGCACTCCCACACTTCAAAACTGAGGCACTCCCACACATCAAAACTGAGGCACCTCCACACATCAAAACTGAGGCACTCCCACACATCAAAACTGAGGCACCCACACACATCAAAACTGAGGCACCTCCACACTTCAAAACTGAGGCACTCCCACACATCAAAACTGAGGCACTCCCACCCATCAAAACTGAGGCACCCCCACACATCAAAACTGAGGCACCTCCACCCATCAAAACTGAGGCACCCCCACACATCAAAACTGAGGCACTCCCACACTTCAAAACTGAGGCACTCCCCACACTTCAAAACTGAGGCACTCCCCACACTTCAAAACTGAGGCACTCCCCACACTTCAAAACTGAGGCACTCCCACCCATCAAAACTGAGGCACCCCCACACTTCAAAACTGAGGCACTCCCACACATCAAAACTGAGGCACCTCCACACTTCAAAACTGAGGCACCCCCACACTTCAAAACTGAGGCACTCCCACACTTCAAAACTGAGGCACTCCCACACTTCAAAACTGAGGCACCCCCACACTTCAAAACTGAGGCACTCCCCACACTTCAAAACTGAGGCACTCCCCACACTTCAAAACTGAGGCACTCCCACCCATCAAAACTGAGGCACTCCCACACTTCAAAACTGAGGCACCCCCACACTTCAAAACTGAGGCACTCCCACACTTCAAAACTGAGGCACCCCCACACTTCAAAACTGAGGCACCCCCACACTTCAAAACTGAGGCACCCCACCCATCAAAACTGAGGCACTCCCACACTTCAAAACTGAGGCACTCCCACACATCAAAACTGAGGCACCTCCACACTTCAAAACTGAGGCACTCCCACACATCAAAACTGAGGCACCCCCACCCATCAAAACTGAGGCACCCCCACACATCAAAACTGAGGCACCCCCACACATCAAAACTGAGGCACCTCCACACTTCAAAACTGAGGCACCCCCACACTTCAAAACTGAGGCACTCCCACACATCAAAACTGAGGCACTCCCACCCATCAAAACTGAGGCACCCCCACCCATCAAAACTGAGGCACTCCCACACTTCAAAACTGAGGCACCCCCACACTTCAAAACTGAGGCACCCCCACACTTCAAAACTGAGGCACCCCCACCCATCAAAACTGAGGCACTCCCACACATCAAAACTGAGGCACTCCCACCCATCAAAACTGAGGCACCCCCACACATCAAAACTGAGGCACCTCCACCCATCAAAACTGAGGCACCCCCACACATCAAAACTGAGGCACCTCCACACTTCAAAACTGAGGCACTCCCACACTTCAAAACTGAGGCACTCCCCACACTTCAAAACTGAGGCACCCCCACACTTCAAAACTGAGGCACCCCCACACTTCAAAATTGAGGCACCCCCACACATCAAAACTGAGGCACCCCCACACTTCAAAATTGAGGCACCCCCACACATCAAAACTGAGGCACCCCCACACTTCAAAACTGAGGCACCCCCACACTTCAAAACTGAGGCACCCCCACACTTCAAAACTGAGGCACCCCCACACATCAAAACTGAGGCACCCCCACACATCAAAACTGAGGCACCCCCACACTTCAAAATTGAGGCACCCCCACACATCAAAACTGAGGCACCCCCACACATCAAAACTGAGGCACCCCCACACATCAAAACTGAGGCACCGCCACACATCAAAACTGAGGCACCCCCACACATCAAAACTGAGGCACCCCCACACTTCAAAACTGAGGCACTCCCACACTTCAAAACTGAGGCACCCCCACACATCAAAACTGAGGCACCCCCACACTTCAAAACTGAGGCACCTCCACACTTCAAAACTGAGGCACTCCCACACATCAAAACTGAGGCACTCCCACCCATCAAAACTGAGGCACTCCCACACTTCAAAACTGAGACACCCCCACCCATCAAAACTGAGGCACCCCCACCCATCAAAACTGAGGCACTCCCACACTTCAAAACTGAGACACCCCCACCCATCAAAACTGAGGCACTCCCACACTTCAAAACTGAGGCACCCCCACCCATCAAAACTGAGGCACCCCCACCCATCAAAACCGAGGCACCTCCACACTTCAAAACTGAGACACTCCCACCCATCAAAACTGAGGCACTCCCACACTTCAAAACTGAGGCACCCCCACCCATCAAAACTGAGGCACCCCCACCCATCAAAACCGAGGCACCCCCACACTTCAAAACTGAGGCACCCCCACCCATCAAAACTGAGGCACCCCCACACTTCAAAACTGAGGCACCACCACACTTCAAAACTGAGACACTCCCACACTTCAAAACTGAGGCACCCCCACACTTCAAAACTGAGGCACCCCCACCCATCAAAACTGAGACACCCCCACACTTCAAAACTGAGGCACCCCCACCCATCAAAACTGAGGCACCCCCACACTTCAAAACTGAGGCACCCCCACCCATCAAAACTGAGACACCCCCACACTTCAAAACTGAGGCACCCCCACCCATCAAAACTGAGGCACCCACACACTTCAAAACGAGGCACTCCCACCCATCAAAACTGAGGCACCCCCACACTTCAAAACTGAGGCACCCCCACACTTCAAAACTGAGGCACCTCCACACTTCAAAACTGAGGCACCCCCACCCATCAAAACTGAGGCACTCCCACACTTCAAAACTGAGGCACCCCCACACTTCAAAACTGAGGCACCCCCACCCATCAAAACTGAGGCACTCCCACCCATCAAAACTGAGGCACCCCCACACTTCAAAACTGAGGCACCCCCACACTTCAAAACTGAGGCACTCCCACACTTCAAAACTGAGGCACCCCCACCCATCAAAACTGAGGCACTCCCACCCATCAAAACCGAGGCACCCCCACACTTCAAAACTGAGGCACCCCCACCCATCAAAACTGAGGCACGCCCACCCTTCAAAACTGAGGCACCCCCACCCATCAAAAGTGAGGCACTCCCACACTTCAAAACTGAGGCACCCCCACACATCAAAACTGAGGCACTCCCACACTTCAAAACTGAGGCACCCCCACACATCAAAACTGAGGCACTCCCACACTTCAAAACTGAGGCACCCCCACACATCAAAACTGAGGCACCCCCACCCATCAAAACTGAGGCACCCCCACCCATCAAAACTGAGGCACCCCCACCCATCAAAACTGAGGCACCCCCACCCATCAAAACTGAGGCACCTCCACCCATCAAAACTGAGGCACCCCCACACTTCAAAACTGAGGCACCCCCACACTTCAAAACTGAGACACCCCCACACATCAAAACTGAGGCACCCCCACACATCAAAACTGAGGCATCCCCACACATCAAAACTGAGGCACCCCCACACATCAAAACTGAGGCACCTCCACCCATCAAAACTGAGGCACCCCCACACTTCAAAACTGAGGCACCCCCACACATCAAAACTGAGGCACTCCCACCCATCAAAACTGAGGCACTCCCACACTTCAAAACTGAGGCACCCCCACACATCAAAACTGAGGCACTCCCACACATCAAAACTGAGGCACTCCCACGCTTCAAAACTGAGGCACTCCCACACATCAAAACTGAGACACCCCCACACATCAAAACTGAGGCACCCCCACACATCAAAACTGAGGCACCCCCACCCATCAAAACTGAGGCACCCCCACCCATCAAAACTGAGGCACCTCCACCCATCAAAACTGAGGCACCCCCACACTTCAAAACTGAGGCACCCCCACACTTCAAAACTGAGACACCCCCACACATCAAAACTGAGGCACTCCCACACATCAAAACTGAGGCACTCCCACGCTTCAAAACTGAGGCACTCCCACCCATCAAAACTGAGGCACCTCCACACTTCAAAACTGAGGCACCCCCACCCATCAAAACTGAGGCACTCCCACACATCAAAACTGAGGCACCCCCACACTTCAAAACTGAGGCACCCCCACACATCAAAACTGAGGCACTCCCACAGATCAAAACTGAGGCACTCCCACCCATCAAAACTGAGGCACCCCCACACTTCAAAACTGAGGCACCCCCACACTTCAAAACTGAGGCACTCCCACACTTGAAAACTGAGGCACCCCCACCCATCCAATCTGAGGCACCCCCACCCATCAAAACTGAGGCACTCCCACACTTCAAAACTGAGGCACCCCCACCCATCCAATCTGAGGCACCCCCACCCATCAAAACTGAGGCACTCCCACACATCAAAACTGAGGCACCCCCACACTTCAAAACTGAGGCACCCCCACACTTCAAAACTGAGGCACCCCCACACATCAAAACTGAGGCACCCCCACACTTCAAAACTGAGGCACCCCCACACTTCAAAACTGAGGCACCCCCACACTTCAAAACTGAGGCACTCCCACACTTCAAAACTGAGGCACCCCCACCCATCAAAACTGAGGCACCCCCACACTTCAAAACTGAGGCACTCCCACACTTCAAAACTGAGGCACTCCCACACTTCAAAACTGAGGCACCCCCACACATCAAAACTGAGGCACCCCCACCCATCAAAACTGAGGCACCCCCACCCATCAAAACTGAGGCACCCCCACACTTCAAAACTGAGGCACTCCCACACTTCAAAACTGAGGCACTCCCACACTTCAAAACTGAGGCACCCCCACACTTCAAAACTGAGGCACCCCCACACTTCAAAACTGAGGCACCCCCACCCATCAAAACTGAGGCACCCCCACACTTCAAAACTGAGGCACTCCCAAACTTCAAAACTGAGGCACTCCCACACTACAAAACTGAGGCACCCCCACACTTCAAAACTGAGGCACCCCCACCCATCAAAACTGAGGCACTCCCACACTTCAAAACTGAGACACTCCCACACATCAAAACTGAGGCACTCCCACACATCAAAACTGAGGCACCCCCACACTTCAAAACTGAGGCACCCCCACCCATCAAAACTGAGGCACCCCCACACTTCAAAACTGAGACACTCCCACACTTCAAAACTGAGGCACTCCCACACTTCAAAACTGAGGCACCCCCACACTTCAAAACTGAGGCTCCTCCACACTTCAAAACTGAGGCACCCCCACCCATCAAAACTGAGGCATCCCCACCCATCAAAACTGAGGCACCCCCACCCATCCAATCTGAGGCACCCCCACCCATCAAAACTGAGGCACTCCCACCCATCAAAACTGAGGCACTCCCACACATCAAAACTGAGGCACCCCCACACTTCAAAACTGAGGCACTCCCACCCATCAAAACTGAGGCACCCCCACACTTCAAAACTGAGGCACTCCCACACTTCAAAACTGAGGCACCCCCACACTTCAAAACTGAGGCACTCCCACCCATCAAAACTGAGGCACTCCCACCCATCAAAACTGAGGCACCCCCACACATCAAAACTGAGGCACTCCCACACTTCAAAACTGAGGCACCCCCACACTTCAAAACTGAGGCACCCCCACCCATCAAAACTGAGGCACCCCCACCCATCAAAACTGAGGCACCCCCACCCATCCAATCTGAGGCACCCCCACCCATCAAAACTGAGGCACTCCCACCCATCAAAACTGAGGCACTCCCACACTTCAAAACTGAGGCACCCCCACACTTCAAAACTGAGGCACCCCCACACTTCAAAACTGAGGCACCCCCACACTTCAAAATCGAGGCACCCCCACACTTCAAAACTGAGGCACCCCCACCCATCAAAACTGAGGCACTCCCACCCATCAAAACTGAGGCACTCCCACACTTCAAAACTGAGGCACCCCCACACTTCAAAACTGAGGCACCCCCACACTTCAAAATCGAGGCACCCCCACACTTCAAAACTGAGGCACCCGCACACATCAAAACTGAGGCACCCCCACCCATCAAAACTGAGGCACCCCCACACATCAAAACTGAGGCACTCCCACACTTCAAAACTGAGACACCCCCACACTTCAAAACTGAGGCACCTCCACACATCAAAACTGAGGCACCCCCACCCATCAAAACTGAGGCACTCCCACCCATCAAAACTGAGGCACCCCCACACATCAAAACTGAGGCAACCCCACCCATCAAAACTGAGGCACTCCCACACTTCAAAACTGAGGCACCCCCACACTTCAAAACTGAGGCACTCCCACACTTCAAAACTGAGGCACTCCCACACTTCAAAACTGAGGCACCCCCACCCATCAAAACTGAGGCACCCCGACATGTCAAAACTGAGGCACTCCCACACTTCAAAACTGAGGCACCCCCACCCATCAAAACTGAGGCACCCCCACACATCAAAACTGAGGCACCCCCACACTTCAAAACTGAGGCACCCCCACCCATCAAAACTGAGGCACTCCCACCCATCAAAACTGAGGCACTCCCACACATCAAAACTGAGGCACTCCCACACTTCAAAACTGAGGCACCCCCACCCATCAAAACTGAGTCACTCCCACCCATCAAAACCGAGGCACCCCCACACATCAAAACTGAGTCACTCCCACCCATCAAAACTGAGGCACTCCCACACTTCAAAACTGAGGCACCCCCACCCATCAAATCTGAGGCACTCCCACCCATCAAAACTGAGGCACTCCCACACATCAAAACTGAGGCACTCCCACACATCAAAACTGAGGCACTCCCACACTTCAAAACTGAGGCACCCCCACCCATCAAATCTGAGGCACTCCCACCCATCAAAACTGAGGCACTACCACCCATCAAAACTGAGGCACTCCCACACATCAAAACTGAGTCACTCCCACCCATCAAAACTGAGGCACTCCCACACATCAAAACTGAGGCACTCCCACACTTCAAAACTGAGGCACCCCCACCCATCAAATCTGAGGCACTCCCACCCATCAAAACTGAGGCACCACCACCCATCAAAACTGAGGCACTCCCACACATCAAAACTGAGGCACCCCCACCCATCAAAACTGAGGCACTCCCACACTTCAAAACTGAGGCTCCCCCAAACTTCAAAACTGAGGCACTCCCACCCATCAAAACTGAGGCACCCCCACCCATCAAAACCGAGGCACCCCCACCCATCAAAACTGAGGCACCCCCACACTTCAAAACTGAGGCACTCCCACACTTCAAAACTGAGGCACTCCCACACTTCAAAACTGAGGCACTCCCACCCATCAAAACTGAGGCACCCCCACACGTCAAAACTGAGGCACCCCCACCCATCAAAACTGAGGCACCCCCACACATCAAAACTGAGGCACCTCCACACTTCAAAACTGAGGCACCCCCACCCATCAAAACTGAGGCACCCCCACCCATCAAAACTGAGGCACCACCACCCATCAAAACTGAGGCACCCCCACACATCAAAACCGAGGCACCCCCACACGTCAAAACTGAGGCACCCCCACACTTCAAAACTGAGGCACTCCCACCCATCAAAACTGAGGCACCCCCACCCATCAAAACTGAGGCACTCCCACACTTCAAAACTGAGGCACCCCCACACATCAAAACTGAGGCACCCCCACACATCAAAACTGAGGCACCCCCACACATCAAAACAGATGCACCCCACACTTGAAAACTGAGGCACTCCCACACTTCAAAACCGAGGCACCCCCAAACTTCAAAACTGAGGCACTCCCACCCATCAAAACTGAGGCACCCCCACCCATCAAAACCGAGGCACCCCCACCCATCAAAACTGAGGCATCCCACACTTCAAAACTGTGGCACCCCCACACATCAAAACTGAGGCACCCCCACACTTCAAAACTGAGGCACCCCCACACATCAAAACTGATGCACCCCCACCCATGAAAACTGAGGCACTCCCACACATCAAAACTGATGCACCCCCACATTTCAAAACTGAGTCACTCCCACACATCAAAACTGAGGCACTCCCACACTTCAAAACTGAGGCACTCCCACACATCAAAACTGATGCACCCCCACATTTCAAAACTGAGGCACCCCCACCCATGAAAACTGAGGCACCCCCACACTTCAAAACTGAGGCACCCCCACACATCAAAACTGAGACACTCCCACCCATCAAAACTGAGGCACCCCCACACTTCAAAACTGAGGCACTCCCACACATCAAAACTGAGGCACCCCCACCCATCAAAACTGAGGCACTCCCACCCATCAAAACTGAGGCACTCCCACCCATCAAAACTGAGGCACCCCCACACGTCAAAACTGAGGCACCCCCACCCATCAAAACTGAGGCACTCCCACACTTCAAAACTGAGGCACCCCCACACGTCAAAACTGAGGCACCCCCACACGTCAAAATGGAGGCACTCCCACACTTCAAAATTGAGGCACCCCCACACGTCAAAACTGAGGCACCCCCACACGTCAAAACCGAGGCACCCCCACACTTCAAAACTGAGGCACCCCCACCCATCAAAACCGAGGCACCCCCACACTTCAAAACTGAGGCACTCCCACACTTCAAAACGGAGGCACCCCACACTTCAAAACTGAGGCACCCCCACACTTCAAAACTGAGGCACTCCCACCCATCAAAACCGAGGCACTCCCACACTTCAAAACTGAGGCACTCCCACACTTCAAAACTGAGGCACCCCCACCCATCAAAACTGAGGCAACCCCACACTTCAAAACTGAGGCACCCCCACCCATCAAAACTGAGGCACCCCCACCCATCAAAACTGAGGCACCCCCACACTTCAAAACTGAGGCACTCCCACCCATCAAAACTGAGGCACCCCCAGCCATCAAAACTGAGGCACCCCCACCCATCAAAACTGAGGCACTCCCACACTTCAAAACTGAGGCACCCCCACCCATCAAAACTGAGGCACCCCCACACTTCAAAACTGAGGCACTCCCACCCATCAAAACTGAGGCACCCCCAGCCATCAAAACTGAGGCACCCCCACCCATCAAAACTGAGACACTCCCACACTTCAAAACTGAGGCACTCCCACCCATCAAAACTGAGGCACCCCCACACTTCAAAACTGAGGCACCCCCACCCATCAAAACTGAGGCACCCCCACACATCAAAACTGAGGCACCCCCACCCATCAAAACTGAGGCACTCCCACACTTCAAAACTGAGGCACCCCCACCCATCAAAACTGAGGCACTCCCACCCATCAAAACTGAGGCACCCCCACACTTCAAAACTGAGGAACCCCCACCCATCAAAACTGAGGCACCCCCACACTTCAAAACTGAGGAACCCCCACACTTCAAAACTGAGGCACCCCCACACATCAAAACTGAGGCACTCCCACACATCAAAACTGAGGCACCCCCACCCATCAAAACTGAGGCACCCCCACACTTCAAAACCGAGGCACCCCCACCCATCAAAACTGAGGCACTCCCACCCATCAAAACTGAGGCACTCCCACCCATCAAAACTGAGGCACCCCCACACATCAAAACTGAGGCACTCCCACCCATCAAAACTGAGGCACTCCCACCCATCAAAACTGAGGCACCCCCACACATCAAAACTGAGGCACCCCCATCCATCAAAACTGAGGCACCCCAACACTTCAAAACTGAGGCACCCCCACCCATCAAAACCGAGGCACCCCCATCCATCAAAACTGAGGCACCCCCACCCATCAAAACCGAGGCACCCCCATCCATCAAAACTGAGGCACCCCCACACTTCAAAACTGAGGCACCCCCACACTTCAAAACTGAGGCACCCCCACACATCAAAACTGAGGCAACCCCACCCATCAAAACTGAGGCACCCCCACCCATCAAAACTGAGGCACTCCCACACTTCAAAACTGAGGCAACCCCACCCATCAAAACTGAGGCACCCCCACCCATCAAAACTGAGGCACCCCCACACATCAAAACTGAGGCACCCCCACACATCAAAACTGAGGCACTCCCACACTTCAAAACTGAGGCACCCCCACACATCAAAACTGAGGCAACCCCACCCATCAAAACTGAGGCACCCCCACCCATCAAAACTGAGGCACTCCCACACTTCAAAACTGAGGCACCCCCACCCATCAAAACTGAGGCACTCCCACACTTCAAAACTGAGGCACCCCCACACATCAAAACTGAGGCACTCCCAAACTTCAAAACTGAGGCACCCCCACACTTCAAAACTGAGGCACTCCCACCCATCAAAACTGAGACAGCCCCACCCATCAAAACTGAGGCACTCCCACACGTCAAAACTGAGGCACCCCCACCCAACAAAATTGAGGCACTCCCACACTTCAAAACTGAGGCACTCCCACACTTCAAAACTGAGGCACTCCCACCCATCAAAACTGAGGCACCCCCACCCATCAAAATTAAGGCACACCCACCCATCAAAACTGAGGCACTCCCACACTTCAAAACTGAGGCACCCCCACCCATCAAAACTGAGGTACCCCCACACTTCAAAACGAGGCACCCCCACCCATCAAAACTGAGGCACCCACTCCCATCAAAACTGAGGCACCCCCACCCATCGAAACTGAGGCACTCCCACACATCAAAACTGAGGCACCCCCACACTTCAAAACTGAGGCACCCCCACCCATCGAAACTGAGGCACCCCCACACTTCAAAACTGAGGCACTCCCACCCATCAAAACTGAGGCACTCCCACACTTCAAAACTGAGGCACCCCCACACTTCAAAACTGAGGCACCCCCACCCATCAAAACTGAGGCACCCCCACCCATCAAAACTGAGGCACCCCCACACATCAAAACTGAGGCACCCCCACACATCAAAACTGAGGCACCCCCACACATCAAAACTGAGGCACTCCCAAACTACAAAACTGAGGCACCCCCACCCATCAAAACTGAGGCACTCCCACACTTCAAAACTGAGGCACTCCCACCGATCAAAACTGAGACACTCCCAAACTTCAAAACTGAGGCACCCCCACACTTCAAAACTGAGGCACCCCCACCCATCAAAACTGAGGCACTCCCACACTTCAAAACTGAGGCACTCCCACACTTCAAAACTGAGGCACCCCCACCCATCAAAACTGAGGCACCCCCACACTTCAAAACGAGGCACCCCCACCCATCAAAACTGAGGCACCCCCACACATCAAAACTGAGGCACCTCCACACTTCAAAACTGAGGCACCCCCACCCATCAAAACTGAGGCACCCCCACCCATCAAAACTGAGGCACCACCACCCATCAAAACTGAGGCACCCCCACACATCAAAACCGAGGCACCCCCACACGTCAAAACTGAGGCACCCCCACACTTCAAAACTGAGGCAATCCCACCCATCAAAACTGAGGCACCCCCACCCATCAAAACTGAGGCACTCCCACACTTCAAAACTGAGGCACCCCCACACATCAAAACTGAGGCACCCCCACCCATCAAAACTGAGGCACCCCCACACATCAAAACAGATGCACCCCACACTTGAAAACTGAGGCACTCCCACACTTCAAAACCGAGGCACCCCCAAACTTCAAAACTGAGGCACTCCCACCCATCAAAACTGAGGCACCCCCACCCATCAAAACCGAGGCACCCCCACCCATCAAAACTGAGGCATCCCACACTTCAAAACTGTGGCACCCCCACACATCAAAACTGAGGCACCCCCACACTTCAAAACTGAGGCACCCCCACACATCAAAACTGATGCACCCCCACCCATGAAAACTGAGGCACTCCCACCCATCAAAACTGAGGCACCCCCACACTTCAAAACTGAGGCACTCCCACACATCAAAACTGAGGCACCCCCACACGTCAAAACTGAGGCACCCCCACCCATCAAAACTGAGGCACTCCCACACTTCAAAACTGAGGCACCCCCAGACGTCAAAACTGAGGCACCCCCACACGTCAAAATGGAGGCACTCCAACACTTCAAAACTGAGGCACCCCCACACGTCAAAACTGAGGCACCCCCGCACGTCAAAACCGAGGCACCCCCACACTTCAAAACTGAGGCACCCCCACCCATCAAAACCGAGGCACCCCCACACTTCAAAACTGAGGCACTCCCACACTTCAAAACTGAGGCACTCCCACACTTCAAAACTGAGGCACCCCCACCCATCAAAACCGAGGCACTCCCACACTTCAAAACTGAGGCACTCCCACACTTCAAAACTGAGGCACCCCCACCCATCAAAACTGAGGCACCCCCACACTTCAAAACGGAGGCACCCCCACCCATCAAAACTGAGGCACTCCCACACTTCAAAACTGAGGCACCCCCACCCATCAAAACTGAGGCACCCCCACACTTCAAAACTGAGGCACTCCCACCCATCAAAACTGAGGCACCCCCAGCCATCAAAACTGAGGCACCCCCACCCATCAAAACTGAGGCACCCCCACACTTCAAAACTGAGGCACCCCCACCCATCAAAACTGAGGCACTCCCACACTTCAAAACTGAGGCACCCCCACCCATCAAAACTGAGGCACCCCCACACTTCAAAACTGAGGCACTCCCACCCATCAAAACTGAGGCACCCCCAGCCATCAAAACTGAGGCACCCCCACCCATCAAAACTGAGGCACTCCCACACGTCAAAACTGAGGAACCCCCACACTTCAAAACTGAGGCACCCCCACCCATCAAAACTGAGGCACCCCCACCCATCAAAACTGAGGCACCCCCACACATCAAAACTGAGGCACTCCCACACATCAAAACTGAGGCAATCCCACCCATCAAAACTGAGGCACTCCCACACATCAAAACTGAGGCACCCCCACCCATCAAAACTGAGGCACCCCCACACTTCAAAACCGAGGCACCCCCACCCATCAAAACTGAGGCACTCCCACCCATCAAAACTGAGGCACTCCCACCCATCAAAACTGAGGCACCCCCACACATCAAAACTGAGGCACTCCCACCCATCAAAACTGAGGCACCCCCACACATCAAAACTGAGGCACTCCCACCCATCAAAACTGAGGCACCCCCACACATCAAAACTGAGGCACTCCCACCCATCAAAACTGAGGCACCCCCACACATCAAAACTGAGGCACTCCCACACATCAAAACTGAGGCACTCCCACACTTCAAAACTGAGGCACCCCCACCCATCAAAACTGAGGCACCCCCACACTTCAAAACTGAGGCACTCCCACCCATCAAAACTGAGGCACCCCCAGCCATCAAAACTGAGGCACCCCCACCCATCAAAACTGAGGCACCCCCACACTTCAAAACTGAGGCACCCCCACCCATCAAAACTGAGGCACTCCCACACTTCAAAACTGAGTGACCCCCACCCATCAAAACTGAGGCACCCCCACACTTCAAAACTGAGGCACTCCCACCCATCAAAACTGAGGCACCCCCACACATCAAAACTGAGGCACCCCCACCCATCAAAACTGAGGCACTCCCACACTTCAAAACTGAGTAACCCCCACACTTCAAAACTGAGGCACCCCCACCCATCAAAACTGAGGCACCCCCACCCATCAAAACTGAGGCACTCCCACCCATCAAAACTGAGGCACTCCCACACATCAAAACTGAGGCACCCACACCCATCAAAACTGAGGCACTCCCACCCATCAAAACTGAGGCACTCCCACACATCAAAACTGAGGCACCCCCACCCATCAAAACTGAGGCACTCCCACCCATCAAAACTGAGGCACTCCCACCCATCAAAACTGAGGCACCCCCACCCATCAAAACTGAGGCACTCCCACCCATCAAAACTGAGGCACTCCCACACATCAAAACTGAGGCACCCCCACCCATCAAAACTGAGGCACTCCCACCCATCAAAACTGAGGCACTCCCACACATCAAAACTGAGGCACCCCCACCCATCAAAACTGAGGCACTCCCACCCATCAAAACTGAGGCACTCCCACCCATCAAAACTGAGGCACTCCCACACTTCAAAACTGAGGCACCCCCACACTTCAAAACTGAGGCACTCCCACACTTCAAAACTGAGGCACCCCCAAACTTCAAAACTGAGGCACTCCCACCCATCAAAACTGAGGCACCCCCACCCATCAAAACCGAGGCACCCACATCCATCAAAACTGAGGCACCCCCACACTTCAAAACTGAGGCACTCCCACACTTCAAAACTGAGGCACCCCCAAACTTCAAAACTGAGGCACTCCCACGCATCAAAACTGAGGCACTCCCACACTTCAAAACTGAGGCACCCCCAAACTTCAAAACTGAGGCACCCCCACACTTCAAAACTGAGGCACTCCCACACTTCAAAACTGAGGCACCCCCAAACTTCAAAACTGAGGCACTCCCACCCATCAAAACCGAGGCACCCCCATCCATCAAAACTGAGGCACCCCAACACTTCAAAACTGAGGCACTCCCACCCATCAAAACTGAGGCACCCCCACCCATCAAAACCGAGGCACCCCCATCCATCAAAACTGAGGCACCCCAACACTTCAAAACTGAGGCACCCCCACCCATCAAAACCGAGGCACTCCCACCCATCAAAACTGAGGCACCCCCACCCATCAAAACTGAGGCACCCCCATCCATCAAAACTGAGGCACCCCAACACTTCAAAACTGAGGCACCCCAACACTTCAAAACTGAGGCACCCCCACACTTCAAAACTGAGGCAACCCCACCCATCAAAACTGAGGCACTCCCACACTTCAAAACTGAGGCAGCCCCAAACATCAAAACTGAGGCAACCCCACCCATCAAAACTGAGGCACCCCCACCCATCAAAACTGAGACACTCCCACACATCAAAACTGAGGCACTCCCACACTTCAAAACTGAGGCAACCCCACCCATCAAAACTGAGGCACCCCCACACATCAAAACTGAGGCACCCCCACACTTCAAAACTGAGGCACTCCCACACTTCAAAACTGAGGCACTCCCACACTTCAAAACTGAGGCACCCCCACACATCAAAACTGAGGCAACCCCACCCATCAAAACTGAGGCACTCCCACACTTCAAAACTGAGGCACCCCCACCCGTCAAAACTGAGGCACTCCCACACTTCAAAACTGAGGCACTCCCACCCATCAAAACTGAGGCACCCCCACACATCAAAACTGAGGCACCCCCACACTTCAAAACTGAGGCACCCCCACCCATCAAAACTGAGGCACCCCCACCCATCAAAACTGAGGCACCCCCACACATCAAAACCGAGGCACCCCCACACGTCAAAACTGAGGCACCTCCACACTTCAAAACTGAGGCACTCCCACCCATCAAAACTGAGGCACCCCCACCGATCAAAACTGAGGCACTCCCACCCATCAAAACTGAGGCACCCCCACACATCAAAACTGAGGCACTCCCACCCATCAAAACTGAGGCACCCCCACCGATCAAAACTGAGGCACTCCCAAACTTCAAAACTGAGGCACCCCCACACTTCAAAACTGAGGCACTCCCACCCATCAAAACTGAGACAGCCCCACCCATCAAAACTGAGGCACTCCCACACGTCAAAACTGAGGCACCCCCACCCATCAAAATTGAGGCACTCCCACACTTCAAAACTGAGGCACTCCCACACTTCAAAACTGAGGCACCCCCACCCATCAAAACTGAGGCACCCCCACCCATCAAAATTGAGGCACCCCCACCCATCAAAACTGAGGCACTCCCACACTTCAAAACTGAGGCACCCCCACCCATCAAAACTGAGGCACTCCGACACTTCAAAACTGAGGCACCCCCACCCATCAAAACTGAGGCACCCCCACACTTCAAAACGAGGCACCCCCACCCATCAAAACTGAGGCACCCACTCCCATCAAAACTGAGGCACCCCCACCCATCGAAACTGAGGCACTCCCACACTTCAAAACTGAGGCACTCCCACACGTCAAAACTGAGGCACCCCCACCCATCAAAACTGAGGCACCCCCACACATCAAAACTGAGGCAACCCCACACTTCAAAACTGAGGCACTCCCACACATCAAAACTGAGGCACTCCCACACTTCAAAACTGAGGCACTCCCACACTTCAAAACTGAGGCACCCCCACACTTCAAAACTGAGGCACTCCCACACTTCAAAACTGAGGCACCCCCACACTTCAAAACTGAGGCACCCCCACCCATCAAAACTGAGGCACCCCCACCCATCAAAACTGAGGCACCCCCACACATCAAAACTGAGGCACCCCCACGCATCAAAACTGAGGCACCCCCACACATCAAAACTGAGGCACCCCCACACATCAAAACTGAGGCACTCCCACACTACAAAACTGAGGCACCCCCACCCATCAAAACTGAGGCACTCCCACACTTCAAAACTGAGGCACTCCCACCCA
This sequence comes from Heptranchias perlo, assembly GCF_035084215.1. NCBI lineage: Eukaryota > Metazoa > Chordata > Chondrichthyes > Hexanchiformes > Hexanchidae > Heptranchias > Heptranchias perlo. Next base: position 96,312,378 of record NC_090331.1, on the reverse strand, counting down.
TCAAAACTGAGACACTCCCAAACTTCAAAACTGAGGCACCCCCACACATCAAAACTGAGGCACTCCCACACTTCAAAACTGAGGCACTCCCACCCATCAAAACTGAGGCACCCCCACCCATCAAAACTGAGGCACTCCCACACTTCAAAACTGAGGCACTCCCACACTTCAAAACTGAGGCACTCCCACCCATCAAAACTGAGGCACCCCCACCCATCAAAACTGAGGCACTCCCACACTTCAAAACTGAGGCACCCCCACACTTCAAAACTGAGGCACTCCCACACTTCAAAACTGAGGCACTCCCACCCATCAAAACTGAGGCAACCCCACACTTCAAAACTGAGGCACTCCCACACTTCAAAACTGAGGCACTCCCACCCATCAAAACTGAGGCACCCCCACACTTCAAAACTGAGGCACCCCCACACATCAAAACTGAGGCACCCCCACCCATCAAAACTGAGGCACTCCCACCCATCAAAACTGAGACACTCCCAAACTTCAAAACTGAGGCACCACCACACTTCAAAACTGAGGCACTCCCACACTTCAAAACTGAGGCACTCCCACACTTCAAAACTGAGGCACCCCCACCCATCAAAACTGAGGCACCCCCACCCATCAAAACTGAGACACTCCCACACTTCAAAACTGAGGCACTCCCACACTTCAAAACTGAGGCACCCCCACGCATCAAAACTGAGGCACCCCCACACTTCAAAACTGAGGCACTCCCACACTTCAAAACTGAGACACCCCCACACTTCAAAACTGAGGCACTCCCACACTTCAAAACTGAGGCACCCCCACCCATCGAAACTGAGGCACCCCCACACTTCAAAACTGAGGCACTCCCACACTTCAAAACTGAGGCACTCCCACACTTCAAAACTGAGGCACCCCCACCCATCGAAACTGAGGCACCCCCACCCATCAAAACTGAGACACCCCCACACATCAAAACTGAGGCACCCCCACACATCAAAACTGAGGCACTCCCACACTACAAAACTGAGGCACCCCCACCCATCAAAACTGAGGCACTCCCACACTTCAAAACTGAGGCACTCCCACCCATCAAAACTGAGGCACCCCCACCCATCAAAACTGAGGCACTCCCACACTTCAAAACTGAGGCACCTCCACACTTCAAAACTGAGGCACCCCCACACTTCAAAACTGAGGCACCCCCACCCATCAAAACTGAGGCACCCCCACACTTCAAAACTGAGGCACTCCCACACTTCAAAACTGAGGCACCCCCACACTTCAAAACTGAGGCACCCCCACACTTCAAAACTGAGGCACCCCCACACTTCAAAACTGAGGCACTCCCACACTTCAAAACTGAGGCACTCCCACCCATCAAAACTGAGGCACTCCCACACTTCAAAACTGAGGCACCCCCACACTTCAAAACTGAGGCACTCCCACCCATCAAAACTGAGGCACCCCCACCCATCAAAACTGAGGCACTCCCACACTTCAAAACTGAGGCACCCCCACCCATCAAAACTGAGGCACTCCCACCCATCAAAACTGAGGCACTCCCACACTTCAAAACTGAGGCACCCCCACCCATCAAAACTGAGGCACTCCCACCCATCAAAACTGAGGCACTCCCACACTTCAAAACTGAGGCACCTCCACACATCAAAACTGAGGCACCTCCACACATCAAAACTGAGGCACCCCCACACATCAAAACTGAGGCACCCCCACACTTCAAAACTGAGGCACCTCCACCCATCAAAACTGAGGCACTCCCACCCATCAAAACTGAGGCACCCCCACACTTCCAAACTGAGGCACCCCCACCCATCAAAACTGAGGCACCCCCACCCATCAAAACTGAGGCACTCCCACACATCAAAACTGAGGCACCTCCACCCATCAAAACTGAGGCTCCTCCACCCATCAAAACTGAGGCACCCCCACACTTCAAAAATGAGGCACCCACACCCATCAAAACTGAGGCACTCCCACCCATCAAAACTGAGGCACCCCCACCCATCAAAACTGAGGCACCCCCACCCATCAAAACTGAGGCACCCCAACACTTCAAAACTGAGGCAGCCCCACCCATCAAAACTGAGGCACCCCCACACTTCAAAACTGAGGCACCCCCACACTTCAAAACTGAGGCACCCCCACACATCAAAACTGAGGCACCTCCACACTTCAAAACTGAGGCACTCCCACCCATCAAAACTGAGGCACCCCCACACTTCAAAACTGAGGCACCTCCACCCATCAAAACTGAGGCACTCCCACCCATCAAAACTGAGGCACCCCCACACTTCAAAACTGAGGCACCCCCACACTTCAAAACTGAGGCACTCCCACCCATCAAAACTGAGGCACCCCACCCATCAAAACTGAGGCACTCCCACACATCAAAACTGAGGCACCTCCACCCATCAAAACTGAGGCACCCCCACCCATCAAAACTGAGGCACCCCCACCCATCAAAACTGAGGCACCCCCACACTTCAAAACTGAGGCACCCCCACCCATCAAAACTGAGGCACCTCCACCCATCAAAACTGAGGCACTCCCACACTTCAAAACTGAGGCACTCCCACCCATCAAAACTGAGGCACTCCCACCCATCAAAACTGAGGCACCCCCACACTTCAAAACTGAGGCACCCCCACACTTCAAAACTGAGGCACTCCCACCCATCAAAACTGAGGCACCCCCACACTTCAAAACTGAGGCACCCCCACACTTCAAAACTGAGGCACTCCCACCCATCAAAACTGAGGCACCCCCACACATCAAAACTGAGGCTCCTCCACCCATCAAAACCGAGGCACCCCCACACTTCAAAACTGAGGCACCCCCACACATCAAAACTGAGGCTCCTCCACCCATCAAAACCGAGGCACTCCCACACTTCAAAACTGAGGCACCCCCACACATCAAAACTGAGTCACTCCCACACATCAAAACTGAGGCACCCCCACACTTCAAAACTGAGGCACTCCCACACTTCAAAACTGAGGCTCCTCCACCCATCAAAACTGAGGCACTCCCACACTTCAAAACTGAGGCACTCCCACCCATCAAAACTGAGACAGCCCCACCCATCAAAACTGAGGCACCCCCACCCATCAAAACTGAGGCACTCCCACACTTCAAAACTGAGGCATCCCCACACTTCAAAACTGAGGCACCCCCACACTTCAAAACTGAGGCACCCCCACCCATCAAAACTGAGGCACCCCCACACTTCAAAACGAGGCACCCCCACCCATCAAAATTGAGGCACCCACACCCATCAAAACTGAGGCACCCCCACCCATCGAAACTGAGGCACTCCCACACATCAAAACTGAGGCACTCCCACACTTCAAAACTGAGGCACCCCCACACTTCAAAACTGAGGCACTCCCACACTTCAAAACTGAGGCACTCCCACCCATCAAAACTGAGGCATCCCCACACATCAAAACTGAGGCACTCCCACACTTCAAAACTGAGGCACTCCCACCCATCAAAACTGAGGCACCCCCACCCATCAAAACTGAGGCACTCCCACACTTCAAAACTGAGGCACTCCCACACTTCAAAACTGAGGCACCCCCACCCATCAAAACTGAGGCACCCCCACCCATCAAAACTGAGGCACTCCCACCCATCAAAACTGAGGCACCCCCACACTTCAAAACTGAGACACCCCCACACTTCAAAACTGAGGCACCCCCACACTTCAAAACTGAGACACCCCCACACTTCAAAACTGAGGCACCCCCACACTTCAAAACTGAGGCACTCCCACACATCAAAACTGAGGCACCTCCACACATCAAAACTGAGGCACTCCCACACTTCAAAACTGAGGCACTCCCACACATCAAAACTGAGGCACTCCCACACTTCAAAACTGAGGCACTCCCACACTTCAAAACTGAGGCACCCCCACACTTCAAAACTGAGGCACTCCCACCCATCAAAACTGAGGCACTCCCACACATCAAAACTGAGGCACTCCCACACTTCAAAACTGAGGCACTCCCACACTTCAAAACTGAGGCACCCCCACCCATCAAAACTGAGGCACCCCCACCCATCAAAACTGAGGCACCCCCACACTTCAAAACTGAGGCACTCCCACACTTCAAAACTGAGGCACCTCCACCCATCAAAACTGAGGCACTCCCACACATCAAAACTGAGGCACTCCCACACATCAAAACTGAGGCACCCCCACACTTCAAAACTGAGGCACCCCCACACTTCAAAACTGAGGCACCTCCACCCATCAAAACAGAGGCACCCCCACCCATCAAAACTGAGGCACCCCCACACTTCAAAACTGAGGCACCCCCACACTTCAAAACTGAGGCACTCCCACCCATCAAAACTGAGGCACCCCCACACTTCAAAACTGAGGCACCCCCACACTTCAAAACTGAGGCACTCCCACCCATCAAAACTGAGGCACTCCCACACTTCAAAACTGAGGCACTCCCACACTTCAAAACTGAGGCACCCCCACCCATCAAAACTGAGGCACTCCCACACATCAAAACTGAGGCACTCCCACACATCAAAACTGAGGCACTCCCACACTTCAAAACTGAGGCACTCCCACCCATCAAAACTGAGGCACCCCCACACATCAAAACTGAGGCACTCCCACACATCAAAACTGAGGCACTCCCACACTTCAAAACTGAGGCACTCCCACACTTCAAAACTGAGGCACTCCCACCCATCAAAACTGAGGCACCCCCACACATCAAAACTGAGGCACTCCCACACATCAAAACTGAGGCACTCCCACACTTCAAAACTGAGGCACCCCCACACTTCAAAACTGAGGCACCCCCACCCATCAAAACTGAGGCACCCCCACACATCAAAACTGAGGCACTCCCACACATCAAAACTGAGGCACCTCCACCCATCAAAACTGAGGCACCCCCACCCATCAAAACGGAGGCACCCCCACCCATCAAAACTGAGGCACCCCCACCCATCAAAACGGAGGCACCCCCACCCATCAAAACTGAGGCACCTCCACCCATCAAAACTGAGGCACCCCCACCCATCAAAACGGAGGCACCCCCACCCATCAAAACTGAGGCACCCCCACACTTCAAAACTGAGGCACCCCCACACATCAAAACTGAGGCTCCTCCACCCATCAAAACCGAGGCACTCCCACACTTCAAAACTGAGGCACCCCCACACATCAAAACTGAGTCACTCCCACACATCAAAACTGAGGCACTCCCACACTTCAAAACTGAGGCACCCCCACACATCAAAACTGAGGCTCCTCCACCCATCAAAACCGAGGCACTCCCAAACTTCAAAACTGAGGCACCCCCACACTTCAAAACTGAGGCACTCCCACCCATCAAAACTGAGACAGCCCCACCCATCAAAACTGAGGCACCCCCACCCATCAAAACTGAGGCACTCCCACACTTCAAAACTGAGGCACTCCCACCCATCAAAACTGAGACAGCCCCACCCATCAAAACTGAGGCACCCCCACCCATCAAAACTGAGGCACCCCCACACTTCAAAACTGAGGCACCCCCACACTTCAAAACTGAGGCACCCCCACCCATCAAAACTGAGGCACCCCCACACTTCAAAACGAGGCACCCCCACCCATCAAAATTGAGGCACCCACACCCATCAAAACTGAGGCACCCCCACCCATCGAAACTGAGGCACTCCCACACTTCAAAACTGAGGCACTCCCACCCATCAAAACTGAGGCACTCACACACTTCAAAACTGAGGCACCCCCACCCATCAAAACTGAGGCACCCCCACCCATCAAAACTGAGGCACTCCCACCCATCAAAACTGAGGCACTCCCACACTTCAAAACTGAGGCACTCCCACCCATCAAAACTGAGGCACCCCCACCCATCAAAACTGAGGCACCCCCACCCATCAAAACTGAGGCACCCCCACACTTCAAAACTGAGGCACCCCCACACATCAAAACTGAGGCTCCCCCACACTTCAAAACTGAGGCACCCCCACCCATCAAAACTGAGGCACCCCCACACTTCAAAACTGAGGCACCCCCACACTTCAAAACTGAGGCACCCCCACACTTCAAAACTGAGGCACTCCCACACTTCAAAACTGAGACACCCCCACACATCAAAACTGAGGCTCCCCCACACTTCAAAACTGAGACACCCCCACACATCAAAACTGAGGCACCCCCACACTTCAAAACTGAGGCACCCCCACACATCAAAACTGAGGCTCCCCCACACTTCAAAACTGAGGCACCCCCACCCATCAAAACTGAGGCACCCCCACACTTCAAAACTGAGGCACCCCCACCCATCAAAACTGAGGCACCCCCACACTTCAAAACTGAGGCACCCCCACACTTCAAAACTGAGACACCCCCACCCATCAAAACTGAGGCACCCCCACACTTCAAAACTGAGGCACCCCCACACTTCAAAACTGAGACACCCCCACCCATCAAAACTGAGGCACTCCCACCCATCAAAACTGAGGCACTCCCACCCATCAAAACTGAGGCACCCCCACACTTCAAAACTGAGGCACCCCCATCCATCAAAACTTAGGCACTCCCACACTTCAAAACTGAGGCACCTCCACACATCAAAACTGAGGCTCCTCCACCCATCAAAACCGAGGCACCCCCACCCATCAAAACTGAGGCACCCCCACCCATCAAAACTGAGGCACCCCCACCCATCAAAACTGAGGCACCCCCACACTTCAAAACTGAGGCACCCCCACACTTCAAATCTGAGGCACCCCCACACATCAAAACTGAGGCACTCCCACACTTCAAATCTGAGGCACCCCCACACTTCAAAACTGAGGCACCCCCACACATCAAAACTGAGGCACTCCCACACTTCAAATCTGAGGCACCCCCACACTGCCTTTCCGTGTTCACTTGTAACTCCCACAGCACTGTGGGAGAACCTTCACCACACGGACTGCAGCGGTTCAAGCCGACGGCTCACCACCACCTTCTCAAGGGCAATTAGGGATGGGCAATAAATGCCGGCCTCGCCAGCGACGCCCACATCCCGTGAACGAATAAAAAATATATATATTGACGGAACAAGAACAGAAATACTGAACTGAAACTTTTTAGAATTCATTCTTGGGATGTGGGCATTGCTGGTAAGGCCGGCATTTATTGCCCACTCCTGGAGACACAACTGAGTAGCTTGCTCGGTCACTTCAGAGGGTCATTAATAGTCCACCACACTGGTGTGGGAATGCAATCATATATAGGCCAAGTGCAGCAGGTTTTCTTTTCTAAAGGATATTAGTGAACCAGATGAGTTTTTATATCAGCTTTTTATTTCCAGGTTTTTTTAACTGCCATGGTGGGATTTGAACTCACATTCTCTGGCTTGCTCGGTCTAGAGATTTCACCACTGCACTATTGCACCCAGGACTACAGAATATATTTCTCTGCCTGGATGGGGAGCTGTCCATCAACCCTTCCCACAGAAACACTGCTGCCATTAGATCCTCTTTAACTCCATGTCAATTCTCACAAGCATCTGGGCCAGGCAACCCATGTCCTGTAGACACAATGGCCCCTGAATGTCCCCAGCCTGCTTGACACAAAACCCTTTTTCTCTCTTGACTCAGTGGATCGTTGACAGAACAAAGCTCGCAACGGGATTAAGCCATTTCTGTTTGAGGCATGTCCAGTCTTGAGGGGTATTCAATCAAAACTTACTTGCAGAAAAAGTATGCTCTGCCACTGTGAACACCCAATGGCTATTCCCTGGCCCAGGGAGTGTATAAGGCTATGACTATCACCTGGAGATGTTTCTATATTAAAGCTGGACTATTTGCTGCAGTAATCAATTTAACTAAATAATGTTCCTACGTAGATTTTTGCTGGGCTTAAGGGTTACGGAACCAAGGCGGATAGATGGAATTAAGATACAGATCAGCCATGATCTAACTGAATGACAGAACAAGCTCGAGGGGCTGAATGGCCTCCTCCTCTTCCTATGTTCCTATGACAGCCACAATCCCATAAACAAATAGATACTAAAAATATAATTTTCCAAGTCCTATTCTTTGTCACTTTCTCTCTTCCTATCAGATGCTGTGATGTGGAGATGCCGGTGATGGACTGTTGTAAACAATTTTACAACACCAAGTTATAGTCCAACGATTTTATTTTTAATCCCACAAGCTTTCGGGGGCTTTCCCCTTCCTCAGGCGGTGTGACAGGAGTAAAAGGTGTGAGCAGGATCCTCGGAATTCCCCAAAGTGGTGTGAAGCATTTGAAGATATGGGCAAGGATTTTGAAATTAATACAGAGAGGCACAGGAACTAGCAAGAGCTGGGGCAATGAAAGTGCAGGGCTTCGAGCAGGTCATGACATAAACAGTGGCATTCATGGATAGAACCTGAACTGGACCAGCCATATCAACACCGTTGCTACACGAGCAGGGCAGAGGCTGGGTACTCTGTGACAACTGGTTTCCACACCGCCTGAGGAAGGGGAAAGCCCCCGAAAGCTTGTGGGATTCAAAATAAAATCATTGGACTATAACTTGGTGTTGTAAAATCAGATGCTGCTTCAGTAACATCTGCAACAGAACAGTTGCTTTGCTCTGGAGGTGTGTCAGAGTAAGCAAAAATATAACGCTCGGTTTTGTAAGTTTGTAGGGCTGGTGTAGAGCTTCAAGCTGTGGCAGCGTACAGCAGCAACGTGTGCAAGGCTGATTGCACGAACCTCCATCCATTGAAAATTGTGCAGGGCCCCTCGTGTGCCAACTCCTGCCTGAATTCCCAACACGCACTCCCGTAGTGTGAAGCTCTGCCTGGGTGTGCAAACTCGTAACATCCTTTAGAGTCTTTTTAATGATTTGACAGCTCTTCCTCTCCGTGACAATACCCTCCCTAAAGGCAGCTGTTCGTGGACCAGACAGTACCCGCCACAAGCTCTGGGGATTTTCTCCATGACCCTTACCCTCAGCTTTTGTAGCAAGCCTTTTCTCCGTCTCAGTGCGTTGTGCAGTGCGTCTCCCTGTCCATCAAAACTCCCTGCGTAGAAAGCAAACAAAACACTGTCAGACTCTCAAACACACAGATTGTTTTTTTACAGTAGTTACAGTTCTCTCAAAACTCCTCTTATTCAAAGTACAACGACTTGTGTTTATATCATGTCCTTCATGTGGGAAGGAAGTATCAGAATGCATTAGAGTGCAGAGAAGAAGCAAATGAACAGGAGGAAGGAGCAGAGAGATGGAATTAGGGGATGGAGCTGATAGAACAGGTGAAGAGAATCGTTTTGAGAAGGCTTTTGAAAGCAGGACGGGAGGAGATAAGGACTAAGGGAAATAGTTCCAGAGGGCAGGTACACAGTGGCTGAAAGAGCAGTCACCAATGGTGGAGGGTAGAGGATGGGGAATAAGTATAGGCCAGTGTGACAGGAGTGAAAGGTGTGAGCAGGATCCTCGGAATTCCCCAAAGTGGTGTGAAGCATTTGAAGATATGGCCAAGGATTTTAGAGTCATAGAGTTATACAGCACGGATAGAGGCCCTTCGGCCCATCGTGTCCGCGCCGGCCATCAGCCCTGTCTACTCTAATCCCATATTCCAGCATTTGGTCCGTAGCCTTGTATGCTATGGCATTTCAAGTGCTCATCCAAATGCTTCTTGAATGTTGTGAGGGTTCCTGCCTCCACAACCCTTTCAGGCAGTGAGTTCCAGACTCCAACCACCCTCTGGGTGAAAAAGTTCTTTCTCAAATCCCCTCTAAACCTCCCGCCTTTTACCTTGAATCTATGTCCCCTTGTTATAGAACCCTCAACGAAGGGAAAAAGCTCCTTAGTATCCATCCTATCTGTGCCCCTCATAATTTTGTACACCTCAATCATGTCCCCCCTCAGCCTCCTCTGCTCCAAGGAAAACAAACCCAATCTTCCCAGTCTCTCTTCATAGCTGAAGCGCTCCAGCCCTGGTAACATCCTGGTGAATCTCCTCTGCATCCTCTCCAAAGCGATCACATCCTTCCTGTAGTGCGGCGACCAGAACTGCACACAGTACTCCAGCTGTGGCCTAACCAGTGTTTTATACAGCTCCATCATAACCTCCTTGCTCTTATATTCTATGCCTCGGCTAATAAAGGCAAGTATCCCATATGCCTTCTTTACCACCTTATCTACCTGTTCCGCCGCCTTCAGGGATCTGTGAACTTGCACACCAAGATCCCTCTGACCCTCTGTCTTGCCTAGGGTCCTCCCATTCATTGTGTATTCCCTTGCCTTGTTAGTCCCTCCAAAGTGCATCACCTCGCACTTTTCCGGGTTAAATTCCATTTGCCACTGTTCCGCCCATCTGACCAACCCATCTATATCGTCCTGCAGACTGAGGCTATCCTCCTCGCTATTTACCACCCTACCAATTTTTGTATCATCAGCGAACTTACTGATCATACCTTTTACATTCATATCCAAGTCATTAATGTAGACCACAAACAGCAAGGGACCCAGCACCGATCCCTGTGGTACCCCACTGGCCACAGGCTTCCAGTCACAAAAACAACCTTCGACCATCACCCTCTGCCTTCTGCCACTAAGCCAGTTTTGTATCCAAAGTGCCAAGGCACCCTGGATTCCAAGGGCTCGTACCTTCTTGACCAGTCTCCTGTGGGGGACTTTATCGAAGGCCTTACTGAAATCCATGTATACCACATCCACTGCGTTACCCTCATCCACACGCCTAGTCACCCCCTCAAAAAATTCAATCAAATTAGTCAGACTAATTTTGAAATTAATACAGAGAGGCACAGGAACTAGCAAGAGCTGGGGCAATGAAAGTGCAGGGCTTCGAGCAGGTAATGACATAAACAGTGGCATTCATGGATAGAACCTGAACTGGACCAGCCATATCAACACCGTTGCTACACGAGCAGGGCAGAGGCTGGGTACTCTGTGACAAGTGGTTCACCTCCTGACCCCTCAAAACCTCTCCACCATCTACAGAGCTGTGATGGAATCCTCACCACTCACCTGGAAGGGCGCAGCTGTAACAACACTCAAGAAGCTCGACACTGCCAGAACAGAGTATTCTGCTTGATCAACCCCCTGCCCCTGTAGTCAATATCCACCCTCTCTGCCATTGGCACACTGTGGCTGCAGTATGAACAATCTACAGGATACACTGCAGCAGCTCACTAAGGTGAGTTCAACACCTCCTCCCAGATCCACAACTTCTACTACAGAGAAGGTCAATAGCAACAAGATCATGGGAGCATCACTACCTCCAAGTTGCCCTCTAATTCACACTCCATCCTGACTTGGACATATACCATTGTTCCTTCTTTGTCTCTGGGTCAATATTCTGGAATTTCCTACATAACATCATTGTGGGAGCACCATTACCACAAAGACTGCAGTGGTTCAAGGAGCAGGCCCACCAATACTTATTCAGATCAACTAGGGATGGACAATTAATACATCGCCCACATCCTGAGAACAAATAATAAAAGAACCACTCTGAATGAGTTGCAATTTATCAAGGGTGCAAGGAGGGAGGCCAGCTGGGAGAATATTAAAGCAATCGAGTCTGAAGTGATAAAGTCATGGATTGGAATCTCATCATGAGTGGGATGGAGATGGGATGGAGGGTGGGCAATGGCTCAAAGATAGAAGAGGAATAGAGTGAGGTAAACTTCGAATAAAGCAACACACCAAGGTTCTCCACCACCGTACTTAGCCTGAGTAAGGAAGGGGTTCAAACCCCATTTTAATACAGTGAATTGAAGACCTACTGGATGACTCAAAGTAAAGGGTTAACTAGTCCCTTTCAGGGTTTGAACATTCACTTGGACAGTACATATCAAAGCAAGGGTTAACTCGCCCCTTTACATTACATTTGAACATTTGGACAGTATAAATTAAAAACTGCAAAGACAGCAAAGTTCAGTCAGTTTAAACTGGACATTTGGACATCAGATTAAAACTGCAAGAGCAGCAAAGTACAGAAACGTCAACAAGCTGCGATTTTCATGAACAACTTGAACGAACAACAGAACCTTTCGTCACTTTCCGGCAGCTTGGAGAAGCTTCGAGAGAGAGTTTTAACCGGTGTCTGGTTCTCACAGCAAATCTAAAGTTCAAACAACTGATAAGATGACAGCTGTAGAGAAGCTTCGAGAAGGTTCTACTGACATCAGGACATCCTTGATACTCAACAACAACCTGGTTCCCAAAACAAAGAAGCTCATTAAATGCACCTAGATTCACACGGAGACGAAGATACAGTGGATCCACACGGTTCTTGAGTGGTCCAACCAACACTAATGCAACAATGGGCCTTCTCATAACCTGGATCACACCCTATCAGCTAAGAATCATATAAAGATAGGATATTGTAGAAGCTTCAACAGTCAGCAGTTGCAGGAGCAACAGTTGAACAACTACTGCAGTCAGAGCTCCTCCAACAATGATGAGAAGACAAAGAACCTCACCGCGTTACTCCATGCGTCACTCCACGCATCATTCCGCGCGTCACTCCGCGCGTCACTCCGTGCATCACTCCGCGCAGCAAGCAATGTAGCAATCAACACCTTACTTCTAGACCTTGATGCTATATAAAGGTTGTATGTGTAACTTGCTTGCTTTGCATTATGCCTGCTTATAGGAATTGGGTAGAATAATCCATGTAGTGATTGAGTTGCTTCATGCACTTTTTAAAATATTAAATAATCACTTTGATTATTGAAATTACCATGGAAAGGAGTCTTTCTTTGTCTGAAGTATTGTCCAGGTCCACGAATCACTGGGAAGTACCCATTTCCCTGCACCGGGGAGGTTGATGGAGTTAAGAGGCACCAAGGAGTTGACGGAAACCAAAAATGACGGCTTCAGTTTTGCCGATGTTGATTTAAAGGAAATTTTGATTTATCCAAGATTTGATGTTGGACAGGTAGCTGGAGAGTCATGCAATAGTTTTGTAATTAAAGAAGATGTAGAAAGGAACCTGTCATCATATTACTGGCAAACTTAAAAAAAAGATTTCCATCACCTCATTGACCAATGTGAGGTCATCTCATTGAAACGTATAAAATTCTTAGAGGGCTTGACAGGGTAGATGCTGAGAGGTTGTTTCCCCTGGCTGGAGAGTCTAGAACTAGGGGGCACAGTCTCAGGATAAGGGGTCGGCCATTTAAGACTGAGGTGAGGAGGGTTGTGAATCTTTGGAATTCTCTCCCCCAGAGGGCTGTGGATGCTCAGTCATTGAGTATATTCAAGGCTGAGATGGATAGATTTTTGGACTCTAGGGGAATCAAGGGATACGGGGATCGGGCGGGAAAGTGGAGTTGAGGCCGAAGATCATCCATGATCTGATTGAGTGGTGGAGCAGGCTCGAGGGGCCATATGGCCTACTCTTGCTCCAATTTCTTATGTTCTTATGTTCTTAACAGAACAAAAACACTTTAATACTAAATTAGGGCTGTGGATAGGACTTTAAACTAATAAGACGGGGGGGGGGGCGGGGGTGAGGGATCTGGTGAAAATAACATGTCTGAAGATAAAAGGAATAGGAGATGAGAGTAAAGGTCAGACCAAGGTCAAGAACAAGGGTAACATAAACAGTCAGGGAACAAATACAGTTATAGAACATTAGTAGAAAATAATTGTTAACAGGGCCACGAAGGGATGCACAAGATAAACTCACAGGTAATGACAGCGAAATGGCAGAAATATTAAATTGTAAACAATTTTACAACACCAAGTTATAGTCCAGCAATTTTATTTTAAATTCACAAGCTTTCGGAGATTTTCCAATAAAGCTTGTGAATTTAAAATAAAATTGCTGGACTATAACTTGGTGTTGTAAAATTGTTTACAATTGTCAACCCCAGTCCATCACCGGCATCTCCACATCAGAAATATTAAAGAGTTACTTTGCCTCAGTATTTACCAGGGAGACTAACAAGGTGGGCATGACATTAGAAGAAGAGATCAAAAAAAGTATAAAGACATTTAAGATAGAAAGGGAGAAGAGATAATTGATAAACTTATCAAACTTAGAGAGGAGGTGCGGATGGATTGTATCCGCGCATATTAAAAGAAGTTAGGGAAGAAACAGCTGAGGAACTATTAAATATATATAAAAATTCATTAGAAAAGGGAATTGTACCAGAGAACTGGCGGACAGCTAATGTGATTCCTGTATTTTAAAAGGGAGATAGAACATGTCCAGGGAACGACAGACCAGTTAGCTTAATGTTGGTGAATTTTTATTCCTCTTCTAATCTCATGCCTGCCTCGTTAGTCTCCCTGGTAAATACTGAGGCAAAGTAACTATTTAATATTTCTGCCATTTCACTGTAAGAAAGATAATGGAACCTTTACTCAAAGATGTAATTTAAAAACATCTAGAAATTGAAAATACAATAAAGAATAGTCAGCATGGATTTCAGAAAGGGAAAGTCATACTTGACCAACCTTAAAGAATTCTTTGAAGAAGTAACAGGAAGGGTAGACAACGATAATATAGTAGATGTAATATATTTGGATTTTCAAAAGGCCTTCGATAAGGTACTGCATAGAAGACTTATGACTAAGGTCAGAGCATGTGGAGTGAGGGGACAGGTAGCAGAATGGATAGCAAACTGGCTACAAAACAGAAAACAGAGAGTAGGGGTTAAGGGTAGTTACTCAGACTGGCAAATGGTGGGAAGTGGTGTTCCACAAGGATCAGTGCTGGGACCACTGTTGTTCACAATTTACATTAACGATTTGGACTCAGGAATTGGGAATACAATTTCAAAATTTGTGGATGACACCAAATTGGGGGTGTAGTTAATACTGAGGGAGAATGGGTCAAAATACAAGAAACATTAATAAACTTGCAGAATGGGTGTGTAATTGGCAAATGAATTTCAATATAGATAAGTGTGAGGTGGTGCATTTTAGTAGGAAGAATAAGGAGACCACGTATTGCTTGGATAATAAAAGTCTAAATGGGGTGGAGGAGCAGAGGGATCTCGGGGTACAGATACACTAATCACTAAAAGTAGTGACGCAGGTTAATAAGGCCATAAAAAGGCAAATCAAGCACTGGGGTTAACTTCTAGAGGGATAGAATTGAAAAGCCGAGAGGTTATGTTAAACTTGTATAGAACCTTGGTTAGATCACACTTAGAGCACTGTGACAATTCTGGCCTCCATATTATAAAAAGGATATAGAGGGATTGGAGAAGGTGCAAAAAAGATTCTCAAGGATGATACCAGAACTGAGAGGTTATACTTATCAGGAAAGACCAGACAGACTGGGTCTTTATTATAATGAAAGGGTTTGATAGGGTAGACGTAGAGAAAATGTTTTCACTTGTTGGGGAGACCAGAACTAGAGGACAAATCCAATAAGGAACTCAGGAGAAACTTGAGCTAGTATCAATTGCCGTTTGCAGAAGAGAGTTCCAAACTTCTACCACCCTTTGTGTGTAGAAATGTTTTCTAATCTCACTCCTGAAAGGTCTGGCTCTAATTTTTAGACTGTGCCCCCTACTCCTAGAATCCCCAACCAGCGGAAATAGTTTCTCTCTATCCACCCTATCTGTTCCCCTTAATATCTTATAAACTTCGATCAGATCACCCCTTAACTCCAGAGAATACAACCCGAATTTGTGTAATCTCTCCTCATAGCTTAACCCTTGAAGTCCGGGTATCATTCTAGTAAACCTACGCTGCACTCCCTCCAAGGCCAATATAAGGCCAAGAACACGTGGGGACAGAAATGAAATTCTAGTAGCAGGAAATTCAATGGGGAGCCTTGTGACAAAGATAAATTAAATAGGGCAGTGAGTAGGTGCCAAGGTTGTGGACATAGAGGAGTGGATGGAGTAGTGAAAGGAGCTGGTGATTAGTCACACAGTACACAATGACAATAGAGAGGGAGGAGGCGAAGCACTTAAAGGTGAGTTAATACACATTGCCTGGATGTTGAAAGATAATGGCCCATATTTTCCTATTCCTTAAGGTAGGTAAGCACTATTTCAGCCTTCTAGCACACTAACACTGACATGGCAAGTGCCCCCAGTTTCCTTGTGCTGCTGGTGTGAAGCATAAAACCTTTAGGCAGAAGCTGGACAATCAGAGCACGCTGGCAAAGCTCTTGCATTTCACGTTTCTGAAGTAGCTAACAAGTCACTAAATTGCTTTTCAGCTTGGAAAAGTCTCTAATCGGGCTCTGCACTAAGGAAATGAGGTGCTTTCATCAATAGCACACAGGTCTGGCAGTGTAATGGATGCAGTTTCTGATAAACAAGAGGAGCTATTCAGTATGAGGGGTCACACCGGTGCAAGTACTGTGAAGAGGTACCAGAATTTGAGACAGGTAACAAAAGTAAGTGCTTGTGTTAATGTGGTGCAGTGTAGGTGCCTCTGTATTACAGCAGTCCCAGCAACAGATTGCTGTTGTAATTAAACTGTAAACCCAGTACATTCAAACAGGGAGTTGAGGGAAAGATATAACAGTGAATAGAAATAGCAGGGTCATAATAATGGCACTACACATGCCATTATGGGAATAGAAGGATAATGCATTCACAAATGAACATGGATCACATAACCTTCAATTAACATCGATTAATCCTCTGTTCATTGGCAAAATTGGCAAACAATAGTACAGTGAGGTGAGGCACAGGAGGTGGATCAAATCCTCAAACATTACTGAGCAGAACCTGTGGAAGGAATCAGTACTCCACAAGTTAGGAGTGAGTCTCCGAGCTGTCAGTGGGTACCACATTCATCCTGTCTTTACTGAGGTAAATTAAATGTTACTTGTGCATTGTCATAATAACCAGCAGTGTACAGCACTGTACTTCTTCAATATAATAGAGGGGAATGCAACTGATTACAGTGCCTTTGTACTTAAGCTGTCCTCTCATGTCTCGAAAGAAGTAGGTTAAAGCAACAGTCTGCAGCCACAGCAAGAAGACCATCCATCACCTGAACATCCACATCACACTCAGTCTCACTGTGAGCACCAGCCCAGGTACATGCCCTTCCACACACGGACATGTTCCACACCGTGGGAGCTGCCTGCTCCCCCTGAGCCTGCAAGTTAACTGCTCCTTCCTTATTTTGGAGGATACTGCAGCCTCTTGACCACATCCTTCAGATCCGAGTTTACAGGATACTTACTGATGAAGGTTATTCAACCCATTTTAATTCATCCATTCTGAACAACCCGACACTCCCCCCATTGCTGAATCTAATAGTTTTTTGAACGATTCCGCAATATTCATCTCCACCACTCTATCTGGGAGTCTATTTCAAGTGTTGATCACTCTCTGCGTGAAGAGGGTCCTTTACTCGTTTAAACCCGTCTCCCCTTGTCCTGCTCCCACTGTTTAATTTAAAGTAGCATTCTTAATTAACCCTTTCCATATTATCTACCATCTCTTATGCTCTATAAAATCATCACTCCGATGCCTTTCAAGGCTGAAAAGTCCAAGTCTCTGCAAGCTTTCCTCATACCTGAGACCCCCAACACTGGGGATCAGCCTCCAGTGCTTGAATCTCCCCCAGAACTTGGTGACCAGAACTGGACACAATCATGAAGGTGCAGTCTGACAAGAGCTCTGTACAGTTTAATCATGACTTCCTTTGACTTGTGGTCTACTGTTTTGAACGTTCTATTGGTTTTGTTAGTGCTGCTCTGCATTGGTTCAATATGTGGAGATGCCGGTGATGGACTGGGGTGGACAAATGTAAGGAATCTTACAACACCAGGTTATAGTCCAACAAATTTATTTTAAAATCACAAGCTTTCGGAGGAGATAATCTCCGGAGGAGATAATCTCCGAAGGAGATAATCTCCGAAAGCTTGTGATTTTAAAATAAATTTGTTGGACTATAACCTGGTGTTGTAAGATTCCTTACATTGGTTCAATATGTGAGCGTTGAGTCTACGAAGACTCCAAGGTCTCTTTCAACTCCATCCTTTATTATCTCAGCACCGTTCATGAAGTATGTATGTTGTCTATTTTTCTTTCCTAGATGCAATACTTTACACTTGCCTGCATTAAAGTTCCACCTGCTATTGTTTGGCCCACTCACATATTACGTTGAACTCATTCTGTGGTTATGAGCTACCTCATTTGATTCCACTGCCCCTCCCGGTTGCGTCTCATCTCCAACTTTAACCAAGTTGCATTGAATTTCAGAATCCAAGTCACTGATGTAAATTAGAAATACTGGTCCCAAGACTTAGCCTTGACTCTGTCCTCCCCCACTCCCCGCAAGATTACTTTAAAAACCTGCTGTTTTCTACCCTGCAACCAGTTCCTTATCCTCACCCCAAGTTTGGTCCTCAATCCCCACAGCTTTAAGCTTAATTAGTAACCTTCTGTGTGGAACATGATTAAATACCTTTTGGATGTCTAAGACCAAATAGGGTTTACTACAGCCTCCTTCCTCAAAGAAATCAAGGAGATTGGTCAGGCAGGAACTTCCCCTTCTTAAGCCATGTTGACTGCTGTTATTATGGTTGTTGTTGTACAGATGATCCTCAAAGTTACTCCTATAATTGATTCCAATATTTTACACAGAACTGAAGAAAGATACTAGGTCTATAGTTGCTGTGTCTGTTTGGTCACCCTTTTTGAATATGAGTGTCACGTTGGCTTGTTTCTAATCTACTGGTACATAGGAACATAGGAACAGGAGTAGGCCATTCAGCCCCTCGTGCCTGCTCCGCCATTTGATAAGATCATGGCTGATCTGTGATCTAACTCCATAAACCTGCCTTTGGCCCATATCCCTTAATACCTTTGGTTGTCAAAAAGCTATCTATCTCAAATTTAAATTTAGCAATTGAGCTAGTATCAATTGCCGTTTGCGGAAGAGAGTTCCAAACTTCTACAACCCTTTGTGTGTAGAAATGTTTTCTAATCTCGCTCCTGAAAGGTCTGGCTCTAATTTTTAGACTGTGCCCCCTACTCCTAGAATCCCCAACCAGCGGAAATAGTTTCCCTCTATCCACCCTATCCGTTCCCCTTAATATCTTATAAACTTCAATCAGATCACCCCTTAACCTTCGAAACTCGAAAGAATACAACCCCAATTTGTGTAATCTCTCCTCGTAACTTAACCCTTGAAGTCCGGGTATCATTCTAGTAAACCTACGCTGCACTCCCTCCAAGGCCAATATGTCCTTCCGAAGGTGCGGTGCCCAGAACTGCTCACAGTACTCCAGGTGCGGTCTAACCAGGGTTTTGTATAGCTGCAGCATAACTTCTGCCCCCTTGTACTCTAGTCCTCTAGATATAAAGGCCAGCATTCCATTAGCCTTCTTGATTATTTTCTGCACCTGTTCATGACACTTGGATGATCTATGTACCTGAACCCCTAAGTCCCTTTGGACATCCACTGTTTTTAACTTTTTACCATTTAGAAAGTACCCTGTTCTATCCTTTTTTGATCCAAAGTGGATGACCTCACATTTGTCTACATTGAATTCCATTTGCTACAGTTTTGCCCATTCACCTAATCTATCAATATCACTTTGTAATTTTATGTTTTCATCTACACTGCTTACAATGTCACCAATCTTTGTGTCATCGGCAAACTTAGATATGAGACTTTCTATGCCTTCATCGAAGTCGTTAATAAATATTGTGAATAATTGAGGCCCAAAGACAGATCCCTGCGGGACTCCACTAGTCACATCCTGCCAATGTGAGTACCTTCCCATTATCCCTACTCTCTGTCGCCTTTCGCTCAGCCAACTTCCTAACCAAGTCCGTACTTTTCCCTCGATTCCATGGGCTTCTATCTTAGCTAACAGTCACTTATGTGGGACCTTATCAAATGCCTTCTGGAAGTCCATATAAATAACATCCATTGACATTCCCCTGTCCACTACTTTAGTCACCTCTTCAAAAAATTCAATCAGGTTTGTCAGGCACGACCTACCTTTCACAAATCGATGCTGGCTCTCTCTGATTAACTAAAAATTCTCAAGGTGTTCAGTCACCCTATCCTTAATTATAGACTCCAGCATTTTCCCCACTGGTACATAAGAACATAAGAAATAGGAGCAGGAGTAGGCCAATCGGCCCCTCGAGCCTGCTCCGCCATTCAATAAGATCATGGCTGATCTGATCCTAACCTCAAATCTAAAGAACACAAGAAGTAGGAGCAGGACCCGGCCACTCAGCCCCTGGGCCCTCTCCACCACCCACATGTCCAATTTCCTGCCCGCTCCCCGTAACCCCTAATTCCCTTTCCTTCTAGGAAACTGTCTATTTCTGTTTTAAATTTATCTAATGATGTAGCTTCCACAGCTTCCTGGGGCAGCAAATTCCACAGACCTACTACCCTCTGAGTGAAGAAGTTTCTCCTCATCTCAGTTTTGAAAGAGCAGCCCCTTATTCTAAGATTATGCCCCCTAGTTCTAGTTTCACCCATCCTTGGGAACATCCTTACCGCATCCACCCGATCAAGCCCCTTCACAATCTTATATGTTTCAATAAGATCGCCTCTCATTCTTCTGAACTCCAATGAGTAGAGTCCCAATCTCCTCAACCTCTCCTCATACGTCCGCCCCCTCATCCCCGGGATTAGCCGAGTGAATCTTCTTTGTACTGCCTCGAGAGCAAGTATGTCTTTTCTTAAGTATGGAGACCAAAACTGTATGCAGTGTTCCAGGTGCGGTCTCACCAATACCTTATATAACTGCAGCAATACCTCCCTGTTTTTATATTCTATCCCCCTAGCAATAAAAGCCAACATTCCGTTGGCCTTCTTGATCACCTGCTGCACCTGCATACTAACTTTTTGATTTTCTTGCACTAGGACCCCCAGATCCCTTTGTACTGCAGTACTTTCCAGTTTCTCGCCATTAAGATAATAACTTGCTCTCTGATTTTTCCTGCCAAAGTGCATAACCTCACATTTTCCAATATTGTATTGCATCTGCCAAATCTCCGCCCACTCACCCAGCCTGTCTATATCCCCTAGTAGATTTTTTATGTCCTCCTCACTCTCTACTTTCCCTCCCATCTTTGTATCATCTGCAAACTTTGATATGTTACACTCGGTCCCCTCCTCCAAATCGTTAATATAGATTGTAAAGAGTTGGGGACCCAGCACTGACTCCTGTGGAACACCACTGGCTACTGGTTGCCAGTCCGAGAATGAACCATTTATCCCAACTCTCTGCTTCCTGTCAGATAACCAATCCTCCACCCATGCCAGAATATTACCCCCAATCCAGTGATTCTTTATCTTGAGCAATAATCTTTTATGTGGCACCTTGTCGAATGCCTTCTGGAAGTCTAAATACACTACGTCCACTGGTTCCCCTTTATCCACCCTGTACGTTATGTCCTCAAAGAACTCAAGCAAATTTGTCAGACATGACTTCCCCTTCATAAAGCCATGCTGACTTTGTCCTATTAAATTATGTTCCGCTACTGTCTCCTTAATAATAGACTCCAAAATTTTACCCACCACAGATGTGAGGCTAACTGGTCTATAATTTCCAGCCTTCTGCCTACTACCCTTTTTAAATAAGGGTGTTACATTAGCAGTTTTCCAAATCTCCCCAGTGTTCATTGACTCCCTCATAATGAGTCAATGTCTCACAAATCTCCTCCCTAGCCTCTCTACTCTCTGGGATAAATACCAGCGAACCGTGGGGATTTATTTGTGTTAAGCCCTTTCAGCTTCTCTAGGACTTCCATCTCATTTATACTGAAGTATTGAATTTTGCCTTGGCATTCTTTTTTTGAGGAGGGTATGTTGCTCATGTCTTTCCCTCTGAATACTTAGAGCAAGTAATCATCCGTAATATTTACTGCCTTGGGCTCACCTTCAGTTTGAAGCCCAATTGCATCTTTTAATATTCTCACCTCTTCTCTGACAGTCCTCTTGCTCTGTAGTACTGGAAGAGTTCTCTGTTGTTTTATTCTTTTCTCTAAGTCTCTCTTTGCCTTTCTGATTTCCCTTTTAATTTGTTTCTGTATCACCCTATATTCGTCCCAGTGAGCCCCATTTCCTTGCTCCTGCCGGATTGTAGGGGCAATTTTTATCTCTATTTGTTTAGTCGGAGTTGCTGATCTTGGGTATGAACTTATCCTGCATGCCCAGCATTTTTCTTCTACTGAGGTGCTGCCAAACATCTTCCTCCAATTCATTTGTTTCAGTTCTTCCTTCATCTCTTTGAATTTAGGCCCTTTTAAACCTTGGTCTTTGGTCTAATTGGGTCCCAGATCATGTTAAACTTGATCATTCTGTGCTCACTGTCTCCCAGCGGTGTTGCGACTTCCATTTCCTGTATGTTGTCTGTGTCATTTACAAACACCAGGGAAGGGTTGATGAGGGTAGTGCGATTGATGTTGTATATATGGACTTTCAAAAGGTGTTTGATGAAGTACCACATCATAGACTTGTTAGCAAAATTGAAACCCATGGGATTAAAGGGACAGTGGCAGCGTGGATACAAAATTGACTATCATAGCGTCATAGTAGGTACAGCACAGGAGGCCATTTGGCCCTTCATGCCTGTGCCGGCTCTTTGAAAGAGCAATCCAATTAGTCTCATTCCCCTGCTCTTTCCCCATAGCCCTGCACATTTTTCTCTTTCAAGTATTTATCCAATTCCCTTTTGAAAGTTACTATTGAATCTGCTTCCACCGCCCTTTCAGGCAGCGCATTCCAGATCATAACAACTCGCTGTGTAAAAATATGTTTCCTCATCTCGCCTCCGGCTCTTTTGCCAATTATCTTAATCTGTGTCCTCTGGTTACCATCTGCCACTGGAAACAGTTTCTCCTCATTTACTCTATCAAAACCGTTCACGATTTTGAACACCTCAATCAAATCTCCTCTTAACCTTCTCTGTTCCAAGGAGAACAATCCCGGCTTCTCCAGTCTCTCCACATAACTGAAGACCCGCATCCCTAGAACCATTCTAGTAAATCTCCTCTGCACCCTGTCGAAGGTCTTCACATCCTTCCTAAATTGTGGTGCCCAGAATTGGACACAATACTTCAGCTGGGGCCTAACCAGTGATTTATAAAGGTTTAGCACAACTTCCTTGCTTTTGTACTCAGAAAAAAAGGATGGGTTGGGGGTTGGGGAGGCAGTAAAAATTTTTAAAATCTAAAATCCATCACCATCCCTGGGTATGTCCTGTCCCACCGGCAGGGCAGACCCACCAGAGGTGGCGGTACAGTGATATACAGTCAGGAGGGAGTGGCCCTGGGAGTCCTCAAAATTGACTCCGGACCCCATGAAATCTAATGGCATCAGATCAAACATGGGCAAGGAAACCTCCTGCTGATTACCACCTACCGCACCCCCCTCAGCTGATGAATCAGTCCTCCTCCATGTTGAGCACCACTTGGAGGAAGCACTGAGGGTAGCAAGGGCACAGAATGTACTCTGGGTGGGGGACTTCAATGTCCATCACCAAGAGTGGCTCGGGAGCACCACTACTGACCGAGCTGGCCGAGTCCTGAAGGACATAGCTGTCAGACTGGGCCTGCGGCAGGTGGTGAGCGAACCAACACGAGGGAAAAACTTACTTGGCCTCGTCCTCACCAATCTACCTGTCGCAAATGCACCTGTCCATGACAGTATTGGTAGGAGTGACCACCGCACAGTCCTCGTGGAGACGAAGTCCCGTCTTCGCACTGAGGACACCATCCAACGTGTTGTGTGGCACTACCACCGTGCTAAATGGGATAGATTCAGAACAGATCGAGCAGCTAAAAACTGGGCAACCATGAGGCGCTGTGGGCCATCAGCAGCAGCAGAATTGTATTCCAGCACAATCTGTAACCTCATGGCCCGGCATATTCCTCACTCTGCCATTACCAACAAGCCAGGGGATCAACCCTGGTTCATGAGGAGTGTAGAAGAGCATGCCAGGAGCAGCACCAAGCGTACTTAAAAATGAGGTGCCAACCTGGTGAAGCTACAACTCAGGACTACATGCATGCTAAACAGCGGAAGCACCATGCTATAGACAGAGCTAAGCGATTCCACAACCAACGGATCAGATCAAAGCTCTGCAGCGCTGCCACATCCAGTCGTGAATGGTGGTGGACAATTAAACAACTAACGGGAGGAGAAGGCTCTGTAAACATCCCCATTCTCAATGATGGCGGAGTCCAGCACGTGAGTGCAAAAGACAAGGCTGAAGCGTTTGCAACCATTTTCAGCCAGAAGTGCCGAGTGGATGATCCATCTCGGCCTCCTCCCGATATCCCCACCATCACAGAAGCCAGTCTTCAGCCAATTCGATTCACTCCACGTGATATCAAGAAACGGCTGAGTGCACTGGATATAGCAAAGGCTATGGGCCCCGACAACATCCTGGCTGTAGTGCTGAAGACATGTGCTCCAGAACTAGCTGCGCCTCTAGCCAAGCTGTTCCAGTACAGCTACAACACTGGCATCTACCCGACAATGTGGAAAATTGCCCAGGTATGTCCTGTCCACAAAAAAGCAGGACAAATCCAATCTGGCCAATTACCGCCCCATCAGTCTACTCTCAATCATCAGCAAAGTGATGGAAGGTGTCGTCGACAGTGCTATCAAGCGGCACTTACTCACCAATAACCTGCTCACCGATGCTCAGTTTGGGTTCCGCCAGGACCACTCGGCTCCAGACCTCATTACAGCCTTGGTCCAAACATGGACAAATGAGCTGAATTCCAGAGGTGAGGTGAGAGTGACTGCCCTTGACATCAAGGCAGCATTTGATCGAGTGTGGCACCAAGGAGCCCTAGTAAAATTGAAGTCAATGGGAATCAGGGGGAAAACTCTCCAGTGGCTGGAGTCATACCTAGCACAAAGGAAGATGGTAATGGTTGTTGGAGGCCAATCATCTCAGCCCCAGGACATTGCTGCAGGAGTTCCTCAGGGCAGTGTCCTAGGCCCAACCATCTTCAGCTGCTTCATCAATGACCTTCCCACCATCATAAGGTCAGAAATGGGGATGTTCGCTGATGACTGCACAGTGTTCAGTTCCATTCGCAACCCCTCAGATAATGAAGCAGTCCGAGCCCGCATGCAGCAAGACCAGGCTTGGGCTCATAAGTGGCAAGTAACATTCGCACCAGACAACTGCCAGACAATGACCATCTCCAACAAGAAAGGGTCTAACCACCTCCCCTTGACATTCAACGGCATTACCATCGCCGAATCCCCCACCATCAACATCCTGGGGGTCACCATTGACCAGAAACTTAACTGGACCAGCCACATAAATACTGTGGCTACAAGAGCAGGTCAGAGGCTGGGTATTCTGCGGTGAGTGACTCACCTCCTGACTCCCCAAAGCCTTTCCACCATCTACAAGGCTCAAGTCAGGAGTGTGATGGAATACTCTCCACTTGCCTGGATGTGTGCAGCTCCAAAAACACTCAAGAAGCTCAACACCATCCAGGACAAAGCAGCCCGCTTGATTGGCACCCCATCCACCACCCTAAATATTCACTCCCTTCACCACCGGTGCACCGTGGCTGCAGTGTGTACCATCCACAGGATGCACTGCAGCAACTCGCCAAGGCTTCTTCGACAGCACCTCCCAAACCCGCGACCTCTACCACCTAGAAGGACAAGAGCAGCAGGCACATGGGACCAACACCACCTGCACGTTCCCCTCCAAGTCACACACCATCCCGACTTGGAAATATATCGCCGTTCCTTCATCGTCGCTGGGTCAAAATCCTGGAACTCCCTTCCTAACAGCACTGTGGGAGAACCTTCACCACACGGACTGCAGCGGTTCAAGAAGGCGGCTCACCACCACCTTCTCGAGGGCAATTAGGGATGGGCAATAAATGCCGGCCTCGCCAGCGACGCCCACATCCCATGAACGAATAAAAAAAATCCTCCCCATCCCGCCTCCAATGCACTCATTTCTGGTTTTAACGGAGGCGGGAGGAGAGGTGGCCGACCAACCCGCTCTTAGGAGGCGGGTCAGTCACTAAAAACTTTCAAGGAAGCTGCGGGTCTCCATTTTTACAGATTTTTTGTTTTAAAGCGCGGGGGGGGGGGCAGGATTCCCCCGCCTTCACCTTCACACCACGTGAGACGAGGCGAGAAGGCCCGAAACATCAGTTGCGTTGGTTGTGGGCCCGGAGGAGCAGGAGTGCTTCCCCCAGGCCCAACAACCTATCTGCAGTGACATCTCCAACCCCTACGATCTCCAACCGCACCCCCCACCACGATC
This sequence comes from Heptranchias perlo, assembly GCF_035084215.1. Lineage (NCBI taxonomy): Eukaryota > Metazoa > Chordata > Chondrichthyes > Hexanchiformes > Hexanchidae > Heptranchias > Heptranchias perlo. The sequence goes on along the minus strand of NC_090331.1, from coordinate 96,286,158 downwards.
TCCGACCTCCCCCATGCTCTCCGACCCCCCCCACGATCTCTGACCCCCCACGATCTACGACCCCCCAACGAACTACGACCTCCCTCTTGCTCTGCGACCCCCCCCACGATCTCTGACCCCCCCCACGATCTCCGAACCCCCACCACGATCTCTGAACCCCCACCACGATCTCCGAACCCCCCTCCACGATCTCCGAAACCCCCCACGATCTCCGAACCCCCCCCACGATCTCCGAACCCCCCTCACTATCTCCGAACCCCCCCAACGATCTCCAACCCCCCCAACGATCTCCAACCCCCCCAACGATCTCCAACCCCACTATCTACGACCTCCTGATGACTCCTGTCCCCGACCCCCGATGACCCCTGACCCCTGACCCCAACCCCCGATAACTTCCGACCCCGATTCCCCCGACGACTTTCGATCCTGACCCCCGGTGACCCCGACTCCCGATGACTCCCAATGACTCCCAACCCTGGCCCCACTCCCTCCCCATTTACCACCGACCCCAACCAGCTCCCCCATGACCGACCCCCACCCCCCCCCACCCCCACCATCTAAGACTTAACTTCTCACATCTATATCCTTCCTCTTCTCCCGTCCGACTGAGGCCAGCCTGTCAATCAGGTCGGAACCCCATATTTCCGGCATTCCTGTCAGGAATCGCCCCACCCCCACTCCCCCCGCCGTCCTCCTGGCTCGGAGTAAAAATTTAGGCCTATGCCTTCCCCAATTTTGTATCCACGCTGCCAGTCCCTTTAATGCCATAATTTTCCCAACAAGTCTGTTATGTGGCACTTTATCAAACACCGTCTGAAAGTCCAGATACACAACATCAATCGCACTACCCTCATCAACCCTCTGTTACTAGGGGACAGAAAGCAGAGAGTAGTGGTGAACTTAGAGCAGAGAGGGTTAAGGGGAGATCTGATAGAAGTGTTCAATATCATGAAGGGTTTTGATAAAGTAAATTCGGAGAAAATGTTTCCACTGACAGACGGGTCAGTAACCAGAGGACACAGATTTAATAGTAGTGGAGACTGGAGGGAAGTATACAGTGGTGTTCCCCAGGGGTCAGTATTAGGACCACTGCTCTTTTTGATATATATTAATGACCTGGACTTGGGTATAGAGGGGATAATTTCAAAGTTTGCAGATGACACAAAACTCTGAAATGTAGTAAACAATGTGGAGGATAGTAACAGACTTCTGGAGGACACAGACAGACTGGTGAAATGGGCAGACACATAGCAGATGAAATTAATAGAGAAGTGTGAAGTGATACATTTTGGTAGGAAGAATGAGGAGAGGCAATATAAACTAAATGGTACAATTTTAAAGGGGGTGCAGGAACAGAGAGACCTGGGGGTTTATGTACACATGTCTTTGAAGGTGGCAGGACAAGTTGATAAGGCCTTTAAAAAAGCATACGGGATCCTTGGCTTTATAAATAGAGACCTCAGCTGGAGTATTGTGTTCAGTTCTGGGCACCACACTTTAGGAAGGATGTCAAGGCCTTGGAGAGGGTGCAGAGGAGATTTACTGGAATGGTTCCATGGATGAAAGACCTCAGTTACATGGAGGCACCAGAGAAGCTGGGATTGTTCTCCTGAGAACAGAGAAGGTTAAGGGGAGATTTAATGCAGGTGTTCAAAATCATGAAGGGTTTTGATGGAGTAAATAAAGAGAAACTGTTTCCCGTGGCAGAAGGGTCAGTAACCGAGGACACAGATTTAAGATAATTGGCAAAAGAGCCAGAGGCAACATGAAGAAAACATTTTTTTACGCAGTGAGTTGTGATGATCTGGAATGCGCTGCCTGAAAGGGCGGTGGAAGCAGATTCAATAATAACTTTCAAAAGGGAATTGGATAAATACTTGAAAAGGAAAAATGTGCAGGGCTATGGGGAAAGAGCAGAGGGAGTGGGACTAATTGGATAGCTCTTTCAAAGAGCCGGCACAGGCACGATGGGCCGAATGGTCTCCTCCTGTGCCGTATCATTCTATGATTCTATGAAATGAGCACTGTCTCTTGAGGCTTCCTTTACACAATAAGTCATGAATTAGTCATACATTATATTTACCAAACTTTGACTCAAAATCCATTTGGATTTTCCCCATTGGTGCTGGGCTGATTTAAATCACCCATTAAAATAACTTACCTGTTTTCACCCGCCCTTGTTATTTCTTCAGAGAGCAAAGTGTCCTCCCTGGTGACTTGTGTGAGCTTGAAGTTTTTCACATTAGAGATTTCTATCTGCAATAATTCTTTCTCTGGTTTATCTCCTCCCACAGGCTTCACCAGTTTTTTTAAAAAGTCTTTAAGTTTATTTATGTTAAGTTTAGTTAATAATCTAATAAATCGAGGCAGGGCAGGGCAGCTCACACCGGTGGAATGCACGGCCTGTGCCATGTGGGAACTCCAGGACGCTTCCCGTATCCTGGACAACCACATGTGCAGGAAGTGTCGTCAGCTGGTGGAGCTCGAGCTCCGGGTTTCGGACCTTGAGCAGCAGCTGGTGTCACTGCAGTGAATCCACGAGGCTGAGAGATACGTGGACAGCACGTTTCAGGAGGTGGTCACCCCGCAGATTAAGAGAGTGCAGGCAGAGAGGGACTGGGTGACCACCAGACAGACAAGGAGGACCAGGAACGTAGTGCAGGAGTCCCCTGAGGGCATCTCACTGTCTAACCAGTATACTGTTCTGAATACTGTTGAGGGAGAGGGTTCCTATGGGGAGTGCAGCCAGAGTCAAGTCCACAGCACCATGGGTACAGAGGCAAAGGAGAATGGTCAGAAGAGCGATAGTGATAGGGGATTCTATAGTTAGGGGAATAGACAGGCATTTCTGCGGCCACAGATGTGTTTCCAGGTTGGTATGTTGCCTCCCTGGTGCCAGGGTAAAGGATGTCACTGAGCGGCTGCAGGGAGGGGGAGGGTGAACAGCCAGGGGTCGTGGTCCATATCGGTACCAAAGACATAGGTAGAAAGAGGGATGAGGTCTTGCAGGCAGATTTTAAGGAGTTAGGAAAGAGAGTAATAAGCAGGACCTCAAAGGTAGTAATCTCTGGATTACTCCTGGTGCCACACGCTAGCGAGTATAGAAATAGCAGGATAGTGCAGATGAATGTGCGGCTGGAGAGATGGTGCAGGAGGGAGGGCTTTAGATGCCTGGGGCATTGGGACCGGTTCTGGGGGAGGTGGGACCTGTGCAGGCCGGACGGGTTGCACCTCAACAGGGCCGGGACCAATAACCTTGCGGTGAGGTTTGCTTGTGCTGTTGGGGAGGGTTTAAACTAGCTTGGCAGGGGGATGGGAACCTGAGCGTAGATTCAGAAGGGAGAGAAGCAGAACTGGAAATGGAAGGTAGAAAATTAGTAAGTGAGTTTGGAAGGCAAAGGAAACAAAGGTTAGAAACCAGACAACAAAGGAGTTTGGCAGTGCTTAATGGTGTATAATTCAATGCAAGGAGTATCGCGAATAAGGCAGATGGGCTGAGGGCACAGATAGACACGTGGAAGTATGATATTTTAGCTATTACTGAAATATGGCTGAAACAGGGACAGGAATGGCAGCTCAATATTCCTGGTTACAGGGTTTTCAGACAAGATAGAGAGGGGGGAGTGGCAATAATGTTTAAAGAAACAATTACAGCTGTGAGGAGGGATCATCAAACGAGGCCATATGGGTTGAGCTAAAGAACAAAAAAGGGGCAGTCACACTGCTGGGAGTTTACTATAGACCCTCAAACAGACAGAGGGAGATAGAGGAGCAAATATGTAGGCAAATTTCTGAGAAGTGCAAAAGCAATAGGGCAGTAATAGTGGAGGATTTCAACTGGGATATAATCAGTGCAAAAGGTATAGAGGGCACAGAATTCTTAAATTGCATTCAGGAGAACTTTTTTAGCCAGTACGTAGCAAGCCCAACAAGAGGGGGAGAAGTTCTGGATTTAGTTTTAGGGAATGAAGCTGGGCAGGTGGAAGGAGTATCAGTGGGAGAGCATTTTGGTGTATTTTGAATTGTAGGCCAGTCAGTCTAACCTCGGTGGTGGGCAAATTATTGGATTCCATAAATCGTCATTTAGAAAGGCACAGGTTAATCAAGGACAGTCAGCATGGATTTGATCAGTGAAGGTCTTATCTGACTAACTTGATTGAATTTTTTGAGCAGGTAACAAGGAGGGTTGATGAGGGTAACATGTTTGATGTTGTGTACATGGATTTTAGCAAGGCTTTTGACAAGGTCTCACATGGCAGACAGGTCAAAAAAGTAAAAGCCCATGGGATCCAAGGGAAAATGGCAAGTTGGATCCAAAATTGGCTCAGTGGAAGGAAGCAAAGGGTAATGGTCGACGGGTGTTTTTGTGACTGGAAGGCTGTTTCCAGTGGGGTTCCGCAGGGCTCAATAATAGGTTCCTTGCTTTTTGTGGTATATATTAATGATTTGGACTTAAATATAGGGGGCTTGATCAAGAAGTTTGCATATAATACAAAAATTGGCCGTGTGCTTGATAGTGAGGAGGAAAGTTCTAAATTGGGGAAAGGCCAATTTTTCTAAGCTGAGAAGTGATTTAGTAAAAGTGGACTGGAAACAGCTACTTGAAGGTAGTGTCAGAGCAGTAGGAGGCATTCAAGGGAGAGAGTCAAGGGGTTCAGAGTAAACATGTTCCCACAAAGAAAAAGGGTGGGACTGCCAAATCTAGAGCCCCCTGGATGACAAGGTGTCTACAGGGTAAGATAAGGCAAAAAAGGGACACCTATGTCAGACACCAAGAGCTCAATACTTAATGCAGAAAGCCTAGAGGAGTATAGAAAGTGCAGGGGTGAAATTAGAAAGGAAATTAGGAAAGCAAAGAGGGCATGAAAAAATATTAGCAGGTAAAATCAAAGAAAACCCAAAGATGTTTTATAAATACAAGAGGATAACTAAGGAAAGAGTAGGGCCTATTAGAGACCAAAAAGGTAAACTATGTGCGGAGGTGGAAGATGTGGGTATGGTTCTTAATGAATATTTTGCATCTAACTTCACAAAAGAGAGGGACGATGCAGAGATTGTAGTTAAGGAGAAGTGTGAAATATTGGATGGGATAAACATAGTGAGAAAGTATTAAGGGGTGTAACATCTTTGAAAGTAGATAAATCACCAGAGCCGGATGAAATGTATCCCAGGCTGTTAAGAGAAGCCAGGAAGGAAATAGCGGAGGCTCTGACCATCATTTTCCAATCCTCCCTGGCTACAGGTGTGGTGCCGGAGGATTGGAGGACTGCTAATGTTGTACCGTTGTTTAAAAAGGGAGCGAGGGATAGACCGAGTAATTATAGGCCAATCAGTCTAACCTCGGTGGTGGGCAAATTATTGGAATCGATTCTGAGGGACAGCATAAATCGTCATTTAAAAAGGCACGGGTTGATCAAGGATGCAAGAGGATTTGAGTACAGGAGCAAGGATGTCTTATTGCAGTTATACAGAGCCTTGGTGAGACCACACCTGGAATATTGTGTGCAGTTTTGGTCTCCTTACCTAAGAAAAGATATACTTGCCATAGAGGGAATGCAACGAAGGTTCACCAGACTGATTCCTGGGATGGCAGGACTGTCGTATGAGGGGAGATTGGGTCGACTCGGCCTGTATTCACTCGAGTTTAGAAGAATGAGAGGGGATCTCATTGACATATAAAATTCCAACAGGGCTCGACAGACTGGATGCAGGGAGAATGTTTCCCATGTCTGGGGGGTCCAGAACGAGGGGTCACAGTCTCAGGATACGGGGTAGGACATTTATGACTGAGAAGAGGAGAAATTTCTTCACTCAGAGGGTGGTGAACCTGTGGAATTCTCTATCACAGAAGGCTGTGGAGGCCAAGTCACTGAATATATTTAAGAAGGAGATAGATAGATTTCTAGACACAAAAGGCATCAAGGGGTATGGGGAGAGAGCAGGAATATGGTATTGAGATAGAGGATCAGCCATGATCAGATTGAATGGTGGAGCAGGCTCGAGGGGCCAAATGGCCTACTCCTGCTCCTATTTTCTATGTTTCTATGTTAAGGACAGTCAGCATGGAGTTGTTGAGGGAAGGTCATGTCTGACTAATTTGATGGAATTTTTTGAGCAGGTAACAAGGAGGGTCAATGAGGGTAATGTGTTTGATGTAGTGTACATGGATTTTAGCAAGGCTTTTGACAAGGTCCCACATGGCAGACTAGTCAAAAAAGTAAAAGCCCATGGGATCCAAGGGGAAGTGACTAGTTGGATCCAAAATTGGCTCAGTGGCAGGAAGCAAAGGGTAATGGTTGATGGGTGTTTTTGCAACTGGAAGGCTGTTTCCAGTGGGGTTCCGCAGGGCTCAGTATTAGGTCCCTTGCTTTTTGTGGTATATATTAATGATTTGGACTTGAATGTGGGGGGGCTTGATCAAGAAGTTTGCAGATGATACAAAAATTGGCCGTGTGGTTGATAGTGAGGAGGAAAGCTGTAGACTGCAGGAAGATATCAATGGACTGGTCAGGTGGGCAGAAAAGTGGCAAATGGAATTCAATCTAGAGAAGTGTGAGGTAATGCATTTGGGGAGGGCAAACAAGGCAAGGGAATACACAATAAATGGGACGATACTGAGAGGTGTAGAGGAACAGAGGGACCTTGGAGTGTATGTCCACAGATCCCTGAAGGTAGCAGGACAGGTCGATAAGGTGGTTAAGAAGGCATATGGGATACTTTCCTTTATTAACTGAGGCATAGAATATAAGAGCAGGGAGGTTATGTTAGAACTGTATAAAACACTAGTTAGACCACAGCTTGAGTACTGTGTACAGTTCTGGTCACCACATTACAGAAGAGATGTGATTGCACTAGAGAGGGTACAGAGGAGATTTATGAGGATGGTGCCAGGACTGGAGAATTTTAGCTATGAGGAAAGATTGGATAGGCTGGGGTTGTTTTCTTTGGAACAGAGGAGGCTGAGGGGAGATTTAATTGAGGTGCATAAAATTATGAGGGGCCTAGATAGAGTGGATAGGAAGGAACTATTTCCCTTAGCAGAGGGGTCAGTGACCGGGGGGCATTGATTTAAAGTAATTGGTAGAAGGATTAGAGGGGAGCTGAGGAAATATTTTTTCACCCAGAGGGTGGTGGGGGTCTGGAACTCACTGCCTGAAAGGGTGGGAGAGGCAGAAACCCTCAACTCATTTAAAAAGTACTTGGATGTGCACCTGAAGTGCCGTAACCTACAGGGCTACGGACCAAATGCTGGAAAGTGGGATTAGGCTGGGTGGCTCATTTTTGGCCTAAACGGACATGATGGGCTGAATGGCCTCCTTCTGTGCCGTAACTTTCTATGATTGTATGATTCTAGTTGTTTCTGAGATTTAAGGCTTTATCACCTTCCTTTCTGTCTCTCCAACTTTTCTGAACACTCTATCCCGCTGAATATTAAATTAATTTCCATCCTCAAGGTTTAGCCATATGTCTGATATCCCCACCACATCATGTTTTCCTACTGCCTCCAGTTCTGTCATCTTATTTCTAATGCTGCTAATGCTTCATATATAAGCATCTTAATGTAGATTTGCCTTCTTTGATGTCCCTCAGTGTCAGCTTATTCCTGGCTACGTGCATGAATATCTCTCAGGTTTACTGTGCCCATAACCCACCCGCTGACTCTCTTCCACCCTATGATCCATTAGGTCTGAATCCGGTTATCGTCCCGCCATTCCCCCACCCCCACCCATCTAGTTTAAATGATTTTCATTTGCTGCCTCAATGTTCCTCATTGTTTCTGTTCCATTAAGGTGCAGCCCACTTCTCCTGCACCAGTCCTCGTAGGCTTCTCGTCCCCTCTTCCACACCATTACCTCCGAAGTCTTTCAATGATCCATCCTTGGCCGCCTCCTCTTCCTCCCCAACATGATGTCCCTTGACAACACCATCCAGGGGTCAGCTTCCAGAAGTACGCTGACAACACCCAGCTCTACCACACCACCACCTCTCTCGACCCCTCCACTGCCTCTGTATTGTCACACTGCTTGCCCAATATCTAGTCTTGGATAAACCACAATCTCCACCAATTAAATACTGGGAAGACTGAAGCTGCTATCTTGGGGCCCCTCTGACAAACTCCATACCCTCGCCACCAATTCCATTCCCCTCCCCGGCCACTCTCTGAGGCTGAACCAGACTGTTCACAACCTTGGCGTCTTATCTGACCCTGAGATGAGCTTTTGACCCCATATCCGCTCCATCACCAAGACCGCCTACTTCCACCTCGATAACATCGCCCGTCTCCGCCCTGCCTCAGCTCATCTGCTGCTGAAACCCTCATCCATGCCTTTGTCACCTCCAGACTCAACTATTCCAACGATCTCCTGGCTGCCTCCCATCCTCCACCCTCCGTAAACTTGAGCTCATCCAAAACTCTGCTGCCCGTATCCTAACTCGCACAAAGTCCTGCTTAACCATCATCCCTGTCCTTCCCTGTCCAACACCTCAAATTTTAAATTGTCATCCTCATGTTTAAATTCCTTCATGGTCTCACCTCTTCAGTTGTCTAGGCTCTAAGCTCTGGAATTCCCTCCCTGAACCCCTCTGCCTCTCCTCCCTCCACTCCTTTTAAGGCGCTCCTTAATATCTCCTTCTTTATCTTGACAGGTTAAGTGAGTGGGCGAGAAGGTGGCAGATGGAGTATAATGTGCGGAAATGTGAAATAATCAGCTTTGGTAGGAAGAATAGAAAAGCAGAATATTTTTTAAAAGGTGAGAGACTAAGAAATGTTGGTATTCAGAGGGATTTGGATGTCCTTGTACACAAATCACAGAAAGTTAACATACAGGTACAGCAAGCAGTTAAGAAGGCAAATGGTATGTTAGCCTTTATTTGAATCAATTTGGGTGGAGGTAAGAAATAGCAAGGGAAAGAAATCACTGGTGGGAGTAGTATATAGGCTCCCTAACAGTAGCTACACTGTAGGGCAAAATATTAATCAGGAAATAAGGGGGGCTTGTAAAAAAGGTAATTCAATAATCATGGGCGATTTTAACTTTCACATAGATTGGACAAATCAAATTGGCAAAAATAGCCCTGAGGAGGAGTTCATAGAGTGTATTAGGGACTGTTTCTTAGACCAATATGTCGGGGAACCAACCAGGGAACAGGCCATTTTGGATCTGGTAATGGGTAACGAAACAGGATTAATTAATGATCTCAAAGTAAAGGATCCCTTGGGAAGCAGTGATCATAACATGATAGAATTTCACATCCAATTTGAGAGCGAGGATCTTGGGTCTGAAACTATTGTATTAAACTTAAATAAGGGGAATTATAAAGGAATGAGGGCGGAATTGGCTAAAGTGGACTGGGTGAACAGATTAGATGGTATGATGGTGGATAAGCAGTGGCAAACATTTAAAAAGATATTTTATGACTCGCAACAAAAATATATCCCTGAGGAGGAAAGACTCCACAAAAAGGATGAACCAACCATGGCTAACTAAGGAAGTAAAGGATGGTATCAGGTTAAAAGAAAAAATGGCAAAGATTACTGGTAAGCCCGAAGATTGGGAAAACTTTAAAAACCAGCAAAGGATGACTAAAAGAATAATAAAGAGGGAGAAAATAAATTATGAGAGTAAACTAGCAAGAAATATAAAAACTGGCAGTAAAAGCTTCTGCAAGTATATAAAAAGGAAGAGGGTAGCTAAAGTAAACATTGGTCCCTTAGAGGATGAGACTCGGGAAATAATAATGGGAAACAAGGAAATGGCAGAGGAATTGAACAGATATTTTGTATCTGTCTTCACAGTAGAAGACACTAATAATATACCAATAATAGTAGAAAATCAAGGGGCAAAGGGGAGGGAGGAACTAAAAACAATCACCATCACTAGAGAAAAAGTACCAGGTAAACTAATGGGTCTAAAGGCTGACAAGTCCCCTGGACCTGATGGCTTGCATCCGAGGGTCTTAAAGGAAGTAGCTACAGAGATAGTGGATGCATTGGTTGTAATCTTCCAGAATTCACTAGATTCTGGAAAGGTCCCAGCGGATTGGAAAACCGCAAATGTAACACCTCTATTCAAGAAGGGAGTGAGACAGAAAGCAGGTAACTATAGACCAGTTAGCCTAACATCTGTCATTGGGAAAATGCTAGAATCCATTATTAAGGAAGTAGTAGCAGGACATTTGGAGACTCATAATACAATCAAGGAGAGTCAACATGGTTTTATGAAGGGGAAATCGTGTCTGACAAATTTATTAGAGTTCTTTGAGGAAGTAACGGGCAGGGTGGATAAAGGGGAACCAATGGATGCAGTATATTTGGATTTCCAAAAGGCATTCGATAAGGTGCCACATAAAAGATTACTGTACAAGATAAGAGCTCATGGTGTTGGGGGTAATATACTGGCATGGATAAAGGATTGGCTACCTAACAGAAAACAAAGAGTTGGGATAAAAGGGTAATTTTCAAAATGGCAATCTGTAACTAGTGGGGTGCCGCAGGGCTCAGTGCTGGGGCCTCAACTATTTACAATATATATCAATGACTTGGATGAAGGAACAGGGTTGTCTTGTGGCCAAATTTGCTGCTGATACAAAGATAGGTGGAAAAGCAAGTTGCAATGAGGACACAAAGTGTCTGCAAAGGGATATTGACAGGTTAAACGAATAGGCAAAAATTTGGCAGATGGAATATAATGTGGGGAAATGTGAAGTCATCCACTTTGGGAGGAAAAAGAAAAAAGCAAAATATTATTTGAATGGAGAAATATTACAAAATGCTGCGGTACAGAGGGATCTGGGTGTCCTCGTACATGAAACACAAAAAGTCAATATACAGGTGCAGCAGGTAATCCGGAAGGCAAACAGAATATTGGCCTTTATTTCTAGAGGGATGGAGTATAAAATCAGGGAAGTCATGCTACAACTGTACAGGGTGCTGGTGAGACCACACCTGGTGCCCTTATTTAAGGAAGGATATACTTGCATTGGAGGCAGTTCAGAGAAGGTTCACTAGGTTGATTCCGGGTATGGAAGGGTTGTCTTATGAGGAAAGATTGAACAGGTTGGGTCTATACTCATTGGAGTTTAGAAGAATGAGAGGAGATCTTATTGAAACATATAAGATTCTGAGGGGACTCGATAGGGTAGATGCTGAGGGGATGTTACCCCTCATGGGGGAATCTAAAACTAGGGGGCATAGTCTCAGAATAAGGGGTCGCCTTATGACAGAAATGAGGAGGAATTTCTTCTCCCAGAGGATCGTGAATCTTTGGAATTCTTTATCCCAGAAAGCTGTGGAGGATGAGTCAATGAATACATTCAAGGCTGAGTTAGACAAATTTTTGATCAGCAAGGGAGTCAAAGGATACGGGGAAAGGGTGGGAAAGTGGAGTTGAGGTAAAAATTAGATCAGCCATGATCTCATTAAATGGCGGCACAGGCTCGAGGGGCCGAATGGCCTACTCCTGCTCCTATCTTTTATGGTTTAAAATTTGTGTACATACATCCCCAGGTCTCTCTGTTCCTGTATTCCCTTTAAAATTGGACCATTTAGTTTATATTGCCTCGACTCATACTTCCTATCAAAATGTATCACTTCACACTTCTCTGCGTTAAATTCCATCTGCCATGTGTCTGCCCATTTCACCAGTCTGTCTGTGTCCTCCTGAAGTCTGTTACTATCCTCCACATTGTTTACTACATTTTTGAGTTTCGTGTCATCTGCAAACTTTGAAATTATACCCTCTAAACTCAAGTCCCAGGTCATTAATATATATCAAAAAGAGCAGTGGTCCTAATACTGACCCCTGGGGAACATCACTGTATACTTCCCTCCAGTCTGAAAAACAACCGTTCACCACTACCCTCTGCTTTCTCTCCCTTAGACAATTTTGTCTTCACGCTGACACTGTCCCTTTAATCTCATGGGCTTTAATTTTGCTAACAAGTCTATTATGTGGGTACTTTAACAAATTTTTTTTATTCGTTCATGGGATGTGGGCGTCACTGGGGGGCCAGCATTTATTGCCCATCCCTCATTGCCCTTGAGAAGGTGGTGGTGAGCCGCCTTCTTGAACCGCTGCAGTCCGTGTGGTGAAGGTTCTCCCACAGTGCTGTTAGGAAGGGAATTCCAGGATTTTGACCCAGCGACAATGAAGGAACGGCGATATATTTCCAAGTCGGGATGGTGTGTGACTTCATAGAATGATAGAATCACAGAAGTTTACAACATGGAAACAGGGCCTTCGGCCCAACATGTCCATGTCGCCCAGTTTATACCACTAAGCTAGTCCCAATTGCCTGCACTTGGCCCATATCCCTCTATACCCATCTTACCCATGTAACTGTCCAAATGCTTTTTAAAAGACAAAATTGTACCCGCCTCTACTACTGCCTCTGGCAGCTCGTTCCAGACACTCACCACCCTTTGAGTGAAAAAATTGCCGCTCTGGACCCTTTTGTATCTCTCCCCTCTCACCTTAAATCTATGCCCCCTCGTTATAGACTCCCCTACCTTTGGGAAAAGATTTTGACTATCTACCTTATCTATGCCCCTCATTATTTTATAGACTTCTATAAGATCACCCCTAAACCTCCTACTCTCCAGGGAAAAAAGTCTCAGTCTATCTAACCTCTCCCTATAAGTCAAACCATCAAGTCCCGGTAGCATCCTAGTAAATCTTTTCTGCACTCTTTCTAGTTTAATAATATCCTTTCTATAATAGGGTGACCAGAACTGTACACAGTATTCCAAGTGTGGCCTTACTAATGTCTTGTACAACTTCAACAAGACTTGAAGGGGAACGTGCAGGTGGTGGTGTTCCCATATGCCTGCTGCCCTTGTCCTTCTAGGTGGTAGAGGTCATGGGTTTGGGAGGTGCTGTCAAAGAAGCCTTGGCGAGTTGCTGCAGTGCATCCTGTGGATGGTACACACTGCAGCCACAGTGCGCCGGTGGTGAAGGGAGTGAATGTTTAGGGTGGTGGATTGGGTGCCAATCAAGTGGGCTACTTTGTCCTGGATGGTGTCGAGCTTCTTGAGTGTTGTTGGAGCTGCACTCATCCAGGCAAGTGGAGAGTATTCCATCACACTCCTGACTTGTGCCTTGTAGATGGTGGAAAGGCTTTGGGGAGTCAGGAGGTGAGTCACTTGCCACAGAATACCCAGCCTCTGACCTGCTCTTGTAGCCACAGTATTTACATTGCTGGTCCAGTTAAGTTTCTGGCCAACGGTGACCCCCAGGACGTTGATGGTGGGGGATTCGGCGATGGTAATGCCGTTGAATGTCAAGGGGAGGTGGTTAGACTCGCCCGTGTTGGAGATGGTCATTGCCTGGCATTTGTCTGGCACGAATGTTACTTGCCACTTATCAGCCCAAGCCTGGATGTTGTCCAGGTCTTGCTGTATGCAGGCACGGACTGCTTCATTATCTGAGGGGTTGCGAATGGAACTGAACACTGTGCAATCATCAGCGAACATCTCCATTTCTGACCTTATGATGGTGGGAAGGTCATTGATGAAGCAGCTGAAGATGGTTAGGCCTAGGACACTGCCCTGAGGAACTCTTGCAGCAATGCCCTGGGGCTGAGATGATTGGCGTCCAACAACCATTACCATCTTCCTTTGTGCTATGTATGCATCTAGCCTTTTGAAAGTCCATTTACACATCAACTGCACTACCCTCATCAACTCTCTCTGTTACTCTCCGTTAGGCTGACTGGCCTATAATTGTCAGGTTTATCCCTCTCCCCTTTTTTGAACAGGGGTGTAACATTTGCAATCCTCCAGTCCTCTGGCACCATCCCCATATCTAAGGAGGATTGGAAGATTGTGGCCAGAGTCTCTGCAATTTCCACCCTTACTTCCCTCAGAAACCTAGGATGCATCCCATCTGGACCGGGTGACTTTTCTACTTTGAGTACTGCACTCCTTTTCAGTACCTCTTTATCTATTTTTATCCTATCCAATATCGCTACTACCTCCTCCTTTTACTGCTACAATGGCGGCAGCCTCTTCTCTCGTGAAGACCAATGCGAGGTGTTCATTTAGTACCTCAGCCACGCCCTCTGCCTCCACAAGAACATCTCTTTTTGTATCCATAATCGGCCCCACCCTTCCTTTGACTATCCTTTTACTATTTATAAGTTTATAAAAGACTTATGGGTTCCCTTTTATGTCAACCGCTAATCTATTCTCATACTCTTTCTTTGCCCCTCTGTACTTTCTGTATTTAGCCTGGTTTTCTCCTGTATTGTGAACCTCACATTTATCATAAGCCTCCTTTTTCTGTTTCATTTTAATCTCTATATCTTTAGTCATCCAGGGAGCTCTAGCTTTGGATGCCCTTCCTTTCCCCCTCCTGGGAATGTGTCTACTCTGTACCCAGACCATCTCCTCCTTGAAGGCCTCCCATTGTTCAATTACTGTTTTGCCTACCAATTTTTGATTCCAATCCACAAAGGCAAGATCCCTTTTTAACTCACTGAAATTAGCCCTCCTCCAGTTTAGTATTTTCACATTTGATTGTTCCTTGTCCTTTTCCATAACTATTCTAAACCTAATGATATTGTGATCACTGTTCCCCAAATGCTCCCCCTCTAAAACATGCTCCACCTGCCCCACTTCATTCCCCAGAACTAGATCCAACTGTCCAGTACAAGTCAAAGGACGCCATCCTGTCCTTATACAGTTCCTCGGTTCGAACACATCTAGAGTACGGCATATAGTGTTGGACCCCTCACATGGGTGATATAGTGGCCATTGAGAAGGTTCAGAGGAGAGCCACAAGAATGGTTCCTAGCTGAAGTAACCATAGTTACTCAGATAGGCTTAAAGAGCTGGGTCTATTGACTTTAGTGCAGTGTAGACTTAGAGACGACCTGCTAGAGCTCTATAAAATAATGGAAGGGCTGGATTGCAACCCTATTTCAGTTTGACAGTTTAAGGAGGACCAGGGGACACGGGTTTAAACTACACCTTCAAAAGGGAGCTGGACCGTTTCCTGACGGGACCAGTGATCACATCACATAAAAGGTAAATGGTTTACCAATGAACATACTCATGGTACATGTGATCTCCTGGACTGGTTTTAATCATCTGAGGGAGTCAGAGAGGAATTTTAACGATCCTGGGTTTTTTTCCTGTTCTTTTGCTTCTCCCAGGAGATTATACTGCTGTGGGGGAGGGGTGGGTAGAATTTCACCCCTATAGGGGCTACAGCACAGAAACAGGCCATTCAGCCCAACCAGTGTTTATACTCCACATGGGCCTCCTCCCACCCTAATTACCTCGTCCCACCCTGCCCCCTCGTATTCTCCTCTCCCTCATGTATGAGCCTCCTCTTAAATGCGTCGGTACTGTCTGCTTCAAAAACTCCATGTGGCAGCGAGTTCCGCATTCTCACCACTCTCTGTGTGTAAATTAAATTCATACACAGTAAACATGCATAAAGAGACCCCAAAATTGATGTAAAAAGCAAAGAACACAATGAAATGTCCTTGCTTGAATTCTAGAAGCATTAGCAATGAAATGCTGGAATTGAAAGGCTCCTTAGCAGAGAGATTGTGGAACTTGATTCACTCTGAAGAAGGGATATTAAGGAAAGAGAGTTATGAAAGTAGGAGCAGCTTTGTATGTACAGGCTAATCTAGAACTCCAAGGAAGTCGATGTGAGATCCTCGGGGGAGACGTAAATGCAAGACTCCAGACCAGGTAAGGGACTATGACTGCATTTTGTACAATGAGATGAGGGTACATGCACAAAATAATGCAATAACGGGTGACTTAACCACCCCAGTGTAAACTGGGACTGATCTAATCGAAGTACTGCAATATAATCAGAGCTAATAAATAGGGTAAATACACCAATCTTGTGCTCCCATTTGGGGAGCTGCACTCAATGTAAGCATGTGACTTTGATTTTGGCATCTCAATGGGAGTGTGCAATCAGTGAACTTAGCCAAATGTGTAATGCACATACCGAGGGGAACTCGCACCTAGATCTGGTTCTTGGAGATAATCAGGACATTATCCACAATACAGAAGTAGTGGAACCTCTGGGGAGAAGTGACCACAATATGATTACACTTTGAGATCATCTAGCAATCAGCATTCATGAGGGCACAAATACACAATTTCAGGAAGGCAATACAAGAAATTAAATTGGATCTACTGCTGAGCGCTAGCTCAATCAGGGAGATATGGAAAACTATTAAAATTATTCTATTAAATACATGCAAGGCAAAAATATACCGAAGAAAAATAAATGTTATCGGAACAAGGATGAATTGAGAAACGGAGATTTTAAAAATGTGATACAATCTACATCAAACAGGTGGGAAGAGGAGATTAGGAAAATACCAAAATGAATATAAAGCAGAGAGAACCAAAGCAAAGGACGTGAGGCATAATTAAAAACATGTTTTCAGTATCATAACAGTAAGAGTGCTTCAAAAGGAAGTTAGAACTTTGAAGCATAAAGTGATGGAGTCGTTGAAGATGGGAGAGAAAGTGCAAAAATTACTTAATGATTATTTCCAATTTGTATTGGCTAGGGAAGAAAATAATGTAATAATGGGTGACTTAACCACCTCAGTAAGAACATAAGAGCTCAAGAAACAGGAGTAGGAGTAGGCCATACGACCCCTCGAGCCTGGTCCGCCATTCAATCAGATCATGGCTGATCTTTGACCTCAACTCCACTTTCCTGCCCTATCCCCATATCCCTTGATTCCCATAGAGTCCAAAAATCTATCGCTCTCAGACAATTGAGCATTTTCGGCTGTCTGGGGTAGAGAATTCCAAAGGTTACAACCATCTGAGTGAAAAAAAATTTCCTCATCTCGGTCCTAAATGGCCGACCCCTTATCCTAAGACTATGACCCCTGGTTCTAGACTCTCTGGCCAGAGGAAAAAGCCTCTCAGCATCTACCCTGTTAAGCCCTCTAAGAATTTTATATGTTTCAATGAGATCACCTCTCATTCTTCTAAATTCCAGAGAATATAGGCCCATTCTACTCAATCCCACCTCATAGGACAACCCTCTCATACCAGGAATCAATCTAGTGAACCTTTGTTGTACCCCCTCTAAGGCAAATATGTTCTTCCTTAGGTAAGGACACCAAAATTGTACACAATATTCCAGATGTAGTTGTTATAAATTGTTTAGCCCGGTAGTGAAGGATAGAATACTGGAGCCTGGTCTTCAGGGGGTGAAGGATAGAATACTGGAGCCTGGTCTTCAGGGGGTGAAGGATAGAATACTGGAGCCTGGTCTTCAGGGGGTGAAGGATAGAATACTGGAGCCTGGTCTTCAGGGGGTGAAGGATTGAATACTGGAGCCTGGTCTTCAGGGGGTGAAGGATAGAATACTGGAGCCTGGTCTTCAGGGGGTGAAGGATAGAATACTGGAGCCTGGTCTTCAGGGGGTGAAGGATTGAATACTGGAGCCTGGTCTTCAGGGGGTGAAGGATTGAATACTGGAGCCTGGTCTTCAGGGGGTGAAGGATAGAATACTGGAGCCTGGTCTTCAGGGGGTGAAGGATAGAATACTGGAGCCTGGTCTTCAGTTGCTTCCAAACCTTTATTCACAGAGATCCACATTACAAACACCACACCCTTGATAAGCTCTTTTATAAATGAATTCGAGAATCCCCAATTGATACCCACCACCTGAATACAATTAAGACTAATTGATACAAATCACACAATTAACAGATTCCCTTCATTATTTAAATATAAACAATAGGCTTTTTATATACAATAGAAACAAAAATTTCAAAAATCAAAAACTTCCATACTCTGTACAACTTATACTATTCAAAGTATTATGTTAGGAGGAGACCCTTCTCCAGGACCCCCAATAATTCCTTCGTACATGCACCTCTTAATAAAACAATCCAACAGTTGATGGCTTGAATCCACCCATTTAATTTTAGAGATTTCCTTTCTCTTCGGCATTTGTTTCAAGTCAGCAAGGTCAATCCGTAATCTTTTCTCACTCACATTTTTCGTAGAGTGAACATTATCCCACAATGAACGATTGCCTACATAACATTCACTGGGTATACTATCTTCAGTACTCTCATTGTACAGGATGTCAGTCAAGATATTTACCAAATCGAATCCCATACCCACTGCGTCTACAAGAGCCAGTGTTTCAGCAGGCAGGATACTTTTAACAACCCTTTTTATTTTCTTAGCTTCCCAAGATAAAGGACAACATTTTCCATTCTCACTCATAAACACTATGAAACCAGCTGTACTAGAATACCCATTGGGAAGATTAACATGTGAAGCATCGCTAAAGATAACTAGCTTCATTTTCTTTGGGTCACCTATCTATATTTAATTTTCGTAATGTTTTATTTGCCCTTAAAACATTCTCTACTATGGGGTGTTTCATTGAAGTATTTAACTCCAACACATCCAAACTAGCATCTGGTCTAGTCTGAGTGCACAACCAGTTCAACTGACCAATCCAGCTTTGTAATTGCTCTGTCTCTTCTTTAGACATAACATCACCTTTCTGTGATGCCCTTGTACGATTCACTGGGATGGGAGCAATACTCTCTAAACAGGACTGTTGATTTAAAGTTATCCCAGACCCTCTCTGCTTAATATCTAAACCAATATTTTTAAAAGCCCCACAGGCCTGACTCCCAATTTTAAATTCTAATCTTATTAATGACGAATTTCTCAAATTCCACAGTACCAGCCCATCAGAAATCATCAACATGCATCATGAAGATGCCTGAAAGTTTTCCGTTATGGTACCAATAAAACATTGCAGCATCTGATTTTAGTTGAACACAATCTATTTTCAGCAAAACAGATCTCACCGAAAAATACCATACTCTGGAAGCATCATTCAGGCCACAGGCTCATTTGTTTAGTTTCCATTGTTTTCCATCAGGGTCTGCTGCCTCTTTAGGCGGTTTCAGAAACACTTCTCCCTGAAAAGTATCACCCTGCCGAAATGCGGCTTTTATGTTAATTGACCCACACGCCCATGAAAATGTTGCCAAAAATATTTTTAAGATTACCTTTCCAGCAGTGGGAGAATCCACTTGAACATCTGTATCACCCAGTTTCTCTTCAAAACCCCTAGCTACCAACCTTATAAGTCCCATCTGCAAGGACATTTTCAGTACAAGCCCATCAATGCGACAAAGCTGGTTGACCCTTATCTGTTACCTCAGAATAAACTCCAAATTCTTTCCAATTATCTAATTCCCTTTGTTTCGTATCTCTTAGTCATTTATCCTCAAGTTTATTGGCAGCCACCAAAATTTCACGATCATGAGGACTTCTGCTTCTCGTTCTGTTACGTGACTGTTCTTTGGTCTTTGTTTCATTGTCTGACCTAGTCAAGCTACGCCTGCTACTTCCACTTTTATGTCTGTATGGAGATCTGCGAGATCTCCCTCTTTCATCTCTAGTTCGTGATTGTTTTCTGACGTGAGATTCACTGCCGGACTCCCTATCACTACCTGTTCTTCACTTTCGTACTCTCCACTCTTTTACCCCATTCTGCCAGCCCATAGACCTCGCTTCATGGCCATCATCCTGAACATTCAACCAAAATTTAAACCTGGTAGCTTTGCCTGCACGTCCCAAAATTGTTGCGTCCCTCCACTCATTAGTGCCTTTTGGAACATATGTCACCCGTGTACCCACTTTGGGTAATTGTTCTGTGGATGTGATAGCTCTGTCATGTGTTTCTCCATCATTGACATTACCACTGACCAGCCCTTGATCTACCTCAGTCTGTTCCTCAGGAACCTCAGCAAAAGAATCATGAACATTGGAGGCACACAGTGCCTCGTTTACTTCTATCAATTGCTCAGAGTCTGAGATTTTATAATTAATTCCAATTAATCATGAGGAATGAACCTTAACAGTTTGATTGCCATGTTGGACAAGTACTGTCTTACCATCACAACCTATTACCTTACCAGGGCCTTTCCATTCCCCATAACTCTCTCTTTTATAGTATACCAAATCTCCTGAATTGAACTCTGTCTCAGATGGTCTAGTATGATGCCTTAGTGCTCTACGAATTTTCTGAGACCTCAGCCTTGATAAAAGCCTGTCTCCCTGCATGCACAACATTTCAATGCTCAGAAAAAAGGCACCAATTGTAGTACCTTCTAGAGCAGGAGGATCAGAAGGCAATTTGGAATTGCGCCCATAGACTAGTTGGTGAGGACTATATCCTTCAATCACCTGAAGAGAATTCTTTGCATGAACTGCCCATGCTAGGGCAGTTGACAATTTACACTCTGGTCGATCAGACAAAATTTAATACACCATGTTATCAATCACAGCATGATCCCTTTCACAAAGACCATTGCTAGAAGGGCTCTCAGCTGCTGTATTCATGACAATTATATTCATATTCTCTCACATATCTCTGAACTGCGCGTTAGCGAATTCACCTCCATTATCGGTCAAAAACTTTGCAGGTGTCCCAAGTCCAGTCCCTATCCATTTTTCCATAATTTTATCTGTAATAACCTTCTTTTCCTTACTATATATATTAGTGTAGAAATACTAAATCTCGTAGCCAGGTCAATAAAATATAAGGTGAAAACGTTTCTGTCTTTGTCCCATACCTTTAGATCCATGGCAACTACCTCGTTAATGTCACATGCTGATGGAATACTTACAAGAGGACGTGGGGACGTCTTTCTATACTTCTTACAGATTTCACAGTTCTCACTAATCTCTTCTATTAGCCTCGTATACTCTGCATCAACAACATCTGCATCTTTTAGTGGAATCTTTAAATGTTCACAAGTACGGTGGGCAAATTGTCTACGTAACTTTAAGACAATTTCTTTCTTTCTCTCTTATCCTTATGGCCTGATGCCATTAATACTTGCCTAACACGCTGATGAGAAACATCAGGTTTTTATTAAGGGGATACAATAATGCCCTGACTGGTAAACTGCAAATCAGCCGATTTCTCAAAAATGATTGCCTCTTCATGTTCCACATCAAATTTCATTTTTGCCTTTTTCATGGACGGTTTACCCAAAAGCATCGGTATCTCACTGGAGACTACATCCGTGCTTATAAAATGGCTTACTCCAGCTATCGTACATGGAATTACCACTCTCTTCAGTGACCTCAAGGTGTTGTCATCTCCAAACCTAAAACATGTAGAACTTTGATATTCCTTAACCTTGCTTCGATCCTCACTACTTAGTGAATCAAGATAACATTTTAACCAATCGACCCCGCATACAGTTGAAGTACATGCACTATCTAACACCGGACAATTAAAGGAATCCGCGACTAGTACATTCATCACAGGATTAAAACTCCTTGTGACCAGTATAATCTGCTCATTTTCATCATTATCTTCATCCTCTCTCTTCATCTTTATCTCCATCCTCTTCCTCAGAACTACTTTCTTCATGCGTCATTTCAAAGACCCTGTGTTTTCGCTCTGGGCAATTTGCCTCATAATGATACTTAGAGTCACATCTAAAGCATCCACTACTGATTTTTCCTTGGGCATTCTGGGATTCATTCCCCGTTATTACTGTCCCAATTTCGTCTTCTGTTGATATAACTGGATTTGCTGTACCTGCTTTCATTTCCAATCTGGCTGTCTTTAATCCTTCCGTCATATCGATGCTTGCGTCCAGTCTCTTGAAAATTTTGAAACCTGGTCTGGCGACTGCATTTAGTATCTGGAACATTTCGAAACCTGGTAACCATTGGCTCTTTTATTTTTTGTGTTAAAGCAGAAGGCCTCATTTGTTCCATGAAGGCTGAGGGGAATGACTGGCTTTTGACAAGGTCCCACATGGCAGATTGGTCAGAAAATTAGAAGCCCATGGGATCCAAGGGACAGTGGCAAGTTGAATCCAGAATTGGCTCAGTGGCAGGAAGCAAAGGGTAAAGGTCGACGGGTGTTTTTGTGGCTGGAAAGCTGTTTTCAGTGGGGTTCCACAGGGTTCAGTATTAGGTCCATTGCTTTTTGCGGTGTATATCAATGATTTAGACTTAAATGTAGGGGGCGTGTTTAGGAAGTTTGCAATGATACAAAAGTTGCCCGTGTGGTTGATAGTGAGGAGGAAAGTTGTAGACTGCAGGAAGAGTCAACACGGCTTTGTGAAAGGGAAATCGTGTTTGACTAATTTATTAGAGTTCTTTGAGGAAGTAACAAGCAACGTGGATAAGGGAGATCCTGTGGATGTGGTGTACTTGGATTTCCAGAATGCTCTTGACAAGGTGTCACATTAAAGGCTACGACACAAAATAAGAGCTCATGGTGTTGGGGGTAACATATTAGCATGGATAAAGGATTGGTTAGCTAACAGGAAACAGAGAGTAGGCATAAATGGGTCATTTTCAGGTTGGCAATTTGTAACGAGTGGAGTGTCACAGAGATCAGTGCTGGGGCCTCAACTATTTACAATCTATATCAATGACTTGGATGAAGGGAGCAAATGCATGGTTGCTAAATTTGCTGATGACACAAAGGTAGGTAGGTAGGAAAGTAAGTTGTGAAGTGGACATAAGGGGCTCGATTTTAGCGTTGGGTTTCCAGCGGGGGGGCCCCGAAAATCCCGATATCCAGTCACGTGACCGGATCGCGCCGAGATCCCGGCCACTTCCGGGTGCCGCGCTGACGTGCGGGGCTGCGCGCGCAGGCCCCGCTGGTGGGAATCCCGCAGGCAATTAAAGCCAGCAGGGTTCCACTTGAGTGTACTTACCTTGCTTGTTGAGGTCATTAAATGAGCTGAAGCAGCTGTCAAAACAGGAAGTGTTGGATTTTAGCTTCAAGGCAGTGAGTTCCACACACTGGGGGAAACAGTCTCACTCCAACCAGGCGTGTTCCAGCCAGCAGCCTGTGGCAGCAGCCAAGGTGCACTCCACAGCGGGTGGGAGAGCCCTCACCCACGCAGGAGGCCACCGCGTCACGTAGGGCAACCCCTGCCCTCCACCACCTCCCGCCAAGCCAGAGGACAGACCAACGTGAAACCGCAGCCCCAGTGCGAGGAACCACCTACCTACCCTGCACAACCCCTCAGACCAACACCTGCCAGATGGGTGGTGCGTTGACATCCTCGGAGGACGAACAGCATGACCAGCCCCAGCAGCCTCGCAGTCCACGCCGTCCACCTCTGACACGTGGAGCTCCACAACAGAGTGCTGTGACACATCCACCTGTACAGCAGGAGGGAGGGCTACCGCAGAGAGAGACGCGTCGCAGAGGGCACTACCCTCCGCACAGGGTCCACAGACCGAGGCGCAGCTCCCCGGACCTCTCTGAGCAGCAGTGCACACGGAGGCGCAGATTCACTCGACATGTAGTCGTGGAGATCTGCAGGCTCTTTCATGCCGAGCTGCTCCCGGCTGGCCCCAGCACCAACTGCTTACCTGTCGCTGTCAAAGTCACCACTGCCCTCCACACCTTCTCCTCCGCATCCTTCCAGGGTGCAGCCGGCTACACCGCCGATGTCTCTCAGTCGTCTGCGCGGACGAGCCCTGCAAATACACCTGCACCTACTCTGCAGTAACACAATGGGTGGCATCAGTTGTGGGTCCTCATAGTGATACCCAGGAGCGGGCATTATTGGACACAACAGACAGGATTCGCGGAGACATGGCAGTGGTGGTGCCAATATAATGTGTGATGTTTGTTGCTCTGAAATTCAATATAGGTAACACCCATGGCAAACCCTCAGACACCCTTGTGCATCCCCTTCATGCTGACGAGACGTTTGCCGTACGCTGCCTACTGCACATATGTGATGCATGTCCTGTGGCTGCAGCACAGGTGGTGGCAGGTTGAGTGAGGCTGGCCGTGAGAGAGATGCACGAGAGGGTGAGTATGGGATAGAGCCATGAGATTGTATGAGGATTGGGTTGAGTGATAGTGGCGGGGTGAGTACTGGCGAGGTGAGTAGGTGCAGGTAAGATGAGGATGGGGTTTGAGTGGGTGTGAGGGGTGATGTGACAGAGTAGTGTTGGCGGTGCCGAAGGAGATGTGGGTTGGGGGCAGTGTTGTGGCAGACGGAGTGTAGGGGAAAGACTACGTGTTCTCATTGTGGCTGACCTACTGAGGTCATTGGAGTGCCTCCTGCACTGTATGCAGGTGGGCGATATGTTGGTGGTGCAGGTGACCCCCTCTGCCACCTCGAGCCAGGCCTTCTTGGTGGCAGAGGCAGGCCGCTTCCTCCCGCCCGCCGGGTGGAAGATCTCTGTCCTCCCCCTCCTCCTCACCCCATCTGATGATACCTGGGGTGAGGCATCATTAAACTGGGAGCAGCCTTCCCCCTGGGCTGCTCCATGCTGTAATTTGTTCCATTGGTTGCAGCATCTGTCAGTGGAGGACTGCCCCTTTAACTAGAGAGCCTCCAGCTGACAGATCGTACTGCGCATGCGCAGCCCGCCCGACGCGCAGACCAGCAGCGCGGAGCCCGGAGGAGCAGGTAAGTGGCTCCAATTAGTGGATTGCCTGCTACGATCGCGCGGGCAACCCACTAATTTCACCGGGCGCGGAGGCCACGCACCCGAAACCCAACCCGCCGGAAACCCGCAGGCCTGCTAAAATCAGGCCCAAGGAGTCTGCAAAGGGATATAGATAGGTTAAGTGAATGCGCAAAAATTTGGCAGATGGAGTATAAGGTGGGAAAATGTGAACTTGTCCACTTTGGCAGAAGGAATAGAAAAGCAGTATATTATTTAAATGGAGAGAGATTGCAGAACTCTGAGGTACAGAGGGATCTGGGTGTCCTAGTACATAAATCACAAGAAGTTAGTATTCAGGTACAGCAAGTGATTAGGAAGGCAAATGGAATGTTGTCATTTATTGCAAGGGGAATGGAATATAAAAGTAGAGATGTTTTGCTACAGTTGTACAGGGCATTGGTGAGACCACATCTAGAATACTGTGTGCAGTTTTGGTCTCCTTATTTGAGAAAGGACATAATTGCTTTAGAGGCGGTTCAGAGAAGGTTCACTCGACTGATTCCTGGGATGAGGAGGTTATCTTATGAGGAAAGGTCGGACAAGTTGGGCCTGTATACATTGGAGTTTAGAAGAATGAGAGGTGATCTTATTGAAACATATAAGATCCTGAGGGGACTTGAAGGGGTGGATGCTGAGAGGATGTTTCCCCTTGTGGAGAGACTAGAACTAGGGGCCACAGTTTAATAATAAGGGGTCTCCCATTTAAGACGGAGCTGAGGAGAAATTTTTTCTCTGAGGGTCGTGAGTCTGTGGCACTCCCTTCCCCAGAGAGCGGTGGAGGCAGGGTCAGTGAATATTTTTAAGGCTGAGTTAGATAAATTCCTGATTAACAAGGGAGTCAAAGGTTATAGTGGGTAGACGGGAAAGTAGGGTTGAGCTCACAATCAGATCAGCCATGATCTTATCAAATGGCAGAGCAGGCTCGAGGGGCCAAGTGGCCTACTCCTGCTCTTAATTCATATGTTCGTATGTTCGTAAGATATCAATGGACTGGTCAGTTGGGCAGAAAAGTGGCAAATGGAATTCAATCCAGAGAAGTTTGAAGTAATGTATTTGGGGAGGGCAAACAAGGCAAGGGAGTACACAATAAATGGGAGGATACTGAGAGGTGTAGAGGAACAAAGGGACCTTGGAGTGCATGTCCACAGATCTCTGAAGGTAGCAGGACGGGTAGATAAGGCGGTTAAGAAGGCATACAGGATACTTTCCTTTATTAGCCGAAAAATAGAATATAAGAGCAGGGATGTTATGCTAGAACTGTATAAAACATTGGTTAGGTCACAGCTTGAGTACTGCATACAGTTCTGGTCACCACATTACAGGAAGGATGTAATTACACTAGAGAGGGTACAGAGGAGATTTACGAGGATGTTGGCAGGTCTGGAGAATGTTAGCTATGAGGAAAGATTGGATCGGCTGGGATTGTTCTTTTTGGAACAGAGGAAGCTGAGGGGAGATTTAATTGAGGTGTATAAAATTATGAGGGGCCTAGATAGAGTGGATAGGAAGGAACTATTTCCCTTAGCAGAGAGGTCAATAACCAGGGGACATAGATTTAAAGTGATTGGTAGAAGGATTAGTGGGGAGCTGGGGAGAATTTTTTTCACCCAGAGGGTGGTGGGGGTCTGGAACTCACTGCCTGAAAGGGTGGTAGAGGCAGAAACCCTCAACTCATTTAAAAAGTACTTGGATGTGCACCTGAAGTGCCGTAACCTACAGACGAAGAGCTGGAAAGTGGGATTAGGCTGGTTAGCTCTTTTTCGGCCGGCACAGGCACGATGGGCTGAATGGCCTCCTTCTGTGTCGTAAATTTCTATGATTCTGTGACTGTCTCCCCAGGAATTTTTTTAAGATACCAGACAGTTGATCCAACAGTCTCCTTTTCCGAGAACTGGATGCCAGTTCGGACCAGTTGCCTGTCCTTATGAGACACCTTAGCACAATCTAGTAATTTAAACACTGGTACCGATCCAGGGATTTCCAGTTGGATTCTTTGTCAACCTTTTGTACAATTTGTTGAAGTCCATTGAAAGACCGTCTGTTTTCTGAAATCTATTAAATGCTGACCAGGCCTCGCAGGCACTTAACAGGTCATCTTTCTCGTAGATTTGATCCAGAAATTCTATTAGAAAGGTTAAACCTTCATCATTATCCAAAAGATCTGCATCCATCTTAGAAAATACCATACTTCTGATTTTACCTCATTCAGGAAGTGGTAACACCAAGACAATGCCTTGTTTTCTCGGTGGTAGAGTAGTAACCCGTGTCCACATATCAAGCTCATTCTTCCACAGGTCATATGGGTCAAACTCCGAGAACATTGGAGGCAAATCGTACCATTGCTTTCTGCCATTTTCTACAATGGCCGCTAGGCTTTCAAGTTTTGTTCTTATGTCCAAAAAAATGCGTAGTTTCCAATCTCCACCTTTTGGCAACCATCCTCTGCCACCATGTTGTGAATTGGATAGCCCATTGGTGAAGGATTGAATACTGGAGCCTGGTCTTCAGGGGGTGAAGGATTGAATACTGGAGCCTGGTCTTCAGGTGGTGAAGGATTGAATACTGGAGCCTCGTCTTCAGGTGGTGAAGGATTGAATACTGGAGCCTCGTCTTCAGGGGGTGAAGGATTGAATACTGGAGCCTGGTCTTCAGGGGGTGAAGGATTGAACACTGGAGCCTGGTCTTCAGGGGGTGAAGGATTGAATACTGGAGCCTGGTCTTCAGGGGGTGAAGTATTGAATACTGGAGCCTGGTCTTCAGGGGGTGAAGGATTGAATACTGGAGCCTGGTCTTCAGGGGGTGAAGGATTGAATACTGGAGCCTGGTCTTCAGGGGGTGAAGGATTGAATACTGGAGCCTGGTCTTCAGTTGCTTCCGAGCCTTTATTCACAGAGATCCACATTACACACATTACATCCTAGATAAGCTCTCTTATAAATGAATACAAGAGAGTCCCCAATTGATACCCACCACCTGAATACAATTAACACTAATTGATATAAACTATACAATGAACAGTGGTCTCACCAGAGTTCTGTCTAACTGCAGCAAGACTTCCTTACTCTTATACTCCACCCCCTTGCAATTATTTGACTTTGTTTATTTATTTGACTCTGATTTGATTTTAAAATAATAATAAAGTGACACCCTAACCCCCCCTTCTTATAAAAGGGGGCCTAAACCAAAAAAAAACCCCTTGCAATAAAGGCTAACATACCATTGGCCTTCCTAATTGTTTGCTGTATCTGCATGTTAACTTTTCGTGATTCGTGTACAAGGACACCCAAATCCCTCTGACTACCAACATTTCCTAGTCCCTCACTTTTAAAAAAATATCCTGCTTTTCTATTCTTCCTACCAAAGTCGATTATTTCACATTTCCCCACATTATACCCCATCTGCCAACTTCTCGCCCACTCACTTATATCCCTTTTGCAGCCTCTTTGTGTCCTCCTTGCACCTTACGTTCCCACCTAGCTTTGTATCATCAGCAAACTTGGATACATTACACTCTGTCCCCTCATCTAAGTTATTGATATATATTGTAAATAACTGAGGCCCAAGCACCAATCCTTGCGACACCCCACTAGTTACAACCTGCCAACCTGAGAGTGACCCGTTTATCCCTACTCTCTGTTTTCTGTCCATTAACCAATCCTCAATCCATGCTAATATATTACCCCCAATCTCATGAGCCCTTATCTTGTGTAACAACTTTTTGTGTGGCACCTTATCGAATGCCTTTTAAAAATCCAAATATACTACATCCACTGGTTCTGCCTTATCTACCCTGCTAGTTACATCCTCAAAAAACCCTAATAGATTTGTCAAAGTACTGTCTGTAGTATAACAAAATCCCAGAGGATCTGTAATCAGTGTGGAGGAGTTACATGACAAGATAAACAAGTCCCATGGGAAAATGGCATCTACACTCAGGTGCTGGAGTAGACTCGGGTGGAAATTTCTGTGCCACTGCTACAGTCATGAAAGAATCCTTGGGTTCTGTGGAGGTTCCACAGGGTTAGAAGAAAGCAAATGTAGCACCGATATCTGAAAAGGGGAACAATCCTGACCCACCATATTACAGGCTCAGTAACCAACAACAGCAGATGAAATAATGGAAACCATTCCAAGGGATAGGCTGGAGAGAACCCATATAAAAATAGCTTTATAAGAAATTTAAGCCAGCATAGATTTATAACATGATGTGGAGATGCCGGTGATGGACTGGGGTTGACAAATGTAAGGAATCTTACAACACCAGGTTATAGTCCAACTGTTTTATTTGAAAATCACAAGCTTTCGGAGACTTTCTCCTTCGTCAGGTGAAGTGTGGGATTCCTTGAATGTTACCGCACTTATAGTCAGAGAACAATACCTGGTGATTACAGATAATCTTTCCAACTGCCCGTTGTCAAGGCAATCAAAGTGTTCAGACAGAGAGATTTTACATACAGGACCACCGAATATACAAACGGCCAGAACAAAAGACAGAGAGAGAGAGAGAGAGAGAGAGAAACATCCGAAAGGAAGAGAAAGACAGAGAATGACCTGTTGTATTAAAAACAGATAACTTTTTTCCCCTGGTGGGGTTACGTGTAGCGTGACATGAACCCAAGATCCCGGTTGAGGCCGTCCTCATGGGTGCGGAACTTGGCTATCAATTTCTGCTCGACGATTTTGCGTTGTCGTGTGTCTCGAAGGCCGCCTTGGAGAACGCTTACCCGAAGATCGGTGGCTGAATGTCCTTGACTGCTGAAGTGTTCCCCGACTGGGAGGGAACCCTCCTGTTTGGCGATTGTTGCGCGGTGTCCGTTCATCCGTTGTCGCAGCGTCTGCATGGTCTCGCCAATGTACCATGCTCTGGGGCATCCTTTCCTGCAACGTATGAGGTAGACAACGTTGGCCAAGTCACAGGAGTATGAACCATGTACCTGGTGGGTGGTGTCCTCTCGTGTGATGGTGGTATCTGTGTCGATGATCTGGCATGTCTTGCAGAGGTTGCCGTGGCAGGGTTGTGTGGTGTCGTGGACGCTGTTCACCTGAAAGCTGGGTAATTTGCTGCGAACGATGGTCTGTTTGAGGTTGGGTGGCTGTTTGAAGGCGAGTAGTGGAGGTGTGGGGATGGCCATAGCGAGGTGTTCGTCGTCATCAATGACATGTTGAAGGCTGTGGAGAACATGGCGTAGTTTCTCCGCTCCGGGAGCATTGGCGAGACCATGCAGACACTGCGACAACGGATGAACGGACACCGCGCATCAATTGCCAGACAGGAGGGTTCCCCCCCAGTCGGGGAACACTTCATCAGTCAAGGACATTCAGCCACCGATCTTCGGGTAAGCGTTCTCCAAGGCGGCCTTCGAGACACACGACAACGCAAAATCGTCGAGCAGAAATTGAAAGCCAAGTTCCGCACCCATGAGGACGGCCTCAACCGGGATCTTGGGTTCATGTCACGCTACACGTAACCCCACCAGCAAGGGGAAAAAAAGTTATCTGTTTTTAATACAACGGGTCATTCTCTGCCTTTCTCTTCCTTTCGGATTTTTCTCTCTCTCTCTCTCTCTTTTGTTCTGGCCGTTTGTATATTCGGTGGTCCTGTATGTAACATCTCTCTGTCTGAACACTTTGATTGCCTTGACAACGGGCAGTTGGAAAGATTATCTGTAATCACCAGGTATTGTTCTCTGACTATAAGTGCGGTAACATTCAAGGAATCCCACACTTCACCTGACGAAGGACAAAGCCTCCGAAAGCTTGTGATTTTCAAATAAAACTGTTGGACTATAACGTGGTGTTGTAAGATTCCTTACATAGATTTAGAAGGCAAGGATCCTGCTTGATAAACCCGCCTGATTTCTTTGAGGACATTACAAATAAAGTACATATCTGGACTTCCAGAAAGCTTTTGACAGGAACTCACATGAATGACTCTTAATTAAATTAAACATTATGGGAATCCAGAGTAGAAACGGGGCTGGATAAGGTGTGCTACAGTAACAGCTTCAATGGTCTACATGGCCTTTCCTCATTCTTACTTTGTTATATATTTCATGTTCCCCAATGAATGTCCCCATATATCCCACTGATCCCCAGAGCATATCTCCACATAACCCACTATTCCCATATGTATCTCCTAGATATTCAACTTTTCCCAAAGTGTATGTACTCCATATATCCCACTGTTCCTCAGTGTGTATCCCACAGTCCCCCGTGTGTATTCTCTGTATATTCCATTGTTCCCCCGTGTGTATTCTCTGTATATTCCATTGTTCGCCGTGTGTATTCTCTGTATATTCCATTGTTCCCCCGTGTGTATTCTCTGTATATTCCATTGTTCCCCCGTGTGTATTCTCTGTATATTCCATTGTTCCCCCGTGTGTATTCTCTGTATATTCCATTGTTCCCCGTGTGCATTCTCTGTATATTCCATTGTTCCCCCGTGTGTATTCTCTGTATATTCCATTGTTCCCCCGTGTGTATTCTCTGTATATTCCATTGTTCCCCCGTGTGTATTCTCTGTATATTCCATTGCTCCCCTGTGCCTATCCCCCATATATCCCACTGTTCTCCGGTAGGCATGCTGTTATAAATCTTTAGTCATCAAGTAAATGAATTGATCTACATCCCATTGCTATGGTAGATTTCAAGGTACCAGACGCTCTGCTTCCATCTGATTTGTCGGTTCATGGACTTACATTCATCCCATAATAACCAGCTGTATTACTGCACAGTCCATTCAGCCAAACTATGAACACCTAACCCCCACTGTACCACCTCGTATATCACAAACGGGAGCTTCTTACGTGCTGTGGATACTGCAGTGTCTGATTGATCCTCCAAGTTAGCTCGCTCATTCTCCAGTTTCTGAAATTAAAAACAATATAAGTTCACATTGTGGACGGGGCTTCCCCAGAGAAGACTTTTTGATAAACACTTCTTTTTCTCCCCCAGTTTTCTCCCCTCCTCTCCCCCTGCTGGGATTGGGTTCCATGGGTACAAGTAGCCCTGTAGTACCCTGCCCAAGCTCCTGTTCTTCAGGTCCAAGCCTAGGCAGTGAGTATTGGCAGGCTATTGGATCACATCACCATCACAGCCTGAAGCACATCTGGGCTTTCCAGCATTATCAGGGATAGTGATCAGGAATGGCAACCCTGGCTGACTTTCCCATCCCATGGCTGAGTGCTATTAAAGCCTAACTGAGACACTTTCACTGCTATACCAGCTGGAATAGCCAGTTTTTACGTTTCATTTTCCTGCTCAGTTTTCACAGTCACACCAACAGACCCCAACTTGAGATCTGTAACAAAGACAGAGTTTACTTTCTCCTAATGAGGACCTGCTCAATACTCCCGACATGCACCTGAGCCAAGAATCGACAACCTTCATCCTCCTGCGTAGGTAGAGCTGAAACTGAGGAACCTGATTGTCCCTTAGTTACTGAGAGGCATATCTTTCAAATCAATACTTTGTTCATTTAACATAACAAGGTGGCGGAGTGGATTTGTACACTAAGCTCTGGTACATGGGTCTGGATTCAGCCTGTACTGATGAAAGGTAAGAAAGATTGCATTTATATATCACATCTCAGAAATCACATAGAATTACAGAGAATGTGCAGCACAGAAACAGGCCATTCGGCCCAACAGGTCTGTGCCGGTGTTTATGCTCCACATGAGCCTCCTCCCTCCCAACTTCATCTCACCCTATCAGTATATCCTTCTATTCCTTTCTCCCTCACGTGTTTATCTAGCTTCCCCTTAAATTCATCTATGCAATTTGCCTCAACTACTCCTTGTGGTAGCGAGTTTCACATTCTCACCACTCTCTGGGTAAAGAAGTTTCTCCTGAATTCCTATTGGATTTATTAATGATGATCTTTGTCTTTGGTCCCCACTACAAACTGCATTGCCTAGCCACCAATTCCATCCCTCTCCCTGGCTACTATCTAAGGCTAAACTAGAGCATTCGCAATCTTGGCGTCCTAATTGACCCTGAGATGAGCTTCCGACCCCATATCCGTTCCATCACCAAGACCGCCTACTTCCACCTCCGTAACATCGCCTGTCTCCGCCCCTGCCTCAGCTCATCTGCTGCTGAAACCCTCATCCGTGCCTTTGTTACCTCTAGACTGGACTATTCCAATGCTCTCCTGGCTGGCCTCTCATCTTACACCCTCCATAAAACTGAGCTCAGCCAAAACTCTGCTGCCCGTATCCCAACTCACACCAAGTCCCGTTCACCCATCACCCCTGTGCTCACTGACCCACACTGGTTCCCGATCTGGGAACACCTCGATTTTAAAATTCTCATCCTTGTTTTCAAATTCCTCCATGTCCTCGCCCCTCCCTACCTCTGTAACCTCCTCCAGCCCTACGACCCTCCGAGATCTCTGTGCTCCTCCAATTCTGGCCTCTTGTGCATCCCCGATTTTAATCACTCCACCATTGGCGGCCGTGCCTTCAGCTGCCTAGACCCTAAACTCTGGAATTCCCTCCCTAAACCTCTCTGCCCCTCCACCTCTGTCTCCTCCTTTAAGACGCTCCTTAAAACCTATCTCTTTGACCAAGCTTTTGGTCACCTGTTCTAATATCTTCTTTTGTGGTTTGGTGTCAAATTTGGTTTGAAAATCACTCCTGTGAGGCGCCTTGGGACATTTTACTACGTTAAAGGCACTATATAAATGCAAGTTGTTGTTGTTATTTTCTTATGTTTATGGCCCCTAGTTCCGGTCTCCCCCGCAAGTGGAAACATCTTCTCTATGTCTACCCTATCAAACCTTTTCATAATCTTAAAGACCTCTATCAGGTCACCCCTCAGTCTTCTCTTTTCTAGAGAAAAGAGCCCCAGCCTGTTCAGCCTTTCCTGATGGGTATAACCTCTCAGTTCTGGTATCATCTTTGTAAATCCTTTTTGCACTTTCTCCACTGCCTCTATGTCCCTTTTATAATATGGAGACCAGAACTGTGCACAGTACTCCAAGTGTGGCCTAACCAAGGTTCTAGACAAGTTTAACATGACTTCTCTGCTTTTCAATTCTATCCCTCTAGAAATGAACCCAGTGCTTGGATTGCTTTTTTATGGCCTTAACCTGTGTCGCTACTTTTAGTGATTTGTGTATCTGTACCTCTAGATCCCTCTGCTCCTCCACCCCATTTAGACTCTTACTATCCAAGCAATATGTGCCTCCTTATTCTTCCTCCCAAATGTTTCGAAGTGCTTAACTTACAATCAATTACTTTAAAGTACAATGACTGATGTTATGTCGGCAAAAATGGCAGCCATTTTCCCCACAGATATATCCCACAGACAGCAATGAGATAGTGACCAGTTTATCTATTTTTTGATGGTGTTGGCTGTGGAAGGAATGTTGCCAAAATACTGGGAGAACTCCCTGCTCTTCAAATAGTGCCATGGGATCTTTTGAATTTTACTTCTGAAACATTAACCAACTGTGCATTTCTTTCAAGATGCTAACAGACTTCAGATTAAAGTCTCATCAAAGACGAACTGATCAGAGAGAACCTGTGTGGATTGTAACCGGTAAGTCATGTCTAGCGAATCTAGTTGAATTTTTTGAGGAGGTATCTAACATGATAGATAAGGGAGTGGGGGAGACTTAACAAAAATGAGAGCGCATGGAATTGGGGGCAACCTATTGACATGGGTAGAGAATTGATTAGGAGTTGGGAGACAGAGAGCAGAAGATTTAGGAAGGGGTGATCTGATTGAGGTGTTTAAGGTAATTAAAGGGTATTTTAGGGTGGATAGAGAGAAACTATTTCCTCTGGTGGGAGAATCCACAACAAGGGGGAATAACCTTAAAATTAGAGCTAGGCCGTTCAGGGGTGATGTCATGAAACATTTCTTCACACAAAGGGTAGTGGAAATCTGGAACTCTCTCCTCCAGAAAAGGATGAAAATGAAGGTGACTTTGAAAAGTGGAGAGTGGAAAATTCATGGGGAGAGGAAAGTGGGAACAAAGGTTACCTGGTTTTATTGGATGATTGGTTCAGGCTGTTGAGGCTGGGGGGTCAATTGAAGATTTGAAAAATTAGCTTGATAGATTTTTGACAGGTAAGCGTATTAAGGGATATAGAACCAAGGTGGGTAAATGGAGTTAAGATGCAGATCAGCCATGATCTGATTGAATGGCGGAACATGCTCGAGGGGCTGAATGGCCTCCTCCTGTTCCTATTTCGAAGAGGAGCAGGGGAGTTCTCCTCGGTGTCCCGGTCACTGTTTATCCCTCAATCAACACTACTAGAACAGATGATCTGGTCATTATCACATTGCTGTTTGTGGGATCTTGCTGTGTGCAAATTGGCTGCCACATTTCCTACATTACAACAGTGACTACACTTCAAAAGTACTTAATTGGCTATAAAACGCCTTGGGATGTCCTGAGGTCATGAAAGGCACTTTATAAATCCAAGTCCTTTCTTCTTTATCACCTGACCTAAAGGGTTTTGCTTTCAATGTTCTCCACTCTTCTCCCCCTGCCTTTCCTGAATGCTATTTTGTTTGGTATAAAGGTTCTATTTGCTTCTCCAACAAAATAAATAGAAAGACAATTGCACTTCTACCAGAAATAGATTCTGTGCAAGGACCTAAGGAGTGAGGTGTAAATAAACACAGCCTCGGAGAATGACAAAAAAATCACCGGGCAACAGGAACAGTTGAACACTGCTCAGGGGAGAAGCAATACATGACGACATGACACCATCACATAGAATCACACAGGGGTGAAACTTGTCTTGAGTAGCAGTGCAAAATGGGCGATAACAAATCTGTTTTACTCTCTGCCTGACTTTCTTTTCCATCGAAGTGGGGCAGGTGATTCTCTCCCACCAAAGATAAATTTCACCTCCATAGATGCTCCAGCACAGAAACAGGCCTTTCGGTCCACACGAGCCTCCTCCCGCCCTGGAATGGCCTCTTCTCACCCTGCCCCCAAATCCCTTTATTCTCAGCTCCCTCATGTATACATCAAGCCTCCCCAAAATCAGATTAAAATGTGGGTAAATGTCATCACATTCTAGATAAAAGGATGGAATAGTGAGAAACTAACAGGAGAACAAGAAAGTGGTAAAGTGGGGAATTAATGACGCATCTGACAGGAATATACTTTGAAAAGATGAACTGCCTGATCGGGAGTGATGGGCCTATGCTTGGGAGTAATGAGCCTGCTCACGAGCATGTACTAGAAGAGTGAAGAGGGGCTGATTGAGGCACATGAGCGAGCAACAAGGATACCGACAAAGTACACGAGAGAGTGATGAGGGGTCCAACTCAGGCACGCCGGGGAATGTTGAGGACACTTGCTGTGTGTGAATTCCTGGTCCGTATGGCTCATTACACACTGGTGGGAATTTTGACTCCAGGCGGGAAAGTGGTCCAGGGAGCAGCCAGCCTGTCCAGGTGTGATTGAGAGAGGCCCAGCCTGTCCAGGTGCGATAGGGAGAGGCCCAGCCTGTCCAGGTGTGATTGAGAGAGGCCCAGCCTGTCCAGGTGTGATTGAGAGAGGCCCAGCCTGTCCAGGTGTGATTGAGAGAGGCCCAGCCTGTCCAGGTGTGATTGAGAGAGGCCCAGCCTGTCCAGGTGTGATTGAGAGAGGCCCAGCCTGTCCAGGTGTGATTGAGAGAGGCCCAGCCTGTCCAGGTGTGATTGAGAGAGGCCCAGCCTGTCCAGGTGTGATAGGGAGAGGCCCAGCCTGTCCAGGTGTGATAGAGAGCAGCCAGCCTGTCCAGGTGTGATTGAGAGAGGCCCAGCCTGTCCAGGTGTGATTGAGAGAGGCCCAGCCTGTCCAGGTGTGATAGAGAGAGGCCCAGCCTGTCCAGGTGTGGTAGAGAGAGGCCCAGCCTGTCCAGGTGTGGTAGAGAGAGGCCCAGCCTGTCCAGGTGAGGTAGAGAGAGGCCCAGCCTGTCCAGGTGTGATAGAGAGAGGCCCAGCCTGTCCAGGTGTGATAGAGGCCCAGCCTGTCCAGGTGTGATAGAGAGAGGCCCAGCCTGTCCAGGTGTGATAGAGAGAGGCCCAGCCTGTCCAGGTGTGATAGAGGCCCAGCCTGTCCAGGTGTGATAGAGAGAGGCCCAGCCTGTCCAGGTGTGGTAGGGAGAGGCCCAGCCTGTCCAGGTGTGGTAGGGAGAGGCCCAGCCTGTCCAGATGTGGTAGGGAGATCCAGCTGAGCCTGATCTTATCCTCACATTACATTGTTCATGAGCAAGATGCCTGAATGATTCCACCCGCAGCCCAGGATGCTGAGCGCAATTACATCACGCCAATTGCTGAGATACTGAGGGAGTGCTTTGTTGTTGGAGGTGCTGTCCGAGATATTCAACCCTCTCAGGTGCATTCAATAGATCCCATGGCACAATTTACAGAAGAGCAGTGGAGTTCTCCCCAGTGTCCTGGACAATATTTATCCCTCTACTAAAACAGATGATCTGGTCATTTATCTCATTGTTGTTTTGGGATCTTGCTGTGCATAAATTAGCTGCCACATTGGTTTTTCAAGTGTAAACATTCATTTGCTGAGAAGGGGTTTGAGACATCCTGAAATTGGGAAAGATGCTAAATAAATGCAAGTTATTTCTTTCTGTCAGTTTACTTAACAAAGACCAGGGATCAAATCCGGGAATTTCCCTTTCTGTATGACTCAGTGCCTTTGGGTTTGGAGTTTCTCCTTCACACCAAAGTTGATGTACAAATAGCGCGTTAGCCACCTCCTTTAAGGCTCTGCCGACCAAATAACAACTCACGTCTATGACGTCCCCTGTTGGGACCTGGAAACTACCAGTGGCTAGAATTTGAGAGTTGTTATTAACTGTGTCAGGGCAGGCAGTGCTGACTGAAGACTGTTCCTGGAGCTCAATGTTCAGCTGATGTTACTGGGACGGGAACTACCTGCTTGGACAACCCCAGCTGTGCACCCACTGCTCCTTTGTAAGGGTTGACAATTGTAAACAATTTTACAACACCAAGTTATAGTCCAGCAATTTTATTTTAAATTCACAAGCTTTCGGAGGCTACCTCCTTCCTCAGGTGAACGATGCGGAAATGAAGTCCTCCGAATGAAAGGAGCCGCTGTGGGTACTTAAAGGTGTTTCTGGGAGGGGAGAGCACGTTCTCGTCAGGCTTCAGCAGGCGGGCACCCTAGATTTGTTCGTAGGAGCATAGTAGGTACAACACAGGAGGAGGCCATTCAGTCCATCGTGCCTGTGCCGGCTCTTTGAAAGAGCTATCTAATTAGTCCCACATCCCTGCTCTTTCCCCATAACCCTGTAAATGTTTTCCCTTCAAGTATTTATTCAATTCCCTTTTGAAAGTTATTATTGAATCTGCTTCCACCGCCCTTTCAGACAGTGCATTCACAGATCATAACAACTCACTACATAAAAAAATGTTTCCTCATGTCGCCTCTGGCTCTTTTGCTGATCACCTTCAATCTGTGTCCTCTGGTTACTGACCCATCTGCCACTGGAAACAGTTTCTCCTTATTTACTCGATCGAAACCGTTCATAATTTTGAACACCTCTATCCAATCTCCCCATAACCTTCTCTGCTCTAAGGAGAACAATCCCAGCTTCTCTGAACTGAAGTCCCTCATCCCTGGTATAATTCTAGAAAATCTCCTCTGCACCCTTTCTAAGGCCTTGATATCCTTCCTAAAGTGCGGTGCCCAGAACTGGACACAATACTCCAGCTGAGGCCTAACCAGTGATTTATAAAGGTTTAGCGTAACTTGCTTGCTTTTTTAACAGCCTTCTCAACCTGTCCTGCCACCTTCAAAGATTTGTGGCTGTGCACCTCCAGGTCTCTCTGTTCCTGCACCCCCTTTAAAATTAAAATAGTCTCATTAAACGCACGGGTTTGAGCCCTCGTTAGGTGGGCACCAGGTACCAGGAACTCCCCGCCAGCACTAGTGTGAGGGGCACGACTCACCAAGCAATCGGTGAGTGGGTTGCCGCTAACCTGACCACAGCCCGGGCACACGCCATTTAATGCCAGTTCCAGCAACTGGCGGAGCAGAGCCACAACAGCGGCTGATCCCCCTCTCTCCACCTTCACCATCCAGCACCTGTGCTCCCGAATATTAGTGTGTGTCCTTACCAGTCACTATCGGCCTTTAACACCGTCTGCCTGCAACAGACGGCACTGATCAGCAACTCAGCCTAGTTAGTAGCGGGAGTGGAGAGGAAAGTTGGGGGGTTTTTTGCTACATCGAGAAGATGTAGATTTTGTTTTTAATTCTTTGCTCTTTCAAAATTCCCGACTCAACAATTCTGCGGTTTCACTTTTCCTTCACTTGACTGACTTGTTTCACACTACCAACCGTCAACATTCAATAATTCACCAACATCCCTGGAACCATTCTAGTAAATCTCCTCTGCACCCTCTCTAAGGCCTTCACATCCCTCCTAAAGTGCGGTGCCCAGAATTGGACACAATACTCCAGTTGCGGCCTAACCAGTGATTTATAAAGGTTTAGAATAACTTCCTTGTTTTTATACTCTATGTCTCTATTAATAAAGCCCAGGATCCCATATGCTTTTTTAACAGCCTTCTCAACTTGTCCTGCCACCTTCAAAGATTTGTGTACGTACACCCCCAGGTCTCTCTGTTCCTGCACCCCCTTTAAAATCGAACCATTTAGTTTATATTGCCTCTTCTCATTCTTCGGATCAAAATGTATCACTTCACACTTCCCTGCGTTAAATTTCATCTGCCATGTGTCTGCCCATTTCACCAGTCTGTCTGTGTCCTCCTGAAGTCTGTTACTATCCTCCACATTGTTTACTACATTTCCATGTTTTGTGTCATCTGCAAACTCTGAAATTATACCCTCTATACCCAAGTCCAGGTCATTAACATATATCAAAAAGAGCAGTGGTCCTAATACTGACCCCTGGGGAACACCACTGTCCTAGTGCAAGAAAATCAAAAAGTTGGTATGCAGGTGCAGCAGGTGATCAAGAAGGCCAACGGAATGTTGGCTTTTATTGCTGGGGGGATAGAATATAAAAACAAGGAGGTATTGCTGCAGTTATATAAGGTATTGGTGAGACCGCACCTGGAATACTGCATACAGTTTTGGTCTCCATACTTAAGAAAAGACATACTTGCTCTCGAGGCAGTACAAAGAAGGTTCACTCGGTTAATCCCGGGGATGAGGGGGCGGACATATGAGGAGAGGTTGAGTAGATTGGGACTCTACTCATTGGAGTTCAGAAGAATGAGAGGCGATCTTATTGAAACATATAAGATTGTGAAGGGTCTTGATCGGGTGGATGCAGTAAGGATGTTCCCAAAGATGGGTGAAACTAGAACTAGGGGGCATAATCTTAGAATAAGGGGCTGCTCTTTCAAAACTGAGATGAGGAGAAACTTCTTCACTCAGAGGGTGGTAGGTCTGTGGAATTTGCTGCCCCAGGAAGCTGTGGAAGCTACATCATTAGATAAATTTAAAACAGAAATAGACAGTTTCCTAGAAGTAAAGGGAATTAGGGGTTATGGGGAGCGGGCAGGAAATTGGACATGAAGCTGAGTTCGGATCGGTCAATGCCCTGTGGGTGGCGGAGAGGGCCCAGGGGCTATGTGGCCGGGTCCTGCTCCGACTTCTTGTGTTCTTTAGATTTGTGGTTGGGATCAGATCAGCCATGATCTTATTGAATGGCGGAGCAGGCTCGAGGGGCCGATTGGCCTACTCCTGCTCCAATTTCTTATGTTCTTATGTTCTTATGTACTTCCCTCCAGTCTGAAAAACAACCGTTCACCGCTACTCTCTGCTTTCTCTCCATTAGCCAATTTTGTATCCATGCTGCCACTGTCCCTTTAATCCCATGGGTTTTAATTTTGCTAACAAACCTGTTATGTGGCTTTTGAAAGTCCATATACACAACATCAACCACACTACCCTCATCAACCTTCTCCGTTACTTCATCAAAGAATTCAATCAAGTTAGTCAAACACGATTTTCCTTTAACAGATCTGTGCTGACTTTCATTTATTAGCCCATACTTTTCCAAGTGACAATTAATTTTGTCCCGGATTATTGTCTCTAAAAGTTTCCCCACCAGCGACGTTAGGCTGACTGGCCTGTAATTGCCAGGTTTATCCCTCTCCCCTTTTTTGGACAGGGTGTAATATTTGTAATCCTCCAGTCCTCTGGCACCGCTCCTGTATCTAAGGAGGATTGGAAGATTGTGGCCAGAGCCTCAGCAATTTCCACCCTTACTTCCCTCAGTAACCTAGGATGCATCCCATCTGGACCGGGTGACTTTCCTACTTTGAGTACTGCCAATCTTTTCAGTACCTCTTTATCTATTTTTATCCTATCCAATATCATTACTACCTCCTCCTTTTCCTGCTACAATGGCAGCAGCCTCTTCTCTAGTGAAGACTGATGTGAAGTATCCATTTGGTGCCTCAGCCTCACCCTCTGCCTCCACAAGAAGATCTCCTATTTTGTCCCTAATCGGTCCCACCCTTCCTTTGACTACCCTTTTACAATATATATGTTTATGAGAGACTTTTAGGTTCCCTTTTATGATCGCCACGAATCTATTCTCATACTCTAATGGTGTTCAGTTGCAAACGGAGTATTCCTGTACTGTTCTGTTGGTATCCCACAGTATTAGATAGGAATATAGGAACATAGGCACAAGAGTAGGCCTTGCAGTCCCTCGAGCCTGTTCCGCCATTCAATTAGATCATGGCTGATGGGCACTTCAACCCCATTTACCCGCCTCTGATCCTTTTCCTTTAATACCCTTACCTAACGAAAATCTATCAATCTCAATCTTGAAAGCTTCAATTGACCCCCAGCAACTACAGCCTTTTGGGGGAGAGAGTTCCAGATTTCCACTACCCTTTATAGAATAAGTCCTTCCTGATTTCACTCTTAAATGGGCTCGCTCTAATTTTAAGATTATGTCCCCTTGTTCTCGATTCCACCACTAGAGGGATAGGCATCTATCCTATCGAATCCTTAAACATTTTAAACACCCCGATCAGTTCACCTCTTAATCTTCTAAACTCAAGGCAATACAGCCAAGTTTATGCAATGGTTGGCGATGTAGAGGGGGAAGGGAACAGTGCCTTTTGGGCTGGGATTTTTATTGCCACCCTTTTCTTGGCTCTCCTCAGATACATTTTATATATATCAGTCCTGGCTTACTTCTTGCAGTTTTCAAGTGTTGGTGGTGATCAACAGTGAGATCTAACTTGGCTAGACTGCTGGTCAGGTCGCCATGTTATCTGAAGGTTCTTTCCCTTATTCTCTTCCCCTCTTCCTTCATCTTTACTCTGCTGCAGCTCTTATCCTGTCTTAATCTTTCAGGTACTCACATTGGCAGGATGTGACTAGTGGAGTCCCGCAGGGATCTGTCTTGGGGCCTCAATTATTCACAATATTTATTAACGACTTAGATGAAGGCATAGAAAGTCTCATATCTAAGTTTGCCAATGACACAAAGATTGGTGACATTGTAAGCAGTGTAGATGAAAACATAAAATTACAAAGCGATATTGATAGATTAGGTGAATGGGCAAAACTGTGGCAAATGGAATTCAATGTAGACAAATGTGAGGTCATCCACTTTGGATCAAAAAAGGATAGAACAGGGTACTTTCTAAATGGTAAAAAGTTAAAAACAGT
The DNA here is from genome assembly GCF_035084215.1 of Heptranchias perlo. NCBI lineage: Eukaryota > Metazoa > Chordata > Chondrichthyes > Hexanchiformes > Hexanchidae > Heptranchias > Heptranchias perlo. The sequence goes on along the minus strand of NC_090331.1, from coordinate 96,244,018 downwards.
GGATGTCCAAAGGGATTTAGGGGTACAGGTACATAGATCATCCAAGTGTCATGAACAGGTGCAGAAAATAATCAATAAGGCTAATGGAATGCTGGCCTTTATATCTAGAGGACTAGAGTGCAAGGGGGCAGAAGTTATGCTGCAGCTATACAAAACCCTGGTTAGACCGCACCTGGAGTACTGTGAGCAGTTCTGGGCACCGCACCTTCGGAAGGACATATTGGCCTTGGAGGCAGTGCAGCGTAGGTTTACTAGAATGATACCCGGACTTCAAGGGTTAAGTTACGAGGAGAGATTACACAAATTGGGGTTGTATTCTCTGGAGTTTAGAAGGTTGAGGGGTGATCTGATTGAAGTTTATAAGATATTGAGGGGAACAGATAGGGTGGATAGAGAGAAACTATTTCCGCTGGTTGGAGATTCTAGGAGTAGGGGGCACAGTCTAAAAATTAGAGCCAGACCTTTCAGGAGTGAGATTAGAAAACATTTCTACACACAAAGGGTGGTAGAAGTTTGGAACTCTCTTCTGCAAACGGCAATTGATACTAGCTCAATTGCTAAATTTAAATCTGAGATAGATAGCTTTTTGGCAACCAAAGGTATTAAGGGATATGGGCCAAAGGCAGGTATATGGAGTCAGATCACAGATCAGCCATGATCTTATCAAATGGCGGAGCAGGCACGAGGGGCTGAACGGCCTACTCCTGTTCCTATATTCCTATGTTGTTTATTTTTCGCTTGTTGGAGTAACCTCTTGCTCTAGAAATCTTCCTTTTTTTGCTTGAGATTTTAAAAAAAAATTTACAAGCTTCACTCAGCTGCTGATTTCTCTGCTCCCCCTGGCTGCAGCTTTTTATCTCCCCATTGTGATCACTTTCTTCCTCTTTTCCTCTCTACCTATTTGCCGTTTCTTCTTTCCTCTTACAGTGATCACACTGCCTGTGTGGGGAATTGTGTTACCATGTGGAAGGGTTGCAGGAGAGACAGGTGAAGCATTAACCAGCAGGGCACCATAACCTGTGTTCTTAATCTTGACACTGAGGCAATGATGGCCGTAGAGACCAGATTCTTAATGATTCTTATTTCAAACTATTAGCCTATTCCTTTCCCCCGTTTTCTTGTTTTAATATCTCCCATTCAGGCTCTGCCTTTTATCCGACTCTACCATTACCCCTGTCTCGGGTTGTCAGCTGGCCAGTTTTGGATTCAACAGTCTGGTTCTTGAATGGACCGTCCAGAAACTTTACAAATGTAAACTAGTCAACAGAAGTTTTTTTAAGACACAAGTTAATTTTTCCACTTACTTTGATTTTGTCGATAATACTGTGGTCACTTCCAATCTGAATTTTCCTCGCTTGTTCCTTCTAAGCTGCAAATCCCCATCTCCCTCCTTCCAGTTGTCCTCACTGTGCTGTGATCAAGACTCATCGCATCATCTCCTACTTTAATTCATTGTTTGCCACAATTGTTTGGAACTCCTTATTTTGCTCAGTCAATCTACAGGCTTTATAACTCAATATCCCTAAAGAGCTCTACCAGTGTAATTAAACAACCTCGGTCAACAAGGGAAGTGAGATAGTATAAAACTAAAAGAAAGGGTTTATACAAAGGCAAAGAACAGTAGAGATCCCACGGATTGGGAGAGAGATAAAGAACAGCAAAGGGAAACAAAGTGGTAAGAACCGCAAAAAGGGAATATGAGAAAAAGCTTGTGAGGGGTATCAAGGACAGCACTAAAGGTTTTTACAAATATATTAAGAGAAAGAGGATGGCTAAGAGTAATGTGGGCCCCTTAAAGACAGACTCAGGTGATACTGTAATTGGAAATCAGGAAATGGCAGACTTACTAAATACTTTGTATCAGTCGTCACATCAGAGGATGAGGATAAAATACCAGAGATACAAGGAAAACTAAAAATAAATCAAGGGGAGGAACTTACTAGATTTAATATAAATAAAACATTGGTGATGGTGAAACTAATGTTATTAAAGATTGACAAATCTCCAGGTCCTGATGGTTTCCACCCCAGGGTATTAAAAGAAAGAGGTGAGGAAATTGTAGATGCTCCAGTCACGGTCTTCCAAAACTCTCGATTCAGGAATTGTCCCCTTGGATTGGAAACTTGCCAATGTCACTCCATTATTTAAGAAGGGTAAAAGAGATAAACTAGGAAATTATAGGCCTATTGGTCTAATGTCAGTTGTGGAAGTGACTAGAATCTGTTATTATGGACAGAGTGACTGAGCACTTAGACAAACATGAGCTGATCAGAGAGAGCCAGTGTGGATTTCTAACGAACCTAGTTGAATTTTTTGAGATCACTAACACGGTAGATAAGGGAGTGTCTGGATTTTATTTATGTGAACTTCCAGAAAGCATTCGATTGGGTTCCACATAAGAGACTGTTAATAAAAGTGAAAGCGCATAGAATTGGAGTCAATCTATTGGCTTGGATAGGGAATTGGTTAGGAGGGAGGAGACAGAGAGTAGGGTAATGGGTATGTACTCAAATTGGCAGGAAGTGACTAGTGGTGTCCCCCAGGGATCTGTACTGGGGCCTCAGCTTTTCACTATATTTATAAATGACATGGTTGAAGAAATAGAGAGTCGTATATCCAAGTTTGCTGATGACGCTAAGTTAGTGTCGATGGGAGCAGAAAGTTGCAACGGGCCATTGATAGATTCAGTGAGTGGGCAAAACTGTTTTAGATGGAGTTCAACGTGGGGAAGTGTGAGGTCATCCACTTTGGACCCAAGAAAGATAAATCAGAATATTTTATAAATAGTGAGAAAGTAGGTAGTGTGGAGGAGCAGAGAGATTTAGGGGTCCAAGTACAGAAATCACTAAAAGCTAGCGGACAGGTACAAAACATGATTAAAAAGGTTAATGGAATGTTAGCCTTTATCTCAAGAGGGCTGGAATACAAAGGGGTGGAAGTTATGTTACAGCTGTACAGAGTTCTGGTTAGACCCTTTTAGAGTACTGTGTACAGTTCTGGGCACCGCACCTCAGGAAGGATATATTGGCCTTGGAGGGGGTGCAGTGCAGATTCACCAGAATGATACCGGGCTAAAAGGGTTAAATTATGAGGACAGGTTGCATAGACTGGGCTTGTATTCCCTTGAGTAGAGAAGATTAAGGGATGATGTAATCATAGAATCATAGAAAGTTACAGCACAGAAGGAGGCCATTTGGCCCATCCTGTCCATGCTGGCCAAAAAAGAGCTATCCAGCTTAATCCCACTTTCCAGCATTTGGTCCGTAGCCCTGTACGTTACGGCACTTCAGGTGCACATCCAAGTACTTTTTAAATGAGTTGAGGGTTTCTGCCTCTACCACCCTTTCAGGCAGTGAGTTCCAGACCCCCACCACCCTCTGGGTGAAAACATTTCTCCTCAGCTCCCCTCTAATCCTTCTACCAATTACTTTAAATCTATGCCCCCTGGTTGTTGACCTCTCTGCAAAGGGAAATAGGTCCAGTCATAATTTTATACACCTCAATTAAATCTCCCCTCAGCCTCCTTTGTTTCAAAGAAAACAACCCCAGCCTATCCAAACTTTCCTCATAGCTAAAATTCTCCAGTCCTGGCAACAGCCTCGTAAATCTTCTCTGTACCCTCTCTAGTGCAATCACATCTTTCCTGTAATGTGGTGACCAGAACTGTACACAGTACTCAAGCTGTGACCTAACCAATGTTTTATACAGTTCCAGCATAACATCCCTGCTCTTATATTCTGTGCCTCGGCTAATAAAGGAAAGTTGTCCATATGCCTTTTTAACCACCTTATCTACCTGTCCTACCTTCAGGGATCTGTGGACATACACTCCAAGGTCCCTTTGTTCCTCTACACCTCTCAGTATCCTCCCATTTATTGTGTATTCCCTTGCCTTATTTGCCCTCCCCAATTGCATTACTTCACACTTCTCCGGATTGAACTCCATTTGTCACTTTTCTGCCCACCTGACCAGTCCATTGATATCTTCCTGCAGTCTACAGCTTTCCTCCTCACTATCAACCACACGGCCAATTTTTGTATCATCTGCAAACTTCTTGATCAACATTAGCAGTCCTCCAATCCTCTGGCACCGCACCTGTAGCCAGTGAGGATTGGAAAATGATGGTCAGAGCCTCTGCTATTTCCTCCCTTGCTTTTCTTAACAGCCTGGGATACATTTCATCCGGGCCTGGTGATTTATCTACTTTCAAAGATACTAATCCCCTCATTACTTCCTCTCTCACTATGTTTATCCCATCCAATATTTCACACTCTTGCTGCTTAACTACAATCTCTGCATCGTCCCTCTCTTTTGTGAAGACAGATGCAAAGTATTCATTAAGAACCATACCCACATCTTCTGCCTCCACACTTAGTTTACCTTTTTGGTCTCTAATAGGCCCTACTCTTTCCTTAGTTATCATCTTGCTCTTAATGTATTTATAAAACATCTTTGGGTTTTCATTGATTTTACTTGTCAATATTTTTTCATGCCCTCTCTTTGTTTTCCTAATTTCCTTTCTAATTTCACCCCTGCACTTTCTATACTCTCCTAGGCTTTCTGCTGTTTTTGCTGTTTCCTACCCTGTATACTCCCTGTCACCCAGGGGGCTCTAGATTTGGCAGGCCCATCCTTTTCCTTTGTGGGGACATGTAATTGAAGTGTTTAAGATGATTAAAGGATTTGATAGGGTGGATAGAGAGAAACTATTTCCTCTGATGGGAGAGTCCAGAACAAGGGGGAATAACCTTAAAATTAGAGCTCGGCCGTTCAGGGGTGATGTCAGGAAGCACTTCTTCACACAAAGGGGAGTGGAAATCTGGAACTCTCTCCCCCCAAAAAGCTGTTGAGGCTGGGGGTCAATTGAAAATTTCAACACTGCGATTGATAGATTTTTGTTAGGAAAGGGTTTTAAGGTTATAGAACTAAGGCAGGTAGATGGAGTTAAGCTACAGATCAGCCATGAACGACTTGAATGGCGGAACAGGCTCGAGGGGCTGAATGGCCTCTTCCTCTTCCTATGTTCCTAATACTTCTGGTATCCTCTAATCATAACTCTCTGATCTACTCTTTTACTTTTTTCCAACCTTGCTGGTGTCCTTCATACTGGTTTCCTATAAATTAATAAAATCATCCCCCCAGAAGCAAAGTGAATCAAAGCAGCCTCTTGACTTCCTCATTTTCATTCGTTACCCTCCCCTTGTTGCCCAAAGTGTCAGCTTCGGCCCTGTGGTCGCACTCTCACCTCTTGAGTCAGATGGTTGTGGTTTCAAGCCGCTTTTAAGGACATGAGCACATAATCTGGGCTAATACTTCAGTGCAGCACTGAGGGAGTTTTCCTAATATCCTGACCAAGCTTTATCCCTCAACCAACATCACCAAAACACACTGCATCGTCATTCACTTCATTGCTGCCTCTGGGGTCTTGCTGTGTGCAAATTAGCTGCTGCGTTTGCCTCCAAAACAACAGTGACTACACTTCAAAAGTGTCTTGGGATGTCTTGAAGACATGAAAGGTGCTATATAATTGCAAGCTCATCCATTTCCTTCAACACAATCAGCTTTGCTGAATTGCTATAACTTTTGTCAGTGGTGATGGAGACTCCGTCCTGAAAGGTTAACCTCCTTTCTCTATAATCAGTCTGCTGAGTGTATGGCGGAGTTGAGAAGAGCATAAAAATTTGCAAACAAAAAAATTGTAAATATCCCGATGAGTAAGCACTTAGTGATAGTGATTACATTCCAGACACAGCCGACTTCCTCGTCTACCCTGGAACCTAGTCTGTCCAATGTTAAAGAGCAAAGACATGGAAAAGTAACATAAAATGGGGCGACTCTTTGACTTACAACCCAGGATATTATCTAACAAGGCACTAAAAAAAGCACAGGGAGGCATAAAGGGGAATTAGTTAGAATAAGTTCAGAACAGATGACAGACTTTTTTTTTATCTGCAGCTGTGATGAATCAAACTCAAGAGAAGTTCTTCCCAGAGTTTATCAATTCCTGGCAACGTCACCGCCCAGCTCCTATCTGTCTGTCACAGTTCACTAAGCGCGACATGGAGGGGGAAGATGTGACCACTCTGATAACTTGATTCTTTCCAGAAGAGCACAACAATGTCAGTTTTATGAGCAATGTTCTTTCAAACATTTTGGCTGCCACTCTGGGCCTGAACTATTTCCTTTTACTTTCTCTCTTGCCCCTCTCAGGCCATTCTCTCCTGTCTCCTTCTCTTCCTGTCACCCAATCACGCCAACTTTCATTTCCCCTGTTTGGATATTTTGCACCCCCTCCCCCCGTCTCCCCAATCCAGACCCCAACCCATCACCACTACTGCCTTCCTACTCTGCTGCCTCTGTTCCAGGCATGATTGCCCTCTGATAAGCCCACAGCAACCTTTGGAGCTCTTTTGCATTCTCCAAGCGGCCCATCAAGGCACCCATCGCTGCCTCGTTACAAACAACCACCGAAACTGGCCCATGATCCTGCGCTGGGGTCGAGCCTGGCCAACCTGCTTCCCGTATCACTCACTTCACCCTCCACTCACTCAATTCACCCTCCACTCACTCCACTCACTTCACCCACTCACTCACTTTTCACTCACTTCACCCACTCACTCACTCATTTCACCCTCCACTCACTCACTTCACCCTCCACTCACTCACTTCACCCTCCACTCACTCCACTCACTTCACCCACTCACTTTTCACTCACTTCACCCACTCACTCACTTCACCCACTCACTCACTCAACCATCCACTCACTTCACTCACACACTCACTCACCCACTCACTCACTCACTTCACCCACTCACTTCACCCACTCCACTCACTCACTCACTCAACCATCCACTCACTTCACTCACTCACTCACTTCACTCACTTCACCCACTCCACTCACTCCACCCACTCACTCACTCACCCACTCACACACTTCACCCACTCACTTCACCCACTACACTCACTCACTCAACCATCAACTCATTTCACTCACTCACTCACTTCACCCACTCACTCACTCACTTCACCCACCCACTCACTTCACCCACTCACTTCA